>NW_027509175.1:10692500-11425000 GCF_051911475.1 Siphateles boraxobius
CACTCGGCGGCCATCTTTGAAACGCCTCTCGGGCGTGAAATTTGGTACTTAAAAATGAAATTTGACAACAACTGTATCATAAATACAGTTGCTTATGCTCAGATAGCGTTAAAGAAGCTTATTTTTCAGGCTGGAGTGCAATGGCAGTACTAACCACGTGTCTCAGAACATTGACTCTTTCTATTGATCTTTTTCACAGCAGCGCCATCTTTGATTTTTAATGGAAATGAAAGCGAGGCTGTGAGGGATAGATATACATCTCTTCAGTGGGTTATTTAATTTGTTTTTGAATTGTTCTGCTGACGAATTTTTCCAGGAAATTTCACTGGACAAAAAAACTCCAGCTGATGTAATTGAAAACAAGTCTATCCCTCAAAGCCTCGCTTTCATACCTGTCCATGGCGCTGCACTGAATAAGGTCTATAGCAACCGGAGCATCTAACGGCAGCTGCAGTGACGTGAATGCCGATTGGCTCTTTTATTTAGGAGGCGGGACTAATTCCGGCATATTGCGTATCGCACTTTCTCCCATTCATAGTAATACGAGTCTTAATATATAAAGTCTTTGATGCTGACATGGACAGACTGTATGACACACTTTATTATGTTTGTTCTTTCATAGGTTTGGGAAACTACCTTTACATTGAGGCCAGTCCTGAGACCCAGGGCCAGAAAGCCAGACTGTTCAGTCCCAGTGTGGATCCTGACACCGGACCGCTCTGCCTGATCTTCTCCTATCAGCTGGAGGATCAGGCAACACTCAGGGTCCTGCTGCAGAACAAACACCAAGAGGAAACCCTCCTCTGGTCCCTCCGTGGAGATCAGGAGCCCATCTGGAAAGAAGGACGGACCATCGTACCTCAATCTCCAAATGAATATCAGGTAAGCAGTTCAGACATGATAAAAAAGTTGAATATCTTTTAAACTGTGATGTTTGGTAAACAGAGTTCTGTCATTACAACTCTCGGGATGCATGGTAATGGATATGGCAATGTTAATTAATTTGGTCTTAGTGGAATAGATCTGCTACGCTGCTGCAGAGCAAGAACAAAGCCTTGCTACTGCCAATACGTTCACAGACATGCTGCTGCTACACATATAACATACATGAAATAACCTCCGTGGCAGATGTATACACTGATGTATAGATTGAGCTGAGGAAGGTGGAGGGCTTCTGGAGGGCACTGCAGACTGCTAACAGCAAACAATGCCAAGTATTTGAATATTGAGCAGAAAGCTCATTGGCTGCTGATGCCACAGCAACCAATCAGCTGCACCATGTAGATAACGATGTGATCGCTAACACATTGATTTAAGGACCTATCAGCCTGCGCCATCTAGAGGTTCATGACAGAACTTTGTATTTGGTAAATCTTTTCAAAAAGGACATTTAGGCTGTAAAATTAGGGCTGTCAAGTTAGCATGCACAAATTTGAGATTAATGATGTTTAAAATTATTACATTTTGTCTCGTTTTCTCAAGACAGTCTTGTTTTCTTTATTGTAAACAAATGTATAACTTATGTTGATGTAACAAAGAAAATCTGGTTTTGGTCTTGAGAAATAAAATAATTATTATAATGGTGGTGTTCAACATTTGAGATTAATTGAAGAATCTCACACATTTCACCCCAAATTGAAAAGAAAAGGTGTATTTTGTCTTTATTAACCAAAAAGTCTTTTTTGTTTGTTTTTAAGCCTATTTAAAGATAAATTAATTAAATCGTGAAGTATTTATACACCATGGTGATATTGGTTGTACTACTTTGTACTTAACATAAACAAGTAATTTATGACAGTATATTTTTTTGAACTTTAAAACAAATCACATGGGATTATAATGGAAATTCAAATAATTAAAAAGGATAATGAAATAACATCACAATGCAAAAATTCACGGTAAGAAAAACATAATTTCTTATTTTCTTTCTTTTGTTTGGAGGGTAAAATGTAATATTTTAGTGAAATTCACCCCAAAACGTGATTAATTGCTTAAATCTATTGCCCAAGTGAATACTTGTTTGAAGATTAGATGCCGTTTACTCGTAAACATTTGTTTGTTTAGTCTTGGTAAAAATGGTGACATTTTCTGTTTTCTATATGCTCATATTTCATCACACAGGTGGTAATCGAAGGATTTTTTGAGGGAGTCAAAGGCCACATTTGGATTGATAATATCCACATGAGTGTGAACACACCACTGGAGGAGTGTACTCGTAAGTCTGCACCTTTCATTTTTTTCTTCCATCATTAGTTTTATCCTTTATAATTTTGTTGTCATTTATACCGGCAACTTAAGCCAACGGCGTGCATTATCTCTACCAGATGTTTCTCCCTGCCTCGCTCTTCCTGGTTTCCTGTGAAGTCACCTTTATCTCTTCATTACAAATGGCACATATTCCAGTTCCACCATTTTCACCACAATTCGTTTAGATTCTGAAGACACTCGCTCCATAAACCTCTCCTTTTAGTGTGATCAAACCTAGCCATCACAGCCACCATCTCAAAGAGCTTCTCAAAATAGAATTTATTAACATGAAAAGAGGACACACAAAATAGTGTGCTTCATTGTTTGCCATCAAAAGCAAAATGTAGAATCAAATCTAGGCCACAAATGCCCCTGGGCTCCGATGCTAATCTATGTTTCATTATTTCCTTCGCGCTTCTCCTTCCATGTTTGTAAACAGAGCTTTTTAACGGAATTAGTTGATAGCCAGAGCCTTTGTGGTTTATGGTCTTAAGGATATCAGAATGTGACCATGTGCTCGTCGCTACTGCGATTCATGGTCCGTAACTAGAAACTCTTGATTTAGTCATTTTTGGCTCGGAGCGTTGCCGCTTGGCTCACTGTGAGGCTACGGGACTTGGTGGTTTATTTCAAATCCAAAAATTGGAAGCCTCCAGAGCTCGTGTTCCACCATGCGCCTGCTGTGATTCTTCCCAAGGCATGCTGGGAGAATTCTTATCGACCCGTCCAGTTGGACTTGCCGTTCCCGCCAAAAAGAGATCCCCGAGCTGCTGGCCCTCACGATAGTTCCTCGTCTTTCTAATTGTTTGCATCTAAAGAATTTAAGCAATCTCCTCTGTTTCTGCGTGTTCGCTCTACAAAACAAAACCTTCACAACATGAAAACAACTTAAAATTTGAAAACACGCTCTTCTGCCAACAAATTGAGAATCAAAATGCCTTATGTGATCACTGTATGAGGATGGGACAGAGAATTTAGCTGAAAAAAAAAATGCTTTTAAGAAAAAGCATTTGGAATCTGCACCTGTGTGAATCTCAAAACCTGTAAAGAACATGTACAGGTCGTATTTCATCCCAAAAATCACGGACTGTGAAGATTTTTTTCATTGTTACATTATGTTCACGACCTCATGGAATATTTGTGCTTTTAAAGATTCATTAGCAACACAGCAGGACTACTTAAAGGATCTAGAGAAGGAAAAGGGTGATTAAGAGTGGTGTAAAACTTGGAAATGGTGACCAGTTACTAGAATGGTTGATTTAAAAAACACAGATATCATTTTTTGGGGGAAAGTCAATAATTGACATAGTATTATTTAATTTTCGTTTAATATTTAGGTTTTAATAAAAAAAATAACAACACTGTACTAGATTTTTTATTATAGTAATGTACTATTATTATTAATTTAGCATAATGGGAATATGAATGAGAATATGGCAGTTGGGAATAATAAAAAATAGATAATGATAGTAATAATAATATGATAAAAAGTATTATTATTAATCGAGAATAATTGAACTTTTGAAAACACAAAAGTAAACATCTGGACACATTACAGTAATGAGAGTTTTGTAGTAAATTAATACGCTGAATTATCATGAAAATAATGCCACAATCCACAAAATCGTAATGCTATTGTATATTTCTTTTGATTTGAGGATGAAATATTTCCTGAAAAGTCTTTTGATGTCCTCTGTGGTCTCTGATGTGGGTTATTCATCATTTTATGAAGTTCAGTGCATGTTTTCAGAGTCATCAGCCTCTGATACAGTAAGGCAAGGATGTACCCCGCCGTTAACCTTACATTACATATTAACATTTTACTCTGTTTGTCTTTCTCTCTTTCTCTGTCTCTCCCCATCCTTCTCTCCCTCATCCAGAGGCTTTTCCGGCGTTCCCTCCAGACATGACCGGTGAGTTTAAACTCTCTGCCTCGGGTGTGAATGTTTGCACTTCCTGCTCTCTGCCCTGCTCAGCAGTTATTGTTAACAGGAAAGATATAGGGTTTGTTTTACTTCCTAGCATGTGGTATTTATGCAGTGAGCTGAGGAACCTGGGGTTGGGTCGGTTATTTGAGGTGACCAATCCGTTTCTGATATATTTTTTATTACCTGTTAAGGTCCCTGGGAAAGATGTCCAAACGAGGACTGTCAGGCAGCTGAGCCCTTGAGGCTCATGGCAGAGTAACGTTGTGCCACAATGTGACATGATTTGACATTCAAGGATTAATTCCCCAGAAATCATTGAAATTTTACCCTCATGTCGTTCGAAAACGTACTTTTTTGCATGAAATAATCCAGTCATTATTCGCCAAACATTGTCCCCTCTGTCATAGCTCTCAAATCTCATTCAGGTTGTGTCAAAATTGTAACGTTTGATGTCATTGACTCGGTTCATGGCCTATTCGTATCAGTCCTAACGTGGTGGGCATCCTGACAGTCTATTTTGGAGCCATCTTTCTCCCTTCAGCCTGTTAAGCAGCTATACTAACACTTGTGCAATTTTACAGTTACGGAAAACCTGGGAAACATTTCAGGGTTTAAACACTTTTAAAGAAATTGATACTATTCAAAGTCTATAGGAAATAAAGAAAGGGCAACTTCCTTTGTGACTCATTGGATGCCAAATGTCCTTATGGGATGCGAGGTGCTCTTAAATGTGGTCTGTTTAAATCTTAGTTTCGTTTGTGAATGCATGTGAATTTGTGTTTTATTGGAGACATTTGAACTCTAAGGTGCATATTTATTTATCTAGATTTGTTTTAGAATGGTTGATCCAGAGCATTAGCAGAGCAAAATAACTGCACACAATTGTACATGGATAGTTAAAAATAACTTTTTATAGAACTGTTGAATAAAAGCAATATCATAGTCGCAATCACCTGCATGCTGTAATATTTTTTTTTGCTATTGTGCTTAATCGTTTATCTGTAGCGCATTAAAGGGATAGTTCACCCAAAAATTAATGTTTTGTCCCATACCCTCAAGTTGTTCCAAACCTGTATGAGTTTCTTTTTTCAGTTGAACACAAAATAAGATATTTTAAAGTATTTTGGTAATCAAACAGTTGATGGTAGCCATTGACTTCCATAATATAGGAAAAAAATGCTATGGAAGTCAATGGCTACTGTCAACTGTCTGGTTATCATCATTCTTTAAAATATCATCTTTTGTGTTCAACACAAGAAAGAAACTCATACAGTTACAACTCATCACATTTTTAGGTGAACTATCTCTTTAATTAGTACCTGACATAGAAAATCAAATCATCAATCAAATGATTTTTCTATTGAAAAATCCTCATTCATAATCACAAACGACTAGAAAAGTCATGGGAATTGTTGGAAAGGTGTTGGATCCCAGTATTTGTCAGTGTATGCGGACACATAGACGTGAATTTTTCTTCTTCAAATGACTGCAGTCCAACAGTGAACAGTTTGATGGTTTTTACATTTGGAGCTCCATTTAATTTTTATTTTTGGTTTTAAAAATCCTTGCATTGGCAAGAATACCTAAACAAGCTACCAGCATATTAGCACCTCCACTTCCTTTTGTGAAATGAGTGTCAATAAAAGACACAGGCAGCCAAGTCGCTCTCCCTAATGAGTGTCTCAGTCATGCTCCATGGCTGAATATAGCATAACAAGATGTCTGCCTGTGCCGGGTTCTGCTCAGATGGCAGCATTGCATCAGAGACTCAGGGTATGTCTCGGAGTCCCTGGAGAACTGTTTTTTTCCCCCAAATATTCGCTTCTCACACTGTGCTTACTAATCCATGAGATAGACAAAGCAGAGCTGACAAGACCCTCTGCTTCCACTTGTTGTGTGATCATAATGTTTGTGCTATTTTGGTTTTCTTTCGTCAAGATGTACGGTTGTTTTTATTTTCAGTGTCAGAAATTGGTCAAAGCTTTTTTAAATTTAAACTCAACATGCGGCGTTTCACCTCAGCTTTAAATTCTGCTTTTTCGAGGATTTGAGGATTCAGTAGCATTGTGGTTTGTGTGAAAATTATTGCAGTTCCTTGAGTTTTACACTAGATGGTTAAATGGTTGTAATTTAACTTACAAGTTGGATGTGTGTTGTAGATGATTTCATACATCTAGCAATTATTAATAATTTTATCATGATATTGTAACTTTTTTAGTTTATTAACTAATGTTTTTTATAAATTTATTTAACTTTTTATTAATTCATTAATTAATTAAATTATTTATTTATTTGTGTCTGCATTCATATAATTTCAGTAGTAGAATTATTGATAATCAAATTTCATCAAATAAGTAATTACAACATTTTTACCTACTAAAATTGAAAACATCAAAGTGGTGCCAAAGATGCAGGTTCACTGCACTTTTCAGCCTCTCTGAATTTTATCTCCAATAATAAAAATTTAATTTAATTTAATTAATGCCATAATAATTTTTTTTGTGTGAATGACGTAAGTTTGATGGTTAGAAACATAAATGCATGTCATTATACTAATTTAAATCAAAATCGGAGCAAAACCAAAAAGATTATAACTGATTATACAGAATCAGTCTTGTATGTGGTCACATTGAGTCTCTCTTAGTCTCAGTTGCAATCCATTTATGATATAGTGATGCATCACAATATATTGACGAAGTTGGTGATGCCCAGCCCTATTACAAACTTCTGCTATAGTCAAGTATCTGTCAGTATTCTGCAATTACCAGAAGACGAACTGAGGGAGAACAGAATGCATGTGCCTCTGCTTGGCAAAACAGCCTCTTGTTTGAATGCTGCCCCAATGTACCCCTAAGACACAACGGTTTAGAGAACTACCAGCAGTTTCTGCTCTTTGAGTAGTCCTGGAGAGCCACTTGTCCCAAATCCAGCATGCAAAAAATATGATTTACAGTACGGCATCCCCACTCTCCAGGACTAGAGCCTGGCGGTCTTTATTTGCAACATGCTTGGACTCTGACTCAGGTGCCTATTTGAAAGCACGTTACATAACAGCACTGCATTCACACCCATTGTTTCACTGTACACGGTGCTATGCAACCCAACTTAGATCCCTCAATAACTGTTCCTCTACCGGAAAGCGATCATTTCATGTTGATTTCGAACAGTGAAACATGGAGCATGAAGCTTCTACCCTACGCGATCGAATGCCAAAACAATCAATACAGCATCTTTCATTAGTGTGTTTGCATTTGAACCTAGCAGTAGTGTGGCGTTTTTCACAGTTTGTATATCTCTCCACCAGGGGGAGCCCTACCTGGCAAGAGTGAGCCAACAATAGATACGCTGTCAGTACCGCCGGTTTTGCCCAACTGGTATTACATAATGGCTGGTGGAGGAGCCATCTTGTTCCTGATTATTGTCATTGTCATGGCCGTTAGCTGTCGCCATCTTACAGCCAGGAGGAATCAACCCACAATGGCCTACTACAGCCCCCACAGTGCACATCACCCAAACGGCGGCGTGCACAGGTCTGGGGTGACACCCAAATTGACTGTATGGGTTGAGAAGGGCGATGGGAATTCCTACTGGTGAGAGACCTGGACTAAAGGTTTAGAGGTTTGCCTGCAAATGCTGACTTCATGAAGGAAGTCCTTGATGAAGCAGATCTCGGACTGAAGAGTTGGAGGAGAATGCTTAAAGAACGCTCCCAGATGCTTGGATTCGGATGCATCAAGATGAACCCAACACTTCGATTTTTCTGTTTCCTCATTCTCTTCATGTTCTTTTCTTCCTTGGATACTATCGACCCTGTCTTACTGGTGTGCTCAGCTTGTTTACCACATCTAGCCAGCTCATACTTATCTGGAGGGACCTTCTCCAAGAGTGAATCTGTATCCAGCCTCATTTTGGCTGCCGAGCCAAGAGGACGTGTTATCCAATGACCTTAATGACTGATCCTGGACTGACTTTGATCCAGTGTGCTGTACTTATGTTAAATCAAAGTGGTCAGAACATTGGGGAGTTAAGAGCTGTTGTGGACATGCTGTCTGATACAACGTTTGCACTTTGACTAGTCCCTGAGATTGATCACTAGTACCTCTTTACCTTATTATAGCAGATCAAGGGAATAGACCTTTGGTGAAAGAGAGAACACAAAGCGTTCAGATAAATTAAAGCATACAGGAGGGAGCTCCAATACTGAGAATGTGCTTCTTAGCACTTTTTGAATACAACGCAAGCATGATTTAATTAGTAATAAGGGAAGGTAAAGTATTGCATAAAAGGTTTCTGCATGTAAACAACTTGAGTTAAGACTAAAAAATGGAGAGCCCACCTAAGCTGTCATGATGAACATTGCCGTTAAAGTCAACATGAAATCAAAGTTGATTTTCTTAATCCATGTTCTTGGTCTTATTGTGAGTGATTGAGCAGTGCGCATTATTTCAAAAAGAAAAATGTTTGTGTAATGAGTTTCCTTTTCCGCTTACGTATTGGTAACCTGTTTTAGGCTGCTGTTGTAGGTTATGCAGCCTTTCTAAAACCTTGTCAATATTTAACACAGTAGATTAATGCCGGTTTTCAATAACACAATAAAGACTGCTTTGAACAATGATAGATTTAAAAAAAGTAGGTTCTGCTCCACAATCCACTGAAGGCCTTTTCCAATCAATTCTTGATTTAATAAAAATTCTTCCCGTCTTACATTTTTTCTCATTTTAATTGAAAATGCATCATTACGGAATTAAAAGGATTGTGGATGTTCTTTCATGTTGACTTTAAACATTTCATTAGGCATGGTTTCATATCAATGATGTGCTAAACTTAAATGAATTGATGGTGCCACCTTTGAGTTAAGAGAAGGGGGATTGTGTAAGGGAGTCTTCGGGTTTTGTGTTCATTTCTGTGTTGTCTGTGGCAGTATCTAGGTTATTCCTTTTTTCTCACATTTTTCCCAAAAGATCCCTCAAAACTGCGTTGGCGTGTGTTATTCTGAGCAAATGCTTGCTGGTGTGGAGGCTCCAAAAACAAGTCCCATAAACAAAGACAGCTGTTTCCTTTCTCCGTTTCCATGCGATGAGGAAGCAATGAGCGCTGGGGTGGGAGAAAACTTTGTGCAGATATCAACACCTGGTAGCAATTTTGGTTCACTGAAGCATCATGAAGCTTCGAGAATGATTGGCAGTGAATGGTGTCCAAGACTGCCATGTGCTTTTCCATAGCCATGTTGAATCAATTATTGAATTGAGTTGTCATTCAGTTTTATAGGTTAAATGAATCAGTTCTGTATTAGGACAGGGTGCGCATCACAAACAAACTGTGGACGTACCATTTGATTACCATGTGTATGTGCCAAAGTATTGAAATGGTACTCCATAGTATTACCATATTACAAATGTCCAAAGCAGTAACTATATAATATTTTTTTAAAGGAATAGGTCACCCCAAAATGATAAGTCAATGTCATGTTATTTCAGACTTATAACTTTCTTTTATGAGCTTCTTTTTTCTGTGAAACACAAAATGAAAACTTAAATGTTGCTCCTTAATGTGAACATTAAACACAACAAAACTCACCATGTAATCATAAAAGTAGTTTGTATGACTAGAAGTCCATACGATGGCTTCACATAAGCAAAAATAATGCAATTATTTGCTATACAAATTTGACAACAATAACAGCAAACGACAATGGTTTTTGAATGTCATGTTATTTTTTATCCCCTTTTGCGCTTTGATTTTATAGAGAAACACAGTGTTGAAATTTTTCATCTACTTTAGTCTTTCAAATTTGAAAGAAAGTCATACAGGTTTGGAACGACATGAGGGTGAGTGAATGATGACAGAATTTCCATTTTCATGTGAACTATACCTTTAAGAAGATTCAGCAGATCTAATATCAGGGGTCAAAGTATTTCAATATAGGATATACAGAGCTGCTCAAAATGGAAATAAAAAGATAAATCCTCTTGGCTCCTCAGGGCCTTTTTAATGCCATTTCGTGAGGTGGTAAGAGATGTTTTGGCACCGTCAAGCAATGTGCTTTCAAAGCAGCCACTTTATCGCTCTTTTCTTCGATAAACTGTGTCCCCAACTTCTTTCTTCACTCTTAATATTTTTTAATTAGTTAATGGACCAGATAGCATTTATTAAAGCTGCTATAGGCGTTCCCGCCCCCGCCCTGTGCCTCTCGTCGATTCGGGAAACCACATTAATGAGTGAGAGCGTTCTCTTGAGAACACCGTCCACATGTCACCCAGCGAGGCGTCATGCCAAACAGCCATTCTTCTCGGGCTCTTAAATGCATCACATATACTGAACCGAGAAGCTTCTAATTAAGCAGAACAGTCTATTTTTCAAAAAGCGGAGGATTGCAGTTGATGCCCAATTTGGAGGGGAAATGTCCCCTCAGATTCAAATGACTCACTCTACTTTTAGACACGGGCATCTCGGGGGTTGTTGAAAAGCCAACAGCGTTCTCCTCCTCGGACGTGGGGAGTTTGGTAGAATGGATCGCTCACAATGGATCCAGTCGGGCTACCGCCTTCACATCCGTGGAGTGCAAGCTCTCACATTGATTTCTTTGCTTTTAGACACAGCAGGCTCCGACTGCGACATTTTTGGAACAAAGCAACACTGATCCATAAAGCCATTTGAAAGTTAGCTGTAGACCTTTTATTGCACCGCAAAGCTTACTTAGGTGGTGGTGGTGGTGATGCTTCTGATACAGACTATGAATTTAATCATGATGAGGGTGATGTTGATATTGCACTTTGCTTTATGAAAGTACCTTCTAACTGTGGTCAGCCTATACCTCAACTTTGAAATTAGTAAATTGTTTAAAAATGCGAATGTGAACAAAATATTTTTGCTTGATGGATTTGTGTCTTGAAAACCTGCTTTTAAAATGTGACAATAAAATCTTATTTTTCTAATCGTCACTTCTTTTTATATCCATTTATATCAGTGCAGTAATAGACACTGGCCTATTTTTGCTGCTATATTTGTGTATGCCCTTAATGTGCAAATGCTTGTGGTGTGCTTCAATTAGTAATTATGTAGGTCACATGATGTTATTTTCTGTACTCTGTAATTATGTTACAAATCTTTCGTACCTTTAATAATTTATTGCTTTGCCTCAAGTCTCAAAATATACTTATGTAGATCTCCGTCAATTCAAGACTCACGACTCTAGTACACAAGTATGTGAAAGCGAATGTGAATTGTGTAAATTAGTAAGTAAATTAGCAGGTTTGTTGAAGTCAGTTACTGTAAATCTGAATTCTGAATAATCAAATGTTGTTATTATTATGTCTGGCACAGATATTTGAAGAATGCACGCCAAGTATGTGGTACGCAAACATGTGTATGGGTAGTGCAATGAGTTAGCGTCTGCATAATTGCATAGAGTATGTTTCTGGCAGAACATTTATAGCTAGTTTGCAAATTAATAATAAGTAATATTCCTTTGAGCACAAAACACATTATATAATTTTGTATGTTTCAATACAGTGTCTTCGCTTCTATCCACAGTTAAAAAGCCAACGGTTGGAAATGGGCGTCTCTTTAACGGGAAGGACCACATAAATGCAGGTTAGTTCCCACGATACATACATTACAACATACTGCTTCCTGGCAGGCTATATAATTTAAACAAGTTTCAAAGGAGCATGAACTAGAAGTAATGAGAATCTATTGGTTTTCTTTTCCTCAAGATTTTGAGATTATAAAGCCAAAACTAATACAGATGGTTTGAACACATTTAAAGTGAAGATGAAATCAAAATCCACCCTAATTACTTCAACAATGCATGTTTTTGCTGTCTTATTGTGAATGATCTGTCAGTATGTATTATTTTGAATATTTGAATCAATTCTCAATATTTTATTCTTCTTCGATATCCTGTTTTTGTATTTATTTTCATTTTTTTTATACATCAGATTATGTAGTTAATTGGGTTTTTAAAGCCGCTTCCCATTCCGTCATTTTTCCGGAACTCCACAGCGATTTTGTGCATATATGTTTGTATGGGCAGAGCTGACATGTTTGTGTGGGTATGTACGTGTTTGTTCACACTCATATCACCCTCACCCCGCATTTCTGCACAAAAACAAAAAAAACGTCTCCGGTTATCAGACTTTCCGCCCTCCTCCTTCCTGCTATCGCACAGTTGGAATCCATCTAACTCATAAAGATGTCTTTGTTTTGGCTCTTAAATAAATAAATAAAAAGACAAGGATGAGTTAATTACCCAACCGAAATCTGTTCATCCTTACAGAGTGTCAACCCCCTCCGTCTGTCTTTATTTCACTCTCCCTGACTTCCTTTATCGAAGTATTCAATCTTTTTCTCCTTTTCCCTTATACTCTAATACAACGTAATGAAGTCTGTGTTTAGCTTACGCTCTACACAAGCTGTCAGTCACCTTGGAACCCATTTGTTGGAACTAAAGGGCAAAGGGAAATTTGCTTTAACAAAATGCAACAGATATCAGTCAATGCGCAAAATCAGCTCAGCTGGTTGTGAGTTTTGGCATCGGCTCGCTGTCAAAAGCAGCCTAATTAAGCCGAATGTAACCGCTAGCAAGCACAGGGTGCCACAAAAGAGTTTACGGCTTAGTTTTGTCAGCTGAAAACAGCCATGCCAACACCGTTCCCCCTCAGACCAGACCATTAGTTTGTTATACTGTATGTGTCATCCTCCATAGGATAATATGCAGGAAAACAAACGAAAACCTCTGTTTGGCCTCCAAAGGCTGCAATTTTGAACAAAACATGCCTACAAATACGTAATACCAGTGATTTCTAAATTCATTTACCAAAGTATATGTAATACCATAGTATGCTTTGAAGTACTTTGGAGTACCATGGTATTTACTCAAATAGTTCAAAGAATACTGTAGTACTAAAATGAAAGCATGGTAATACCATTCAAATTTTTTCACTTACAAAATGTTTTTTTGGCATGTGGTACTACTGGGGTATTTTAAACATATGACATGCTAGTTATGGGGTATACTTGAGAATATCATGTTTTGCAACAAAAAACAAATCATCATATATAAATTTAAGTTCCATGGTTTTACCATCTTATGCCATTTCTTTACCATGGTACTACTATGACGGTGTACAATTTGACACCATCACTATATTTTTAGGAGGAGATGAAACTCTTTTAAAGAACATGGTAATGCCATGGTACTTTTTCGGACATGGTACTACTGTGATATTTTGGACATGTGCTATGGTAGTACCATGGTTTTCTTGAAAATACCATGGTTTACCATATAAAAACCATGGTATGTGAATTTCACTCCTTTCTTGTTAGGGTACCATCTGATATCATCACTATTTTCAGGGGGAGATGACACCTCTTTAACGTAAACCATTGTATTACCATGGTATCATGTTCAGAAACAGAAGTTTAAGTGCATGATTTTGTTATAAACATCCTTTCAATGTGTTCTCCCTTCCTCATGTTGTTGTAGGTTTCCAGTTTCCAGAGTGGAGCACAGCCGAAACGCCATCAGAGCCTCCCGTGACACGTGTGGCCGATAAGGACAACGCATGGCTGTACTCCCTGGACCCCATTCTCCTGACCATCATCGTCATGAGCTCTCTTGGTGTTCTCCTAGGTGCTGTGTGCGCCGGACTCCTCCTTTACTGCACCTGCTCGTATGGCGGCTTGACATCACGCTCGTCCACCACCTTGGAGAACTACAACTTTGAGCTGTACGACGGGATTAAGCACAAAGTGAAGCTCAACCAACAGCGCTGCTGCTCTGAGGCTTGAGGAGAACAGATGGGGAGATATCAAGTATCCTAAAATGACCTCAAAGTAACCCGATTTGACTCTTTGAAGAGACGAGCCTCATCTCTTAGTATTCCTGGAATGCATGTCCATCTCAGCTGGAGAGCTCCTAGACTAAACTTCTCCTGGAGCTTATTTTCCAAGCAGTCATGCTTACTTAGCTCTGACGCTGCTGCCAAGGACTTCCTCGTCTTTCACTGGATTACATAAAAAATAGAGCATTTGGTGCCACAAGAGTGATACCCTTTCCATGGCTCAGCCTCAAAATAAATGCTGATACATATCAATGTTCTGCTATTCCAAAAAGATGAGAGAATATCAGCAAAGATTTCTAAGATGGGAGACCTGAGGCTGGACTTTCAAGCCACAAACTTCTTTCCCCCATCATTCCCAAAAGTACATTTTGTGGCCTAGGTTGTGGTGCATTGTTTTTAAAAGGATTTGATGGATTGGTTTAATGTTGCTTTATTGTTTTTTCGTCACAGAGAAGTTCAGTAGCCCAGGGTGATTATACGTCATCATTATTGTGTGTTTACAACCCATTGCTTTAAGCCCACCATTTTGTTTCTCTTGTCAATCTGACAGTTTGGAAATGGAAAAGTAAGACAGATTAAGGAGCGAATGGTTCATAGATTTAGTTTTAGGCACTGTGTGTTTGGTGAATTGTGTTCTGGGAAAAAAGTCACCACACTTGTTTGACTAAGGATTTTGTCAGTGCAACCTATGGATTGCTGTAACTGGGAGACAAAGACTGCCAAGCTAATTTGTTAGCTTTGAGCTAGCAAACAGGCATTAAATAATGTGAAACAATGCTTTAGAGGCAGACACTTAAGGGATGGGTTTGAAATACAATTTCTCTCATTTTTACTCTGGGCCTTCATGAATGCTACAGTTATTGGCTCAGAGATGTTCAGGTCCACTGTTAGTATTTTGTAAAAGAAAAGTTCATTTTCAAAAATAGACTAAAATCTAAACTGGTTTGCTGTGTCAGTCATGTACAGTATATCTTGGCTCTTGGGTCAAACAGATATTTTTTACACATCAAAATTTTAAAAAGAGTTAAAGTAGTTTAGATTTGGATCAATTTGAAGCTAGAAAAAAAAGTGTATACATAAATATTTAATATATTTTTTTCAAATCATTTTTGAGTGGCCAGGATGAGTCTTAGAAGGCCTGTCAGTGGTGAAAAACATGAATTAAGCTAAAATAAAATCAGTATTAAGTTGTTTTTATTTTAGGTTATTCTCAGACCAGTTAGGACCTAACACAGAGCCTTGAGGAACACCAATACTTTCAAATATACATCATACAGCACTTTCCTTTGTTTCATTATCAATTGAATTGTAACCCTCTTTTACTCTGTTTTATGTTTCCATGCTAAGGCTTTATGTTAACAGGAGACAGGTTTGGTTGTAAATCTGCTCCCCTGTGGTTTTCAAAGACTGGGAAAAGGTGGAACACAGATGCTGTAAATCTTTACCTACTTGCTCAGATGGGATTCTTCACCCTCTAAAACTAATTGTTGGAGTTGGTGAAAGTAAATGCACCCAAAGCACACTACACCTCTGCAGAATAAGACACGTTATGAGAGTCTGGGATCTTCGATATGGAGTTTTAAGACACTGATAGGCGAGCTTATATGTTTCTACTGAACCCTGCTTGATCCATGTACTCCTTATCTTCTTGAAGACTCTTGCTACTGGACCCCTGGACTTTTGCAAGTGCCTTGGAGCTAGTCTGTTCCAGCCTCGGCTCTGGACCTGAAAAAAACTGCTTTGGAGCTTTTGTCTGTCTTAAACAGTCGAAATACTTGAGAATCACAGCACTGGGTATAATTCCAGTCTCTCTTTGGACACTTTGTACAGAAATTGTGCTTTTTATGATGATGATTATTGTTATTATGATTATTTAATAAAGGATGGTTAACATAGTGGGTTGATGTGCTGTTGAATACTCCAAGGTGGATCCAAGAGGGACATTCCAAGGTGACTGAGTTGAGATGTTTTACAGTGCGTCTTTATTTTCTAGGTTACAAGAGCAAAGGGTAATGGGATTGTTAAATGATTAGGTAGACATTGCTCAACACACTCACACACATGCAATTGATGTTACAGATACCAGACCACCACATAACGTACCTTCACTGACAACAAAATAATTTCACCAATAGAACCTTTGACTCCAATAAACATCATCAACACATTAAATCCCAAATACACACAAACTCCCTCACTCATTCTCTCTTTCCAACTATGTCTGCCACAGTTTCTCTCATCTCCCCATGGGCTCCCATTAGCACGGACCTTCAGTCGCCTTCATTTAGGGGCTCACAAGATCAAAGCTTTGAAGTGCCTTACTGTTCCACCCCCTAAAGTTCCCTTCATCCCTCCACCTCATCCAACCACCCAGTTGCATCCATTTAACTATTTCTCAGCTTCCTCTCTGCTCCATAGTGTGCCTGCCTTTGCCTTAACCACTGTGGCTGTTTTACTGACTAATGATGTGTGCAGTAAGATCTAGTAAGGTCAATCGAATCAGCCGAGATCCCAAGAAAATCAAAGACATTATTATGGCAGACAAATAAAATATTGAATAGGTCTTAAAAAATCATCATCAAATATAAACCTATAACTGTCCTACAGTCCACAGCCATCCATTTTACAATAAATTTTTTCTTCAGTGTCATAAGACCATGTCAAAATAGCATGTAAAGTAAAACAAAAACAAACAAAAAAACCTTTCAAATACTTGTTCCATTCTTTAATCTTAAATGACTAAAATTACATTAAATGAATGTTTAATTCACAATTGCAGTAGAAATGTTGGACATAGACATAGAAACTTTTGCATAGTCCAAGAAAAAACAGGTTGCCAGTATGAACTTATGGACATCATCAGACTCTGGACATGGACTGTACAATTCAAATACTGTACAGTCAAGCTTTGACCATTATGTAGATATTGAGAAAATCATTAATCATTTACCCTTCTCACGCTTCTTTACTGCACTCGAGACCAGAATTCCGACTAGCACATCTGACTAGTCATTTCAAACGCAGAATCTAAAAGGCATTTTAAAGAAATAAATCAACGTTTTTCTTGACTGGAATATTAATTTCAAAATATTTCAAAATGTTCTATTGGCTGATTCTTGATTAATGTTCTGTCTTTAAACTCAACACAAGGCATCTGGATGTGTGGTTTTGATCGGCAGGCTAGACTGAGCGATGGAGAACCAGGAAATTGCTCTGAGGAGCCCGGCCGTCGGGCTCTGCTTTTCCACCCAAATTATTCTAAACTATTGTTTCGTAAATGTTGTTTTCCCTCCCTGTCAGATTGAAATCTAATTCTCCACCGGGGCCTTGCTGGCGAAGATCAGAGAGCTTTCCCTCTTTCTCAGTAAGCCGGACTTTCCATCAAAGCTCAGCCTTGCACGCTTGAAGCTTATAGGTGATCAGCTTTTGAAGGGGCCACACTCAGAAATACAAAGAGCGCGGGGCTAATTCATCTCTAGAGAGAAGAACCTGACAAATGATGGAGAACTAGAGGCACGCAACTGTACTCCTCCATTCCCAGATGCTTTTTGAATCTAATGTCAGTTCTGATGTAAAGGGTTTTGGGCGTCTGAACGTCTGAACGTCTCCGTTGAGGAAGAGCTTTTCATGTTGCAGATTCTTCATTTACTTTAACTATTTTAGCAGATGCTGTTTCTTAGCTAGGTCAATTACAAGACCTCCTCAGCTCGGGTAAACCTGGTTTTGCACACTAGAACAGATACAGAAAAAATTAAGATCAATAGTTCATGGTTTCTATCTTTAACAAACTGCTTATTGTGCCATTGAGTAAATCACAACACAACATGCTCTACTGGTACTTTTCACACCAACACATATTTCTGAACTGTCCTTGTACATCCAACAGACTGAACTGTTTCCAAGTATCTGAGGTCTTAAGAAAAATAACTAAATGTGCAAAATTCATTAGACTCCATGACCTTCTTCAACTCTCATTGCAAGCATTAGGTGAATCAATAAACTGATAAGATTTTTCCAAAAATAGGATTTTAGGGCTAGCCTAGTTAATGGTTAGGTATACATTTAATGGGATTTTTTGACAAGCTGAGAAAATAATTACAATAAAAAAATCAAGATGGTGGACAAACAAAGACAAAATGTGCTTACGTAAATTGGACGTAAAAATGTATGCGATAAAAGAATTCATAAAATAGTCAAATAATTAAAAACAATATTTTACCCCAAAATGATGTGTGCTATTAATATTTAGATTATTTTTAATTATGATTTTTGTATGTATACTATGCATATTTTGACAAGCTCAGAAAATAATAATAATTTAAAAAAATCCAAGATAGTGGACAATAAAAGTAAATTGTACTTTAAAAAAAAACTTAAAATTCATGCAATAAAAAGTATTCATAAAATAGCTTTAAATAATCAAAAACAGAATATTGTACCACAAATGTATTTTTTTTTGTATAATAATAATGAATATATATATGTGTATATATATATATATATATATATATATATATATATATATATATTCATTATTATTATTATACAAAAAAAATTGTGTGTGCTATATTCTGTCAAGCTTAGAAAATAATATTTGAAAAAAAAATCAAGATGTTGGACAAAACAAGAGAAATTATATATTCATGTAATACTGAAATGTTTCCATAAAATAGCTTTAATTTAATTAAAAAAGTAATGTATTTGTGCAATGTATAATTATTTTATGTTTTTTTTTATTATGTGTGCAATGAATCTTTTTGATTGACCTAATTGGTCCCACTTTATATTAAGTGACCTTAAGTACTATGTACTTACAATGAAATGAATAATTTGATACAATGGACTTATTTTGTACATTCATGTTTTTACATTGTACTTATATTTTAAATACTGTGGCTAAGGACGGCCGAGGGACGTGAGAGAACATTTGTAATTACACAGTTGACCCTTCCCTTACCCCTTAACCTACGCTTAAACCAACCCATACCACCACACCTGACCCTAACCTTACCCGTATCACACCTCAATAGCAGCAAAAGTGTTTTACAATACAACATAAACACAATAAGTAGATTATACTTATTTTTCGATGTAAGTACATAGTACTTAAAGCAACTTAATAAAAAGTGGGACCTTATAATTTATTATTATTTTAGCAACACTTTACAATGGGAGGTTTCATTTGTTAACATTAATAAATTAAATTAGTTGACATGAACAGTGAAAAATACTTTTAAAGCATTTATTAATCTTAATTTCTACATTTACTTATAGATTTTTAAAAATAAACAACATTAGTTATTGAACCGTAAATTAACATGAACAAATAATGACCAATTGTATTTTTTGTATTTTTGTTGTTTTGTATGTAGGCAGCCGAGCAACAAGGCAGCTCGCTGTATTTTGGAAGAGAGCGAATATGTTGATTCAAAAACATATACTACTAACTAAAAGGTACCTCCTTTTAAAAAAAATCCATCTTTATTTACCAATACATTGCAGATACAGGACTAGGCCTATATTGTCTGTCAAATATTAATTTTCCACATCCTTCTCCCTGTCTCCAGCTCTGGTCGGGCCTTTGGCTCACTCAGCAGATTGTGGGACGTCCTCCCAGAGAAGCATCTCTCCAGCAGTTGAAAGCTCTTATCTGGGTTAGTCGAGTCGGAGGGGTAAGCTGGATGTGTGTTTCCACTGGAGCTGGTGACAGCAGCAGTCACTGCTTCAGACCTCCTGCTCTCCTGCATCTCCAGTATCTTTGCGCAGGAAATCAGCTCTGTAGGGAAATAAGCAGAGGAACTGGATTCGAGAATTGGCTAGTCAACGAAAATGAAATGAGGTCAAAACTGTTTTTGTCAACAGTTTATTGTGGATTGAAAATAATATTGGGAAAGGAAGTTCAAATGCTGAAAATCATGTAAAATTGTCTGTACTATAAAAAGTATCAAAAACATGGTGCTATTGTAGAACCATATGGTGTGTTTCTCTTTGCAATAAAATGTATGTGCTATTCAACTTTTTTGAAGTGAAATTAAAATAAGAACATGAAAATGCTGAGTTTTATAAAGAATATTTATACTTCCTCCGGCTAAGCATTTTAATCATGGCTGTAAATAGAATGGCCATTGTTAAATCTAAAGTGAACTAATCATACTGTGCTTCACAATAGCTGTGCATAGTTTCACTTGCTCTGCAGACTCTTTAAATACAGTAGTAGACTGGAACAGATGTTGAATGAATTACATGAAAATGTTTTACTTCTTTGAATGCATGTGTCAATTGAAAAAAAGTAAGACTCAAGAGTCTCTGGAGTGAATGTTCTGCTCAGCTGTTTGGACATTTAGTGTTGTTGAAGGTGTCACTTAAACACATTTATCACTCAACGGAGTCTCTGACCAATTTATTACACTGAAAAAAAAATATTCTGACCCCTTGTAAATGCTACATGTTTTTATCTGGTAAATTTCACTGATTTTAATGTGTTATTTAATTTAATTTTAATAAAATTAAAAGTAATTAGAAAAAAAATATGTTTAATTTAAAATTGTGGCAACAGATTACAGGTTACAATATTATTAATTAAATTGAACACATCAGAATTGAGTAATAATCAAAATAATTCCTTAGAAGTTAACCATTTTCAAATAAGTAAACTGTGAGACTGATTGGTCGTCTGAGTAAAATGAGTCTCTATGACACTGTGATCCAGAGCTATGCTCAATACAAAATCCCTATGCATTTTAAACAAAAATATCTGAGTAACAGACAGACGTCAAAGAAGAAGTAATAAGTCTTTATTTGTATTGCCAACATTGAAGACACCTGATGGTAACAAGCAGAATCATTGAAGGAGAAAAACGTAATTTTGTGTCACCATTATGGAGACCAGTGTTTGTTTTAGTTGGGCTCTTGACCCTCATTTCATTAACTTTGGATTTTGTTTGACTGCGGTACCTGCTTCATAACAGCCTGATGAACAAATAGAAAAGGTGATCTAATGGTGTTGGTTGTTTTTTAACAATCATTATTTCACCATCATTTGACCTGAATCATTGAATTTAATTTGAACTGCAGCATGCTTTATAATTGTCACCATTGTTGAGATTCAAAGGTTGATTCTTGAAAAAGTTGAGTAAATACAACTCATAAAAGTTTAGCTAAACTTATGAATATAATTTATTTGAAATATAAATATATAAAAATAAATAGCAAATATCTAATCACTAATCAGCCAATCATATGGCAGCAGCTAAATGCATTTAGACATGATCAAGAAGATCTGCTGAAGTTCAAACTGAGCATCAGAATGGGGAAGAAATGTGATTTATGTGACTTTTAATGGTTGAACGTTGACTTTGATGGTTGTTGGTGCCAGACAGGCTGGTCTGATTAACTGCTGATCTACTGGGATTTTCAGTTCTGTGGATGGAAATGCCTTCTTGATGTCAGAGGAAAGACTGGTTAGAGTTGAAAGAAAGACAAACAGTAACTCAAATAACCACTCTTTACAATCGAGTTCTGCAGAAGAGCATCTCTAAATGAACAACACACCGAACACTGAAACAAATGGGCTACACAGCAGAAAACACACACACCGATGCCGCCCGTGTCAGATGAGAACAGGAGACTGAAGCTACAATTCATACGGGCTCAACAAAACTGGACAATAGAAGATTGGGGAAAACATTGCCTGGTCTGATGTATCTTGATTTCTGCTGCAACATTCAGATTGTAGGGTCAGAGTTTGGTGTAAACAACACTAAAGCATTGATCTATCCTGCCTTGTATCAGTGGTTCAGGGTGCTGCTGGTGTAATGGTGTGGGGGATTTTTCTTGGCACACTTTGGGCCTCAAAGTACCCATTGAGCATTGTATAAACGCCACAGCTGACCTGAGTATTGTTGCTGACCATGTCCATACCTTTATGACCCTTTATGATCTTCTGATGGCTACCAGCAGGATAACACGCCATGTCACAACACTCAAATAATCTCAAACTGGTTTCACTAATGAGTTCACTAAACTCAAATGGCCTCCACAGTCACCAGATCTCAGTTAAATAAAGCATCTTTTGGATGTGATGAAATGAGAGTCACATCATGGATGTGCAGACAACATATCTGCAGCAACTGTGCGCAAAAATTTTGAGGAATGTTTCCAGCACCTTGTTGAATCTCTGCCATGAAGAATTAAGGCAGTTCTTAAGGCAAAATGGAGTCTAACCTCGTACTAGCAAGGTGTAATAAAAAGGCTGGTGAGTTTGTGTGTGTGTGTGTGTGTATGTATAGTATACCGCTCTTCCAATAGAAACACGCAGCGCTACTCTCTTGTCTTTTGTATCACTCAACAGACTCTTGTTTCATGAAAATGCATGCGTCTTAGTTATTGATTGTCCTGAATATGACAACAGATGACATCAGTATATAGCCTACTATTGAAATTATTGTTGTTGCTAGATTGTTTTTGCTAAATGTGGGAAATAATATTAATAAATAAGCTTTTGACTGGCAGTGCATGTTTGTGAAGTCAAGGAAGTTCCCTATATGGAGGTCCATCATCATGTGGACTGAATGAAAATGCAGGTAGTGAAAATACTGTGGGCTCTGCAGATAGTGTATTGAAGTGTGGGAAGTTGTGAGATGGAAATCTCCGGATGAGCTCAGGGAGATTTGAATTTTCCGAGTCTGCTGATGAATCAAGAGCATACGATAAAGGCTTTTGTTAAGTAACAAAGAATTTTTACACAGCAAAATAAGTGAGATAAAGACAAAAGATATCTGTCGAATGAAGGAAGTCTAGAACAGTAGCCTATAATGAACAACAACAACAACAAAAAGAGTGAAATTGCAGAAAATCCTTTATGCTTCACAGGTCAAAGCTATGATAAAATCTGCAGTGGAAGAGATTTTCTTATATTCACCAATATAGTTAAATTAAAACTCTGCTCTCCCTAAAAACCTTATCTTTCAGAAGATAAGCAAATCGCACATGTGCAATTCCTTTCAGCACAACCCAAAGACACACACCCTGAGCCAGGAATACACACAACGGCCATCTACAACAATAAACAGCAGAATCCGCACACAAATATTCTCAATATCCGCTCTTTATTTTGGGAAAGGCGTTGTCATGTGTCATATGTTGGATCCCATGGGGACTCAAACATCTGTTGGAAAAAATGGGCTAGCAAACTCCCTCTTGCTCTCCTACTCGTATGTGATGCTATATTGAACAAGGCATTATTATTCATATACTGAAAGGAAATTTTACAAGCAAAAGACTACCCAGATGAAAATGCCCTGAGTATGCATATTTCTCAAGTTCTCATTTATGAGTAAACAGAAATTCAAACATGCTTGTATTCTTGTTATGCATCACGTTTGAGCTTCCACAAGAACCAATGAGGATTGTTCTTGCATGTAAAGCAAGTTCGGTTGAACGGTTTATGTTTGCAGTTCAATGTTTTAATGTGAATAAAATCCTAAATTAAATCTATTTATCATATAAAGCGATTGAGTCTCTTCAGAAAATTTTGACTAAACTGCTCAATTCATAGTTTTACGATCTCTTTATGAGCCTTTTTATGAGCCCATCAAACTGGTAGTTGCGTAGCTGTTAATGGAGGGATAGAAATCTCTCAGATTTCATTAAACATATTTTCATTTGTTTCGAAGATGAACGAAAGTCTTTCAGATATGGAACAACAAGAGGGTGAGTATTCATTGCAGAACTATTTTTTGAGTGAACTAACCCATAATTTACATATAGCCATTTGTTTTTTTATGTTTGTATTATTTTTTTAGACATTGTATTTATTTATTTATCTGTAGTCAATTTAACAGTTTTTTTAATTTAAAAAATAATATTTAATATTTTAAAAACATTCAAATTTTTAAATTTTAAGAATAAGTGCACAATAAGTGCAAATCAGGACCAGCGGTTGCTTTCATCTGAGAAGCACACAATGCTTGCAATTTATTTTACTTCCACAATGAGTTAAAAAGAATTGAGACAAAAACTGAATTTAGAAAGCAACAGGCTCAAGTTTGATTTGACTTTAAATGGAATGCAAATGGAGATGTTCAGTTGGTGTCATTTTGGAGAAAATAGTTGCAATATCAAAAAGATCGTGATTTGACCCTCTTTCCTCTAGATGTGCATGTGCCTTCCTATAGTCTGCCATTCAGATATTAGATACCGCCATTATATTAGCTGCTAACAAGGATCTTGCTGAATCAAACTGAATAAGCGGGTGGCTGATCATAGACCCTATCATCTGACAAAGTGGCGAGCCAAAAGTATCTCTGGGAGAACATGACAGAAAGCAGAATGTTTCAGGGTGGCAGAAACACGCCTCAGA
Organism: Siphateles boraxobius; assembly: GCF_051911475.1. Classification (NCBI taxonomy): domain Eukaryota; kingdom Metazoa; phylum Chordata; class Actinopteri; order Cypriniformes; family Leuciscidae; genus Siphateles; species Siphateles boraxobius. Next base: position 10,716,881 of record NW_027509175.1, read on the forward strand.
TCTGGTTAAAGCAGTCTTGGTGGCAGTTGTCATGGAAACAGAGGTGGGCGGCAGGGCTGTCACAGTCCCATTAGTCGAGGTGATGAGTGTATGATACGTGGGCAGCTCCGAAGTGTTGCACTGCAATAATAAGGCATCATATACTGTATGATATGTCATATTAGCATTTCATAAAGGTTTCGTACAAGAACCAGAAGTCCAACATCAAAATGTCTTTGCACTTGTTGTCCGATACACCGATGAGAAAAAAAATGCATCGGAGGGATGGTATTCGGAAAGGAATTTGAAATTAAATAAAAAAATTGTAATGTAGGAGGCAGGGAAAACTGAAAGGTTGGAGAAGCAACAAAAAGACAAAAAGCAGAAAAACAATGGAGAAAAACTACAAAAGATTAGCCCAGTAATCTCACATGTGCCTCCTCAGGAGAATAAGAAAATGTCTCAACAATATCTCAAACTGTGCTCAGATTCACCAAAATCTCAGATAAAAGTTTAATATTTTCAAAAAATTCTCATTAATTTCTCAACAGTGACGACAAAATATTTCTATTGCAAATCAATTTTATCAAAGAGTACTGAAAAATTGCATTGTGGTTTTCACTAAAATATTAAGCAGCCCAACTATTTTCAAGACTGATAATAATAATAATAGCAGCAAATTATCATATTAGAATGATTTCTGAAGGATCATGTGACACTGAAGACTGGAGTAATGATGCTGAAAATTCATCTCATGAATCCGAGTCACAATCCGAGTCTATACTTCCTGTAAATACAAAACTAAGTCTCCTGAGATATAAAAGAGCAACTTCTGAGCAAAAAAACTAAAAACTTCCGGAGGCGGTGATTTGAAGAAGATGTCTCGTATGAGGTAATAAAGCGGTTTAGTTACGATTTATGGTTTAGTTATGAGTTTACGATCCAAAAATCACATTCTTGTGATAAGTAGATAGATCATGACAAATGGGATGTACTGAATGTTTTGACAATGACTAATGAACATGCCTTAATGTTGCACATTAACGTATAACAAAAACCCGACCAATGGCAAATGAACACCACAGCCATGATCAAAATCTTTCTATAGCACTCGAACGATCAGTAAAAAAACAAAACTCAAGCCCAGCTGTGTGTCTATCATGAGACGTCAAGTCTGACTTCTATTTTCACCACTCCAAACGTCTCTTCACAGATCTGGCTGGAGCCCAGTGGACGATCACATTACCTTCATGTCACAGCACACAGCTATGATGGATGGCTGTTGTTGGTACTGTAACGCTCATGCACATTATTCACCAGCACTGCTCCTCCACAAAGATATTGTCTTTCTCATATGGGGCCACCAGAGAGCAGGAGTGGAGATTGAGAGGTCTCTGAGAGGGACTGTTTCTCATGACGGTCCAGTGGCTTGACTTGTTTTGGGAGATCTAGTTCATGGGGGTATAGGGGTGGCATGGTTCAATAGTTGCGGGTAAAGGTTGAATGTCTGCTTCGTGAGATCAGGGGTTCCCAAGCTTTTCTGTCAGCTGAGCTCTTATGATGTAGATCATTTACTTGAAGAATTCCCTTGAGACTGCAACTAATATCCTAATCTTTCTATACATATGATGAATAAAACATTTTGTGAATTTTTTGGGGGGTAACAAGTTATAATTTGGTAATATATACAGTATTAACACCAACCAAATTATATATTCTTAATATAAAAAAATATATATATATATATATAATTTTTTTACTTTAAGGAACATTGTGTAGGAATTTCTCCCATCTAGCGGTGAAATTGTATTTTGCATTCAAACGAATTGTGCTCTCCAGCGCCTCGCTTTTTCAAATGTGTGTTGCATCTACGGTAGCTGTTATGTACCAAAAAGCTATGACAGGATGTCTTCTAATAGCACTTCATCGAGTTTTCCTTCGGGTGAACAGGTTTGTTATTTGAAACAAACTGCAACTTGACACAACGAACAAACGAATGTTGCAGTATGAATAATAACAGTGCAATGCAGCCTTTTAAACTTGCCGGGGCCGTGACAAGCGCCTCTCACTGCTCTACTCCTCCGTCTCTGCTGCTTTCAGTTACGTGACGCTGGCTCGGAACGAAACCGCGTTGTGGAAACGCGTTGGCCTAGTACTTTTTGTCCCTCTCTGCTATTATAGTTTTTCAAGATGGCGGAACGACACGGAAGCCTCCGTGGACCTACCCGTCACATGTATATAAAGATAATAAATTCTTCGTTTACGAGGATAAGTCAGATAATTAGCATAGGTATTTGTACACCATTGAGGACATATTTATGAATAAAAATATTGATTTTAGATAATAAAATACCTAAAAAACTACACATTGTCCCTTTAAATGTAGGTATAGGCAATTTGTTTTACAAATACTTTTTGTTATAGCTATACTGGTTGAAGCGCTCTTCACATCCTGATAGCAATCGATAATACAAGTGATGTAAATATTAAAACATTTATTATGCTAATTTTAGTTGTTGTTTTTTTTTTTACAAATTTGGATTTAAACCATTTATTTGCACATATATAACTGGACAACACTCACAACTTTAAACATAAGTTGTGACATTTTTATAACATTTTGTAACATTTTTATTCTGAAAAGTACTATACTACAAACTGCATACTGATCCACACATCGACAGTATATAGTATATACAGTATATACTGTACAGTATGTAGTACAATGCACACTAATATTCCATTCCAGTCATAGCTGACGTCCTGATTGGCTTATAGCTTAAATTCACTGGGCTAGCATTGCAAAAGAATAACCCCACCCTGACCTTTGGTGGAATCCTTGGGTTGAAAGGAAGTGAGGTATACTTTATATCTTCCATCTTGATCTCTCTGCGAATTGTTAATATCACAAACAGAGCACATCTCTGTTCTCTTTATTCTAGTCTGTCAGTGATAAATAGAGGAGGGGTTCGGCGAGTCTACAAATGGCCTCAGTGTTCAGTATAGGACAGCCTTGACACGAGGGAGATCTTATCCCTCATTTTTCTGATGTTTAACTTCTGTGCGGTTAAGGAATGTCTGATCTGATCTTTCCCAGAAGCACTGATCTGTGTCCCTTTTTCTTTAGTTATACCTTTATTGTTTTATCTTATCTGAGGTTGCTGACGTTGACAGGAGTTTATACAAGATTGCAACCGTCTTCAGTGATTTCTGTGTAGATACTGCCATCAGCAGGACAAATGGAGCTCTGCGACCAATATTAAAAAACATAATCATGAAACACAAACAATTTCTCACTAATATAGTAATTTAACATTTTTTTTTAACTAAAATTAAATGTAATATATTTTGTATGTTTCTGTTTATTAATATTTTTTATGGGTTAGGGTTACCCTGTTTTACCACTTTGGTTACAATTTTATCTGTATTAAAATATAAAAGTATTTGAACATGAGTCACATTTAAAAATATCAGAATTTTGTTACATTACACAGTGAAACATCAAACCAAGTTGTTTTTCGTTGCACAGTTCTTGTTTAAGCATCGAAAAAATCCTAAAACAAGCAGCTTAGAGAAATAAAAATGCATGATGCGACAAAAAATGTGACAAAATCTATTTAGAGATAGTGGTCTAAAGCACACTAGTGCTTGATATCCATAAGGCTATCAGTGTTGTCCACAATGTCGCTGTGACTGTAATTGCTGCACTTTTGAAATTCTTATCATGGACGTAGTTGATGATGGACATTGCACCCTGGTAAGCTTCTTGACATGTGGGCTGGATTTGATCCTCGGGTAGAATGAAGCCGGTCTGCCCTTCGTCCCGTAACTCAAAGGTAAAGGAGTATGGGATCCCTATGAGTCTGGCAAAATCACGTGAAGAGCCAGAATTTGGATCTGTGAAGAACATTAAAGCATCGTCACAAGTGATTAGCTTGCAAATACTTTTTTCTTTATGTTTTCCTGGGGCGATGCAACAGGCCAATACAGGTCAATTACTTTCACAATTTTATAATGTTATAAGTAAATCTTTAAATAAAACACTAAAAACTTCAAATGTTTTAAAAGCTATAAGTAAATTTAAACATCACAAGTATCATAATGTACAGTGTAATAATGGATATTCATTTTGAGATTTGCACCAGCTCTGCAATTCACTGGCATCATGTCTATTTATATAGTATTTATAAGTATATCTGAGACTATAGACTAAATAGATCTGACTATGTGAGACTGTAGTTTGAATGAATCCCATTTCTGTACATTACAGTGGCTCTTTCGGCATTATCCTGAACATTGTATAAGCATTAGTTTCATGTGTCATAGAATGGGAAGAGAGGCTTTCGGGAGTGCTCGTAAAAGTCGCATAAAAATCAGTCTACAGGCTTTAAAGGAGAACTCCGGGCAATTTTTAAGTTAATCTTGATCGTTAGACCTTTGTGAGTACTGACTATAGAAAAAAAAACGAACCGGATTGGTGCTTGCTACGCGGAGCTGCGACCGCGAATGCCCAGAGCTCCCACCCAGCTAAAACGGCAGCTATGGGGGCATCGACATAAAGAGCGTTTTTGAACCTCTTAACAGACACAAAATGCAATTAAAATGTCTGTCCAACATGAACAGGGACCCTGCATGTGAACAATATGCGTTTAGCAACTTAGCCATTGTTTCAACTCACCTAAATAGTCTTTTAGACGGCAAGCTGTAGTCTCGCGCTGCAGTCCCGTGCTGTAGCCGGAAAAGGTAAACAATGTCCAGGTGGGAGGAGTGTTGATCATGTGCGACGAGTTATGATCAGAGTTGCTTACAAGTGAAGAAGAAATGGTTCGTGTTTGTGCCTTTCCGAATTGTGACAACAGAATGCGAAAATATTAGAGCTTATATTTTCATCGTCTTCCTTTCCATGACCTCGAGATTCTGCATTTTGTGGCTAGTTGTATTTCAACTTGATGTGCAAACTCCCGTAGAAGTACTACGCGCTAAAGATTACCGCATTTGCAGTGAACACTTTGACAAGGATGACTACACACACTCAACACAGCGGGGCCGTTTGAAGAAAAATGCCATTCCATGTACGAAGACTCGTCGCACATGATCAACGCTCCTCCCACCTGGACATTGTTTACCTTTTCCGGCTACAGCAAGGGACTGCAGCGCGAGACTACAGCTTGCCATCTAAAAGACTATTTAGGTGAGTTGAAACAATGGCTAAGTTGCTAAACGCATCTTGTTCACATGTAGGGTCCCTGTTCATGTTGGACAGACATTTTAATTGCATTTTGTGTCTGTTAAGAGGCTCAAAAACGCTCTTTATGTCGATGCCCCCATAGCTGCCGTTTTAGCTGAGTGGGAGCTCTGGGCATTCGCGGTCGCAGCTCCGCGTAGCAAGCACCAATCCGGTTCGTTTTTTTTCTATAGTCAGTACTCACAAAGGTCTAACGATCAAGATTAACTTAAAAATTGCCCGGAGTTCTCCTTTAATAGACAACCTATGAAGTATCGGTTTTTTTTAAAAGTTTTGTTGCAAGATGTTTACTTATTGGCAATAAGAAAATTCTTTAAGTGAGCTTTCGATGATGGATATCTAAATGTAAAAATAGACTAAATGATCATGCACAATTAAATGTTCTAAATCGAGTGATTCTCATAAATTAAAAATCTCTAATATCAGCCTATAACTATATATTTTGCATCTCTACTTGACAGTGACAACAACATAATTCAGCATCACAAAAAAAGCAGAAGTCTCGCTTACCAATGGCATTGTAAAACAAATACTATTTTTTCCAGTAGCACATCAATGAAGTACATGAGATCCACGGGGAGGAGTCGGATCAAGATCCAAGGGGTGGAGATGGGTAGGATTAGGGGTGGGTTTAGGGATCAGGGGGCGGAGATGGGTAGGTTTAGGTATATGTAAGGTAGGAGGAGTTGGATCTGGATCTGACTCCTCCCCGTGGATTTCATGTTCTGCAGTGAGGACCATCTTCTTTTTTCAGGTATTTAGGATAATGCAATTTCAACATGGCAGCCACCATGAGCGGGGATCACGATAATGTCCAATAAACCAGTTTCTTAGGTCGTTGGAATGACTGTCTTCATGTTGTATGATTGGACACCATTTTAAACGTACTCACACAGCACATCAGGGGAAGTGCCCACTTTGTAGCTCTTCCCATGAACTGCTTTGATGACTTTAGCCGCAGCGAGACCTACTTCCATCTGCAAACACATTGACAGACATGCAAATTTAATTCGAAACAGTGTGCGGTATGCTCGTAGGCTCCCAGTCCTAACTAATCCCAAACTTATTTTTTACTTCTACTTACCAGTTCATCATAATTGGGAGCTGAGATGTTGGGGTGTCCGTAGGGGACGAGGATCAGCTGACCGTACGAGTGGATGGTGAGATAACAGAGTATTTGGTTTTGATTTGCTCCCAAAAAGTCAGTGACGGCTTTGGCCTCAGGCTCAGACAGAGCAGTCGGACCATTATAGATCTCCGAACAGCAGTTCCTGGAGATCCCGACCACTATATGAACAAAGACAGATGGACTAGATCATGATCTGATGCTTTTGACAGTACTGTACATACTGTACATCAGTGTAGGTGAAAAAAAAAATGTTTTGCTCTTGATAACTGCAATTTCATGATTCATGCTTGACAGCTACTTTGCAAAATCACAGCAAATGAGATTATCCGTGGGTTATCCTTGTAACTATTTATTTGTTTACTATTTCAATATTAAGTTTATCTCTTCCACCTTAACCATGCCTGCAATTTATGACATGTACAGGGTGGGAATAGGAAAGACAGGTTTAGAACATTGAGTGCTGTTAAGTCATCTGTTAAGTCATGTTTATAACCCTTATCTCTAATAATAGCTGGTATTAACATTTATCAGATGCCAAAGATGTACTAAAATAACTAAAAGTAAAACTGAAATAAAAAAATGTATAAAAACTTACCAAAATAAAAATACCAAAACACAACAAAATGACTAAATCTAAAAATACTAAATATATATATATTATATATATTGAAAAGAAAATTGTTACTTACTCCCCCAGTTAGCGTAAAAGTTGCGGTTGAGATCAGTTCCGAAGCATGTGCAGTTTTCAGTGCCTGGTGATCTGGACTTTCTCCATAGTCGAGTCTTTAAAACACATCACATATGTTTGCTACAAGTATAATCATCAAATGTCAAACTGAAGCACTTAAACGGATGAAACTCACCGTGTTATCCTTCCAGGAATAAATATATCCGTCCATGTTCAGCACTGGAGTGATGTAAAAGTCCAGATTTTTGAACAATGTGTTTACCTTCGAATCTGATTTGTAGGAGCCCAGGATCTTTTTCAACATAAAAACAGTTCAATTCATTTTTATTTATTAGATTAAATATATAAATATAAAGCTTTATAAGAGGAGAAACATCAACACAAATGGAACTCTTATATCCACATAACCATCATGATAAAAAACAACAACATTATTTTGCCTACTCAAAATACTGTCATTCACTTTTCACTATCCATTTTGCACATCCATTACCTGATTGTTTAATTTTAGCATGTGAATGCTTTGAGTATGCTGTGTTTTCTTCTTCTAGTATCATTATTAGGGGGACCAAACTACAATAGGAACTTGACATCCATACAGCGGAAGTATCAATATTTGTGAGCTGTTATATAAATCTATTTGTAGTTCATGTACAGGAAAATAACATAAGCATCCAAATCCAGAGCATTTTTAAACATCTTAACTCAGCAGTGGCATTGCATTCACAGACAAATGCAGTACATTATAGACACTGGCCTGTGTAATGTAATGGATATGATATTTCTGGGAATAACACTACAGGTGTATGGAATCTTGACCGAGAACATTATAATAACTTCCCTGTATAAAGTCTCACCTCTTTAACAAAATGCTGGCAGAAAGCTGGAGCGATCCATTCTCTGGCATGAATCCCACAGTCCATCCAAACGGCTTTCTTTGGTGTGGTGCTGTTGAAGCCGATCTGCATATCAGATGCAGACAAATGAACACGAAAGTACTATGGTAATACCATGGCATTATTTTGAGTAGGCTACCTTATAATATTATCATGGTAGTACTTTATTTTACAGTCCTGTTCCGCATGTACATACTATGTACTTATTATAGCAATTACAATAACTGGGTTATAACTAACCCTGAACCTACCCCTAAATCCACAGTTACCTTATATTACCAGTACTTTCTTGGGTAAGTGCACTGTAAGTATGTATTGTAAAATAAAGTGTAACCATTATCATCGCATCACGGTACAGCCCCACAGAAGGGGGTCAAATGTAATCTGAATCGAGTTGTGTATAGTTTTAAGCTTAATAAATACGATGATTAGGGTGTTTGAAATCCAATGAGAGGGCTAAAAGACAGTATGTTTTATGAATATGTGTAGTGTGTAGCATTCATTCACCATGTTGTCATTATCATGTGACCTACCAGCGACAGTTGTTTCGCTTCACTGTCATTCACAAATCCTCTCCCGTGGCCTCATGGGATAGTAAAGGGTCCATAGAATGAAAACTTCAAAATCTCACCGGAAGTAGTAACTCATCTGGGCACTTTTTGCCCACTCTTTTATGAGTACTGTGAATTCAGACATACTACTGTTTCTCACCTACTATTAAGTAGGGAAGTATGCGATTTCGGACACAGCCTGTTTAGTTGAAAGCAATTGCACTACACAGATAGTACCTTTAATAATGTAATGTTCCTCTTCTCATAAGTTTGTCCATACATCATGTTGGACACAATGTCTGGGTTTTCCCTTTCGATCTGATTCATCCAGGCTGAAATCTGTGTGAAGAGATTTATTAGGTCAATAAATGTATCACTCAATCAATCAATGAATCAACAGCAGCAAGTACAGGATAAACTCACCTCATCCATGGTGTGGTACTTTGTGTAGTCATAAGATTTGTGTTCCAGTCCACCAGCCAATCTGTAATGAATTTAAATACTTTACTGACTCAAATGAGGAAGAGCAGCTGTCTTTATGCATCAGATGTAATGCTTAAAAAAAGACTGATCTTATGTAGGCTATGTGAAGGCTTATGTGAAATCTCTTTGTATTCAGAGGGTATTCCACGTCTATTTTACAAAGCAGTTACTTTAGGAGGCTAGAATGATCTCAACTTTTTAAAACAAGGCTTAATGTTATGTTCTGTCTTAATTAAAATATCTGGAAACCATTGAGGCAATAAGCCCAAAATCTTACCTGTCCTGGGCCACTAGAGCCAAGACCACCCAAACAGACATCATTGAGCTCTGCATGGTTCTGGTTGTTATCCAAGCTTGTTATCCAAGACAGTGTGAACCTAGTAAAGACTGACAGTGACTGACAGTTAGCAATCTCCATCTGATTGAGACACAGTCCCAGACAACACCTCAACGAAGGGAGTAACGCTCAGATAACTGTGTTAATATTTAAGCCAAAGACATTTATCCCCATCCAAAGGTACAGTATTTCAAGCAGAATGTTAGGATCAAACTTATCTGGTCAAATACTGAGCTGTTATACATCAGGACATGTGATAATAAATACTATAAATACCCACTGATTAACCTTTATTGTGCAATCAGCTCATACTTTATCTGCTTCTTAGATATTTCTGAAGTTTTGTTTTGTGTGTCGAGTTCGAACTGTGCACTATAACCACAATCCATCAGCTCATGTCATCAGTTATATCTGTGCGATTTAACATCATATAGACTATATCTAGCAATCACTTATCAACAATAAACAAGTATTTTCCTTGGGCTGGGCATCATTAGTTAGCACTGAAGTTCATTTTATTGTAATATGACATTTTATATGGCATCCTATAGACAGAAGCAGTCCAATGGTCAAAAGGTCATGAGTGTTGCATTTATGACTTTCAATTTTTGTGGATGCAGTGCTTAGTACGTTTTATATATATATATATATATATATAGGCCTATATATATATATATATATATATATATATATATATATATATATATATATATATATATATATATATATAAATATATGGATAATAATAATAGCATTAGTTGTTATTGTTATTAATATTATCATTATCATCATCATCATCATTATCATCATCATTTTCTTTCTTTGTCTCTACTTTTTTTGATAAGCTTGCTGCTAAATCAGGTGGTCAATGCAATGTTACACATACAATTTATATAAAAAATAAATAATGGTGGTACTAATAACAAGCATTGTAGTGTTAAAATCAGTGTAGGTAAATATACTGAAATATTAAAAAATTCATAGTATATTGTAAATAATACAGATAATACAGAGGCCATTGGTAATCTATTATATCTTTCTATGGAATACAACCACTAGATGGAGACAGGGCTTTACTTAAAGCACTTTAAAGTTTTTTTTTTTTTTTACATGCTCATCTTTGTATTCATATTACAGAATCTTAAAATCTTGATAATTAAATTAAATCAAATCAATTAGTAAAGATAAAAAAAAACAGAAATTAGTAGGTAGAGAGCGGATAAACACGTGTAGCCTATACTGCCGTTAGCATCCATTAGTTTGTAAATTACGATGCAACTTTGCACAGAAACTCTCATAAAATCCTTCTCCCTTCGGGTGATGTTGTTGTCCCTCGTAACACGTTTCCGGCCCCGTGCTGCAGTTTCAACATGATGCTGTTGGGTAGGATGAGTAATAAACCACTGTTAATGAACATTAATTTAGACGGGAAACCACAAACTTCTTAGCATCACTCGTGTTGAGCAAGATAAAGGCGTGTTTGGTGGATGTCTTGGCATGCATTGACATTTGTTATTATTTTGTTAAATCCAGAGGAGAAAATGACTCTTTGGGACATTACAGGAAATGTCTTGGTACAAGCTGTTCATCCCAGTTTGTTTACAGCTGATAATAGTTATTATTACAGTTGTAGGCTATGTGTTTAGAGACCACATAGGCCTTCATACTTTTCTGCCCATTTCTGTCTTTCACTTAATTTGGCAGGAGGAATGCAAATGTTAGCTACGATATATTGTATTATATCATTGAAATTAAATCAAATGAAAGAAAATTCTTTCATTTTCTGCAAGTGGATCACATTTTCAAAAGTATATTGGTAAGTATAAATCATGGAATATGGAATAATAAAAAGAGGTTAAATTACATGTTAGGCAGACCGCAGTTGCAGATTCAATCTATTTTAATTTGTAATGCAATAACGTTCAGTCTGTCTTTTTTCCCCCTTTGTTTTTGCAGCAAATGCTCTTTCACAAGCTGTGCATGGAAGTTAAATCATGCCTGGTCATCGTAATGTGTCTGGTATGTTGGGAAAAAGATTGCTCTCAGACAAGAAACTGAGCAACCCCTGCTGTTTTACTGTGTATGAGAGAGACATTTCTGTTAACAAGCTTTGTTAATGAGTATAGATTGTTTACATATTTCTTTGCATTGTTTACATAGTTTTCTTATTATGTTGTTGTGAAAATAAAGTCAAAGTATGGTATTGCCATAAAGATTACCATGGTTATTCCTATGATGGTAATACCATTACAGTTTCATGGTATACTGCAGTCCAGAGCCAATTAACTTTATTATTATTATGTATTTATTTATTTTTATTATATATTGTACGCATATCTACAAGGATGTCTGTAATACAACCAATAATATTTTTTTTGCAGGGTGAATTATGAATTAATTTGCACGGGCACTGTTTGATAAAAGACACATGACATGTTGAAATTAATGAAATCACTTTACCTAAATACTATATGAATGTGGGAATATTTTCGCTGCTGGATTTCCACAGATAGAATATGTTTATCAATATGACAAATGCCAACTGATATTTACCAGGGTTATGTCCTAATTTAAAAATGCACCTTATCTCTTAATGCTGTGCTGTCTGCATTTGCTTATATTTACATAGTTACATAGTCATTAATTCATATTCATAAATCAGAAAAGGAAGAACATTTTACAGTGCAGAATTGTTCCATTTCATATATTTATTTAGAAAGTTTTTTTTTTTTTACAAGAAACATTTAAAGCACTCACCCAAACAAAAATTAGCAAAACAAACTAGTGGTCCGCGAGAGAGAATAACAACACAAGTTCTTCCATCGTTGAGCCATTTGTGAAAAGAGCTAACAGTAAATAACAGAGAATTTATGACGCATGGATGCCATTAGCCTGGGATCTCTAACAAACACAACAATTAATATTGTTTATTCTTTTCTCAATAGTGAGCTTAATTCTGGTGTTTTGTCTTGTTTTTACTAGAATGTCACATTACATTTAGAATGTTGATGATTATAAAAGTTAATGACAGACGGTTCTAAATTCAAACTCCAATATCTTTCCCTCAGTATGTTTCCTGCATGTCTAGAGGAGCTCTTTTAGAAATATGGGAAACAACTTCATGTTGTTGTTAACTGTATTCATGGATATGCATATTAGTAACTTAAATCTCAAATCATAAATACTTTGCAGGCTTTTTTGCTGCCATAAAAGGAACTCTTATCAGTCAGGTCATTTCCAGACTGTTGAGACTATAGAATTTTTTTTTTTTTTTTTGCAGTCACCAAAACAGTCTGGCACACATCTGGTGAAACCCAACAGTCAGCGTCACCCTTAGGGAGATAAGCAATCTTTTGGAATTATGTTTACTGTATTTCTCATCCTACTTTAAAAAAAAATGTATGAAAGGAATATTGCAGGATTTCTGGATATCATACTTTTTGCTCTGAATCTATATCTAAATCTGTATGTATGAAGAATAGACCAATTCTTCTGTATAGACTAATACTAGGGGAGAGTTTCAACTTCAGATTCTTAGTTGTTTCATCTAAGCATCAAATTTGTCTAGGAGGTTTCTTGTAAAATTCCTTATGAGAATATAAATAGACACAAGTGAGACAATTTTTGAATAAAATCAGAGATCATTTCAAACCAAACCTCTTAATGTAACAGGAAAATGAGTATAGAAGACCTCAGCGTCCCTTTAAAAAAGGTCTTTGTTTTGCTTATCAACATCTTGAGTCACAAATCTCCACAGCGATCTCAAGCCCTGAGGAACAGGCTGTTCTCTGAGCAGATGGTTCTTCAACATGGCTGGACTGGAAGAATACAGCTGCTGATTGTCAGACATGATCACGGAGTCAGGAGAACTGGATCGAAAGGAAACCCGTATAGCTCAGAGCTTTATCTTTCATTGCTCAGCAGATTTTGTATGGAGTTATCAGTCGTGGTTGATCTATGTCAAATTTGTTTCAGATGTTTTTGTCTGAAATATAAATAGATAAATTGTTGGCATTCAGTAAAGATGTTTGAGATCGCTTACTTTTCTATCTAAAGTATGGAAAACATTTAATGATTGAGAATGGAGAAATGTTCTCTAAAATATGCCTTATTTATGTCCTTTTAAGTACTCAAGAAGTCAAACTTTACCTTTGACATCCATGCGCCATGGTCAATGTTGGGGGTAAAACATTGCAAGTAATGTTACATAATCAGATTACTTTTTTTGTCAAGTATAACTAGTAACACATTGCTTTTAAATTTACAACTAAATATCTGAGTTACTTTTTCATATAAGTTACACAAGACATGATGTTATTGCAGTTCTAGAGTGAATGTGAGCATACATTTATTTATCTCACAAAAACAAATTCCGTATTCCTCAAAATGAATTATAAAAGTGAAACGCAAACTCAGAATATTACGCAAACCTGCAATAGTTAAATATGGCAAATAACAAATTTATTTTATAATCTCACTTTATTAATCAATATCTTTGCTGCTGACCTTTGATGATCCAATTCAACCATACTAAGCAGCAAAATTTACTTTTGATAAACATCACATTTGTTTCATTTTTTTTTTTTAAATTGCTTAAGCAAGAGTATTGGACCCTCTGCATCCTATTCTTCTGCAATCCAGAATGGCAGCACAGAATGTTACTATGTAACCGTCTCTTGTTAGGCATGGGAGAAATATGCTTTAGGAAAATGTTGGTGGTAAACTGTTGAATCAATGCATTACATGAACATGACTTCATATGATGTTTAGTCTTCATACTCTGTTTCGGTATACAAAGGCTCACCTCATGCTCATTTTTGTAGTGCAATTGATATTCCCTTAAAAACAAGTGTCCGAATGAACAAGTGGAATTTTGCATTAACTTTGTCTGAATTTCTTTGGAGGAGGAAAAATAGGCACCCTAGAGACTGTACATTCAATGGTTAAATGTTCTGCTGGGTAATTTTACTGCACAGAACCACGATGATGTCAGACCTTCTGGAAGTCTCGTGGCACTTCCCGCTTGTGGCTCATGGGCCATGTCTCCTCTCTGGCTCTTTGTTTGGCCGGGGAAACAAACTGTACCTCACGTAACCACATTAAACAGCAGGCTTATTTGGTAGGCCTTGTCCTGCCATTTTACAGTATTACCCAATGTTGTCGCAGTCTGAGGTTTGACCATCACTCACTGGACACACACATACTGTACGCTTTAAAAAACCACAGAGAGACGGAAAGTATTTATTTTCTCTCTTGGCTCTCGTCTAACAAAACCAGACTTGTTTGCACTTAGTCTGCTTATTAGGTTATGTAAGACTTACTTCCCTTAGAGAGCGGGAGGGATACACACATCACAGCACATTAAAGCTCTAAATTATGAGTGATCATAAACCATTACTTTTCATCACATTTTGCAGGCAATTGCAGCCATTCTGACTGAGCAATGGTGAATGTGATATTACAGAGTTTAATACGAGAGGTTCATACTGATTAACTTATATTATAGACACAATATTGTTAGTTATTTTGTGTACGTTTGCTTCTCCAATGAAAATAGTTCTAACCGAAGTAAAAAAAAAAAGGAGAGGCATTCCTGAATGAATCAGTCATTTTTGAACAAATCGGTTACTTAATCAGCGAGTCTCTCATAAAGACAGTTGTTTTGTTTATGAATTAATTAGTGTGTTTGAACAAATTGGTTGAATGAATGATTTAATGTATTGACAAAAAAGACAGTTCCTGAGAGGAGTGTTTTTGAATGGATTGGTTGAACAAATGATTCAATGACTTGCTCCCAAAGACAGTCACTCGTTTATTTCCTAAACAAATCTGTGTTTTTGAAAGAAATCATTGAATGAATGATTCTTGACACACTCATAAAGACAGACATTTGTCACCACGTACTAATGGTATTCACATAAAGAGTCACTGAAATAAATATGCTGTGGAATGTTCTCCTTTTTTTTTACAGTTATTTTAAACATTACATTTCTTATTTTTTCTTAAATTTCTTGCATTGCACCAATGGCTTCCATAAAGATTTCATTAGTTAAACAAAAAGATGGTAAACGATTGGAAAATTCACAAAAATGTACACAAGAAATATTTACATTTTTCACAAAAGCATATTTATAATATGCCCGAGCAAGCCAGGAAGAAATCAGTCAGAACTGCTCTTTTTAAGTTACAGTAGGACATTATTACAATATCTAATATTAACACATGCAACCTTATTGTTTCTATAACATTTAACATGAGTGAGTTATCTAAAACACTGCACACATTTTTGAACAGTTTTATGAAAATATATTGCCTGTAAGATAGCAATGAGCACCCACATATGGAACATTTCTGGCAATATACTCGTGCAAAATGCCAAACAAGTTTCTGCAGTACTTCCCTCCCAAAACAGGAGTGCTGGTTGCTGGGAAATTCCTTAATTAGCACCGGGTCTACGCCTCCGACAGACAGAGGGATTCTGAGTCATGTGGAGGAGAACAAAAATGACTTGGCTCCAATCAAGAGAAACTTTCACTCCACCGTTAGAAACCAACAAAAGCCAGCATGCTGGCTGCTGTTTGCATTTACCCTTTTTTTGTCCTTCTGGAGTTCCAGTGTTAAAAGGAGAGTCCAGGGTGTGGTTAATGACTGGCTTCGTTTTTGGAAGTGTATGTGCGAGTGTGCCGCATCGGAACGTTTCAATTCCCAAAATACCGTTATGAATATATAGTGAGATCCTGAACCCAACAAACGGGCCAATGTTAAATACTGTGTCTTGTGTCAAGCTTTGTTTTCAACATGCCAGTGGCTCTCATAAGATGCTATCGCTCAATACAAATATGCTCTGCAACAAAAGCCTATTAACTTCGCAATACCAAGGTATTCACTGGACTCAATGTGACCTTTAAGAGTATAATGGGAAAATGGCACTGGAATGCGCATTTGACGTTCTACAAAAACTAGCCTGGCACCAGTTGGCAAGAGTATTTTTGGACATCCCTTACGAAAAAGAAGTTTATTCAAGTGTGCTATTAGTATACTTATTTTAAGCAAAAAAATAAGAAAGTATACTTTCAGTCTTACTTCTCAGAAATATACTTAATGTGCTTCTCAGAAATATACTTCAAATTGTCCTTCAGAATACTTGACTTATAAGAAAAGTCCAAGTATATTTTTGCCTGTACTTGTTCTCAATCTTTTGATGGAGATATACTTAAAAGTATAATTAAGTATTCAAAGTAAACTTGGCTTGTAGTTGTGTTAACTGTTTTGATCGAATAGCCTATTAAATATACTTTTTTTACATCGTTTTTCATATGCAGTCTTATGAAACTTACATTGTTTGAAAATATTGATTAAAATATTGATATAAAACAGATATGTTTCTAATTCTGCGTATCTGTATTGGTGTGTAGGCTGGTCCACTGGTAGTGTACATTGTAATTTACTTTAATTCTACTTCACTCTTTCCCCACCAGTGACTGAATTTTTTCAGCTATCCATGTATTCACTGTTATACGGTAGGGGGCGCTATGACACATCTTCTAGTACAGAATCTCCGGATCAAAAGACAGGAGAAGAAGAAGCTGAAACAAGTGATAGAAGATCGCTCACTCAAATGTAAAATAACGTGATCATCAATCATTAAACAGAGTGTAAATCAAAACTGCTTAATGTTACCCAATGAAATGAAGGGTAACCCATAAAGAGAAAACGACTGTGAAGCTTTGGGGGTGTTGGACAATCTACTCCATATGTTTTGATCATAGTTCTGAATTTGACAAAAAAATTGATTTGTTCAACTATTTTGTTTAAAATGTTGCCTTTCTTTATGAAACTTACCAACATTCAAGTGTTGATAAAAAAAGGATGCATGAAGCTAATAAAATGTTTTTAAAATGAAAGTACAGTTAAAGGTATTTTTCAGTATAAATAATAACATTTGAACATAATAGTATAGGCCTACTGCAAGTGCAAAAATAATATATATAAATAGTAAATTATAAGTATAATGTTAAGTTCACTTAATGAAAACTTGTAGTATAAAACTACTAAACTAGTAGTTTACTGAGAGTACACTAAAAGAAACCGTGCAAGTATACTTGCAATATAAAACTACTAAACTAGTAGTTTACTGAGAGTACACTAAAAGAGCAAAAAGAATATATAATTAGTGAACTGCAAATATGATGTTAAGTTCACTTAAAGAAAATTTGTAGTATAAAACTACTAAACTAGTAGTTCACTGAGATCATACTTCAAAGTGTACTTTCATAAACTAAAAATTTGCTAGAAGTATTAAAATAGTAAACTACTGGTATACCCATAAGTTCACTTGCAGTACAAGTGAGAAACGTAAGTATGAACTAGTTGTGCACTTAAAGTTGACTAATGTTACACTTATAGTAGACTTAAACATATACTTTTATATACTAAAAGTGGGCCAATTTAGTCCCAAGCGGTATATAAATAGTACACTTACAAGTTTCCTACTAGTACATATTGACATTAGTATACTTACTGCAAAATTATACTTAAAAATATACTTAATCATTACTTTAAGTATACTTCATAAAATTAACTTGAAGTATACTTATTATTCATAAGGGATGTACCATGGCAACATCAAGTTCCCTTTCGAGGGAACTCGGACTGCGTCGAATGACACTTTGGGGGAACGCCCCTCAGCGTAGCGTCTCTGAAGCATGAATGAAACTAAGCCAATCTCTGATTGGTGTTGCGTCATGACGTAATGAGTGACGGCATACAAGCGGAAGCTATAAAGGATGCCAGCACACATGAGATGTCAGCTTTCTGTTCTTCAGCAAGCGCTCTCTGTTTGACTTGTCTGTCTTATTTGGTGTTGTCTGTCACAAGCATTTCAAATATATATATAGCGAGTATAGCGAAATATATACACAACGAGTTGTGTAAATCGTGGAATAAACCACATTCCTCGCGCGTGTCCAACCCCCCTGTCCTTAATTATAGTAATATTTTGGGGGCGCGAGAGAAAGGTTATGGGACAATGCCAAAGGTAGAACAACCATTAGCCACCTATTTATCACCTGAATCGGCATCGTCCCTAAAAGCCCCGGTGCTGCCCACTAAGCCGTGTAGGGATACATCTTCCTTGGTGGGCAGGGCTTATATGGCTGCGGGTCAGGCTGGTGCTTGTTTACACACTATGGCAGTGTTACAAGCTTACCAGGCCGACCTTCTTAAGCATATTGATGAGGGCGATGGACCAACTCCAGAAGATGTAGCGGCGTTGAGGAAGGCTGCAGATTTATCTCTCCGAGTCACCAAGGAGACGGCCCGTGCCATCGGCCGCTCCATGGCAGTTATGGTGGTCTCGGAGAGACATTTATGGTTAAATCTGTTGGGGATCAAGGAAAAGGACAGGGCTTTTCTCCTTGATGCCCCGATTTCACCTTCTGTCCTGTTCGGCGACGCCGTAAATACAGTCGTCGAGAGGTTTCAGGAGGTGAAAAAGCAATCTGCAGCCTTCAAGCAGTACCTCCCTCGCCGCTCCAAATCCAAGTAGCCTGCCCCAAGTGGGCAGCCGCAGCCAGCTAACAGCTCCTCCGCCTAGAGACAGGCGCAGAAAGAGAGCGTTGCGTCTAGAGCCCCTCCTCAAGGAGCCTGGGGGCATAGATGACGCTCTCAGGCGAAGCCTCAGCAGCAGCAGGGCGACCTGAGGGCCGTCCAGCAGGCTAAAAAGGCTTCGTCCAAGAGGTCCTAGCCAGCCTAGGTCCTCTGCGGGCAGCCCCACCCGTGGCGGAGCGATCGAGGTCGCCTCCTCCGCGGTGCCCGCAGGAAAATCGATGTCGACTTCCCGCCGCCACGTGCGCTTCGGGACGCATCGGTTTCCAGCGAACGCGCGCTGCACTGTCCGCCCCACAGGCTTGCGGCCAGGCAGCAATCACGTCCGCCCATCGAGAATCGTTTTCGGTGGAACCCTGCCGGGGATCCGCTTCAGGGGGTCGAGAACGAATTTCGATTGGTACCCAATGCCAGGCTCGAGAGCCTGGTTCCTTTGGTAAAATATTTCGATGCATGGAAAAATCTCACGAATATTTCGCCTTGGGCCCTGCGCACTATTCAAGAGGGATACAGGCTGCAGTTCGGTTTACGCCCACCAAGGTTCAACGGGGTGTTCTGCAGTCGACCCAGTGCAGGTTCGGGTATTGGAACAGGAAGTAAACTCCCTGCTGGTAAAGGAGGCTATAGAACGTATTCCTCCATCGGACAGGGAATCCGGGTTTTACAGCCGCTACTTTATAGTGCCCAAAAAGGATGGGGGGGTTGCGTCCAATAATAGATCTCAGACACATGAATATTTCTCTGAGAAGATTCAGGTTCAAGATGCTCACTATTCCCACAATCTTGAGTCAAATTCAATCCGAGGATTGGTTAGTCACAATAGATCTAAAGGACGCATACTTCCACATATCCATCCTTCCATCTCACAGGAGGTTCCTGAGGTTCGCTTTCGGGGGCGAAGCGTACCAATATCGGGTTCTTCCGTTCGGCCTAGCTCTCTCCCCACGCACATTTACCAAATGTATGGATGCAGCTCTAGCACCGCTGAGGCTCCAGGGCATCAGGGTGCTCAATTATATTGATGACTGGCTTATTCTGGCCCAGTCACAAGAGCTGGCGGTTTGGCTTCGAGATGCGTCCTCGCCCACATTCAAAGCCTGGGGTTGAGACTCAACACGAAAAAGAGCGTGTTGACACCAGCCCAGAGAACTACGTTCCTGGGAGTGGTGTGGGACTCGGTCACGATGCGGGCACGATTGTCTCCTGCACGAATCGAGTCCATTCTGGCCACAGTGTCCAGGATAAAGCTAGGCCAAGCCATTACTGTGAAACATTTTCAAAGAGTGTTGGGGCTCATGGCAGCAGCGTCCAACATTATTCCATTTGGCCTGCTGCACATGAGGGCCCTACAGTGGTGGTTGAAAAACAAAGGGGTTCTCCCCGAGGGGGGACCCGTTCCGCATGATCAGGGTTACGCGCAGATGCTATGGTTCTCAGACATTGTATCGCTCCTAGACGGCCCTCCGTGGGAGATTCCCCTCAGGAGGGACCTGCTGACACAGGCAGAGGGCTCAATATTTCACCCTCAGCCCGAGCTATGGAAGCTGTGGGTCTGGCCCCCTGAGGGGCCACAGTACCTAGAGGCCGGCCTATCAGCTGGAGTAGTGGAGACCATACTCAGCTCTAGAGCTCCCTCTACGAGGAAATTGTACGGCTTAAAGTGGAATGTCTTTACCAATTGCTGTAGAGGGCGTGAGGTGGATCCAGTTAACTGCCCAGTGGCTTCAGTTCTGGAGTTCCTCCAAGATCGCTTTTCAGCTGGTCTTACCCCATCCACACTCAAGGTGTACGTGGCTGCCATTGCGGCTTTCCACGCTCCTCTGGGTGATGGGCCTCTGGGGAGAGAGCAGTTGGTCGTACGTTTCCTCCGTGGGGCTTGGAGGATGAGACCTGCGGCTCGTTCCAGGGTTCCCACATGGGACCTGGCAGTGGTTCTCGAAGGGCTGGCTGAGGCCCCCTTCGAACCAATGGAGTTGGCTGAGGCCAAGAACCTTTCCCTGAAGGTGGTTTTTCTGTTGGCCATTACTTCTCTGAGGAGAGTAGGAGATCTCCAGGCGCTCTCTATATCTAACGGGTGCCTGGAGTTTGCTCCAGGCGACATTAAAGCCATCCTACATCCTAGGCCGGGCTACTTGCCTAAGGTCCCATCTAATGCGCCACGGCCTACGGTTCTGCAGGCTTTTCATCCTCCACCTCACGTGATGGCGGATGAGGAGAGACTTCATCTGCTCTGCCCTGTCAGAGCTCTAAAAATTTACATTCAGAGGTCCTCTTCATGGCGGAAGTCAGAACAGTTGCTGGTGTGTTTTGGGTTGCCCAAGAAGGGTCTTCCCGCCTCCAAACAGACCATCAGCAACTGGATAGTCCATGCTATTTCCTTGGCCTACCAGGTGCACAATCTGCCTTCACCTTTGGCCGTGAGGGCTCATTCTACCAGAGGCATGGCGTCCTCTAGAGCCCTCTTCTCGGGGGCCTGCGGCCTGCAGCAGGATGGGCCACCCCCCACACCTTTATTAAGTTTTACAGTCTGGACATCCCGTCTACGCCTGGCACTCTCATGCTCTCGTCCTAAATGTGCCTGTGAGCAGCTTCACACTAGGACAGGCAGGGCACGTTGTGGCATAGTGGGTACTCGTTCCCCCAAAGTGTCATTCGACGCAGTCCGAGTTCCCTCGAAAGGGAACGTCCTCGGGTTACGACTGTAACCCTTGTTCACTGAGAAAGGGAACGAGGACTGCGTCCTTTCGCCACGCCTTCCCCTGAGTGGGAGCGACTTGCTTCATCATAGAAGCTGACATCTCATGTGTGCAGGCGTCCTTTATAGCTTCCGCTTGTATGCCGTCACTCATTACGTCATGACGCAACAGCAATCAGAGATTGGCTTAGTTTCATTCATGCTTCAGAGACGCTACACTGAGGGGCGTTCCCCCAAAGTGTCATTCGACACAGTCCTCGTTCCCTTTCTCAGGGAACAAGGGTTACAGTAGTAACCCGAGGACGTTTTTTGGACATAACATGAAGTACCATCTAAATCCATGTATATAGTAATCATTCAGTACCGTCAAAGGCCCTGTTAACACCTGGTATTAAGATAAGATTTGGTCGATCGGATCACAAGTGGATGACGCTAAATACAGGTGTAAACGGCGTGTAAATAGTTTTGCTGTTGTAGTGTAAACGTTCATGTGATCGAATGTGTTCGAACAGCCACAAAAGACCATCTACTCTCTGCCTACTGACCTAATGTGTAAACATTATGGGAAGCGCGCTAGCCAGACAGGATTTAAACTTTGTCGGCTGAAGACCCAAGTTTGGTTTGAAAACAAAAAACTACCAAGCACAATGTTCTCTCACCATTTCTGATTTCCAACACACACTCACAGTGTTCGCCGTGGTCTTGCGGCTGTCAGAGCAGAAACTAAAGCTGCTGCTCTCCGTGTGTTTTCTGTCATCAATTGTGTGGGTCCTTTAGATCGAAAGATCTGAAAACGACCATACATTTACCCGCTCATAGACCTTCCACTCGAAGAAATCAGGACAGAAGTGGTTGAAAGTGGAAAAAAGAGAGGGATTAAAACACCAGGTGTAAATGGGAATGTGTCTCCCTCGTCTACTTGTGATCCGATCGACCAAAACACAAATCCTAATACCAGGTGCAAACAGGGCACAAACCGTCGGGTATTTTCTACTATTGTCACAATGATTTTTTGTAAGGTTTGACCCACTCAGTAAAGAGTTCCCCTTTGTCAGTCACTACTACGTAAGTCAAGACTGACGAATGGGGATCGCTTGCGAGCCTATCTACTTCGAGTGAAACTAAACGACCTAATGCACATTGACATGCAATAATTGCACCATCTGCTGTGCATCCCGGCGTGACCATATAATGCGCAGCAGGTGCGTCGCATCCTTGTCTTTCGCTTCGGAGCCAAAGGGTGTATGCTGTTCCTGTCTCCTGCAAAGATCTACTACTGTGTCTTCGAGTCTCTGCTGAGAAGAATCTCTTATTCCTGGTGTTGGTGTGACGGCGCGGACAGCGAGGGTCGCAATCGCTACACTTCCAGGGGAGTGGCGTCTCCATCCCCAGGCGGTCTAGCTGATATGGGACTTCTTCGGAGCCACACAGATAGATCTGTTTGCCTCTCTGGATCTTGACCCATTGCCTTTACTCCCTGACCGAGGGAACCCTCAGCATGGATGCACTGGCACACAGCTGGCCCCGGGGCCTTGCCAAGTATGCGTTGCCCCAGTAAGCCTTTTCGCACAGACACTGTGTAAAGTCAGGGAGGACAAGGAGCAGGTCTTGTTAGTTGCGCGGTATTGGCCCAAACAGACCTGGTTCCCAGACCTGGTTCTTCTCGCGACAGCACCTCCTTGGCCCATTCCTCTGAGGAAGGTCCTGCTTTCTCAGAGACGGGGCACACTATGGCACCTGCGTCCTGACCTCTGGAAACTCCATGTCTGGTCCCTGGATGGGACGTGGAGGTTCTAGGTGACCTACCACAGGTGGTGGTAGACACCATCACTTTTGCTAGAGCCCCCTCAACGTGGCGCCTCTATGCTCTGAAAGGATACCTGTTCATTGAATGGTGTTCTTCCCACCGGGAAGACCCCCGAAGATGTCCGATCAGAGTTGTGCTTTCTTTCCTGCAAGATGGGTGGAGCGAAGGCTGTCTCCCTCCACCCTCAAAGTGTATGTTGCCTCTATTGCTGCACATCACAATGCAGTTGTGTCTTCAGGAAGTCTTCGGGAAAGCATGACCTGGTCGTCAGATTCCTGAGGGGAGAGAGGAGACTGAATCCGCCTCGCCCCTCCCCCCCTCTATACCCTCTTGTGACCTGTCTCTGGTCCTCAGCCACCTGTCTACTCTGGCTTCCATCAAGAGGGTAGGGGACCTGCAAGCATTTTCGGTCAACGAATCGTGCCTAGAATTCTAGCCGGCCAACTCTCACGTTGTCCTGAGACCCCGGCCTGGATACGTGCCCAAGGTTCCCATCACTCCCTTCAGGGACCCGGTAGTGAACCTGCAAGCGCTGCCTTCGGAGGAGGCATAACCAGCCCTAGCTTTTCTCTGTCCCGTCCACTCCTTGCGGTTATACGTGGACAGAACGCAAACCTTCAGGACCTCAGATCAGCTCTTCGTCTGTTACAGAGGCCAGCAGAAGGGAAAGGCTGTCTCCAAGCAGAGGATGGCCCACTAGATAGTGGATGCCATCGCCTTAGCTTACGGAGCCCAAGGCATGCCTTGCCCATTCTGATTGTGAGCACACTCAACTAGAAGTGTTGCTTCCTCCTAGGCGCTGACTCAAGGCGCCTCGCTAACAGACCATTGTAGTGCTGCGGGCTGGGCGACACCTATTAAGTTCACTAAATTCTATAGCCTCCGTGTAGAGCCGGTATCTTCCCGTATACTTGTCCCCAGTGGCCAGTAGCGCGAAGGACCCGTTCTTAGTGTCGGCTTGCAATGCCACTCCCGCCCCCATGGGTCAGATACGTGCGTCTATTTGCTCAAGTAGTGTTCCAGGGTTACTCCAGTAGTAACCCTGTGATTTCCTCTGTCACCCCTGCGGCAGTCAGACGTTGCGGAGCGTCTGATGCCAGGCCTACACTCGTATGCATTGTAGAACCTCTGATAGGCTGGGTTTCCATATGCAGTGGTCCCTGTGGCGACCCCATATGTGTATTCCTCAACGATCAGCTCCTCTGCGGATGAGCCAGTGTCTTTCCCTCTCTATCGTCTCTGCTGGTGTTCTTTCCCCCCTATAACTAGGCTGGAACCTCCCCAGAGACTGCCATATGTTGTACGACCCTGCTTGGCTAGTTCATATGTGTAACCATCCCAGTGCCTCCCTCCGGTGTAGGATGTGGCTTCCGCAGCGTTCCTTTCCCCAAGGGCATGCTTTCCCGTAATCCTATAAGTCACACTGAGTGGGTCTTGCGGAACAGCAGTGACTGACCTTCTCTGCTTAGAGCTCCTTCTTCCTGCCCAACACTGTGGTCAGCCCAGGAGGCTCAAGCGGAGCGCTGGAAGGGCCAGTAGTCATGGCGTTTTGGAAGATATACCCATTCGTCAGTCTTGACTTACGTAGTAGTGACTGACGAAGGGGAACATCTCCGTTACGTATGGTAACCCTCGTTCCCCGAGGAGGAAACGTAAGTCCTCTACCCACAGTTGCTGAGCTTCCGCTGTACGGCCGAGTCACAAATGTGTTTGGTAAAACAAGGATGTGTTGACTTACGTCTTTGTTAAATTTATAAATTTCAATTTTGACCAATTTGATGTGTCCTTGTTTAATAAAAGTATTAATTTCTGTCAAAAAAAATAATAATAATACTGATCCCAACTTTTGAACGACAGTACAGGAAAAAATCTATTTACAGTGAGAAATATCTATTCACACTAATTATGTTGGAACACATCTAAAAGTGCATCAGCTCTAATAATACACATTGTTAATGGAATGATTTTGGGCTTCACATTCTGCTTTAAACCTTCTACAGTGCCTTTTCTCAAAACTTGCATGTTATTTTCCTTGAATGTGCAAGACTTCTGATTCATTAGTCACTATATGTGTGCAAGACTTCTGATTCATTAGTCACTATATGTAAATAAATAACTAGAGAAATAAGTGCAGTAAATGGTAAAAGTATTTACGCTACAAACCAGTTTATATAATTAAGTAAAATAATATGATAACAAATCCCAGTTATATAAAGCAGCATAACAGACTGTTTTTGGAAAGGTAAAACAACAGGAAGCAAATGACACCAGAAGCCTCACACATTCAAGTTTGGCCGAGCCCGCTCTTATGTTAAAAATAAAGGGGATAAACCCAACGATGTTATCATGTTTGGGTTCTGGTTATCCAAGAGTTAAAAGTTCTGGGCTGTTAACACAATGATTCTAGCTATGTGTGACCTGTGACTTTAAAGAGTTTCAGAGAGAGCCACTGAACCTTTGAGAAAGCAGATTTATGCAGGGAGACTGCCCTTAAGTTGGTGTGCTGTAAGTACTTGTTTCCTCGGTTAGATACATCACAGCCGAGCATGTGTTTAGTACAGATTGTTTCTTGTTTTCAGCTAGAAGAGATTCGGATGTCTAAACCTTATACTTTCAAATATTTTATGTGGTCTGTAAGTTAATATTTGCTTATTTCAAATTATGCTTGTATGAAGACTGGCTGTTTATCAGAGAAAATGTGCTGTAAACAAGGTCAACTTCAGGGAGCAAGTGTTTCATGTGTACTGAAGTCTTCAGTACTCTTGACTTTGGTCCAATATTTATTATCTTTTGAATTTTGTTCTCCAGATAAACACACTGATGTTTTTAGGATCAAGCTTTAAACAAGCAGCGCTGCGTTTCCCATAAGCATCCGAAGTTGATCTTAGAACAATTGCCACCAATGGTCTCTATGATTCACTTATGCTAACTTTTGGGAAACGCAGCCCTGGTTCTCTCATCTGTAGATATAGTTTGGAAGCCGAAATACTAGGGCGTCAACAACACAAATGTACAGCTGTTGGGTTACGTCACCAACAGATAGAAATGACATCTGAAGCCAATTGTCCTGAAGATAAATGATGAAAATCTGAGCTTTCTCAGCTGTAAACAATCTCCTCGGCTCTTTTGGTTTGGCTCACTGAATCTAATAGACAAATTCATTTCAAGTGAATGAGGTAAGATTTCTGAGTAATCATAATCTTTCTGAATGTGACCATTAGGGATTTAAAATCAATTTTTTTGGCAGCCCTTATATGATTTAATTTGCAACATGTATGCTTAGAACACATTTTTGGGATTGGGCATAACAATTAACTTGACTAATACAGTAGATGACAAGCACTAATACAGCTTCAACTAGAAGATATGATAAAGCAAATCAAAATAAAAAACATTAGCAAAAAATATTATTAGCAGTGTGTTTATTAACTTGATTAGATGTGATGACTCAGGACATTTTTGCTTTTGGCTAGCAGAGTAAACACGGACAGCCTTGCCCATTTTAGGCATGTCTCTTTCACCCCAACCTGTGTGTGTGTGTGTGTGTGTATGTGTGTGTGTGTGTGTACATTTGGAGAACAGTGAATGCTATTAGTACCAGTGGATGGTTGGGTCATACTATCATCACACACTAAATCAACACCGCATGGGCATGAAACTGTGGCCTGGTCTGGGCAAAATGACCTGGATGTTGCCAAATAAAGAGACCACAGTCATCAAGAAGGATAGCAAGAGTAGACAGTGTTAACTAACAAAGAATTTACTGGCGAGTAGTTCACCGTCTATGATACTTTTTCTGACTGTCATCCAGAAGATATGATGAAATTTAAGTTGTATATTACAAATTAAAATGAGGGCGTATAAAGAACTATTTGAAGAATGTGTGTGGGGGACTTGAATACATGAATCTAAAATGTGAGGGGACAAACTTAGACTTTTCTAAAATGTCAAATTGTTTTTACGCCCCTGAAAATGATTATATTTAGATATCATTAATTACTGTCTATATATAACAATACAGTGGCCCTGAAAAGTATTTAGATACATGAACCACATTTAAAACTTAAAGCTATTGCATAAAATAAAAAGAAATCTAACCAACTGGCAGTTGCAGACAAAATATGCTTTTCTCTTTACCCTCTAACTTTTCTGAGCCATTTTTGCTATATACGTGTTCAGTCTATAGCTGCGTGGTGTTTCTTCACAAAGTGACCTCGCCAACTTCTGGCCTGGCATGAATAACAGTCGTTTACGTGGATCTGTGTGTACGGGAATCATTTTGACAATTGTGTCGCCTGTACTAGAAAAATGCAAAGGAAAAACTTTTCCGTTTTTAGTACATCATTGTCATGTAAACATTTCCTTTAGTATGGTTTAGTGCTTAATACATCACACACACAAAATTGTATTATTAATATAACAAGCAGTGTTTTTTTTTCTTCTAAAATTTGTCTGGTAAGAAATATTCACTCAGAGTTGTAAATGCTTTGTAAATACTTTTGGAAAATATATATGTTTTGTGTATTTTTATTTTATTGTCAGACAGTGGTTCAAATCTGATTTAATAAATGTATTTAAGATCAATTATAAAATGTATTCATATTGCCATCAACTGCACAGCCAGGCCAAACTATATGCAAAAGTATTGATCATTTTCTAAATGTTTCTTGAATTTTGCTGCTTCATGTTGTTGTCAGCCAGTAATTCATCTCATAAAACACACAGAAACCTTGTTTTTCAAAGATGGTAAGCAACCGTTTCATGTGCCTAATTTTACTAGGTTCTAGAGACAGTTAGATCTAAATACAGATGATAAACTTTTATATGAATGCACAGCGTTTGACATCCACAAAAAAAGATAAGAGAAATGTTTCCCCTCCCTTTAAGAAGATAAGCCTATTAATTTTCCTACCTAACTATGCACAATTATATAGTTGCATTTTATAATTTGCATTTAGATAATCCCTGCTGTATGTGACCCATTTCTTGTCTACATCCCACCTGTTATAAGTAGCATTTCTGCTGGTGTCTGGTTTTAAGACCGTGTGTTTAAGAGATATTGCATGTCTATGCAAATCCAAGGTGTATTTCACTGCACCGGGTTTAGTAGAGAACAAAACGAGTGTAGTGCTACTAGTGTACACAGTGTCATTCAGACATTTTAGTGGTCATATGAGATGGAAAAGAGACACCCGTCAGACACCTTAGCAAACAACACTTCTTGGGGTCTTGTAGAGGCAGCTGTTTCATTACTTCTCTCACCCTTTGCCTGCTGTGTGTGTGTGTGTGTGTGTGTGTGTGTGTGTGTGTGTGTGTGTGTGTGTGTGTGTGTGTGTGTGTGTGTGTGTGTGTGCGTGCGTGCGTGCGTGCGTGCGTGCGTGCGTGCGTGCGTGCGTGCGTGCGTGCGTGTGTGTGTGTGTTTAAATCCCTCCCTTTCCAGTTTCCAGACTCTGTTTAGACTTCACCAAGGGTGTGCTGGCTGAAATTTTAAGTCTTGCAATCACCTTACAATGGAAATAGACAATCATTTACATGAACCCTAACCCCTGGTCCTAGCATTTTCGGTGTGTATAGATGATAGTGTGACCATGACTTTAGGGTACGTTTACACGACAACTAAAAATGGAAATTTGTACTAAAAATGGAAAAGCTTTTCCTTTGCATTTTTCAAAAACAGGCCACACCATTGTCCTTGTTCACATGGACCTGTGAAAACGACTAAAAGCGCTGTATTATTCATGCCAGGCAAGTAGTTGGAGATGTTACTTTGTAGAGAAACACTATAAGCGCCTATATCAGATATGCGCATAACGTTTGTGAAGACGTCACTGTTTTCACAAATTCACGTTTTTGTGGTTTAGACAACGTTATCTCACGACCAATTCGTACGAATTCGTACGAGTGATTAAAAAGTGGCTAATTCGTATGAATTCGTACGACCTCACTCATACGAATTTGTGCGATTTGTCTAAACCCACGTGATGGGTAGGTTTAGGGGGTGGGGTCAGGGGTAGGTCATTCGTACAAATTCATACGTATTGGGCAACTCGTAAAATATGTACGATTTAGCAAAAATCATACTAATTCGTACGAGTGAGGTGGTATGAGTTCGTACGAATTAGCCACCTCGTAAAATTCCTACGAATAGCCGTGAGATCGGGCTGGGTTTAGACAGAGACTATAATGGTATAATTTTTAAAAGTTCGCATTTTCAGGCCCCCAAACGCTGTTGTCGTATAAATGAACACGAAGTATTTCATTTTTAGTTGAAAACTGTGTTGTGTAAATGGCCTCTTAGTTTGCACTAACCAGATACAGTCTTACCAGCAGTGATGAGCATGAGAAAAAATGTAAAAATTCAATCAACAACCAATAGTATCAAAAAGATATTTAGTTTGAGGCATGAAAAAAAAGTAGATATGTATAACCAAAATAATCTTGAAACAAATGTGATGTAATGTGTACTTTCGGATGGACAGAAATTTTATAAGAATGCAAGTTAGTAAAATAAATAACGGTTTGGTCAATTTTAAATGTTTGTTAGACAGACTCTTTGACTTGGTTGGGCAGAATAAGCTGCTTTATTGAGCAGACTACATGCCGATAGGATCTAGCAGACCCCCGGCCCACAGTCTGGACAGGAACAGCGGAGTAACCCATCAGCACAGGCTCTGTTTGCTGGGATATTGCATGGAATATATACCCCTTCTTGTGAAAGTTTTGTTTCCTTCATGTTTTAGTAATAGAAAAAGTTTCTCATTGTTCAATATTCTTCTTATAACTATTTCTCTGTTGTTGTTGTTGTTGTTGTTGTTGTTGTTGTTGTTGTTGTTGTTGTTGTTGTTGTTGTTGTTGTTGTTGTTGTTGTTGTTGTTGTTGTTGTTGTTGTTGTTGAAAGAAATAATCTTGAGATTATTAGTATTCCCTCGTTAAAAAATCTTACTCAAGACTATTTATGTAAGAGTGTTGAATGAGATTCGTTCTCAACATACTGTGATGGTACCATGGTATAATAATGGTATTGAATGGAAAAATTAGGGTAGGGTCTACTGGAAAAAAAAAAAAAGTAAGTCACATAACATAAGTCTTATTGAGCTTCATAGAAAATCAAACCATTATTTCTCTGTTTTAATTACAATTGTTGATTAATTGAACTGGGTGTTTATTGATGACCTGAGCAACCCTGTGAAAGGCTACATTAGTGGTCAGGGGGGCAACAAGGTTGCAGACACTGCTGAGTGATTGAACAACCGTCACCATTCACACACCGTCAACAAACACACACTCATGTCTACCTGGACAGCAATGCTGAGTCACTGAGTTTCCCTGAGGATAACATGGTCTCGCCACCACCAGGGTTGGCCGTCCGTTCATCATAGAGTGTCCCGGCAAACAGGAACTGGTTCAGTGGAGCATCGTGTTTATGTGGAATCCAGCACGTTGTCAAAGCTCCGTCAGCCCAAAATGAGCTGGATGAGGTGAAGTGACGTTCTGCCAGATTAGTATGGAGAAACCGGGATTCTGTGAGTGAATGTAAAACAATTTTCACGTGAAGGTGAGGAGTGAGGAAGAGAAAAAGAATAAGTGGTGGACAGGAAGGAGAAGGGAAGGACTTGACAAGCAGTCAAGACAAACTTTGGTTTTCAAGAGCAAAAACCTTGTCTGAAAAAAAAAAAAAAAAAATATATATATATATAGATATAGATATAGATATATAGTGTAGATATATATAGGCTTTATATTCACTGCAGTTCTGTAGTTTAGGGTCGTTAAGATTTTTAAATGTTCTTGAAAGAATTATGCTCACTAAGGCTGTATTTTTTTTTATAAAAAAAACAGTAATATTGTGAAATATTATTACAATTTAAAATAACTGTTTTCTATATTAATATATTTTAAAATGTCATTTATTCCTGTGATTGCAAAGCTGAATTTAGCTATTACCCCGTTTTGGTGCTCAAGAAACATTTTTTATTAATATCAATATAAGATATGATGAATCTTTCGAAACATTATAAATCTCTTGACTGCCACTTTTGATCAATTTAATGAGTCCTTGTTGAATAAAATAAAATAAATAAAATAAAATAAAATTACTGACCCCAAACTTTTGAATGGTAGTGTAATTTCATTGCTTTATGATCTAAACAGCAGTAAGTGATAGATACAGTATATGTGTCTTTTATTTTGAAGTGTTTTATTTTGTAGTTTCCTGTGTGTTTCCTGTTTCCTCCCTATACAGGCATTTATTGTATATTTTTTTATTATTATTATTAAATTAGGAATATATCAAAATTAAATTCATACCTTATCTGACTGCATCTTATAACTGCAAGCAGAAGATCATTCATCCCTGCTATCACTCAATGTGAGATTAAGTCATTAAGTTTGACAAATGTCTATCAGTCCACTTGTTTTGACTGGACAAAGTCAGGACTGTATATCATGAGACCATTCTATACTGCAAAAAGAGAATCTACAAAAAGGCAGGGGTAATAGTGTATTTTAGACATACGGAAGAAGTGTTTTTATGTCTCTCGATACTAATTACAGTAACATCTGGCATTTGAACAGTAATTTAGGCCAATCTATGTGACTCAATGGTTTCTGGCTGAAGACTGTGTTTGTCTAGAGACTCCATGGAAACATATCTATTATGTTTAAAAGAAATCTTGCACAAAACATTCCCTAAAAGGGTTGACAGTGTCTCTCAGGCTTTATTCCTCTGACCGTAAATGTACTCCCACCTGGTTCTGGCAGAACATTAAAATATCTCATCCACAATGTACCTCAAATGAGAAGCGCTGACATAAGACATTGATATGACTTTTATATAACCGTTTAATATTATGGAACTGAAGGGTCCCAAGTTTAGTTTCCAGAGTAAAGTGCAGAGACTATTAGGAAGCCAATTGTAGGGTGATATACCTGAAATCACTGCACTGCTGTTTGAGCGGCCCAACCAGTCAAGCAATGGGTAGAGTTTGCTTGACATGTTGGCATTTGTTGCATGCTGTCTATATAATAAAAACTCAACTTTTCTTCAATGTGCATACAATTATGAACTTACAGTGAAAGAGATGCTGTTTAATATTTAGTTCACCCAAAAAGTAAAATTCTGTCACCAATTATCACTCTCACATTGTTCCAAACCGATAAAGCTTTTATTAATCTTTGGAATACAAGTGAAGATAGTTTTAATGAAATCTGAGATCAAGGAAGTTCCTCAAGGAAATATAATTGAGCTTCTGTTTACCATATTTGAGTGCTCTGTATGTTCGCTACCAAATGTTTATATGGGAATAAAAGCCTAAATTAAATCTCTTCATCATATGAAGTGATTGTGTCTCTCCATTCAATGCATATGGATATATTTTGGGTGAATATACTTTCAATAGGTGGACTGAAATCTCTCAGATATAATATCTTGTATATGTATAATACACAAATATCTTGTGTTTCAAAGATGAACGGAAGTATTTTGGGTTTTGAAAGACATGAGAGTAATTAATGACAGAATTTTCATCTTTTGTAGAACTACCTCTTTAAAATCAGAAAATTCGTTCAAAAATGCAGGTATATTGGGATTAGGATAATCTAATAGTCATTTTAGCCGAATTGCAGGTAGTAGTGTCAGAATGCTCTTTTTTTTTGTCTTTTCTTTATAATACTGTATATAGCCAGGCAGGCAGAATCTACATTCACAGAACTTTAGAAGCAACAGCACAGAGACTCCTCTGGTGATTTAATGGTCAACGAATGTGTGAATGCCCCTTGACTGTCCAGGTGAATGGATCTCTGATCCTTCCTTCCTGAAAGAACATGGAAAATCACTCCACCTCAGACAAATGTGGGCGTCGGACAAGATTCCAAAGTCTCATCACAATGCCAGGTCTGGCTTGAAGCTCATGCTGACCAAACACTTGTTCATTGTTCGCATGTTCATTGGAAAGCATGGTCTGCCCTTATCTTACATGAAATAATTCCTCTACATGGAGATTTGAAGAACAAATAGAGAATATTTGTTTCTTGATATCTTATTATTGCTGCGCTTCTCATAACTTCTCATATCTAAAAAATATCTAAAAAGTTTCCAAATAAATTATATTTGTGATAAATTCTTGCCTTTCTTTCTTGTCTTGTATAGCCTAGCCATCAGCATAATGGCTAGTCCACATTACAGCTTATTCTGAATCACCATCTTAGACAAGAAGAGGTCATCTGTCATACTGTTGAAAAGTTTGGGGTTGGTAAGATTTATTAATCAATAAGATTTTGAATATATTATTACAATTTAAAAAAAATGCAGGCAGTTTTGTTTTTTCACTGTTAGCTAAATTTTGAAATGTATTTTTTCTTTTTTTAAATGTTATATACTGTTGAGTAGTGGGCAAATGGACAAAAGAACCTACGACTAAGATGATGATAATGTATGGGAGGTATCAAAAACACTGAAAACCATTTTATTTGCTGATGATACTAGTTTAATTTGTTCTGGAGAAAATCTGCAAGAACTCTTGAATACAGGGGAAAATGAATTAAAAAAGATGAAGAGCTGGTTTGATGCAAATAAACTAACACTGAACTTAAGTAAAACTAAATTTATCATTTTTGGTAATCGTGCAGCAAGTACAAATAAAAAACTTATGATAAATGATATTGAAATAGAAAGAGTAAATGAACTAACATTTTTGGGAGTAATAATCAATGAAAAATTATGTTGGAAGCCACATATACATTATATCAAGGCAAAAATATCCAAATCAATTGCTATATTGTGTAAAATCAATGACCTATTAAATCAACAAACATTGTACACGTTGTATTGTTCCTTCATACTTCCATACATTTCTTATTGTTTGGAAGTATGGGGAAACACTTACAAAACCAACACTGAATCTATATTTATCCTTCAAAAGAGAGCCATAAGAATTGTTAATAAAACCACTTAAAAACCATATTATAGAGCACCAACTACTCCATTGTTAATTAGATTAAAAGCATTAAAATTGAGAGATATTGTTGATTTTAAAACTGCACAAATTATGTATAAAATAAATAATCAACAGCTATCGACCAGTATTCAAGGGTTGTTCCAAATGAGAGAGAGCAAACATCATTTAAGAGGAACATTTGTATTTAAAAAGAAACATATAAGAACAAATTCTAAATATCACTGCATCACTACAAAAGGAGTGAATGTATGGAACAGTTGCAGTGAAGAGATGAAATCATGTACAACAATGAGTAAATTTAAAAAACTATTTAAACTGAAGATATTACATGAATATGAAAAGGCCTCGAGGTGATAGTATTGTACAATAGTATCGTATTGCATGCATGTAGGTATGCATTTGTTTCTATGTGAATGCATCTGTATATAATTTGGGAATGCTTTACCTGAGAAATTATTTAAACGAACAGTTAATCACTCTCATAGCAGAAGATAAATTCAAATAATGGTCAACAAGGTATGGTCCATCTCACATTTGACTAAGACTGATTTAGTCACTTACTGCAGATAACTGCAAGACTACAATAAATTACAATCATATTCATGAATTTCCTCTCAGGCAATGTGAAAGAGTAATTTGAGGGCAGGAGAAGCATGTAGCCCATCTGGGAGTTTTTGGAGAATGTCAGGTCATTTATCAGCAAGGTGGTCTGGGATATATCTGTGCTTGCGCACTTACATCACTGCCCTTTCATACCAAGAACAATAACTATAAAGTTAACCATAACGATAACTACATTAGAGTCCACACCAACGAACGATAACGCTGTGTTTATCATCAGCACGCGCTGAGTTGTGTCATCTGCCGCTTTAAATGTTCGAGCTCTTTAAAGCAGAATGGAGCAGAGTGGAATCTGATTGGCCGTCAGTGTTTTTATCATTTTTAATAATTTTTATCATTCTCCTGCGAAATATAACTGATACTTTCATTTCTCCAAGAGCTGCTGGATGCAGGCCGTGCTCCATCCACGCTCAAGATCTATATGGCAGCCATCGCATCCTTCCATGCACCGGTGGTGGGCAGTCGATAGGGAAAAGCGACATGATTGTCTGCTTCCTAAGGGCAGCAAAAAGGCTTAACCCTCCACGACCCCCTACAGTGCCCCCCGGGACCTAGCAACGGTCCTTCGGGCCCTCAAGGGACGCCCATTCGAGCCATTACAAATGGCCAAATTCAAACCAAGACATGGCTATGTGCCCAAAGTGCTTTCAACCCTGTTCAAAGCACAAGTAATCACGCTCTCTGCTCTGCCCACATTGGAAGACGAGCAGAAATTACACCTACTCTGTCCGGTAAGGCTCTGATGAAATATGTTGAGTGCTCTGCCCAGTACAGACAGTCGGAGCAGCTCTTTGTGGGCTTCGGTGGTCGCACCAAACGGTCACGAGGCAAAGATTATCCCGATGGCTAGTGGATGCTATCACTTTAGCATACGCCTCTATGGGCCTGCAATGCCCCATAGGCATCAGAGCTCACTCCACTAGGAGCATGGCCTCCTCCTGGGCATGGTCCAGTGGAGTATCTATTGGCGATATATGTATGGCGGCCGGCTGGTCCTCGCCGTCTACCTTCACCAGGTTTTATAAATTGGAAGTCCCTGCACTGCAGGCACATATCCTTTCTGTGTGATTGAGGCCTCGGTGAGCCCGGCCCATCATAATTAGGGCTTTTGCCCGTTCATCACATCATGTCAAAAGACCCTTGCTTCGGACCCTTATGCAAGCGTCCCAACTTGGGTATCAGAACATGTCGTTGCGCTTATCATTGCACGGCGTGATTGGATTAGTTCCCCATAACGTACAGCTACGCAATACGACTGACTGTTCGAAAGGGAACGACTCAGTTACTAATTTAGCCTCGGTTCCCTGAGATAAGGGAAAGAGTATTGCGTAAGTGGCCGTGCTATGGCGTACGTACACGACTTGGTGTTCGTCACTTCAGTCGATAAACCTGAATCCATGGCAAAATCGAGCGTCTGTTATAGGCAGATGCCCTGCCCATTCTGGTGGGCTCTGTGCTCAGCATGGCGGGCTTCGCACCGAATGGTTCGTGCAGTTACGTCGCTCTGCCATTGGTTCGTGCAGTTACCACAGACCAAGCCAATGGCGTGCGAGTAAGTCTCAGCACTATGCTGGCTGTGCAGTAGCACTGCATTATTATATAAAGGGCTTCAGTATTCTGAGAAAAAGGAGTTTCCCCATAATGTATACATACGCAATACTCGTTCACTTATCTCAGGGAACCAAGGTTACGTTAGTAACAGAGTCGTTCTTTTTGCCACTCAATTTTTAGAAGTACATCATTATTGTTATACTTATCCCCCTTGGTGTGAACGGGCCTTTAGAATGTTTGAATTTTTGTTAAATTAACCAGGTAGACACTATATGTGATGTCTCTGGTATTATTGGAAGATTCAAATAACTAACTTCTTACTTAGGAGGTATTAACAATGTTCAACGCAACTTGAAATACATGATAACTGTTTAACAACAAATGCAACTAAAAGAAAGTTTCTCAATACAAATTATCAATGTTGGCAGTGCCAAATAGAAATTAAAACTCAGTTTTCCAAAATTTTTGAAATTTTAAGTTTGTAAGTTTTGATGAAAGATTTTATATATATATATATATATATATATATATATATATATATATATATATATATATATATATATATATATATATATATATATATATATATATATATATATAATTGTGGTTAATTGTTAATTTAGTTTAGGATCCAATTCTCACTATTAACAAGTTGCTTATTAGCATGAATATTACTATAAAGGATATTTTTTTTTTAGTACTTATAAAGCACTTTTAAACAAGGAGTTTAAAGATGCAAACGTTGTAGTTAATAGTAAGTTAATACAAAGAATTGGACCCTAAGCTAAAGTGTGACCTTATTCATTTAACTATATTGACACTCCCAGTTTTCAAAGTGCTTTATCTATTTTATATTTTTGTTTTAGATCCACAACTGTGACAGGGTTAGAGTTTGAGCTTTATGAGTTGAACATTAATTCTAATGACGTCTATTGTAACATCTACACATGGAATGGAAGGCAAATTGCTTAGTGAACAAAATATCTTGTTGCACTTAACAAAATAGAAGGCTTGCAAACCTTTGGAGAATGCTGGGCAGCCCTGTCAGTGAAGTCCTGTTTTGCATCAGTTTTGAGGGGAAAAGTTCAGCAAAGTGCTACGGAGTAGATGTACTGCACACACCAATCACACTGACTTTATATCAAACTAACTCTACACAGATCCGCTCTCCTATGCAACTATATGCTAGAGCAAGGCTTTCTCAAGGACGTTTTGTTTAAATAGTGAATCCTCTGTTGATTCTTCAGCATATACATAAAAAAAATGCAGTAGAAAAAAACAGCTGGAGGCAAAAACTTGAGGTCGTATCTCTGTCTTGATGAGCTCACCTGTCTGTCATTGAGTCACTGCTTGTTATGTCAATTAACTTCTGAATCATGAGGTTTTTGAACTTGTCAAATGATCAACGTGCCTTTGCTCCATGCCTGCGGTGTTTGTGTGAGTGCTTGTTTGCTTCTGATTCAGACGGTCCCTTACAACACTGCTTTACTGTAACTGGATATGGGGTGTGAGACAGCTTCGTACAGAGAAGACCTTGTGAGTGTGCAACACTGAACAAAAAAATGGTGTAGAAACTGTTTTCACTCAGAAATTGCTAGTAAATTTTTCAAAGAAGTAAATTTAATTAAACATGAAGTTTTGAAATGGAAAGACTGAAATTGTATTTTCTTGTAAAAACTTATACTCCAAAAATCTTTGTTGACAAGTGCAACATTGCACACATTGTAGGAAACCTGAGTAAACACACAATTCATTTTATTTTTTGAGTTAATATAAAAAATATAGACTCATGTCACCACTTCATAAGTTCTTGGTTGTTTTGAAATTCACTTTAAACACAGCATTGTGAACCTGTACTTTCAATATATGTGGGTTAAGTCCTGCTTGTTCTCTTATCTGATTACCTAAATTTCTAACAATTTCTTAAAGGGGGCAATTACTTTTTCACAGCTACTAGGTAATTGGTGACTTGTTCTATTAAATAAATGAAAGGATTTTTTTTCAGGTTCCTTGTCTATTATTTATTTGTATTACGTGGAATGATTGAAATATTATAATATGATTTGCTTGATTCTGATTGGTCAATTGCGCATGAAGTCATAAAGGTGGAAAATGTCATTACACAGTGTATACAGTAGAAGACAAATATAGTGAAAATGTTCTTATTTTGCAGTCTTTTCTAATTTAATATAACTTTTTTCATTTTTAATGAAAAGTTGTAAATGTTGAAAAATGTATGTGAGTTTATGAATGTCTTGGTACTTGGTTTGTCCTCTTTTCCTTTTAGTACAGCAGCACAATTATCAGAGCCGGTCAGAGCCTTTTGGGGGCCCTAAGCAGAATTTGATTTGGGGGCCCCCTCCCACTACGCGAAGTCACCTGTGCTTGACGATTATTGACACAAATGTCACGCAATAATGATACATTATAAATGAATACAATGAGGTTATGTATTAATACAAAATAAATACTTAATAAAAAATAGATGTCTACTTAAAAAAGTTTTAACTTTTACTTTACTCTTTTACTAACTCTTTGAAACTTCTTAAAACAAACTGTCTCAAAACATATAAAATAAATTATCTGCTAAAATAATGACAAAACTGAGAAATCAGGAATATAATAAGAGCAAGGGTTCAACAATGACAATTATTGTTGAAAACTGTAAAAATATTATTATTTCTCAACTGAATGGGTCGTGCGCACTAGTACTGGAGCGTCGCGGGTTTTTGGAGTTAGTGATCTGATGTCTGGTATAATAAAGTGGAGAACAGTTCAAACTGCTATGTTTATTATTTATTCAAACTGCTACCCTTACACCTAGAAGGTTAAGTTCCCCTGCGGCTATTTTCTCCAACTTAAACCGATACCGTGACTATGCGCAGTTGCGCACGACTTGTCTATGCACTCGCGAGGTGCCTAGATTATGCGCATGTCTTAAACGCTGGCAGACACAGCAGCAGTTGTTGGCAGGTATATTGATCATGAAATCAGAATTTTCTTGTCTTGAATTATTCATTCATTCATTTATTATGTCACTTGTTTAAGTCATCTAAAAAAATACAAAAAAATAAACTCGATTGGGGGGCCCCCTGGTGGCCAGGCTTATGCCTCGGGCCGGCCCTGACGATTATAATGATTATTACTAAAAATCCTTCTGATGTGTTTCCCAGATGTGAAAAGGAAAGAGTTGGATGACAAAACTGAACAAACTTGCATCAGTAGACCGCTGACATTGTGGGCAATGAGAGTTTTATAATGAGTCGCATGCCTGGACATGGACAACACTGGACATCAGTTCCTGTAAATGAACGTTTCATAGTACTAATTCATTTTTTAGCCAGCAGCTATTTCCCTTTCTACTCAGTGACTTCCAGAATCACCTAGACGAAAACATGCACCAGCAGCAATCACATATTTTCCACCCATAAAAAAACAAGGCATGATGGGTAAGCAGTGTGCCCAGAATGGCTGTGCTCTCGTTTCTCTTTATTCAGCGTGGAGGATAAATATTAAGCTAAGCAAATTAAAAAAACATAAGGGAAAAGAAAGTACATTTGTTACATGTGTAGCAGATAGATAGATAGATAGATAGATAGATAGATAGATAGATAGATAGATAGATAGATAGATAGATAGATAGATAGATATGTTGTAGACATGTTTCATGAAGACATTTTGTAAATTTCCTACCGTAAATATATAAAACATTTATTTTTGTGAGTGAATGCAAACATAAATGGACAAATTTAAAGGCGATTTTCTCATTGTTTCAATTTTTTTGCACCCTCAGATGCCAGTTTTTCAAATAGTTGTATCTCGGCCACATATTGTCCTATCCAAGCAAACTATACAACCATGGAAAGCCTATTTATTCAGCTTTCATGTGATGTATAAATCTCAATTTCCAAAAATTTACCCATGTGACTGGTTTTGTGGTCCAGGGTCACAGATAGCCTACATTGTATTTTTTTTTTTTAAATATACATTTACAAAGATATAATAGATCATCTCAAATATATAGAATGTTAATGTAACTTGTTCAGCTCAGAATAATTATGAACTCTATATGACAGTTACCTGCCGGTTTATGACTTCGTAGATTTACCGACATTGACGCATGCACAGACTGTAGAGGGTGAGAGATCCCTCCCT
The DNA here is from genome assembly GCF_051911475.1 of Siphateles boraxobius. Taxonomy (NCBI): domain Eukaryota; kingdom Metazoa; phylum Chordata; class Actinopteri; order Cypriniformes; family Leuciscidae; genus Siphateles; species Siphateles boraxobius. The sequence goes on from NW_027509175.1 coordinate 10,757,579, forward strand.
CAAGCCCCCCATGCCCCCCTCTCTCTCCGCACTGGGCTGGATAAAATCCCCCTTTAAAAGAGCACTCGTCCCACATCAGCTGGACGGCGGAGGTTCACAGTCGGGGAAGGCAGTTGGAAACAAACGCGCGCAAAGACACTCCGCCTCCCTCTTTAGTGAGCAACAGAAAATACTGCACATTGACACACCCACACACACACATAAAAAATTAAATATAAACTTTTCTCCGTAACGGGTGAAAATGACCCGTATCTCAGCAAAGAAGCTTCTGCTCCTGCTGTGCATCGGGGGATCTGTCCACTGTATGCCAAAATCTGCAGGGAAAAGTAAAAGACAAACGCAGCAACAAATCAGTCTGGACCCGGTCTACGAGGAAGCCAGGAGTTTAGCCATCCATGAAAGTAAGTTCGTCAGCTTATTTCTTTGATTTTGAATGGAGAGAAAAAAAATATCTTCAAAAATATATAGACAATCTAACAAACTTTTCAGGGTATGTATCATAAATTAGACCACTGTACAGTGTAAAAGTTGACTACATAGGTGTATTTTATATAGGAATATGCTAATTTAGTCTTTTTAACTTTAGATAGCTGCAACGACAATGGTCGATTTTATAGGATGAACGATGAGTGGGAGCGCCCGTACATGGACAGCACTCTCATCTGCACTTGTCAGGGGCCAGCAGGGGTCAAGTGTAAATCCAAACCAGCAGGTGACTGTTTTTATTATCCAGACTCTTTTATTCTATGCTATGATACATTAAGCTTATTTTTTCCCCCCTGTGCTTTTTTTGTGTGTGAGTGCGCAATAATGCGCAATTACGCACGTATGTGTGTTTTAACCGAGATGTTTGGTTATTTTCTGTGTTTAATATGAATCTAAATTTGTAGTATGTAAATCAAGAGATATATCGTTTATATGCTCATTTTTGGCACCTGTAGCCGAGGAGATATGCTATGACAAATTCAATGCACGCTCCTACCGAGTCGGAGAGACCTACGAGCGACCGAAGGATAGCATGATATGGGACTGCACATGCATTGGGTCCGGCAAAGGCAAAATTAGCTGCACCATCGCAAGTAAGTCCAAGACAAAAAAAGTTTGAATTGTAAATTAAAAATGCTCACATTAAAGTGTTTCTTTGGTTGCACTTTATTTTACAGTATGTGTACTTACAGTGCAGTTCCTAAGAAAGTACTGGGTAACTACATGGTTTAAGGTCGGGTTTAGGTGTAGGTTCAGGGTTAGTACCTAGTTATTACCCAGTACTTGGGGAACAATTTTTTTCTCATTACTAAACTGATCTGGGGTTTTTTGTGTACAGATCGCTGCCATGAAGGAGGTAATTCATACAGAATCGGGGACAAATGGACACGACCCCACGACACTGGAGACTACATGCTTGAATGCGTGTGCCTTGGCAATGGAAAGGGAGAGTGGACCTGTAAACCAGTCGGTGAGACAGTGTTTACCTGTACATTTGTCTCTGCAAACAGTTTGCAGACTAATAGTGATTCCTGTAATTCTGGATAAATATTCAAGTTGTTTGCAAAAAAAAGGATTAACACCTAACTATTTAAAAAATCATTTTAAAATGTAATGTAAGTTAATTTAATTTGTATTTCTTTGAAAGGTTATGCATATGCTGTATTTTTTATTTATTTAATTATTTAAGCTTGTCTATATGGCCTGTCTTTTTAATTATTATTTGTTTGTTAGTTGGTTTGTTTATTTGTTGCTTTTTTGATTATGTATACAGTATACAGATGAAACTGCATGTGACTCTTTTTGGAAATTTGACATGCTAGCATGCCACACCCGAGGGTTAAGAACAAGATGCTAAATTTACTTTATCTTCACAGCGGAGCGTTGCTATGATGACTCACTAGGATCTTCATATGTGGTTGGTCAGACATGGCAAAAACCCTATCAGGGCTGGATGATAGTGGACTGCACCTGTTTGGGGGAGGGCAACGGGCGCATAACCTGCACCTCCAGAAGTAAGAGTCTGTCTTCAACATCAGTAAAAAATAAAAAAAAATAAAAATACATTTGTGAGGGACTTTCTAAAAACACCCCTTTGTTGTGTTTGTTGCCCAGTAGATGCCTACTTGTTTCAAAGGTTCTGTTTTTTTTCTCCAAAGCACACAATTTTCCCATGTATCCTTCCATGACTTTGTAGTTATTTACATGACACACCCTTATTACATAATTACCAATGAGCTCTGCAAGCTTCCTGTAGCTGGATGGGCTTATGCACATGGAAAATTACAGCATACACTTTGCAGGGCTGTTGAAGTTGAAGTCTTGCAGTGAAAGAAAAGTGGTTTGGGTGAAGAAACACTATTAAGATCTTGGCTTCCTTCATCTGTTCTGCTTGGAAAGTGTCGGAAAACACTTCATCATGGGTCATAAATTAAGACAACCTACTGAAATGTGATGCTGTGGGAGTGTTTCCTAAACAAGCTTGTTCCAAGCATGAACATCAGAAGAGAAGTGGCGGAATGAATGGATGTGAGGGATGTTTTGATTGTTATTTGCCACTTATCACCTTGACTACATGTTTTGCATTGTTTCATTGTCTTTTCCAGACCGCTGTAATGACCAGGACACCAGAACCTCATACCGTATTGGTGAGACCTGGACCAAAACTGACTCCAGTGGAAACACTCTGCAGTGTCTTTGCACAGGCAACGGTCGTGGAGAATGGAAGTGTGACAGACATGCTTCTTCCCATGCAACACCTGCCATTGGTAAGTGTACAGCATCTGCTGTTTGATAGTAATAATTAATGGAAGGAAAATACTTAGAAGTGTAATTGCATTATTTTTATTTCATTAAAATTCTCCCCGCTTTTGTGAATTAATGTTCTCATAATGACAATTAAAGGTGCAACATTTGTTAAGCTGTAGACCAAATTTTCATTAAGTGCTATGTAGCATAAGTGTGTAGCACATCAACTGTTCATTACATAAATCAAAGCAACCTTTTGGAATTTCTGTTGTAACAAATCTGGGACCAAGGATTGAAGCAAAGCATAAAATCAGAACTAGATCTTAAAGCACAAAGTTCCCAAATTCCCCAAATTAGGAAATTATGACTACGAATTAGGATAAATGCCTCTATACAGCATCAAAAGGAAATCTTTCAGGGTGTTTAAACTTCTAAAGTTCCTAACGTGATTTCCATGAATAGGATACAAGCATCAGAACATTATTCCCATGCAGTACAAATTGAGATCTGATAAAGATTACAGCACGGACTCTAAGAATCAAGTAAGAACCAAAAAGATCAGTAGGAATTTTTGTAGGATCATAGAATCATACTTCCCAAAAATTAAAAAAATAGAATTTTAATTCCCAAAAGGCATTTTTTTTTTTTGGTCATAAGCTTCAACAACTTGCCTTTGTTGTCTTTGTGACAAGGTTCTGGGTCTTCCGTGGCTCATAGAGTTACAGAAGTGATGAACCAAGTCAACGTCTTGTCTGAACTTCTTGAGGAGGAGGGTAGCTGTAAAACCGATTCAGGTGTGTCCTATTCCAATGGCATGAGCTGGATCAGAACTCAGGGCAGCAAGGAAATGCTGTGCACTTGTGTTGGAGGAGGAATCAGCTGCGAGGAGCAAGGTGACGTTTAAATACAGGGATCCGGGGATATTTTGTAGACTATCCAGTATGTTATCCAGGTCTTAGAATCTTTACGTGCATGTTTATTTTACAACCTTGTTGAGACTTGGAGGTCATGGGGCCAATGTAGGTTCAAGTCCTTTTTCACCCATTTCTTGTCCTCTTTCTACTATTTCTATGGATAAATGGAAAAAAAAAACATTTACTTTTGTTTATTTGGCATGCAAGTTTTGCCAGTTTGTACATTCCCTGGGAATTGAACCCATGACGTTGGCATTGCTAGCGCAGTGTTCTACTGTTTTAGCTATTGGAAAAAGGCCTAAAACAAACTGTTTTGGCCAACCCATTGACCCTCATTCTGTACCCCTTGACACACATACGGATTATCTTTCAAAAAGTCGGGGGATGAATATATCATTTTTTTTAAATATTGGCAGGACATGAACCCACATTTCTAATGATTGAAACACTCCTAGTGCCATTAATAATGCTGTCGTCTCTTTGATTTATGCAGATGGACAGTCCCAGGTTTATGGTGGCAACTCTGGTGGCCAGCCATGTGTGTTCCCATTTGTTTTTAGTGGGAACACCCACTACTCCTGCATTTCTGAGGGCCGAAGTGATGGGCAGCTATGGTGCGGTACCTCCTCTGACTACGACAGTGATAGCCTGTACTCATTCTGTACCGGAAAGAACCGTAAGTGCATCTCAGAGCCTCTTTCTTTATGTTCTCTGTAGAAGAGACCAACTTAAACCAGCAGAAATGTCTATACTTGTTCATACTTAGTTCGGACCGGCCTAGCCACATTTCATGGTTTTTCTACTAAAGCTGGTTGACCAAAGAGTTACATATACTACATGGTGGCCTGGTCTTTTCACTTGTAAAGTAATGGGTCAAGATTTCCTTCTTGGTTTATCTGATTGTTCCTTTCTTTGGTCTTTCAGAGCTTGTGACGACCCGAGGTGGAAACTCTAATGGCGCTCTGTGTCAGTTCCCCTTCAAGTACAATGGACGCAACTACACCGACTGCACATCTGAAGGGCGTCGTGACGGGATGAAGTGGTGTGGTACCACTACTGACTATGATGGAGAGCGTAAATACGGATTCTGTCCCATGGCTGGTGAGAATGTTTGATTGATTTTAATCAGCTTTTCTCCTTTTTGAAGTTGTTAAGTTTTACTTAGCAGTTCTCTCACAGCAGTATTGGCTTTGTATGCTAAGATATGAAGTTATTGCCTCTAGAGGAAACAGAGGAAATAGTTCCCAATAGTGGAATTATATTAATAGCTTAGAAATAAAATTTTACACTGAAACTTTACTGAACTTTAAGTATACTGTAAATACTGGAGGATTTGAGCACATAGCTGTGTAAAGATCACATTTTTACAGTTTTCATGTACTCAGTGTGCCATGAGGAGTATAACTGTAGGTTGTTATCTCTTTAAATTTACTGGTTCTTTTTAACACATACAGCTGAAGTCAGGTTTTATAGACAGTAATAGCTTTTTTGGCCTTAATTGGTCATTTATTTGCTCGGGCCATGACACTCAGTGGCCTGCAAATGAGTTCTCGAGCTGTATTTAAGAGCTATTAAGGCAGTTGGAGTTTTTAAGACCATGTAATGCAGTACTGATTTGTGGCTCCGCTGACTGGATCTATGGGGTCCGCCCCTGTCAGGGTTTTAAGCCTGGCTCCACTCCAGACCAGACATGGTTCCTGGCTTTGTTCCAGGGAGAATGAGATCAGAATGAACACCAAAGACTACATGCATTCAGAATTGACATCCTTGTTTTAAGTATTTGTTTTTTAATGCAATCATAAATGACCTTTCTTCGTTTTAACCCAGCTCATGAAGAAGTCTGCACTGTTAATGATGTCATGTACCGTGTGGGTGACGAGTGGGACAAGCGCCATGACACACTTGGTCACATGATGCGCTGCACGTGCCAGGGCAACGGACGCGGGGAGTGGAACTGCATTTCCTTCACTCAGCTCAAAGGTCATTAGATGTTCCGAAATACATTTATCTTACAAATATACTGGTAATTTTTTAAAAGTAGTTCTGGACATGACAAAAGACACCATGAAATACAATAAATATCATATTGTATCATAAAATTGTTCAAAACATTTTCAGACCAGTGCGTTGTAAATGGACAGACATATGACGTGAACGAGACCTTCGAAAAGCGTCATGACCAGGGCTACATGATGAACTGCACATGCTTTGGACAAGGCCGTGGACGCTGGAAATGTGATGCCATCGGTAAGCAGGCTATGTTCAGCCTTTTGTTCTCTTTCCTTTTCCTAATCTTTTTTCTCAAAATGTAAGAACTTCCCTTCATACGTTCAAAGTATTTTACAACATGAATGTTCATGTTTCCTTCAATTCAAATCGAACAGACTCGTTTTAAACAGTCTATGATTTCTTTCATCACAACTCTGACGTTCACAAAAACTATTATTTTTACTTTGTTTACACAAACTATTTTTTCTTTGTCTTTAGACCAGTGCCAAGAACCCGAGACCAAGGTGTTCTACCAGATTGGCCAGACTTGGAACAAGGTCATCCAAGGCGTCCCGTATAGATGTTCCTGCTATGGTAACGGCATTGGAGAACTGGCCTGTGAGCCTCTACAGTCTACTGGTAAGAGATCATAACTGTGTGTGGGTGCTGTGCACATACTAACACTGTTTATTGTTTATAAATCCTGATATGTGTGTGACAAAATTCATAAATCAGGCCTGTGTGGTTTGCGCAAATGCATTATGCTGTAACAGGTATAGAATAGAATAGAATACATCTTTATTGTCCACCGGGGTGGAAATTTTTCTTTGGCTCACGGCAACATACAAAACAAATAAACATACAAAAAATGTCTCAGACATAATGAAGAAACATTTCTAGATTAATAAAAAAAAAAAAAATTTTTATATATATATATATATATATATATATATATATATAAAATAAAAAACACATCTTATTAAGAATAAATTTACTTATACATTAAAATAGCAGCTCATTTGTTGTTGTTACTTTGTTTGGTTAAGGATATTAATGGCATTTGGAATGAAAGATTTTTTTAAATAACTTTTAGCCAGAGGCACTCTAAAGCGCCTCCCAGACATCATTAGTTCAAACTCGCTAGAAAGGGGGTGGGTACTATCTGCAGTGATTTTTCTAGCCTTATTCCTCGTTCTGTCAATGTATATTTGGGAAAGTGTTTTTTGTGGTTTTCCTACTATTTTACTAGCCATTGACACTATCCTGTTGAGCTTTTTCTTTAGCTTGCAGTTTAAATGGTCAAACCAAGCAGAGAGGTGAAGAGTTAAAACACTTTCAATATGTGTAATATACACTAGCTCAGTGATCTGAGCACTGACACCCAGGCAGTTCAGTCTTCTAAGAAGACTGAATCGTTGTGAGCATTTCTTAAAGATAAATTCTGTATTATCGGTAAAACTCAGGTGGTTATCAAGAACCGTACCAAGATATTTAAAAGTTTCCACAATTTCAACTACTTGACCATTAAGTAAAACTGGCTCTGTTATTATGTCTTGTTTTTTGCAAAAAGTAGCTCATTTGTCTTTGCCACATTAATTTCTAGCTCGCTTTCTTTGCACCATGCTTCAAGAGCATTTACATGTGCAAGATAAGAGGCTTCATCCAAGGAATTCGTTTTTTGTAAGAGTCCTACTAAAGGTCATATCATCTGCATATTTGATCAATTTAAACGTGCTATTGTTTATATTAAAATCATTTGTAAATAAGGAAAAAAGCATAGGGGAAAGAACACTGCCTTGTGGGCAGCCTGTACTAATGGTACGCACTGCAGACAAAAAGCAATTTACACTTACCCTCTGAGGGCGACAAGAGAGAAAGTCTCTGATCCAGAGAATTAGGCTGTTATCTATATTGATATTAACTAGTCTTTGCAGGAGAATATGTAACTTTATAGAATTAAAAGCTGCACTAAAATCTATAAATAAAACTCTAGCATGCCCTTTTGGGAGTGCAAGCTGTTTTGAAATAGAGTTTAAAAGCACCAGCACAGCATCTTCTGTCCCTCTATTACTTCTATAAGCGAACTGCAGCGGATCTATCACGCTGGTTACTTGGGAGGTCAAGAGATCTACCAGAACTCTCTCCATTGTTTTACATAATATGGAGGTGATGGCTATAGGTCGAAAATCTTCAGGCTTACTTGCTGAACCATGTATGTATGATGTAGTGACCATGTATGAATTAAATTGAAAAGAAAAATGGATTAGAGATGCTTTTCTTTTCTTCGTTGTAAGCCTGCCATTTTTTAGTGGTGGGGACAAAATCAACTTTTGCAAAAAGTAGTGGGGGCATGTCCCACCCGGAAATAACACCTGTGCAGCAGTCACTTTCCCACAATTACCCTCCTTTAACTTGACTAACACTTGATTATGCATGTTTATTTTTCTTTTAAAAGCCTCAAATGGTCCCACTAAAAGAGCTGTCACCCATCGTTTACCAATCAACAACCTCTTTGAAATTCAGCAGATGTAGATCAACCTCCATCTAACCTCTCTAGAGGAAACATTAACCATTTGAAGTTAGATAGGACAGAAATAGCTTTTTTCTCTAAAGATGTTTAGCAGAATGTCTGGGCTTCTATTTTCAAAAAAGAGAGATACATACATTAAAGTTAGGAGGGCTTTCAACCTCCCAAAAGTACCATAAAAGTAGTCCATATAATTTGTGATATTTCACATCTTCTGAATACAAATGACAGCTTTGTGCTAGAAATTGAGTAAAATTTTAGTCTTTATTTATTGAAAGTCTATGGTAAAATTTTTATCTTTATTTATTGAAAGTCTATGGAGTCTATGGTTATGGCAAACTTGTGCAAAATAGCACAGGTGATTCTCAAACAGCATTTATAGCTTTCAATACCATGGTTTGATGTTCAGTTGTAATTCTTTGCAACCAAATGGCCTGTAGGAGTAGCAATAAGTAATGTAAGACAGGTTGCCATTTGTTAGCAGTTGGCATTTTTTCGAGGAAAGTGTGAACAGCATTTTTACGACCTTCACAGAACCAAAAAAGGACAGCTGCACTATGTACTAACTTAGACCATCTGTAAATGATTGTCTTTAACACTGTATATTGAAGGTTGTGTTTTTGAAGGGCCACTGTGAATTTGTATCTGGGTGACCATCTTCCTGTTTCAGTATAATTTTGGTTTTGACACCACAAAGACTGATGTATTTTCTGCCAGAGGTGAAAGGGACATCAGAATTGTTCAAAATGACCTCACTGCGTTGAATTGCATTCAGCTGTTAACCAAATTCTGTGAAGGCCTGGGGATAATAAAGGGTAAAGTGGTGCAGAATGTTATGGACCGGTGTGATTTTTAACACCGCACCCATGCAATCATCCTCTGAACTGTTTAACACCCCTCACTTGACAAACTGGGGTCATTTTGTTCCATTTCCAGACATCTGGCCAGACAAATGATTAGACTGTCTTATCCAAACTTCTTTTCAAATTCTTAATGTGAAACAGACTGTTTTCAAAGACTTCTTTGTTTTCCTTTCCTTCTCTGTGAATTAAATACAACTGCAGAGTAAATGGCCTTTACAATATAAAACTAGCTAATCAGTCAGTTAACAATCATTATTTGTTTATCCTCCTCCTCAAAAGCTCCTGTTCGGGTCATCATCACAGAAACTGGAAATCAGCCGAATTCCCATCCCATCCAATGGAACGCTCCCTCGTCTGCTCACATTACGCAATACATCCTCAAGTGGAGAGTCGTAAGTCTTTTTGTTTTGTATTTTTGCATTGAGGATTTTCAGATCTGGATTTTTCGGTAATATAGTTTTATGTCAGTAAAGAAGAATCCAACAGCATCGATTTTTATCCAGATTCCTGGAACGAGAGACATTTTGTCTCTTCAGAGAATGTTTGTGTACCTCCCTTGACAAGGAATGATCGCTTATACTAAAAGTACAGGATGAGATTTCATCACACACAAACAAGCCACAGTCCTTGAACTTAAAAACACACATTTACTCTTCACTCTGACAGTGAATCATGGACGTCAGTGGAACGTTTCAAAATTGTGCATCTTTGTTCTTATTAACTAAAAGAAATAGGCTTTCTAGATTTTTTTCCCCAGGGTGTAGGGAATGTAAATGGCTGTAAATATCAGAAACACCCTTGCACAGTATTAACTTGTTTTTGTATAGCCTTGTAAATGTATAAATCTGTAATTTTTTTAGCTAAATATTTTTTTCTAGATTTTTTTCAGCGTATAACATTTTCCTTTTGCAGAAAAATACACAAAGAGCCTGGAAGGAGGCAACAATTCCTGGCCACATCAACTCCTACACCATTTCAGGGCTTAAACCAGGTTTGACCTATGAGGGTCAACTGATCAGCATTCTGCGCTATGGGCCCAGAGAGGTCACTCGCTTTGACTTCACCACTACGTATGGCTCTCGTATGTAGATTTTTAACTTTTTATCATCTTCAATTCTTTCTTTTTTTTCTATAGGAATTTCAAAAACCTTACTATTGAAACAAAACATGACAACTTCATTTAACATCATTCCCCATTTTTGCAGTGGCCAAAGCAGAAGGTGAGACCACCCAACCCCAGCCGGAGTTGGACACCTCAGAGTCCGTTACCGAAATCACCTCCAGCAGCTTCGTCATCTCCTGGGTATCTGCATCCGACACAGTGTCTGGATTTAGAGTGGAATATGAACTGTCAGAGGATGGAGCACAGCCACGTGTGATTGGTTAGTAATAGTTGGAGACATGCCACTAGTTGAAAAACTGTATATTACTGGGAATTAAACAAATTGATTACTCCCTTGATGAGTATAATTATCAGGTTTTCTAGGGACTTCAATTGACTTAATTAGCATTACTCTTTAAGTAAAGAGTACTTTGATCCCCCCCCCCCCCCCCACCCCATTACACAGACCTCCCAAGAACAACTACATCAGTGAACATCCAAGATCTTCTGCCTGGCCGTAGGTACAACGTCCAAGTTTTTGAAGTCAATCCAGAAGGAGAAACAAATCGCATCCTGTCAACATCTCAGACCACTGGTAAGATGACCATCACTGTGCACAGGGTTCAAAATGTTCTTTCTGAGACAATTTAAAAGCCATGAATATTTCTTACCAGGCATTAAAAAACAGCATTCTGCATTATTTAATTAAACTACTTTAGGTAACACTTTATTTTGATGGTCCCTTTTGAACAGTCTGTTAACTATAAGTAACTTTGCAACTACATGTCAACTTATTCTAACCCTACCAGTCTACTAATACTTTACTAATACTCTAATGAGAGTTAGTAGACATGAAGGTGCAATGTTACTTCTAGACAACAGAATGTGTTAAAGGGACCATCAAAATAAAGTGAAACCCTATTTTATTTAGCCTAGGTGTTTTTCACATTGCATTTGCAGCGCAAACAGCAAAGTTTATTTTCTCAAGTGATTTTGTTGCTAAAATTTTGATGCTAAGAATGGGTTGCCACTAGCCTGGCATACCAGACCTACATCAAGATGTTAGGTCTGGGAACTCTCCATTGGCATGGCTCATTCCGAGGGGCGGGATAAACGGTTGTCTTTCAGCGCTACAACCAAGCAGAGCAACGAAGAAGGTGACGTAGTCAGAGTCAGAGCAAAGCCGTTCTTTGTTCTTGTTTCAAAGAAAAGTTTAACTTCAAATCCTCCAGAGTCGCAGCCAAAGCCGAATCGAAAGACCGCTGTTCGCCAGCAGCCGCAGCCATTCTTTTTTTTCAAGTAGCAGTGAACCGTCGTAACTCTGTCATCATCATGTTAAGCCCGCCCGCGACTCTATACACGATCTGATTGGCCTGACCAGTTTTTGGTTTTTCCAGCTCAAAAGTCAACGGAGAGTTGCTAGACTACACTTGCTGCAAAATAATTTCTGCTGCCGCTAGGGTGCGTCTAGATTTCTAGGCTAGGTTGCCACATGAAGTTCTTGGTGAATAAATTAACCGTCTATTAACAGCACCTGACACTCCAACCAATCATGAGGTCTCAAATGTCCAGGATACATCCATTATGATAAGTTGGTCCAAACCCCAAGCACCTATAACTGGTGAGTAAATTTGAGTACCAACATTTGTGAATTAAGATATTAAGATATTTATTGTATTCTTAAGTTGCATTTTTAGTATGTCTGCTGATAATGTACATGAATGTGGAATAGGCATCAACAATTTTTTCATGTAATGTGTGTGCACAGGCTATCGTGTGGTGTACAGACCCTCACTCGAGGGCAGCAGTACTGAGCTCATCCTCCCTAAGACCCAAACTATTTTGAAACTGGGTGACCTTCGACCTGGCTTGTCATACAATATCAGTATTTACTCAGTGAAAGACAACTTGGAGAGTGAACCTTTGGTCCTACAGGTTAGCACCACTGGAGAGCAACAGCCTGGTAAGAGTTCAGAAAATCCTTTTTGGGATCCTCTTTAATTACAAGATATAGTAGGAAGTGACAGGAAATTATTTGGAGACAGAGGACATGTTGAGACATGTTGCAGGCTGCACCTCCCAGTTTATTTTTGTTTTTATAGCTTTCTGCTGCCCCTCTTATTTTCAGTTAGTTCAACTTAGTGTATTCTTACTTCTGATTGTGTCAAAATGTTTTACACCCACACACTCCTAGTATTTTATGACTGCATTTCAGTTCAAACAACTTTATTTACTCAATTTCTCTAAGCTAGCTCAAGTTTCTCACTCACGTGTAAAGATGTCTGCCAGTTCTCTGCCTCCTCACACTGAGACTTGACAATAGCAAATGCCTGAGCTGGAAGATTTAGTGCTTAGCCAAAACAACTTTATAAGGATGGAAGTGGACGTCTTTTTACCAAAAACACACTTCCTTATGAGAACTGTGAAAAGTCTTTTCTTCCTTGTGCGATCATCTTATTTTTCTTTTGAAGCCGATAGAGAACTCTCTTTTACTTTTTTTTTTAACTCCAAGAAAGCATCTGTTGATTACCTTGCTGAATAATTCAGCTAAAACCAGCGTAAATTCCATGTTGGTCCAGGTTAATTTATGCGGGTCTAGCTGGTGGACCAGCATAGTCAAGCTGTTTTCAAGCTAAACTAAGCAGGTGTAGCTGGTTCGCCATGACTCCCGCTTCCCATGCTGGTCCCAGCATGCAAAACATGCTGGTGACCAGCAATTTTTCAGCAGGGGATATAGACATTGCGATGAAATAAATATTTAGTGGTGGTACTTGCTAAACTAATCATCCCTATTTTTTGCTTATACTTTGCTTTGAACAGACTCCCAATCCTAGCTTGACCAAATTACTCTTGTGTTTACATTACTGATCATTCATACCTTTCCTTGAAGTAGAGCACTGAAAGATTGCAATTTTGCTCTCCACCTCATTAACAGAGGAGGTCCAAGCTCCCACAGACCTACAGTTTTATGAAGTTACCGATGTCAAGATCACCATCACCTGGACTGGTCCTCCTAATGAGGTCTCAGGATACCGCGTGACCTTTGCGCCTGTAAGCACAGATGGCCGGGCCCAGAGACCCCTTCAGCTTCCTGTGACGCAAAATGCTTATGCCGAGCTCACGCACTTGCACCCTGGCACACTCTACCGCTTCCATATTTATTCAGTCATCGGAGGAGTGGAGAGTGAACCTTTGGTTGGGGAGAAATCTACGAGTATGTGGCATTCATACATTTGTCTTTGAGCTGTTCATGATCTAAAGTGCAACTAAAAAAGTTGCTAAATCTGTTTATAGTTATGAGTATGTCATACGTACCATCTAGGTCAAAGATTTCATTACGTTGCTATGTAAACATCAATTAAACATTCTCCTCCCTCAGAGCCCGATGCCCCTACCGACCTGCGCTTCACTGATATCACTGATGACAGTGCTCTGGTCATCTGGTCTGTCCCCAGAGCTCAGGTCACAGGTTATCGCCTATTCATCAGCATCGGCAGCTCCAGCCCCAAACAGCTGAGGATCCCAGGCCACGAGTCTCAATACAAGCTCAGCAAGCTTCAGCCTGATACTGAGTACAGAGTCACTCTGCACTCAGAGCAAGGGAACATGCTCAGTGAAGGAGTCACTGATGCCTTCAGAACATGTGCGTAACCTTTTCTCCTGTGGTGAAACAAGAGTAATAGTGCCCTCCAAGGAGTGTCCATTTTAATTATCCTCTTTTGCTTTTGTTCTCTAGCTCAGCCAACAGGTAATGCTCCTCGATTCACCACTGATGTCACCGACACGGCCATCATCATTACCTGGACCCCTATAGCACGATACAGCTACAGGGTATAAAACTTTATTTACAATTTGCTGGTTTTCACATTAGCATTTTGTTGTGTAAAACATTTCCAGAACAAAAAACTTATGTTTTTCCCTGTGATGTTTCAACTTTGACTTCCTGCCTTAAGATAGTCTAAAAGTGTGTCCTTCTCTCAGATGTCTGTGAGGCCCAGCCAAGGTGGAGAGGCTCCCAGAGATGTGACCTCTGGGGATGGCACCATTTACTTTTCTGGTCTGACTCCAGGATTGGAGTATACCTACAGCTTGCAGCCCCTATTCAATGGCCGAAATCGTGGCAAACCTATCACAAATAAAGTTGTGACATGTAAGTTACTGATAAGTCTAAATCAAGTCAATCCTACTTTGTCAGAAAGCTCTAAATGTTAGAGAGCAAAAAGCCTTGTTGGTTTATTGCTAGACCTCTGACAGAGATTAAATGAAATGTTGTTCAAGAGACTTTTAGCCTGTATTGTAGGGCTTAAAGTAGTAGGTACATTTTCTGTGTCTTTACTTTACTGAACTTTACTTTTGTTGAACCTCTTTGCTCTGCCACAATAGCCCTATCCCCACCAACTGACCTGAATGTGGTGTCTAACCCTGTCACTGGCAACCTCAATGTCAGATGGAGCAGAACCAAAAGTCCAGGTAAATATTGACTGTACACCCACTTCTTATCCTTGTTCACCCTTTCTTTGAAGCATGCTATTAGACCTTGGCCAGGCTGTGTGTGTGTGATTGGTTGCAAATATTTAGGTTTAATTGTATCCCATTACTTCTCCTTGGGAATCATCCTTTGCTCCCACTATTCTTTGTCTGTTTATTTATCTTTCATCTGTTTGTCGTGTTATTACATTTAGTGCGTTTAATTCTAGCTCTTTCTGTTTTTTTGTACATGTTAAACCCTACACACTAGCCGCGTTTCCATTACCCTTCAAATTGCGCAAATTGAAATTGCGAATTGAAAATACGCCCAATGGAAACACGTCAATTCACGTCAAAAACTCCTATTTATCGCAAAAAGGTTTTTACGCTCACATGAGGTGGTTTTTCAGGCAATTCGAAAAACAAATATTTCGCAAAACTGCAATGGAAACAGTTTTTGCGCATTAACAGGTCACCCGATGTAGATGGCGCGGTATGTTTGGACAAAATACGAGACAGAGTTCTTTATTAAATTCACAAAATACAGTAGAATTACAGGAATAATGTATTCTAAACCTCAAAGAAATGCCACAGTCAAGACCTCGCAGCAGATATGAGGGAGAAACACCCAGAAACACCAGCAACTCTAAGTATAAGGGTCTTTCCTTTCCATTAATGTTTGGATAACACACATATGTCTCCTTTGATTAATAATAATGGTCAGTGCAGTGGCTGGGATATACGTAAACCTACCAACATCCGTCGCCATGATTTTTGGAATGACCTATCGCGAACGAAAAAATTATGTTTTAGTCGCATAACATCGGTTAATGGAAACGCCGTCATTTCAGAATAGTTTTTTGTTGACGTTTAGAGAAAAAAAAATCGCAAAAGTTTTGCGCAAATCTGTAATGGAAACGCGCCTACTGTCTGTTAGCATTTATTTTTATCCCATTATTCATTGTCTTACCAAATATATCTATATAAATAAACCATTGTTTATTGAACAACACCATGGTGTTCTTTATATATACATAATTAACCTAACCCTATTGTATATGAATATGGTAATCAAATGGTATTACCGTCTCTCAACCATAGTACCTTCACAATGGTATTTCGTAAGTGTCCAATGCTATTTGTTATACTTGAAATATCCCCTTTATCCTCTTAGATATTACTGGCTATAGAGTCGCGTGCACACCAACCAATGGGCAGCGTGGAACTACTCTAGAGGAGATTGTTCAAGCGGAAGAAACCTCATGTACTCTTGACAACCTGAGTCCTGGAGTTGAATACAATGTCAGTGTCTACACTGTTAAAAACCACCTAGAAAGTGAGCCTGTCTCAACCACCATTACGCAAGGTAAGACCTAATTTATTGTGAACAGTATAGTAATAAGATAATTACAGGTAAGTTCAAGCCATGCTATGCTGGATCAAAACCACCATGACTGATCCAGAGAATCACCTGATTATCATGGACCTGTAGATTTATAAGTTCACCCTCTCAAGACACCTAGCCAAAAAGAGGTGTAAAGAGGTGTTATATGTTATACGTATATGCTTGCCATTTTCTGTTTTTAATGCAAGCGATAACAGGCACTGAATAGGAACAACAAGCACATCTCAGCAGATGGCATGTTATATACGTTATGTGGAAGCCAAACCACTATTGGTCCATTGTTAGTGCTCAAGGCCACAGTGGTGATAACTAATGGCTTACTCCGCACAGGGCTCCAACCTGATGCCAGTATTCACTCAAATGTTCAGTCTCCAGCCCTGAACTATGTCCACTGCACCATATAATCCTGCTGCTCTTGTTAAATGCTGCAGATCCTTTTAGATTCATCACACATACCCTGTACAGATACACAAAGACTTTTGCTTTTAATATAGAGCTAATAATTACTTAGAAAATCCAGTAATGCAATTCCTTGGCATTGTTTAATCTGTTTGTGCATCATGAAAATAATTGTGTAATTCTCAACAAGCATGGCTGTTTCACTTATAGTAATAAATGTTAAAAAATATCTATTGCATTTGATAGTTGCTAGAAAAGTTGGAGCTTGACTATTCTTTTTTTTAGTATGCTTGACATATTTTTTCTAGTATGACTCAAATTTAAAAAATCCTGTTTATTTGATCATTATTGTGTGCATGTCTTCTGATTATTAATTAGCTATTAGCATTTGTTTGCATTGATGGCATGAGAACAATACTTTGCTACTTGTCTTATTTATTCAATATCATTGCTTTTGTGTGTCTTGTCTTCTCTCTCCCTTCCCAATGAATGCAACTTTGTAAACCGATTAAAGATGTGCCCAAGGTTGCTGATCTCAGTTTTGTTGATTTCACGGATACCACGATCGGAATTAGATGGACCCCACTAAATTACCCAGCGGTTACTGGATACCATATAAAAGTTGTTACAGCTGGCCAGAGTTTTACTATTTTAGAGGACAAGGTGAACTCCTCCGTCAGCTATTACACTATTCATGGACTGGAGCCAGGCATCAATTATGAAATCAGTGTGTCCACCATTACAGATGAGGCGGAGAGTGTGCCCTCAGTGATCACACAGCAAACCCAAACTGGTGAATTATCCCACATAGGTTTATTACATTTCGGAGGGTGGGAGTAAAAGAAGTAGGAAAGGAATGGAGAATATGGACGTAAAAGAGAGGCCGAAACCCTAACCATAATTCGCTCAGACCACTTAATTTCATTATTTCCTCGCTAACCGAGATTGTTAGCAATTTGCTATTTCCCAAACTCAATGTACCTTTTATGCTTACATCAGAATATACTGATGAATTTCTAGGAATATCTTTGCATTTGCATTCACTAGGTGGGGAATCTTTTTGTTTGTCTTCATTGTATTCCTGTTTCATGTTAATAAGAAAAGGTTAAATAGCATTTTTTAGCAAAAATAATATTAATTTAAATGTTTTTTTTAGTATACACATTTCAATCCATGCTGACAAACTTATTTAGTTTATGACTTTATTCTCTCTCAATGTCCTCTTGATTAGCTGTTCCAGCCCCCACAAACCTGCACTTTCCTGAGGTGGGCTCAGACTCCATGCATGTGTCATGGACCGCACCTTCTGTTCAGCCATCCGAAATTAGTCGTTTTGTCATACGCTACCATCCCACAAACAACGATGATGACACTCAGGAAGTCAACGTAGGAGGTGGCACCAATAGCTTCATCCTTCAGAGTAAGAGTTTACTAATGCTCTCCTTAATTCACCCTTTATGAAACTAATCACATTGGATGTTCCATGTGCATCTCACAGTCCAAACACATTTCACCTGCTGGTTCTGATTTTTTTCTCGATTCAGACTTGCTGCCAAACACAGAGTATCTGGTGAAAGTAGTGTGCGTCTATGGTGACAAAGAGAGTGAACCTGTAACTGGTATTCAGAAAACAAGTATGTATTTGGAAATAAGATGGTATTCCGTTATTAGGTTTCTTACCACTTCAAGGTTCAAGTTTCAAGTCTTACCACTCTTCCGCTTAATTTTATTCTCCTCATTCTAACAGAACTGGACTCCCCGACAAATCTGGACTTCTCTGATGTCTCCACCAACTCATTTACCGTGCACTGGATGGCCCCACGTGCCGTCATTACGGGTTACCGCCTACGCTATCAGCCAACAAGGGATGGGCGCCCTAAATATGAGAGACTTCCCCCAACAAGAAATTACTTCACACTGGGGAACCTGGCCCCCGAGACAGAGTACAATGTCTATATTTATGCTGTCAGCAGCAATACAGAGAGTCTACCACTTACTGGAACGCAAGCAACTTGTGAGTAGTTAGAAATTAATAATTCTTTTTTTTAATCTTTTTGAGATAGATAGGTGTGACTCTTGTTTTCTTCCTGTAGTCTCTGACGCCCCCACTGACCTGGCTGTGACATCCTCCACTCCCACTAGCATCACCATCTCCTGGGATGCCCCTGCAGTCACTGTACGCTACTATAAGATCACACATGGAGAAACAGGTATGACAAATGTTTTAAAGTGTGTTTGTGTTGTTGTGTTCTGTTGCTGCAAGTTTACTTGAACTTGTAAATGCAGTTGATTCCTGCTCATTGACTCCCAGGGGAAAGAGATGCACCCAGAGAGTTCACTGTTCCAGGAACAGAGTCCACTGCTACCATCCAGGGCCTGCAGCCAGACACCGATTACACCATCACGCTGTATGCCGTGACAGGCAGAGGTGACAGCCCAGCCTCCAGCACACCAGTCATCATCACACACAGGACTGCAGGTGGAAGTAAGTGCTCGTGCACAAGTCATTTGTATCTATTACGGTTTCTGACCATTAGCTTACCACAATTTTCGTGTGACTGTACGGTCTTTACTTTTCTCCATTCTCAGGTGTTTCATCTCCATCAGATTTAGATGTTACTGATATTCAAGACAATACCTTGACTGTCCGCTGGAGCCCAGCTACAGGTCCCATCACAGGGTATAGAGTAACAGGGAAGCCCAAGGGTGGGCAAGGTCCTACATTCTCTGAGCTGGTCGGCCCTGGTGAGACATCTCTCGCTCTTTAATCTTTTATCAATGTCTATTCCTTCTCATGACCTTGAAGCTGGACTTAGAAGAATTAGTTCAGTACTTGAACTTGGTATAATGACTATTCTGTTTCTGCCTTTTTAGAGCGTACTGAAATGACCATCAGAGGCTTGGTACCCACAGTGGAGTATACAATTAATGTGATTGCTCTCAGTCGGGAAGGAGAAAGCACCCCTGTGGTCCAAAAAGCTACAACGGGTAAGTGTTTTTTATATCTTTTAACTTATTGAACTTTTTAACATTTGAAATCATAGTTCAGGTCTAATTTGTCTGCTGGAACAACCCGAAGATAAGTGTCTTGCTCAAGGGGTCAATGGTTCATGGCTTGTTTCTTGCGGGATTTGAACCAGCATTCTTTCATTTAATAGTGCTGAGCTCTAGCAACTATGCTAAAACACCCTATACATACTCCCTTAACGCTTACCTTCCAAATCTCTAGCTAATTTGCAGCATCCAAGAGACCTGACCTTCTCTGATGTGGACTCCACCTCCATGCTAGTAACATGGGATGTTCCACGGGTTCCAGGAGTAACCTCCTATAGGGTTCTGTATTCTAGTCCAGAAGAGGGAGAACGAGAGTACCAACCAGCCATAAGTGGTCGTGATAACAGTGTGGTTCTCCAGGGTCTGCGCCCAGGAACCAAGTACAATGTTAAAGTCATTCCCATGAAAGGACGTTACCCAGTCCGTACCCTTGAGGGTATTCAGCACACTACCCATGAGGAGACTCAGCCCACTGGTATGGCAAATTGTAATTCAGCTTAGATTTTTAGGCTAGTAAATTAATGGGGTTGAGTGTTATGGGGGATCTTTCCTGATTTTTGTCTTTTCTCCTTTCTCAGCTGTTCCTGCTCCGACCAATATCCAGTTTCTCAACATCAGTCCATCTTCCTTTATTGTGGCATGGCAGGCACCCAGTGGCAGACTTTCTGGCTACCGTGTGGTGGTCTCCCCAAAGAACCAGTATTCCACAGCCAAAGAAATGAATGTTTCACCTGACTCTACACAAGTCTTAGTGCCCGGGCTTATGGTAATATGTCTACCTTCTCTCGCTTTACAAATACATTCATCTTTTGGTAACACACAAGTAACAAGTAAAGTCACAAGTAAAAGCAGCAGAGTGATTTATTGCCAGGGACTTGCCAGGGACAATGTTCAAATATAAGAATCAATTATCCCAATAAACAGGTAATAATATAGGATGTTTGACACATTGGTTTTTGCATTTCAATGTTTTTGTTCCAAAGAAGTCATAAGAAAATGAGTCAAAGCATTTGCCATATTTAACCAATCATGATGACTAATCCATCTTAGTCTTAAATATCTGCTGTTTACTTCCAGGTGGCCACCGCTTATGATGTACATGTCTATGCACTGAGGGGTTCAGACAGTAGTCCTCCTCTCACTGGAGAATGCACCACTCCAGACAGTAAGTGGGTTTCCCATAATATGGATTATAGTAGAGTGATTTTTAGTATTAGTATCCTGTATTAAATGGAAGCTATTATCTCTTTGGCACCACAGATATATCCCCTCCTCGCCGAGTCCGTATCACTGATGTGAAAGACACCTCATTCACTCTTACATGGCGCATCGTCAATAATGAGCCAATGACAGGTTTCTATATTGAAGCCAAACCCAAAAATGGAGGATACCCCACCATCAGACAAACTATTCCTGCTGACACACTAACCTACGTTGTCACTGGTAAGCTAATGTACATAATCCAAGTAACACCTTATAGGCCATCAGTTTCAACATTGATGGTTAACCACTGTCAGCTCAATGAGCTCTCCAAAATCTATAGTGTTAACTTGGTCAATTTTTTAATGTTGCATCCTGATTGGTTTAGAATAGATGAAGAATGGTTTCAGAACTTCTTTTACCATGTTTTGGAGTATTGCTGTTTAATTAAATAATTTTAATTCATACTTCAGGTTTGCAGCCAGGTGTCTTTTATGTGGTCAACATGTACACACTGAACGGAAATACTCGAAGCCCTCCATTCACATTGACTGTAACCACAGGTACAACTAAGCAAATTTGTCCATGTGGGAATAGTAACACACTGTATTAATGCTAATACATGAAGTCTCAAAATAAATTGATTGACATTTACCAGAATGACCTTTATGAACTTTATATCATTACAGCTTGGCCAGCTGTTCAGTCTCCTACCAACCTTCAGTTCACCTCCTTGACCCCCAATTCCATCTCATTTACTTGGCAAGCCCCTCCAACACAAATTACAGGATATTACATCACTTATGAAGAATCAGGTGGTTCGCCTCATGAGCTTATACCAGGTCCTAACGCTGACCAGAACTATGCCACTATCACTGGTAAGACTGCATCACGTTACACCCACATGTGATATACATAGATGTTAGAAAACAAATTTCAAAATGTGACCATATTGTGATATTTTAAATACAGGTCTGAAACCAGGCACCGAATACATCATTAAGATCATTGCCCTAATGAATACCCAAAGAAGTGGACCACTGGTTGGCACAGCCACAACTCGTAAGTGTTTGCTCATATAAAAACATTGGTTTCCCTAATTTGTAAGTATAAAAACATCTGCTTAATGAATGTATATTATTAATCCACATATTGATACATAAGGTGTACTCCATTGTGCTTTGTTGCCAAATGGAACACATTTTGTTAAACCAACCAACACTGTATTTTATAAAAGCTTTGATATTGCACTCACTTGCCTTTTACTAGTAATAGATACTTGGGTAAGCCATAGTTTTTCTTAGTTGCAGTGCTTAGCTTTTTAATGAACTGAAATGTAAAAAGAAGGAAAAATTGCATTCAATGTTGCTTAATTGACACACTTGCTAGCTTATCACTTGTTGATTCAAGCAAAGTGTTCTCTCAGTGGACTACTATGATCAAATCCTTGATCAGTGTTTAAAGGGCTGGTCCATACTGAATATTTTATCTCACTTTTGCCAATATTTTCACTCTGAGGAGAAGTGTATTCTGTGGACTGAATTTTCTTAGCCTTACACCATATCCAAACCAAACGTGATGCAAAGTATCTTTGTTTTGATATTTAGACTCTCAACTGGTTGGTATAATCATATCATGCACTTCCTCCTCACTGTTAAATTGCAAAACATTGGTTTGAGAAAATACTTGGACCCCCCCCCCAAGTATTGGCTGCCTCTTTACCAGCTGCTTTGCTTTTAACACCTTTTTCCCGCCCAGAGCTGACTTCTGATCTGCCTAGCCTGCCTCACCATAGCGGCCCAGACAAGCTGGATGTGCCTGAGCCTGACAACAGAGTTCACGTAGTGGGTCCCACTGGGCATGAATCACCTGATGCACACGGGCAGCACGTGGAGTACACAGAATTTAATAATCAGCCCAATCAACCTAACAGAGGCTACCAGCCTCAACATCGTCAACCAATCTCTCAACCTAACCAGCCCCGACCCCAGCCTTATGTGCCTCAAGTTGGGGAGACCCTAGTATACATCCCTAAGGTGGGACCCGATGGGGGTCGTGTACCTCAGATTATTCAGGTTAGTGAGAAGCCTGGCGATGGCCATCCTTTTGGTTTTTCAGAGGACAAGACAGGAAGACCGCAAGAGGCCCAGACCCAGACCACCATCTCATGGCAGCCCTACCAGCAGAGTTCTGGTTATCTGGTGTCTTGTCAGCCCATTACCCATCAAGATGAGAAGAAGTTCCAGGTAAAGAAAGGGTGTACAGTATAAGTTACCAAATTTTTTTTCTTTGCTCTTAAGATTGACTTTTTCTTGTTTTGCAGATGCGTGTCCCAGGAACGTCCACAAGTGCCACCCTGATTGGTCTCACCTCTGGTGCCTCTTATAATGTCATGGTGGAGGCCTTGAAAGGAGCCCTCAAACACAAGATCTTGGAGGAAATTGTCACAGCTGGAAACACAGGTCGAGAAAGGATCTATGAACATTGATGAAAGTTTAAAAATGCACATGCTTATGATACTTGTTCCTTAAATGTTTCTTTATTTTGTTCCCTATAAAATCAACAGTACCAGGAGATGTTTCATCCACCAAGGACTCATGTTATGACACCTTCACAGCCACTTACCATGATGTTGGAGAGGAATGGGAGCGTATGTCTGAGACTGGCTTCAAACTCTGGTGCAGATGTCTTGGCCTGGGAAGTGGACATTTCAGATGTGACTCTTCCAGTGAGTAACTTCACACCTGAAGGTCAAATGGTGGATTTTATCCTTAAGGCAATCCTGTCTATCAAGAGCGTATGCACTCTGAATGCCTGTTTTTACACAGAATGGTGTCACGACAGTGGAAGCAACTACCGCATTGGTGAAAAGTGGGAGCGACGGGCAGAAAACGGTCACTTGATGAGCTGCACTTGCCTTGGCAATGGTAAAGGAGAGTTCAAGTGTGAACCACGTAAGTCCTTTCTCTTCTGTATAGTCAAGTTTCTTCATTTCCAAGCAGTGGAATAAAAATTTATTATATTTCGTTATAGATGAGTCCATATGTTACGATGACGGAAAGATGTACCAGGTCGGAAACCAGTGGCAGAAGGAATACTTGGGGGCAATCTGCACTTGCACATGCTATGGAGGACAGCAGGTATGAACTATTTAATTCACATCCATATGCATGGACAACTTAGAGAAAGTAGATTTAAAAAGTCCTTCAAAGAGAAATGAGACTTCAAAGAGTTTTCACATTTCACATTTAAATGCTCGAGTCTGATGAAATGCATTGTGTACATGTTGCTCTTAGGGTTGGCGCTGTGAGAATTGCAGAAAGCCTGGTGCTGAGATAAGCTCCGAGCTGCTGAAACCTGTCCGCTTAAACACCGGCCACAGGGTGGTGGGTATCTGCCTTAATTCATTCAAACATTTCAAATGGCCACACAAAATATCTTTAGTTTTTCAAGCTGGGAATGTACCGTTCTATTTTTGGTAAATGTGCAATGAATAGTGCATTGCCAAGGTTCCTAGTACACATTTGAAATTTATACATATAAATAGTTCTGGTTTTCATTGTATAACATATTACCCTTTGTTCTTTCAGAACATTCAATGCCCCATCGAATGTCTCCGACCTGAGCTTCTTGCAGATGCTGTGGCCAATCCCAAACCCCAAGAGTGAAACCTTTCTGAAAGAACTGCACCATGACCTCCTGCCCCCATTATGCAATATTTCACGTAGGACATAAGAGAACGCACTAAACACATACTGCCTTAAAGCCTCTCTGTTTGTTACCACATCTGTTCAGCTGCTGCTTTACACAATGTCTGTTGTGATGCATCATTCACAGCCTTTGACTGCTGTTACGTTGAGGAATTTGATTGGCTTTTACTTGTTTGCTAGGGTGTTTAATACTAGTTAATACAAAGTCGGCTTTGTAGTCGGTTAATACAGTCAACTTTATACCAAAACTGCAATGGGAAAGAACAGATTTCTAGTTCAATTTAATTGACAAAAAGACTAAAACATTATTTTTAAATGATTTTAGCCTTTATGAATTGATAGGGCAAATAAAATAAAAACTACCTTACTAGTATTTTTTAACAGATTTTAACCTTTATTAATTGAAATAGGCAAATCTGAGACATACGTTAGTAGGGGAGAAAAGCACTGTTTTATTAGAATGTTAGAGCACCACTGGGGTACCAAATACCAAGTCTAAATTTGATAATCCATCCCCCCCCCACATGGCTCATTGATTACTTAGAGTCAGCACTGTTTTTAGATTGATACTGTATGTTAATTTGCAAAATGTTTGACTATCCCTTCATTCAGAAGTGTCTGCTTGTATAGAATGTTATTTGTTGCATTTGACTGTCAATGTCATAAGTATTCGTTACTGTAAAATACACTTTTTTGATATTGCAAAACTCATGACAAATTGTATTTATAAAATTTCACAAATCAAATTCTTTTGGAGTGAGATTCTAAAGTAAACACTGCAAAAAACAAAACATGTCAATAAATGCAAATAAACCCTTGATGGAATCTTTGAGAAACTATTGTACTCGATTTGTTTTTTTTATTTTGTAATGCTCATGAGACATTCAAGACAGCACAATGGAATGCATCAGAAAGAGTATGGAGGCGATTTCATATTGCAAATGTTGCAGAAAAAATAAGGACAGCATGGCAGAAATTATGCAAAGAAAACACATTATTATAATAAAATGAACAGGAATGGATCATCTTATTAGTGTATCAGTAAGCAATGCATGAAGAATGTTCCTAACTATTTAGCAGCAACAAAAGAGAAACTCAACAATTCTAATATTTAAACTAGTGAGTGGACAGACTAGCTATTGGGCTAAGTTATGACATATGGGTAGAAACTAGGAATTACAGTAAAAGATGTACATCTATAAAGAAAGATACCCTAAACCTCTGTAACAGAAAATGGTTGGTTTTTTGTATTCAAACTATGAAGTGGACAGAATAGCTATTGGGCTAAGTAATGACATATGGTTAGAAACTAGGAATTATAGTAAAAGATGTACATTTAAAAAGAAAGAAACCCTAATCCTCTGTAACAGTGAAAATGGTTGGTTATTTGTATTCAACTGGATGTTGTGTAGTGTTTTTCAGTGATGGAAGAGACGGATGTTGGTGTGCACCAGGGTAATACCCAGCTCATTGCAGGCATTGATGACCACCTCATCAGCAGTAGAACCAGAGGGGGCGGCAATATATTCCACACCACTCTAAAACCATACACAAGATGGAAAATGAGTGACAATTTTATCTTTTTATTTTAGTTAAAACAGCTAAAACATGCATTTTAGTCAGGGACTAGCTTTTAAGCCTAGTCTGTGAAACTGGGCAATACAATTTTTTCTATCCCTGACCGCAACCTCAAAGATTCGTATTTTCACGCAGTGAAGGTCGTACGAATTTGTACGAATTAGCCACCTTTTAATCACTCGTACGAATTTGTACGAATTGGTCGTGCGATAGCGTTTGATCTGTCATGTTTGCTTGCATAAAAGCCAGCAAGAGCCTATCCCCGCCCGCCCCTGACCAGGTACGGTACTGTCGGTCATGGTCGCTCTGCGAAGATGTCCAACAAATTGGCAGAGCCGTCCTGGCGGCTATACAAAATTGTTTTACAGCGACAGCAACCGCCTCAGGCCCACAACTAGTGATGGCCAAATGAAGCGTTTCGAAGCATTATTGCTTTCTGATACAATGTGTCGAAAATGGTTCATTACTCAAAACTTCATTCAGATAGAAATTGCAGCACCATCTCCTGGTGAACTTAATGTAATGCTACAAAGCTGACAACCATAAATGCAAGTAGGCTTATGTTTAAGCCCCGTTTATTACGTGTTTACCGAGGCGATCAAAGCTGAAACTGTTACTGCTGTGAAACTCATTTATGTAGGTGAATTTTACAGATTCTGATGAGTTTCATGTGTTCACCTCGATAATAAAACATTAAGCATGATGTGTGTGTGTAATTATTTCTTTAGACAAGGACAGAAGATCAGTCCAGCTTAAAAAAGTTGGAAACCATCACAGAAATTCTAATGGTTTCTGTTAAAATACCAATAGGAACCATTGGCTTTTACCATTTAAACCACTACATAATTCTTTTTTGTAGTGTGTTTGGGGCATATTCCATTAGGATTTAATGCCCCCACCAATATAACCCAACACATATCAGTAGAGACCCTCAGAGACCAAAATAATTCCCATTACAACCAATTCAATTCCCATGAAAACCATTAAATCCAATAGAATTTCTGTAATGGTTTCTATAGTTTTTTTTAGTAGGGCAGTATCATGTGTGAAAGCTTTATCTTGTTTAGCTGTGGGAAGCAGAACTCTATAACTTGTTGACTGGTGGGACTGATATTTTTGTATGTTGAAAAGGATGTGCTTGTGTAACTGGCTGTACTTGTATAATGTAGCAGAGGGTTTTTGAAGTTTCTGTCTTTGATGCATGTTTTTATGTAACAATGTTAATATGTTCTCTAATTAATAATAATAATATATATATATATATTTTTTTATTTTTATTTTTTTTTTAATGTGGCAGAGGGTGAGCTTTGGGTACATCATGCAGAAGGCTTAGACAAAGTGTTCATTAAATGTTATGGTTTTTATTCAGAAATATTATTTTCTCCACAGTCGTTGGTGAAAGGCGATTTCTTTTTTTTTTAAACAATTTCACCAGCTTTAGAGAATATCCTCTCGCAAACAGTTTAGAAAGCTGGTATAAATGAGGATATATTGCTTTGTGGGTGGACCAGTAGGCAAGAGGTCAGCAGAACGCTGCAGTGGGGGATCGGTCATGTAGCGCTGGACCACTATGGTTGCATCTGATGTTGCACTTTTGTTCCTCCTTGCATTACTTGCATCGTTGTCCAGCAGCTCCCAAAGATTCACCTCATCTGCAAGGGAAATAATAAACAAAACCATGTTGAGAGTAATGAATAGTTTCAAGCAACCTTCTAGGATTTTTACTTTACCTTGACCTGTAGTTTCAAGATTTTGTGTTGTATCTGGCTGTGCTGAGTTGCTGGGTGTTTGATGAGCTGTATCTTTGATTAACGCAGTGCATTCAGATGTGAGTCGTCCAATTGCCGTCTGGGCCTGTATATGATTATGAAACCCAAATGTTTTAAATTGTGGATCTAGTAGTGTAGCTAATGTCAAAACACTTGTTGATTCAAGAGCTGAAAATGTATCTGTAAATAAATCTTCTTTACAGATTCTGTCCCAGCTGGATTGCAGTGTCGTTGGTAATGTTTTTGAACCAGATAATCTCTTCTCCTCAGAAAGTTCAACGGTGGCTACCTGGAATGGGGCTAGTACTTTCATGCACTCACATATTGCCTGATATTCTTCTGATGTCAGAGGAGCCATGAGTTCTCAGTGTAGCTAGTGCCGCACCCACTGGTTCTCCCTCTTCATATATATGCTGAAGCATTAAATAGGTACTATTCCAGCGTGTATCAACCTCCAGAATCAGCTTCTTCACAGGACGTCCAGTTTGTTCCTGTTTCTCTCTAAGCCTCTCTTTTGCTGTGGTACTGGTCTTAAAGTAAGTCACCATTCTGCGTGCTCTGGTTCTGATATCTTCCAGATCAGGAGGTGCATCAAGGGACTTCTTGACCACCAAATTCAAGGCATGCGCAATGCATATAACATGCCTAATCTTTAAGTTGTTGGCAGTGGCTATCATATTTGAAGCAGCATCAGTACCCAGGGATTTTATTTTGCTCTGGATACCCCATTCTTCAAAGAGCAACCTCATGGCCTCTGCAAGGTTCTCCGCAGTGTGAGCTTTTGGAAATGACTGTACCCCCAGAAGTACTGTGGCAAGCTTATCCTTGTCGTCTACATAATGGCATGTAACGGCCAGATATGCATCCATATTAATAGAGGTCCACATATCTGCAGTTAGGCTCACACCCTCAGTATTCTGTAGCTCAGCCATGACATTCTGCTTCTTTTTCAATGTCCCCTGTGAATGGGCTGATGTGACGTTCTCGAGATACATACACATAAGTCTTATTAAACCCACCCTTCAAAGACTCAAGTGTGGCCATTGCTTCATCATGCTTTTGACTCTTAACTTAAGACGAATGTCGTCCTCTTCCCCATCTAAATGGTCAGACATAGTGCAAGTCAAAGTCTTGAGTGTGGCAACTAAAAGGGACAATCCGAAATGTGTAAAATGTCTAATTTTGTTTTCTTCCAGCTACGCTCCATTTTTATGGCTGCTCTCTTAAGGGCCTGAGTGTGCTCGATGTAACAGCATTGGACTATTTTATTTAATCTACTTTAAGTGCAAAGGAGCAACTGTGTCTAAAGTGCTGGAAAAGAGAGAGTCAAAAGTTTCTGTCGCAATATCGAGTTATTCTAAGCTATATGGGATGCTGAGGAGATGAAACTGATCAGAAAGGTTATTGATAAAGCAATCTTTAGTGGCAGAAGTGACAGTTCTAACATATTTGTAACACGGAGTTGGCTTTACAGCCTTGGCTAAATTAAGTTTACACAAGACTAGATTTTGATCTGAGATGTCATCGCTCGGCTGCAGAATTTCAACAGCATCAACATTGATTCCATGCAATAATATTAGAGTTAAGAATGTCTTTAAATGCCAATCCCAATACATCCTTTTCATTATCTAAATGTATATTAAAATCACCAACAATTAGGGCTTTATTAGCAGCCAGTACTAACTCTGATAGAAAGTCAGCAAATTATTTGATAAAGTCTGTATGGTGCCCTGGTGGCCTGTATACAGTAGCAGCACAAATTTCAAGTGCAATTAATCATTTACACTAGATAGTGTTACATTAAGCACCAACACTTCAAATCAATTATATTTGAAACTAGACTTATCAGTAATACTGACGATATTACTATAAATGACAGCAACACCTCCCCTCAGGCTTGTGTTTTCTAACAGTAATCTTGTGGGGTTGACTCATTTAAAGTAATGCAATGGTTTTAGCCAGGTTTCTGTCAGACACAGCACATCTAGGTTATATTCTGTAATCATATAATTTAAAATAAGTGCCTTTGAAGAAATGGATTGTATATTCAGCAAACCAATCTTTATAATTTTTTCCTCTTTATTTATTTATTTATTTATTTTTGTATGTGTTGAATGTGAATTACATTTTTACCCTTAAATGGGTTTGGGAGTTTTTTGTATGTCTTAATTCGGGGAACAGACACAGTCTCTATATGATGATATCTAGGTGAAAGAGTTGGGATTTCCTCTATGTGATGGGATTTATCGTGAGACAGCTGGCAAATGGTTGGTTTAGCCAGTCTGTCTGCTTCCTGACCTGAGCCCCAGATTGTCAAAGTTCAACCAGAGAATGTCTAATATGGGGAGAACTCCCACTCTCAGTAAACTTCCGGGTTCTGAACTGGTTGCAGTTCCACTCTGGTTCCATATGAGGGGCACTCACAGGACGAGTGCAGAATGAATGGAGGTCTATGGAGCTTTACCCCTCAAAATCCACTTTTCTCAGGATATAAATTTGTGTCTAGTAATTTGAATGTTGTATTCGAAAGGAGATGCAAAGAAATTACACATTGGGTGTTAGATTTTTTAGAGTCACTTATTTGCTTTAAAAAGTCAATTACGCCATACACATCGTACGACCAGAGACCTGCTTTACGTCAATCCTTCAGTAACTTTGGTGCTTTCGCGCTCTGCACTTTCTTTTCTCTCGAGGCATCGACAACACAGCTGACACAGGTAAAGAAGACACTGCTAGAAGAGTTAAGTCCGCCTTAACATTCTGCTCCCACTTCGGATCCCACGATGCCATCAAGCGGTGTCTCTGGTCGTAATCAGTCCTTCACTGACCCAATCAGCGTCCATTAGCAGAATGCTAGTGTGTTATGGGCAACAACAACTCAACCTGTAAGAAATCGAAAGGACGTAAGTACTCGTTCATTCAACTTTCAACCTATAACCCTTGCTGAACTTGCAAAACCTACAATCAAGTCTGAGATTTCTCAACGGCAATCGGGTGAAAGAGACAAATTTAGCCGTCTAGCTCAATAGACTCCCATTCATTTTTCATTCGGACTACCGCCCCCAGTGGAACTCTGGTGGAACTACAACCAAAATTCCGAACATTAGGGCTTAGGGAGTGGCCAGGCTCTCCATAGACAGGCTCTGGTTCAACTAAGCTAGGTTTATACTCACCAAGTCCGAAGTCTGCAGCTTCACGAGCGTGCGCTGAGCCACATTCCGCTTGGCGCTGTGGCGCTGTGGTGCTTTGGCGCCTTTCTTCATCTCACTGCTGATTCCTGATGGTTTAGAGGACAATTACCAGAGTCGCGCCCTTTCGTTTAAAAGAATAATACAACAGTATAAATGCCTCGTCCGGTTGGGGAGGCTCACGCTGCAGAGCCAAGCGAAAGTATAAACAAGGCTTAAGACTATGTGGGGATGAATACCATCTCTTTTCAACAGGTCAGGTCTGCCAATTGTCTATGAACCATATAATATTTTGCGGACAACACTCAGACAGCCAGCCATTGAGTGAGGACAGTCTGTTGAGTATCTCATCACTCCTACGAACAGGAAGGGGCCAGAGCAAATTACATTGTCTGACATCATACTTGGGCGTTCAAGTCAAATATTATTAGTGCTGACGTGAATAATAATCTTAGAGATTTACGATTAGCATTAGCCAGCGCTTTTTATATTTGATTTGATGTCAGGGGATCTGGCTCCCGGCAAACATGTGACTATGGTGGCTGGTGTCTCTATCTTCACGTTCCGTGTAATAGAATCGCCAATAACTAGGTTACATTCAACAGGATTCACAGTGTATGCTTCACTGAGTGGAGAGAACCTGTTTAATGTTGTAATCGAAGCGGAAGAGCGGTGTTTTGGCCCACAACTACAGTGTCTCACGGTCACCCAGTTGTCCTGCTGCACGTGCACTACAGCCGGAACCAAACAATGTACAGTTCACTAAGCTAGGCGCATCCAAAGCAGTATGTAAAGCCCTTGCACTATCCTCAATTAAAGTTTGGATGGGTGTCTCTAATTCCGAAATCTTCTCTGTCAGCCTGACTATGCTCGCTTTATTTATCACATATAAAGCCCTCGCCGCTGAGTGTGGCAGGCTGTGCAAGTGACAATAACAGGAGAAGATATGACTTACCGTGTTTGTTGACTGATTCTACACACCACAATTGTTTGATGGACTAAAAGGCACGAGCGTGCAAGGAAAAAGATGTTAAGTATGGATACCAGGTTAACAGGCTAGCAAAATGTTTGCACGTTGTGCCAGCATTAACGATTTAGATTAAAGCTAGCGATGTCTGGTTAATGTGGCAGACAATATTAGATAATATCAGATATATTGTGATGATTGAGTTATACTAAGCAATATAAACAGCAAGGAAAGAAAGGGAATAGAGATTAAAACAAAGCTATCCTGAGCAACAAACGCAATCCACTCAAACCGCTATGCAACAGTGAAAACTGTACGGTTTGTGCCAAATCGTCTCTGGTTACTCACAATGCAATACAACACAATATTTATTTATAGAGCACATTTTAAAACAGCCAGGGCTGACCAAAGTGCTGTACAAGGCAGAAGATAGAATGCACAGGACAATAAAAATAAGCAAATAACACTCAGGGAGAATTAAAAGCAAGAGAAAATAAAAAAGTCTTTAAAGAAGATTTAAATATGGAAACTGAGGGAGCCAGTCTGATATAGAGAGGCAGACTGATCCAGAGTTTTGGGCCAGCAGTCGCAAAAGCGCGGTCACCTCGTTTTTTTGAGTCTGGATCTAGGCACGTTAAGAAGGGAGTGGTCACTGGATATCAAGGTACGAGAAGGATTGTACAGACAATCAGGATTGTACAGACAAAGCAGATCGGTCAGGTACTGAGGGACCAAATTGTTAAGAGCTTTATACACAAAAAGTAAAATTTTAAAATCAATTCTAAATTTGACGGGTAACCAATGGAGATTGAATAAGATAGGGGTGATTGATTCATACTTGCGTGTCCCAGTAAGGAGTCTAGCTGCTGCGTTTTGCACTAGCTGTAGGCGAGAGAGAGAAGACTGAGATAGACCAAAATAAAGAGAATTACATAAGTCTAGTCGAGATGTTACGAATGCATGAATCACTGTTTGGAGATTACTCTGAGTTAGAAAAGGTTTCACTTTAGAGAGTTGGCGGAGGTGACAAAAGCATGACTTTACGACGGCACTGATCTGTATATCAAATTTTAAGTTGTGGTCAAACAGAAAGCCCAGATTTCTTGCACAGTGGGTTTCATACAGTGCGAGGGTACCACGGTCAACACCTACGCGCAGTTTTCCCTCGGGCCGAAGATAATTATTTCTGTTTTATTTTCGTTTAGGTTTAGAAAATTACTTGAAAGCCAAAGTTTAAGTTCACTTAAGCAGGCAAACAGGGGTTGTAGACCATGTTTAGCATTATGTTTTAAAGGAAAGTAAATCTGAGTATCGTCGGCATACAGATGAAAGGATACTCTGTATATGTTAAAAATGGAAGCCAGAGGTAGCAAATATAGAATAAACAATACAGGCCCGAGGATTGATCCCTGTGGGACTCCGCAGTTCAGAGGTACACTAGAGGAGGAGTGATGCCCAATATGGACACTAAAACATCTGTTGGTCAGATCAGAATCAGAATCAGAATCAGAATCAGAATCAGAAAGAGCTTTATTGCCAAGTGTGCTTGCACACACAAGGAATTTGTTTTGGTACTGAGGCTTCCAGTGGACATATACAAATACAACATGAAACATAATACTACAAATTATAAGAATAAAAAATAAAAATATAAATATATGAGAATAAAACTATCACAGTTGGGTTTAGTCAGAATAGACATTTTCAGATTTACTGATTATGAACCTATTTACAGTGTTTTGAATATTATAAATAAATAAATCTACATATAAGTATCACCTGAGTTGTGGGATATTGCACTAAACAGTGGGAGTATTGCACTTACAGGCATATGCCTTGGGAGGAGTGTTAACTGTTCAGGAGGGAAATGGCCTGTGGGAAGAAACTGTTCCTGTGCCGAGATGTTCTTGTGGCCAGTGATCTGAGTCTCCGTCTTGACGGTAACAGTTCAAACAGGTGGTGTCCAGGGTGAGTGGAGTCTGTGATGATTTTACCTGCTCTCTTCCTCACTCTGGAAGAGTACAGGTCCTGGAGGTTTGGCAGGGGGGCACCAATAATCCTCTCCGCAGTCCGGACTGTCCGTTGTAGTCTCCTGATGTCTGATTTGGTAGCTGAACCAAACCAGACAGTGATGGAAGCGCACAAGACAGACTCAATGACGGCTGAGTAGAACTGAATCAGCAGATCCTGTGGCAGGTTGAACTTCCTCAGCTGGCGAAGGAAGTACAGTCTCTGCTGGGCCTTTTTCACAGTGGAGTCAATGTGATTGTCCCACTTCAGGTCCTGAGAGATGATAGTGCCCAGGAACCTGAATGACTCCACTGCTTCCACAGTGCTGTTCATGATGGTGAGTGGGGGGAGTGCTGAGCTGTTCCTCCTGAAGTCCACGATCATCTCCACTGTTTTGAGCGTGTTCAGCTCAAGGTTGTTATAACTGCACCAGGCAGCCAGCTGTTCAACCTCCAGTCTGTAAGTAGACTCGTCACCGTTTCGGATGAGACCGATGACAGTGGTGTCGTCTGCAAATTTCAGGAGCTTGACAGTGGGGTCTTTAGAAGTGCAGTCATTAGTGTACAGGGAGAAGAGCAGTGGGGAGAGAACGCACCCTTGGGGAGCACCAGTGCTGATTGTGAGTGTCTTGGATGTGTGTTTCCCCAGTCTCACTCGCTGCTGCCGGTCCGTCAGGAAGCTGGTGATCCACTGACAGATCGAGGATGGTATGGAGAGCTGGGTCAGTTTGGCTGTGAGAAGACCAGGCATGATGGTATTGAAGGCCGAACTGAAGTCCACAAAGAGGATCCTTGCATAAGTCCCTGGTCTGTCGAGATGTTGCAGGATATAATGCAGTCCCATGTTGACTGCATCATCCACAGACCTGTTTGCTCTGTAAGCAAACTGAAAGGGATCCAGCAGGGGTCCAGTGATGTCCTTCAGGTGGGCCAGCACCAGTCTTTCAAACGACTTCATGACCACAGACGTGAGAGCGACAGGTCTGTAGTCATTAAGTCCAGTGATTTTGGGTTTTTTGGGGACAGGAATGATAGTGGAGCGTTTGAAGCAGCAGGGAACTTCACACTGCTCCAATGATCTGTTGAAGATCTGCGTGAAGACCGGGGCCAGTTGGTCAGCGCAGGCTTTTAAACAAGCAGATGAGATGCCGTCTGGGCCTGAGGCTTTCCTAGTCTTCTGTTTTTTGAAGACTCGGCTCACGTCCTCCACACAGACCTTAAGCTCAGGTTGGATGGCAGGAGGGGGGAGTGATAATTGGAGAACAGGAGGTGATGCTGAATGTGTGAAGTGCAGATCAGACCGGGTGTTTGGTGTGAATGAGGGCTTTTCAAACCGGCAGTAAAATGAATTTAAATCGTCAGCCAGGTGTTGATTGTCCACAGATCGAGGGGATGGTGACTTGTAGTTGGTAATGTTCCTCAGGCCATTCCAGACTGATGATGGGTCGTTGGATGAAAACTGGTTTTTCAGTTTATCAGAGTAGTTCCTTTTAGCAACTCTGATCTCCTTTGTCAATCTGTTTCTGGCCTGGTTATACAAGATTTTATCCCCACTTCTGTAAGCATCCTCTTTGGCATGACGAAGGTGTTTGAGTTTCCCAGTAAACCATGGTTTATCATTAGTGAATGATAAGAATGTCCTGGTAGGAATGCATGTATCCTCACAGAAACTTATATATGATGTTACAGTATCTGTGAGCTCATCCAGATCATTGGTAGCAGCTTCAAAAACAGTCCAATCAGTGCAATCAAAGCAGGCCTGTAGATTCTGCTCTGCTTCATTAGTCCATCTTTTCACAGTCCTTATTCCAGGTTTAGCTGATTTCAGTTTCTGCCTGTAGGTCGGTATGAGATGAACCAAACAGTGATCAGAGAGCCCCAAAGCTGCCCGTGGGACGGAGTGATATGCATTTCTTATTGTGGTGTAACAGTGGTCCAGTATATTACTGTCTCTGGTGGGACATGTAACGTGCTGTCTGTATTTTGGTAGTTCACGGGAAAGATTTGCTTTGTTAAAATCCCCAAGAATGATTAAAAGAGAGTCTGGGTACCTTTGTTACGTTTCAGATATTTGTTCAGCCAGCTGTTGTAGCGCCGCGCTCGCGCACGCGTCTGGAGGGATGTAAACATTCACGAGAATGAAAGAGGAAAATTCCCGAGGCGAGTAGAAGGGTTTACAGTTCCCCTTCAGGGACTACCGCTGCGTGAAATCGCAGTGGGAACGCCCTCAGCGTGACGCGTCTGAAGCATGAATGAAATCAGTCAATGGAGAGAATGAGCGTACGGCGAGTGACGTAATCGACCAGGAAGCTATAAATATCCCCTGAGTACACAACACGCCAGCTTTTAGTTACTTCAGCAGCTCTGTGTGTGTCTGAATCTGTCGATTGTGTTTGTCTGTTTTGTCAGGAGTTTTCACTATATATATTTTATATAAAAAAACCAATATGAGCGAGCAGTATATAAGTGTGTTCCCCCCTGTACTCGGCACATCACGGGTGGGGATTCACACGAGCTAAGTGTGGCTTGTTTGGGAGTGCAGCAATGCCCAGTCTGCTCTCGAGGGAGTCGATTGTCAGCATTGCGAGCGTTTTCCTTTGAGAACTCTGCGCTCGCGGCGATCGCTCTTCGAGGAGAGTGATTTGCTGCGAGCTCCCCGAGGCTCGGGTCCCGCTTCTGTTGAGGCAGAGCGGCGGCGCTTGTCTTGGGGCTCGCAGATGGATCTCGCTGGCGACGTTGAGACGGGCTCCGCCCTATCTCAGCTATCTCCGACGAGATCTAGTGCCTCTCACCCGGCTCTGGAAGCACGCGCTGCGGCGGTTACTTCTGCCCGGGTGGAGGCACATGATGATGTTGAATTGAGATTTTCCAGTTCTGAGGAGCTGGATGTCGAAAGTTTATTATCAGAGAAAACTAGTTTATCACATTATACTGCAAATGAAGAAGGTTTGATGGATGTATTATCTCGGGCTGTTGAAAAACTAAAAAAAAATAAAAAAAAATAACAGTATCGAGTGGCCAGCTGATAGACAGGTTTCTAGAATTAAAAGCAATCTAGATGATAGATTTCTGTCTGCACGACCTCAACCTTCTAGCCGGTGCTTACCGTTCTTCCCAGATCTTCATGCTGAGGTTTCAAAGACCTGGGTTAGACCGGTTTCAAGCAGAATTTACACAAATCAGTCCAATGCTTATGGTAACATTGTTGGTGCTAAATCTGCTGGTTATGTGACGATACTGTAGGCGGAGGAGACGCTTGCGAGCTATCTCTCTCCTGCTTCATCGTCTTCACTTAAAGCACCGGCTGAACCGAAACAGGGCGTAGAAGGGTCTGGCGAGTGCTTTCCCGAGGGACGCTCGCCGCCTCTAAGGAGGGTTCTAGTGTGTTCAGACCAGTCGTTCCCTGCCGGTGCGCCGTTACAGGGCACTGTGTCTGTCACGCAGAATGTTCAACCAGAGCAAAGTCTTTCGTCGAGTTCGTCTTCAAAAAGAGCACAGCAGAAGCGGAGTGTCACGTCTCGTGCCCCCCTGCAGAGAAACTGGAGGGACGAGGCGGGGTGCTCTCCGGCGCGGCCTTCTCGGGGCAGGACTGATCTGAGGACAGTCATTGTCGCCAGAAAGGCCGTGTCGAAAAAGTCCTGACGGGCTGAACGTCAGGACTCTGAGGGTGGTCCCCATCGGGAAAAACTTGAGTTCACCGCACAAAAACACGGTGCCCTGTCTTTCTCGATGCCCTCAGGGGTCTGTTCTACTAACCCTGCCTATACAGGGCGTAGAGAGACTCGGCGAGCGATTTCCCGAGGGACGCTCGCCCCCTCCAAGGAGGGTTGTGGAGTGCTCAGACCAGCTGTTTCCTGCCAGTATGTTACAGGGCGCTGTGTCTGTCACTCGGGATGTTCATCCGGAGGCCAGCCTCGAGAGAATGGTTCCCTTAGTAGAGTTCCTGGCGGAATGGGTCCCCCACCCAGCAGGGAGTTAGGATACTACTTCATCGAAAAAAAAAATCCTGACGTGCTGGACGTCAGGGTTCTGAGGGTGGTCCCTATCGTGAAAGACCTGAGTTCACTGCACAAGAACACGGTGCCCTGTCTTTTCCGATGCCCTCAGTGGTCTGCTCTACTAACCCTGCCTTCACAGGGCGTAGAGAGACTCGGCGAGCGATTTCCCGAGGGACGCTCGCCCCCTCCGAGGAGGGTTGTGGAGTGCCCAGACCAGCTGTTCCCTGCCAGTACGTTACAGGGCGCTGTGTCTGTCACTGGGGATGTTCAAATCAGATCCGAGGACTGGTTTGTCATGATAGATCTAAAGGACGTTTACTTCCATGTATCTATCCTCCCTCAACACAGGAAGTTCCTGAGGTTCGCTTTCGGGGGCGAAGCGTACCAATATCGGGTTCTTCCGTTCGGCCTAGCACTGTCACCCCGAACATTCACGAAGTGTACGGATGCTGCTATAGCCCCGCTGAGGTTACAGGGCATCCGCTTTCTGTACTATATAGACGATTGCTTGATTCTAGCTCAATCGGAACAACAGGCGGTTCGGCACCGAGATGTCGTTCTTGCTCATATCAAGTGACTGGGGCTGAGGCTCAACGCCAAAAAGAGTGTTCTTTCTCCATTACAGAGAACCACTTTTCTAGGTGTAGTGTGGGACTCAACGACGATGCAGGCACGATTGTCACCTGCTCGTATTGCTTTGATTCTCGCTGCAGTAGATCAGGTCAAGCTAGGCCAGTCATCCACTGTAAAACAGTTCCAGAGACTGCTAGGTCTCATGGCAGCTGCGTCCAACGTGATACCTCTTGGCCTCTTGCACATGAGACTGTTACAGTGGTGGCTCAGGACCAAGGGATTCTCCCCGAGGGGAAATCCGCTTCGCATGATCGTGAGTTTGCGACGGTGTCATCACGCCCTGATCATGTGGAAAGATCCTTGGTTTCTGTCCCAAGGCCCTGTGTTAGGAGCTCCTTGTCGTCGCGTTATGCTAATGACAGATGCCTCTCTCACGG
This sequence comes from Siphateles boraxobius, assembly GCF_051911475.1. Taxonomy (NCBI): domain Eukaryota; kingdom Metazoa; phylum Chordata; class Actinopteri; order Cypriniformes; family Leuciscidae; genus Siphateles; species Siphateles boraxobius. The sequence goes on from NW_027509175.1 coordinate 10,796,461, forward strand.
GTGGGCTCAGGGTCTGTGGGAGGACCATCATCGTCTGTGGCACTTAAACTGCCTAGAGATGTTGGCGGTGTTTCAGGCTCTGAAACACTTCCTCCCAGACCTAAGGGGCCACCATGTTCTTGTCCAGACAGACAACACATCGGTGGTTTCTTATATCAACCATCAGGGGGGTTTGCGTTCTCGCCCGCTTTACAAACTGGCACGTCAGATCCTTCTATGGTCCCAGGGGAAAATTCTTTCTCTGAGAGCTTTTATCTCCCGGGGTATTTAAATCAGGGGGCAGACATCCTGTTAAGACAGGGGCCGAGGCCCGGGGAATGGAGTCTTCACCCCGAGGTGGTGGAACTCCTATGGAAACATTTCGGTCTTGCCGAGGTAGACCTATTTGCTTCTCGAGAAACATCACACTGCCCGCTGTGGTTCTCTCTCAGCCATCCAGCCCCGCTGGGGTTGGATGCGATGGTACATCCGTGGCCGAGGTCACGCTTGTACGCTTTTCCCCCGATCGCTCTGCTCCCAGGAGTTCTGGAGAGGGTTCGCCGGGACGGGCTCAGTCTCCTGCTAATAGCCCCGTTCTGGTCGGCCCGGGTATGGTTTGCGGACCTAGTGTCTCTCCTCAACGGCTCTCCCCTAGAGATACCGATCAGGAGAGATCTGCTCTCTCAGGCGAGTGGGTCGATCCTTCACCCCCGTCTAGAGCTATGGAGGCTGTGGGCTTGGCCTCTGAGGGGGCCCAGCTCATAGATTCTGGTCTCTCGGCTGAGGTCGTTGAGACCATCCTCCGATCCAGAGCTCCCTCCACGAGGAAGTTATATGCCGCGAGGTGGAAACTTTTCACCTCTTGGTGTGGAGAGCGCCAGCAGGACCCAGTTAACTGCCCGGTTGGTACAGTCCTGGATTTCCTGCAGGACCGTCTCTCCACAGGGTTATCCCACTCCACACTGAAGGTGTATGTGGCGGCCTTAGCTGCTTACCACACCCCTTCAAGTGGAGGTTCCCTCGGGAAACACCCGCTTATGTCTCGCTTCCTTCGTGTCACCTTGAGGCTGAGGCCTGCAGTTCGCACAAGGGTACCAGCTTGGGATCTGGCCGTCATCTTAGAAGGTCTCTCCCTTGCTCCTTTCGAGCCCATCGAGGAAGTTTCGGAAAAGTTTCTTACTCTAAAGACTATCCTTCTTCTCGCTATCTCATCTCTAAAAAGAATTGGAGATATTCAAGCACTTTCGGTGGCTCCCTCGTGCCTGGAATTTGCTCCTGGTTGGTTAAGGCCTTTCTCTTTCCGAGACCAGGTTATGTTCCTAAGGTTCCAACTGTTTCAGTTAGACCTATAGTTCTGCAGGTTTTCTGTCCTCCGCCTTTTCTGACGTCAGACCAGGAGAAAATTAATTTGCTGTGCCCAGTTTGGGTTTTGATGCTTACGTCAACAGAGCTGCCCTGTGGAGGAGATCGGAACAAATGTTCGTCTGTTTGGGTCACCTAAGAAAGGGTGTCCTGCATCTAGAAAAAGGATGAGCAAGTGGGTGGTCGAGGCCATCCCACTTGCTTATGGTTCGGCCCATCAGCCTTCACTTTGGCTGTAAGGGCTCATTTCACCCGGAGTATGGCTGCTTCTACAGCTCTTCTTTCAGGAGCTTCTCTTCAGGACGTTTGTGATGCGGCAGGCTGGTCCTCACCGCACACTTTCGTTAGATTTTATTCCCTCGATCTTAGCTCCACTCCCGGGGCTCAGGTTCTCTCGTCGGTTTGTGTCTCCTAATGACACACGACGGGGATTTGGTCGTATGGGGATGTGGGTATTGCGTTCCCACTGCGATTTCACGCAGCGGTAGTCCCTAAGGGGAACGTCCCGGGTTACGTATGTAACCCTAGTTCCCCGAAGGGACGGACGCTGCGTGTCCTGCCATACTCTCGGCATCCCCTTGGGTCGCTGCTTCAGTAACTTTTAAGCTGGCGTGTTGTGTACTCAGGGGATATTTATAGCTTCCTGGTCGATTACGTCACTCGCCGTACGCTCATTCTCTCCATTGACTGATTTCATTCATGCTTCAGACGCGTCACGCTGAGGGCGTTCCCACTGCGATTTCACGCAGCGTCCGTCCCTTCGGGGAACTAGGGTTACATACGTAACCCGGGACGTTTATGAAATGTGCCTCTAAATTAGGAGAGCACATCTTCTTCAGTGTTGTTACATCTGAACACCAACTTTCGTTAATGTAGAAACACAATCCACCACCTCTCGTTTTCCCCGTTAGCTCCGCGATGCGATCCGCTCGGAACAGCTGGAAGCCCGGCAGATGTATTGCGTTGTCCGGTATGGCTTCACTCAGCCAGGTTTCAGTGAAGCACAAAGCAGCAGAGTTTGAAAAATCCTTGTTAGTGTGGGTGAGGAGAAGAAGTTCATCCGTTTTGTTAGGAAGGGATCGGAGATTCGCGAGATGAATGCTATGGAGTGCAGTGCGCAGGCCGCGCTCGCGGAGTTTAACCAGCGCGCCGGCTCGCTTCCCGCGTTTGCGTCTGAACGCGCGTTTGAACAACAACGCTGCCCCTCCGACGAGAATGTCCAGCAAAACGTCCGAATAATCAAAAACTGTAGAAAATGTTTCTGGTGTGTGTTTCCTAATGTCCAGTAGTTCGTCTTTGGTGAAACTGATAGGAAAAGAATGACTAAACGCAGAACAAACGAACAAAAACAACACAATAGCTGGAGAGCTCCACACCGAGGCAGCCATCCGCGGCGCCATCTTGGATATTGGAGCGGAACCACTGCAAGATTATGCCTCGAAAGCCCACGGATGTCTCCAGACGTCGCAGCAGGACCTCATGATCAACTAAGTCAAATGCAGATCTCAAATCTAATAAAACTAGAGCCAGTGATTTCCCAGAGTCAGTTTCAGTGAAAATATCACTTGAAACTCTTAAGAGAGCAGATTCGGTACTGTGTAAAGCTTTAAAACCATATTGAAATGTTTCATGGAGGAAATTTACAGATAGATATGATTGTAGTTGAATCAGTACAACTCTCTCAATGATTTTCGAAATGAAAGATAGGTTAGAAATAGTTACAGAGAGCGGAAGGATCGAGATTAGTTTTTTTAAGGTATGGCGTACCTGTGGACAGATGGTAGGTTTTACTTGACCAACAATTTCATTACATGTGTCCAGATCAATCGGCTCAAACTCAGACCAGGTGGAGGGACATAATGGATCAACATGTATATATCCAGAGTTAGACAAGTGAGATCTTAAGGTTGTTATCTTATTAACAAAGAACCTCCCAAAGTTATCACAGAGAGCAGTAGAGGGTTCTAAGATGGGATGCATAGAGGGATGTAATACTGAATTAATAGTAGCAAAGAGAACTTGAGGTTTATGACAATTATTAGATATGAGTTCAGAAAAATGTTTACATTTTGCAGAGTTTGCAGCATTGGTCAGCAAACCTGCAGATGGTCCTTTTTCCACTGACGCTCCGCCTGTCTACATACCCGTCTAAGGGTACGTGTAGTGTCAGTGTGCCAAGGCACAGGTGCAGGCTTGTGGTTTTTATACTTCAAAGGTGCAATAGAATTCATAATGTCTGAGCAGGTGGAGTTAAAAAGATTAAGATGTGCATCAGCGTCCAAGTTATATAGGGTAGAGTCAGATTCCAGGGAGTTTTGCACATCATGATAGGCTGTAGTAAAGTCTTCTCTAGACCGTTGATTAAGACAGCGTGTTAAACGTGCCAGCGATGGATTTTTAAGTGTGCGTCCAGTCAGAGGAACAGTAAAAAGTACAGGCATGTGGTAAGAGAAAGATGCGCTGCTGATTTCTATATCCGAAATAGAGAAGCCATGGGTTAAATTCAAATCAAGGGTGTGGCCATGGATGTGCGTTGGACCAGAAACCCACTGAGTAAAGTCGAACGACTCAATCGTGTTTTGAAAGTCAGCTGAGTATGGTTTGGAAGCACAGCAAACATGAAACTTTGAAAACACCCAGCAGTAATATTTTGTCATGCCTGATAACAAAATCGCCCATTAGTGCAGCAAGCTCACTTAAAAGGTCCTTGTTTTGCGAAGGAGGATGATAAATTAGAGCTATGGAAATGGGGTTTACTAAGACTAATTGTAGGAGTTGTACCTCAAAACTGTGGTAGGAGCCAGTAGGAAGAGGTCGACAGTGAAAAGTGTTTTAAAAACAGTGGCGAGACCTCCACCGTGTCCAGACAAACGCGGGGAGTTTAAGAAATGACAGCAGCGAGGCACCAATTGAGAAAACGGAGATAACTTGCCAGGTTTTGTCCAAGTCTCAGTAACACAGAAGAAATCCAGCGTTTGAGGGGCAAAAAAGTCATTTGAGATGAAGGTTTTATTTACCAGAGATCGGGTGTTGATGAGTGCAAACTTCAGCCGCGATGAAGCAGTCACTGGCTGTGTTTCTCGGCACAGCGAACGAAGGCTGTGAAGATTAGCTCCACCATGGCGACGGTGACTGAAAATCCGAGCAGGTGCAGAGAGGAATCCAGGTATGATAGGGGGCAACCATTGAGGGGGGCCATCCAGAGAAGACTGGCCGGTGGTGGAATTGTGAGCAAACTCCGGTCCCCGTCGGAGCAAGGTGAGGTGCGGATCATGATTCCGTAGAAGGGCCGATCTGAGTCATACAGCGATGCCACCGCGCTTGCCGCGCCTTCTCCGGCGTCTCCGGCGCGGTAGATCGACTTGGAGCCAGCACAGGTATGCTGGAGGGATGGACGGACAGGGTGGAAGCTCGAAGCGCGGTCCACCGACATCACACTTGACGTTAGGCAAGGTGGAGAGCGTGCTACGGATGTTTAGAAGTAGTAAATGGTCATAGACCAATATAGCATTGCAATATAAAACTAAATGGGGCATATATAAAAACATAGTAAGTGCAAGAGATAGTAACAGGGCAGACGGCATGCCAACAACATCGGCACCATCTTCAAAGGCAAATCCTTTTTAAATCCTTTCCCTGAGAGGAGGGAACGAGACATTACGTATGGGGAAATCCATTTACCTCGAAATGCTGAAGCCTGATTTGAATAACTCTTTTGCTTGCAAATAGCCAATGGAGCCCGGGCACTCACCTGATTGGCTGACAGTCCCCAATATAGGTGATGCAGGGCGCCAAACCTCAGAATGTTTCGACTGAAAGAGAGCAATGAGGCTGAAGGCTTTTTCACACGGCAGTTTACGTAATGCCTCGTTCCCTCCTCTCAGGGAACTACAGTTACATGTGTAACCAGAGACTTTCCCTTATTGAGTCGGTCCCTCGACATTACGTATGGGGAACATATAAAACCCCCGCGGTGTGGAAAAATTGGCCGGCCCAGCTCATCGAGCTCCTGTAAAGCACAAGCACTAAGCCTCAGACATGCGCTTTAGCTTTAGGTCGGGTACCGGACCTGGTTGAAACAGCGATGCACTCTTGGCACAGAGCCAACTCGGCGCTCACACCACCAGTATCTCCCCGTACCCAGTTAAGCAGGAGTGGGACGTACCCCTATTGGGCTATTGGTTCCTTGGGAAGTATAAGCTAGTCGCACGGCTTCCACAATCCAGTTTGATAGCCTCTGTTTCGACAGCGTAGCATACGAAAAGCTGCTCTGAAGTTGGAAACTGGCTAATCCTGTTCACATAATCACACAGCGCGCACATGGGGCACAAAGCACATTTCTGTGACACTGAATTATTGTCTAGTTCAGCGGGACAAAACACTTGAATTGTAACCACCTGGGCTCTGAATGGAGTTGAGAGCACCCTCGGCGAGTAGTCCATATTTGGGTATAAGTCTGACCATGCAATCGTCCGGTCCGAACTGCATACACGCACAGTTCACTGACAGGGCCTGCAAGTCTCCCACTCGTTTCCCGCATGCCAGCGCGAGCAGAAGTGCCGTCTTAACTGAGAGCACTTTAAGGTCGCTAGATTCGGCTGGTTCGAAAGGAGGGTTGGACAGCGCACTGAGCACTAACGACAGGTCCCAAACTGGCATCTGGCGAAGCGGGGAGGATTAAGCCGCCTCGCCCCCCAGAGAAAGCTGATTATCAGGGGGTGCCTCCCCACCGAATAACCATCTATCATGTCACGAAAGGCGGCGATAGCGGCAACGTAGATTTTCGCTGTAGACGGGGAGCTGCCAGTGTCTAGACGTTCCTGCAGGAAGGTCAGAATAATGGAAATATCACAACCCTTGTGGTCTTCTCGTTTGTCAATACACCAGTTAGCAAACACATTCCATTTCAGAGCGTATAAGTGCCTCGTTGAGGGGGCTCTAGCCTCCTCTGTTATCGTCTGCAGTACTCGCTGTGATACTCCGTATTGATCTGCCACACATGCCCCTCGCCTGGGATTAAAGGTCCCGTCTCAGCGGGACTCACCACGGGGGAGCTGCGACATGTTCACTAGTTCTGGGAACCACAGCTGGTTGGCCCACTTGAGCGCTACCAGAATCAACGCATATCTCTCTTCACTGATCTTTTGCAGCACTAGCGGCATTAATTTTACCGGGGGAAAAGCATACTTCCGCCCCTTAGGCCAGCAGTTCGACACAAGTCCCCTCCCAGAGAAGCTGTCGCCCATGTACCGAATGCTGATCTGCCATCGCAGAGAGCTCCCCAGCCTGATAGTGATCCATCCGTAGTGATCACAACCCGTCTGACCACTCTGCCCATAGCAGCACCCAGTTCATACATTGTCGTGCCGGACCAAGGTGGGCAGAGTCTCGAGAAATGAACGCGTTACGATAAGGCGTTCTGTCCCCGCTCTCAACACCTGCGGCTGCACTCGGCTTTGCAACCAATGCTGCAGTGGTCTCATGTGCAGCAAGCCCTGTCTGCAGACGGAGGCTGCAGCTGCCATCAGACCCAGTGGCCTCTGAAACGTTTTTAAAGGGATAGCTCTGCCTTGAACGAAGAGGTCTAGTGTGTTGTGAACAGACTGGATCCTCGGCTCTGATAAGCCCGCGATCATCGAGCGTGAGTCCAGAACCATACCCAGGAATGTGATTGACTGGCACGGTTGAAGCATGCACTTCTGTATGTTCACAGACAGTCCCAGACCTGTTAAGTGAGTCTGCGCTTGTGTTCCTCGTGGCTGAATTAATGTTGATGTGGCTGAATTAATATTACAATCAATTAATCAGCTCATCCTACGAACTATTTTAATTTATTCATTTATTCTAAGAAAAGGGTATCTTCCATGGCCACAAAAGAATAATTATTTCTTAGCATGTACATCGCTTTGAGCCTGTAGCAAGATCAAGATTGAGGGTTGGGTTGGGGGGGGGGGGGGGGTATCAGCAGCAGTGTGTTGCGGCCGGAGAAAACTAAGAGAGAGTGGTCTCTGTGGACTGTCTCTAAATAAAGCCAGAGAAGATCCCACCTCTCTCAGTTTGCTTTACCAATCAGAAGAGTGGACTTTCTGGCAGGAGTTTCATCTGGGGGAGAGATTTATGACTCTTTGTCCTAAGAGTGACTATACCTCTGCTTCACCCTTTTTCTGTTCAGTAATGATCAGATAGATATAACAAATCCACACTGCATTCTAAGAGAAGGTGATGTACATCAAAGTGTGAATCATTAAATGAGGATTAATTACGTAGGAGGCATGATACAGGTGAGGTTACAATGACCGTTAGCTGGTTATATAATAAAATATGTACCATAGTATATATATATATAATCGTACACAAGACAGTAAATCATTTACACAATGCTATGAAGCATGTTCATTTATAGATCAGTTAGTCTATGAGGATGTGCAGTGGTCACATTCTTGTGGAGGTCGTAAAATCACCTTGTCAGCCCTGTAACATGACACTGTTTCTGCCCTTGTGTTCGTTTCATTTGGGATGTTAGTTTTGAATAATTAGTGTGTGTCTGATGGGTCTAGTCCCTACATTCAGTATGCGCATACCACTGAGCTTCAGGGTGCGAGCGCTGCATTCATGCACATTGTAGTCAAGTCAAGTCAAGTCATCTTCATTTATATAGCACTTTTAACAATGGATTGTATCAAAGCAGCTTAACAAAGACAAACATATGATTTAAGGTAAAAGAGATTGTTTTGGCTTTATAGCGATTCTCGAATAATGTTATTTCCAGCTAAAGTTAGTTTTGATTGATTCACCTCAGTCAAAATGATCATTTGTTATTAAATTAGGGGGCGCTAAGACGACGCCGTTCTCTCTAAACAGACTTTAAACGCGAACCTGTGATAAACACGGATGGCGTTCACATGCACATTGAGAATTGATTATATAGTTATGTGCTTTTGAATATATGTGTGCAGGTTTGTAATTCCTTACAAACCATGCCTAAACAAACTACTTCTCTTGCCTATAATTTGATACAGAATTTTGTTTTATTTTATCACTTCGGGGTGGGTACGCAAACCGAATTCACAATTCTTTATCTGTAGAGTGGGAAAGGGATCCTCCATAGGGAGAGGCTAGTTGGCACTTCAGCACTGCATTGTCATCGGGTCAGGGCAAAGGTCCAAGTCAGATCTGGATACGGCCTGGATCCAGCAGGCTGCGGGAAAACCTCGGGATAAACAAAGACACTAAAATTAGCGTAGATGCCATTCTTCTAAAGATGTAACGAGTACATCAGGATTTAAGGGAAGTGTTCCCAGTTCCGGCTGACCTAATCTATGCAGCCTAACATTGAGTTATAGAAGTCTATGATGTATTATGTGTATGCTAGCTGAAATAGATGTGTTTTTAGTCTAGCTTTGAACTGACAGAGTGTGTCTGCTTCCCGGACAATGGTAAGAAGACTGTTCCAAAGTTTTGGTGCTAAAAAGGAAAAGGATCAATTTTGATATTCTAGGTATTATCAACTGGCCCGTATTTTGAGATCGCAAGAGCTCGCTCAAGTACTGCAAAGCTAAACCATTTAGGGCTTTGTAAGTAATCAACAATATTTTAAAATTTATACGATGTTTAATAGGCAGCCAATGCAGTGTTGACAGAACCGGGCTAATATGGTCATATTTCCTGGTTCTGCATTCCGTTAATTTTGTGAATTGGTAAGTTTCATTAGGTTTTGAAGAAATATAGAGCTGAGTATCATCGGCATAACAGTGAAAGCTAATTCCATGTTTCCTAATAATCTCCTAATGGTAGCATGTACAGAGTGAACAGCAATGGTCCTGGTACTGAGCCTTGTGGTACGCCATACTAACCTTGTGATCGATAAGACATCTCTTCATTTACTGCTACAAACTGATAACGGTCAGATAAGTATGATTTAAACCATGCTAGTGCAATTCCACTAATGCCAACATAGTTTTCTAGTCTATTTAAAAGAATGTTGTGGTCAATTGTGTCAAATGCAGCACTAAGATCAAGTAACACTAATACAGAGATACAACCGCGATTGGATGATAAGAGCAAATCATTTGTAACTCCAACGAGAGCTGTCTCGGTACTATGGTACGGTCTAAATCCTGACTGAAAATCCTCGCAGATATCATTTCTTTCAAGAAAGGAACACAGTTGTGAGGATACAGTTTTTCCTAATATCTTTGACAGAAAAGGCCGATTTGAGATCAGCCTGTAATTGACTAATTCTGAAGGATCAAGTCGCGTTTTTTTAACAAGCGGTTTTATCATAGCCAGCTTAAAGGTTTTTGATACGTATCCTAGAGACAAAGACGAATTAATTATATTAAGAATAGGATCTATGACCTCTGTAAGCATCTCTTTCAGTAGCTTAGTCGGTATAGGGTCTTGTTGTGAGTCACCAGTCTGAGATAGATCCATTTGCAGCGAAGGTTTATTAGAAAACAATCAGAAATAAACAGAGGTAAACCAGAGCAAACACAGTGAACAGGCAGGGCTAAATCGTAGTCAGATACCAGGCAGTGGATCGGGGCAGGCAGATAACAGGCAAGGTCGGAACTCCAGGCAGAGGGTCGAGGCTGGCAGAAAACAGGCAGAAGACAGGGGCAAAAATAGGTCAGTAATCAGTCAGGCTATCCGGGGTTTATAATGCTCAGAAATGTTCACAAACGAAAAACAAAACTTCGCACTGAGAGCCGTTCGAGGTGCGGTTAAATAGTCTGGGTGATAGACTGCAGCTGGGCGAGGTGATGAGAGTCATTAGGAGTTGCAGCTGAGTGTGATTAGAGGGCTTCTGGGGAATGTAGTGCAACGGAGAAAATTAGAACTCGGGTGAAAGCGGTCTTGGTTGGCTAACAAGGGAGGTTGCAGAATCTGGGATCGTAACAGAGCCCCCTCCCTGCGAGCGACTCCCGGCGCGAGGAGCCCGATGGCGTCGAGGTCTTCCACGAGGTCGAGGGGCCGGTTTGGTGGGATGGGCCAGGTGGAAGTCCGTGATCAGATTGGGATCCAGGATGTCCGAAGCCTCAACCCATGAGCGTTCCTCAGGACCATACCCCTCCCAATGCACGAGGTACTGCAAGGACCTGCCCCGACGTCTGGAGTCCACGAGTTCTTGAACCTGATAGACCTCCTCGCCTTCCACTAGAATGGGCTGAGGAGTCTGGTCATGGGAACTTCCCTCCTCGCCCTCGTTAGGACCATCGGCAGGCTTGAGAAGTGAGACATGGAAGGTTGAGGCGATGCGGTACTGTCTAGGCAGATCTAGACGGTAGGAGACAGGAGTGATCTGCTGAGTGATTCTGAATGGGCCTACGAATCTAGGGCTGAGCTTCTTGCCGGGGAGCCGAAGACGTAAGTCTCGGGTTGACAGCCAGACCCACTGGCCCGGTTGATACTCCGGCCCTGGCCGACGACGGCGGTTAGCCTGAACTCTCTGACGGTGGACCGCTCGTTGAAGGTGGGTGTGGGCCTGGTTCCAGGTCTCCTCGCTCCGCTGAAGCCAGTCGTTCACAGCGGGGACATCAGTGGGTTCGCCTGACTATGGGAAGAGAGGTGGCTGGAAGCCTAGGACGCACTGAAAGGGAGTCAGACCGGTGGAGTGCTTTCGAATGGAGTTCTGGGCATACTCGGCCCAGAACAGGTAACGACTCCAATCTTCCTGGCGCTGGTGGCAGTAGGAGCGCAGAAAACGGATCACTTCCTGATTCAGGCGTTCAGCCTGACCGTTGGATTGCGGGTGATATCCTGAAGTGAGGCTGACATTAACCTGAAGGGTCCTGAAGAAGGCAGACTAAACCTGTGAGGTGAACTGGGGTCCTCGGTCGGAAACAATATCTTCAGGTAAGCCATAAAACCGGAATACCTGGTTGCAGAGGTGTTCGGCGGTCTGCAGAGCTGTGGGAAGCTTAGCGAGTGGAATTAGACGACAGGCCTTGGAGAAACGGTCAATGACGGTGAGGATGGTGGTGTGCCCCTCAGAAACTGGAAGATCAGTAATGAAGTCGATGGCTATGTGTAACCATGGACGTTGCGGAACAGGAAGTGGGTGGAGGAGGCCGGCAGGTAGTTGGCGCGAAGACTTCTGGGTGTTGCAGACCCGGCAGTGTTGGACGTGGGCTGTGGCCTCAGCGGCTAGGGAGGGCCACCAGTATCGGTTTTGGAGAAGCTGGATGGTGGCCGTGATTCCTGGATGTCCTGAACTTGGATGGGCGTGAACAAGTTCCAAGACTTGGTTCCGAAGAGTCTCGGGGACAAAGACACGATCAGGTGGACAGCCTGGTGGGACATCTGTGTGGGAGTTGACCTGTTCAATCTCTGTGTTGATGTCCCACTGAATGGGGGAGACAACGAGGTGGGGCGCCAACACAGTCGTGGGGTCTTGAGGCGTGAGTTCATGATCGTCTTGACGTGACAGGGCGTCGGCCTTTGCATTTTTGGAGCCTGGGCGGTAAGTGACGGTGAACTGAAACCGGGTAAAGAAGAGTGCCCAACGGGCCTGCCTGGGGTTTAGCCTCTTCGCAGTACGCAGATACTCCAGGTTCTTATGGTCGGTGAGTACTACGAAGGGATGGAGGGCGCCCTCGAGCCAGTGCCTCCACTCCTCGAAAGCGGCCTTCATAGCAAGGAGCTCCCGGTCACCCACATCATAATTCTTCTCAGCGGTATTCAGTTTACGGGAGTAGAAAGCGCAGGGGTACAGCTTGGGGGGCGAACCTTGACGTTGGGAGAGGATGGCCCCCAGGGCGGTGTTAGAGGCGTCCACCTCCACTACGAATGGTAGCCCGGGGTCAGGATGGTGCAGGATAGGCGCAGTGGTGAAACGTTGCTTGAGTAAGTTGAAGGCCTGGGTGGCCGAGTCGTTCCACGGGAGACGATGGGTTCCCTTCTTGACCAGGGAGGTGAGAGGGTTAGCCACAGCACTGAAATTCCTTATGAACCGTCGATAAAAGTTAGCAAACCCAAGGAAGCGCTGCAGCTCCTTCAGGGTCGTGGGGCGGGGCCAGTCACGGACCGCTTTGACCTTACTCTCATCCATAGCAACCCCATCTGGGCTGATGATATACCCCAAGAACGAAATGGAGGTTTGGTGGAACTCACACTTCTCCAGCTTGGCGTATAGGTGGTGTTGGAGGAGTCTTTGGAGCACGGCCCGAACGTGCTGAACATGGTCCGAGAGGGTGTCGGAGTAAATCAGGATGTCGTCGATGTTCACTATGACAGTACGGTGGAGCATGTCTCTGAAGATGTTATTGATGAAAGATTGGAAAACGGAAGGACTGTTCGCCAGGCCAAATGGCATAACCAGATATTCGTAGTGCCCCGTGTTGGTGGAGAAGGCCGTCTTCCACTCGTCCCCCTCCCTGATGCGGATAAGGTTGTAGGCGCAGCGCAGGTCAAGCTTGGTGAAGTACTTTGCGGTACGAAGGAGTTCCAGGGCGGCAGGTACCAGAGGGAGCGGATAGCGGAACTTCACAGTGATATCATTCAGGGCCCGGTAATCGATACAGGGTCGGAGGCCTCCGTCCTTCTTCTGAACAAAGAAGAAGCCAGCAGATGCCGGAGAGGTGGAAGGGCGAATGAAACCTTTAGCAAGCTCCTCCTCAATATACTTCTTCATTGCTTCGGACTCTGGTTGGGAGAGAGGCAAGATACGGCCCTTGGGTGGTACCGAACCGGGTAACAGATCGATGGCACAATCGCCGTCGCGATGAGGAGGGAGCAGAGAGGCGCCAGCTTTGCTAAAGGCCTCCGCCAGATCATGGTATTCAAAGGGAAGACCGCTCAGTTTTGCCCCCTCCGCGGGCACGGCGATGACCTGGATGGTGGACGGAGTAACAGGAGTAAGGCACTTGGAGTGACAGGACGCATCCCAGCGGGTGATCTGGTTTGTTCTCCAGTGAATCTGGGGATTATGCTTGCGGAGCCAGGGCAGGCCGAGGATTACTGGAGTGCGTGGACCGTGGAAAATGTAGAATTGAATAGCTTCGGTGTGAAGGGCGCCTGTCTGGAGCTGGAGTTCCTGGGTGTGGTGTGTGATACGTCCGGTGCCTAATGGCCTTCCGTCGATGGCTTCGACTGCAAGGGGAGAAGAGCACTGGGTTAGAGGAATGTGGTGCGAACGGGCAAAGTCAGTTGAAAGAAAGTTGCCAGCGGCGCCAGAGTCCACCAGAGCTCTGGCAGGTATCCGCTTGCCGTCTGTCGTTATGACCACAGGCACGAACACAGACATGGTGAGGTTTGAGGTCTCTAGGCCTGAACTCACCGGGCGTGAGGCGGTCGGACGGGGTCTAGATGGGCAGGAGTTGCGCAGATGGCCAGCCTCGCCACAGTACAGGCACAGATGGAGCCGGAACCGACGCTCTCTTTCCTCTGTAGACAAATGGTAGGCATTAACCTGCATGGGTTCCGGTTCGTCGGGGCGAGCGGGAGTCGAGGCCCGGGTGGTCTGAACGGTTCGAGCAGCGGGGACGGCGCGATGACCAGCACGGCGAGCTCTCATGAGATTGTCAATCTGGATGGTTAGGTTGATAAACTGGTCGAGGTCCCTGCCCTCGTCACGGCAGGCTAACTCAGATTGAAGATCGTGGTTCAGACCTCGGCGGAAAATAGTCTTGAGTGTGTCATCACTCCAGGCGGTCTGTGCGGCCAGGGTACGTAGCGCGAGAGCATACTCAGCAGCAGTAGATTTTCCCTGCGTGAGCTCCAGCAAGCGCTCACCAGCACTCTTTCCCTCCCTGGAATGCTCAAAGACCTCCCTGAAGCGTTGAAGAAACACATAGAAAGAAGGAAAAGCTGAACCATCGGGTCTCCAAACTGCCGTTATCCACTCCAAGGCCTTTCCCGTCAGCAAAGAACACACGAATGCAATCTTCCCCGTGTCTGTCGAGTACAGGGCCGGTTGTTGTTCGATAAACAATGAGCACTGAAGAATAAAGCCCCTGCACTTATCGGGATCCCCGTCGAACTTCTCCGGGAGTGCGAGACGTGCAGTAGCAGTGGGCGGGGCTGGTGCAGGGCTGACAACGGCAGCAACGGCTTGTGGGGACGGTTGTTCAGCTGATGATGCTTGGAGTCCGCGCACAGCCTTGACTAATTCATCCATCAGTGAGGTGAGATGACTCAGCTGGTGATGGTGAGCTGCAATCTGATCCGCTTGGGCTGAGTAGGCAGCTGACAAGGTTGACATCGCTGCTGGATCTGGTTGTGGCGAAGTTTTCTGTTGTGAGTCACCAGTCTGAGATAGATCCATTTGCAGCGAAGGTTTATTAGAAAACAATCAGAAATAAACAGAGGTAAACCAGAGCAAACACAGTGAACAGGCAGGGCTAAATCGTAGTCAGATACCAGGCAGTGGATCGGGGCAGGCAGATAACAGGCAAGGTCGGAACTCCAGGCAGAGGGTCGAGGCTGGCAGAAAACAGGCAGAAGACAGGGGCAAAAATAGGTCAGTAATCAGTCAGGCTATCCGGGGTTTATAATGCTCAGAAATGTTCACAAACGAAAAACAAAACTTCGCACTGAGAGCCGTTCGAGGTGCGGTTAAATAGTCTGGGTGATAGACTGCAGCTGGGCGAGGTGATGAGAGTCATTAGGAGTTGCAGCTGAGTGTGATTAGAGGGCTTCTGGGGAATGTAGTGCAACGGAGAAAATTAGAACTCGGGTGAAAGCGGTCTTGGTTGGCTAACAAGGGAGGTTGCAGAATCTGGGATCGTAACAGGTCTAACATACAAGTTTTCGATTTAGATGAATTAACGAGTTTGCAGAATTCTTCCTCTCCTATAGCAACAAATGAATCAAATTTTTCCTCAGGGAGACTACAATGCACTCCCTGATGCGATACTGTAGTAGACGGTTGCATAGTTATAATTTTTTCCCTGATATTATCAATCTTATAAGTGAAGAACTTCATAAAGTCATTACTGCTGTGTTGCTTGGACACTTCTGGGCTTGAAGCTTTCTTTTTCGTTAGTTGAGCCACTGTTTCAAATAAATACCTAGGATTATGTTTATTTTCTTCTATTAGGGTTGAAAAATAAGCAGATCTAGCAGCTTTTAAGGCCTCTCTGTAAGCAATCGAGCTTTCTTTCCATGAAATCCGAAATACCTCTAGTTTAGTTTTCTTCCAGTTGCGCTCCATTTTTCTGGCTGCTCTTTTAAGGGTCTGAGTGTGCTCGTTGTACCACGGCGTTGGACTATTTTCTTTAATCTTCTTTAAGCGCAACGGAGCAACTGCGTCTAAACTGCTGGAAAGGAGAGAGTTAAAAGTTTCTGTTGTAATATCAAGTTCTTCTAGGCTATCCGGGATGCTGAGATGATGAAACTGATTAGGAAGATTATTGATAAAGCAATCTTTAGTGGCAGAAGTTATAGGTCTAACATATTTATAACACAGAGTCGGCTTTGCAGACTTGGTTAAATGTAATTTACATGAGACTAGCTAATGGTCTGAGATGTCATCACTCAGCTGCAGAATTTCAACGGCATCAACATCTATTCTATACTGCCCTTGCAATGAGTTGCTTCTTCAAAGCTCGACAGTTAGCTAACAGTGTAAAGTTCTCCAAAAAAGACACAAGGCATAACTTTTCTTGGATTCCACAAAGAAACTTTACTTTTCTTATTATACTGTAAAACTGTAACAAAGAGCAAAAGACAAATAGAAATGAGATCAAACCAATACAGATATCTAAAGTACACAATTTATAGCAACGGAAATGCTAAGTCATAACTAATAGCCATGCTAACTATCAATTTAGTCATTTGACATGAGAAAACTCCAATAAACAAAAGCTATGCCAAGTACAATTACTTTTAACATTTTTTAGTAATATGTACAGTACTTACGGACAAATAGTATCCAAGGCAACAATGTAAAAGGAACAAATGCAGCAGGAGAAAACAGCACTGGCACTCTGCTCTGCAGCACACTCAACTAACTGTTGATGGAAACTTACCTCAGAAAGTGAAACTTAAACTAAAGCTACTGCTGCTGGTTAGCCAAAACGGGGCACTGTTGCACAGACAATTATGTTTTTTAAAAAAAAAACTCTTAATTTACTTCAGAGAGGTCAGAACATATTCCATGTGATAGTATTAGATCTAGAGTATGATTACGACAATGAGTCGATCCTGACATGTGTTGTCTAACTCCAATTGAGTTTGCAATGTATTTAAGTGCCAATCTCAATGCATCTTTTTCATTATCTACATGTATATTAAAATCACCAACAATTACATTTACATTTATTCATTTAGCTGACGCTTTTATCCAAAGACACTTACAATTGCTATATATGTCAGAGGTCGCACGCCTCTGGAGCAACTAGGGGTTAAGTGTCTTGCTCAGGGACACATAGGTGTGTCACAGTGGATTCGAACCCGGGTCTCTCACACCAAAGGCATGTGTCTTATCCAGGTTTCTGTCAAACACAGCACATCTAGATTATAATCTGAAATCATATCATTAACTACGAGCGATTTTGAAGTAAGGGATCGAATATTCAGCAACCCAAGCTTTATCATTTGCTCATCTGTATTATATCTGTTTTTTATTTGTTGAACATCAATTAAATTTTTAACCTGACATTTTTTTGGATTTCCAAATTCGGGGAACAGACACAGGCTCTATATGATGATATCTAGGTGAAAGAGGCTCTATGTAATGGGATTTATCTGACCTTGGTGACGTGAGGCCGCTAGCAGACGGTCGGTTTAGCCCAGGGGTGCCCAACCCTGCTCCTACCGATCGACTGTCCTGCACAGTTTATCTCCAACCCTAATCAAACACACCTAAAGCAACCAATTAAGGTCGTCAGGATCACTTGAAAATTAAAGGCAGGTGTGTTTGATTAGGGTTGGAGATGAACTGTGCAGGACAGTCGATCGGCAGGAGCAGGGTTGGGCACCCCTGGTTTAGCCAGTCTGTCTGCTTCCTGAACTGAGCCCCAGATTGTCATGTTTTAGCTCTAAGACTATGAGCCAAATTACTAGAGAGAAGAGCAGCACCAGCCTAGGAGGGATGAATACCATCTCTTTTCAACAGGTCAGTCTTGCCCCAAAAACTTTTCCAATTGTCTATGAATTCTATATTATTCAACGGACACAACTTTGACAGCCAGCCATTGAGTGAGGCCAATCTGCTAACTATCTCATCACTCCTGCGTACAGGAAGAGGGTCAGAGCAAATAACAGTGCCTGACATCATACTTGCGAGTTCACACACCTCTTTAATATTAATTTTGGTGATCTCCGACTGGCGGAGTCGAAATGTCAGGCGCTCTGGCTCCCGGCAAACATGTGACTATGGTGGCTGGTATCTATTTTCACGTTCCGTGTGATCGAATCGCCAATTACCAGGGCACAATCAACAGAATTCTCAGTGGGTGTTTCACTGAGTCGGGCAAATCGGTTTGTTGAGGTAATCGGAACGGAAGAGTGTTTTTTTGATCCGCGACTAGAGTGATCTCTTACTGTCACCCATCTGCCCTGCTGAACGGGCACTACTTCAGCCGGAACCGAATCATGTAAAGAGTTCACTATACTAGGCGCATCCAAAATAGTATCTAAGGCTCTTGTACTATCCTTACTATCCTCAATTAAAGTTTGGATGCGTGTCTCTAGCTCTGAAATCTTCTCCGTCAGCCTGACTGTCTCCTTGCATTTATCACAAATAAATCCTATAATGCCATCGGAGAAGGCTGAATGAATGCTGTGCACTTGTGTTGGAGGAGGAATCAGCTGCGAGGAGCAAGGTGATGTTTAAATACAAGGATCCGGGGATATTTTGTACGCTATCCAGTATGTTATCCAGGTCTTAGAATCTTTACGTTCATATTTACTTTACAACCTTGTTGAGACTTGGAGGTCATGGGGCCAATGTAGGTTCAAGTCCTTTTTCACCCATTTCTTGTCCTCTTTCTACTATTTCTATGGATAAATGGCAAAAATATTTACTTTTGTGTATTTGGCATGCAAGTTTTACCAGTTTGTACATTCCCTGGGAATTGAACCCATGACCTTGGCATTGCTAGCGCTATGTTCTACTGTTTTAGCTATTGGAAAAAGGCCTAAAACAAACTGTTTTGGCCAACCCATTGACCCTCATTCTGTACCCCTTGACACACATACTGATTAGCTTTCAAAAAGTCGGGGGATGAATATATCATTTTTTTTAAATATTGGCAGAACATGAACCCACATTTCTAATCATTGAAACACTCCTGGTGCCATTAATAATGCTGTCGTCTCTTTGATTTATGCAGATGGACAGTCCCAGGTTTATGGTGGCAACTCTGGTGGGCAGCCATGTGTGTTCCCATTTATTTTT
Source organism: Siphateles boraxobius (assembly GCF_051911475.1). Lineage (NCBI taxonomy): Eukaryota > Metazoa > Chordata > Actinopteri > Cypriniformes > Leuciscidae > Siphateles > Siphateles boraxobius. Next base: position 10,815,143 of record NW_027509175.1, read on the forward strand.
AGTGGGAACACCCACTACTCCTGCATTTCTGAGGGCCGAAGTGATGGGCAGCTATGGTGCGGTACCTCCTCTGACTACGACAGTGATGGCCTGTACTCATTCTGTACCGGAAAGAACCGTAAGTGCATCTCAGAGCCTCTTTCTTTATGTTCTCAGCAGAAGAGACCAACTTAAACCAGCAGAAATGTCTAACGCATTCTCATCCTTTGGCGGCATATGTGACGCCATATGACAAAACGGCGAAATACTACGCACATGGCACCCTTTATCGTCAATATAACACGTACTGTGATGGGTAGGTTTAGGTGTGGGGTAGGGTCTGCGTCTCATATTCACGCTAAAGGATGCCAGTCAACTTTATGACGCTTTGGGTTCGCGTGTTATATTCACGCTAAAGGGTGCCATGTGCGTAGTATTTCTACGTTTTGTCATATGGCGTCACATATGCCGCCAAAGGATGAGAACGGGCTCAAATGTCTATACTTGTCCATACTTAGTTCGGACCAGCCTAGCCACATTTCATGGTCTTTCTAGTAAAGCTGATTGACCAAAGAGTTACAGATGCAACATGGTGGCCTGGTCTTTTCACTTGTAAAGTAATGGGTCAAGATTTCCTTCTTGGTTTGTCTGATTGTTCCTTTCTTTGGTCTTTCAGAGCTTGTGACGACCCGAGGTGGAAACTCTAATGGCGCTCTGTGCCAGTTCCCCTTTAAGTACAATGGACACAACTACACCGACTGCACATCTGAAGGCCGTCGTGACGGGATGAAGTGGTGTGGTACTACTACAGACTATGATGGAGAGCGTAAATACGGATTCTGTCCCATGGCTGGTGAGAATGTTTGATTGATTTAAATCAGCTTTTCTCCTTTTTGAAGTTGTTAAGTTTTACTAAGCAGTTCTCTCACAGCAGTATTGGCTTTGTATGCTAAGATATGAAGTTATTGCCTCTAGAGGTAACAGAGGAAATAGTTCCTAATAGTGGAAATATATTAATAGCTTAGAAATAAAATCTTACACTGAAACTTTAAGTATACTGTAAATACTGGAGGATTTGAGCACATAGCTGTGTAAAGATCACATTTTTACAGTTTTCATGTACTCAGTGTGCCATTAGGAGTATAACTGTATGTTGTTATCTCTTTAAATTTACTGGTTCTTTTTAATACATTCAGCTGAAGTCAGGTTTTATAGACAGTAATAGCTTTTTTGGCCTTAATTGGTCATTTATTTGCTTGGGCCATGACACTCAGTGGCCTGCAAATGAGTTCTCGAGCTGTATTTAAGAGCTATTAAGGCAGTTGGAGTTTTTAAGACCATGTAATGCAGTACTGATTTGTGGCTCCGCTGACTGGATCTATGGGGTCCGCCCCTGTCAGGGTTTTAAGCCTGGCTCCACTCCAGACCAGACATGGTTCCTGGCTTTGTTCCAGGGAGAATGAGATCAGAATGAACACCAAAGACTACATGCATTCAGAATTGACATCCTTGTTTTAAGTATTTGGTTTTTTAATGCAATCATAAATGACCTTTCATCGTTTTAATCAAGCTCATGAAGAAGTCTGCACTGTTAATGATGCCATGTACCGTGTTGGTGACGAGTGGGACAAGCGCCATGACACACTTGGTCACATGATGCGCTGCACGTGCCAGGCCAACGGACGCGGGGAGTGGAACTGCATTTCATTCACTCAGCTCAAAGGTCATTAGATGTTCCGAAATACACTTATCTTACAAATATACTGGTAATTTTTTAAAAGTAGTTCTGGAAATGACAAAAGACATCATGAAATTCAATAAATACAAACTCTGTTATCATAAAGTTGTTCAAAAAATTCTTGCCTATTTCAGACCAGTGTGTTGTGAATGGACAGACATATGACGTGAACGAGACCTTCGAAAAGCGTCATGACCAGGGCTACATGATGAACTGCACATGCTTTGGACAAGGCCGTGGACGCTGGAAATGTGATGCCATCGGTAAGCAGGCTATGTTCAGCCTTTTGTTCTCTTTCCTTTTCCTAACCTTTTTTCTCAAAATGTAAGAATTTCCCTTCATACGTTCAAAGTATTTTACAACATGAATGGTCATGTTTCCTTCGGTTCAAATCGAACAGACTCGTTTTAAACAGTCTATTATTTCTTTCATTACAACTCTGACATGTTCACAAAAACGTCTCGGTTACGTATGTAACCCTCGTTCCCTGAGTAGGGAACGGAGACGTTACGTCGGATGACGACGAATGGGGTTTCGCTTAGAAAGCCTATCAACTTCGAGTATTACAAAACGAGCCAATGGCAAATAAATGCCATGGGTCTGCGGAATTTGCATGGCGTAACTCCGCCCCACCTCGTGGGTATAAAAGGAGGACGCCGGCAACAGGCAGATATGTTTCTTCGCTGAGGAGCCAAGACTGAGCTCAGGCGATCCCCGCGGTACAGCGGAAAGTGGCAGGCAGACGTAACGTCTCCGTTCCCTACTCAGGGAACGAGGGTTACATACGTAACCGAGACGTTCCCTTTCGTTGTCACTCCGAGTTACGTCGGATGACGACGAATGGGGTTACCAGTCTAATCACGCCACCTTCTCAGCTGTCTTCCAGTGCCCTGCGTAAATCTGAGATCCCTGTCGTGAGACTGGCACGGACGAAGGACTCCTATTTAGCACAGGAATACCAAGGTACACTGGGGAGCATATCCCAAGTTCAGGGGAAATATGCAATTACTGCCAACCCAGAGGGGGGGGACTTAAAGAATACACATGTGACCCGAAGGAGACATGGAGAACACTGGGGTGTCCAGCCGCAAGTGGAATATTTCAACCCCAGGGGTGGCAAGGTGGCTTGCCAAGGGAAAGACACATGCTCGGGAGGCTTACAGTGGAAATACACATGTGGGGGTCGCTCAGGGGAGGGACCATGCACACGGGAGGCACCTAGCCGACGCACAGGCAATAGACACTGGCGCCAACGTCAGGAGTGCTGGAGGAACTTAGGGCTTTTTGGGGAAGCTCACCTGAGGAGAATATCGCACGCATCCAGTCCGTGGAGTGGAATGGCGAGCAAGCGAAGACACCTGAGCGGGTCCAGTACTAGCTGGTTGAAGCGAGTACATGAGAGGACACTGGCTCCACTCGGAGATTGTAGAATCTGGCGAATGTGTTAGGTGTCGCCCAGCCTGCAGCTCTGCAGATGTCTGTTAGCGAGGCGCCATGCGCTAAAGCCCAAGAGGATGCCACACTCCGGGTGGAGTGGGCAGTCACACCAAGGGGGCACGGTCGACCTTGCTGCTGGTATGCCAAAGCAATGGCGTCCACTATCCAGTGAGACAACCTTTGCTTGGAGAGAGCCTTTCCCTTCAGCTTCCCACCATAACAGACAAAGAGCTGGTCTGAGGTCCTGAAACACTGCGTCCTGTCTACATAGGCGCGGAGGGCGCGTACTGGACAGAGCAGTGCCAAGGCTGGGTCTGCCTCCTCCGGGGGCAGCGCTTGCAGGTTCACCACCTGGTCCCGGAAGGGAGTGGTAGGAACCTTGGGCATATATCCAGGCCGGGGTCTCAGGATCACGTGAGAGTAAGCCGGCCCAAATTCCAGGCACGCTTCGTCAACGGAGAATGCATGCAAGTCCCCCACCCTCTTGATGGAGGCCAATGCAACCAGGAGCGCTGTCTTCATAGACAGGAACTTAAGCTCCACTGATTGCAAAGGCTCAAAGGGAGCACTCCGCAGGGCAGTTAGAACCACTGAGAGGTCCCAAGAGGGAACGAGAGGAGGGCGAGGAGGATTCAGTCTCCTCGCTCCTCTCAGGAACCTGATGATCAGGTCGTGCCTTCCAACAGACTTACCTTCGACTGGGTCATGGTGTGCGGCAATAGCGGCAACATAGACTTTCAAGGTGGAGGGAAACAGCCTTCGCTCCAGCCTATCTTGAAGGAAGGAAAGCACGACACTAATCGAACATCTCCGGGGGTCTTCTCGGTGAGAAGAGCACCAGTTGACGAAGAGGTTCCACTTCAACGCGTAGACGTGTCTCGTGGACGACGCTCTAGCGGAAGTGATGGTAGCCGCCACCGTAGGTGGAAGGGTACTCAAACCTGCTTCGTCCCGTCCAGGAGCCACACGTGGAGGTTCCAGAGATCGGGACGAGGGTGCCATAGGGTGCCCCGTCCCTGAGAAAGGAGGTCCTTCCTCAGGGGAATCGGCCAGGGAGGTGCTGTCGCGAGGAGTACTAGTTCGGAGAACCAGGTCCGGGCGGGCCAGTATGGCGCGACCAGAATGACCTGCTCCTCGTCCTCCCTGACCTTGCGCAGGGTCTGCGCAAGAAGGCTCACTGGGGGAAACGCATATTTGCGGCCCCGCGGCCAGCTGTGCGCCAGTGCATCCGTGCCGAGCGTGCCCTCGGTCAGGGAATAATACAGGGCGCAATGGGTCGAGTCGTGAGAGGCAAACAGATCTATCTGTGCGTCCCTGAACTGGTCCCAAATCAGCTGGACCGACTGGGGATGGAGTCGCCAATCTCCCGGGAGGGGCTGAAGCCGTGAGAGCTCGTCGGCTGCACAGTTCAGGGCTCCGGGGATATAAATGGCATGAAGCGACCTCAGATGCTTCTGACTCCATATGAGGAGGTGGCGGGCGAGTTGCGACATACGGCGGGAGCGTAGACCACCTTGATGGTTGATGTACGCTACAGTGGCGGTATTGTCTGAACGGACTAGTACGTGTTGGTTCTTGAGCACGGCCCGGAAGCGGCGCAAAGCAAGACGTACGGCCAGCAACTCGAGGCAATTGATGTGCCAGAGGAGGCGGGGTCCTGTCCAGGAGCCCGCGGCAGCATGTCCATTGCACATGGCACCCCAGCCCGTGGAGGAGGCATCTGTCGTTACAACAACATGCCGCGAAGCTCGTTCCAGGGGCACTCCGGCCCGTAGAAAACTGAGGTCCGACCACGGGGTGAAGGTCTGACGGCAAGACGGAGTAACTGTTACTCGGAAGGTGCCGTGTTGCCATGCCCACCTCGGGACTCGGTCGAAGCGGTCTCATAAGAAGCAATCCGAGCGGCGTTGCCACGGCTGCAGATGCCATATGCCCCAGGAGCCTCTGAAAGAGTTTCAGTGGAACCGTACTCTTTCCCTCGAACTGTCTCAGGCAAGTCAGCAGTGACTGCGCGCGCTCGCTCGTAAGCTGCGCGGACATGGCGACTGAGTCGATATCCATACCGAGAAATGAGATCCTCTGCATGGGGCAAAGTTTGCTCTTTTCCCAGTTGACCCGAAGGCCCAGACGAGCTAGGTGCCGGAGCACTAGGTCCCTGTGTTCGCATACCTGGTCTCGAGAGTGAGCTAGGATCAGCCAGTCGTCGATGTAGTTCAGGATGCGAACCCCGTGTTCCCGAAGGGGAACAAGGGCTGCCTCGACGACCTTCGTGAAGACGCGAGGAGACAGGGCTAGCCCGAAAGGGAGAACCGCGTACTGGTATGCCTGCCCCTCGAAGGCAAACCGAAGGAACAGTCTGTGTCGAGGGAGAATGGAGACATGAAAGTAGGCGTCCTTCAGGTCGATTGCTGCAAACCAATCCTGGGGCCGCACACATCCGAGAATGTGTTTGGCTGTGAGCATCTTGAACGGCAGCCTGTGAAGGGAACGGTTCAGCACACGCAGGTCCAGGATTGGCCGTAACCCACCGGTTTTCTTGGGGACAATGAAGTACGGGCTGTAGAAGCCGGTCCTCATCTCGGCCGGAGGGACGGTCTCGATCGCACCCTTCGCCAGCAGGGTGGCGATCTCTGCTCTCATGATAGGGGCGTTGCCACCGACCAAAGTGGAGCGGACTCCCCTGAAGCGGGGAGGAGACCGCGCGAACTGAATCGCGTAGCCGAGCCTGATCGTCCGTGTGACCCAGCGGGACAGGAGGGGAAGCTCTAGCCAGGCTCCCAAGAACTGTACCAGCGGGGTCATACGGACCACAGACTTCCCACCGATGGTGCAGCAGGGCGGAATGACTGGCCCGGACGTGGACGGCATAGCGGCCCGGTGTGGGGGCACAGTCATTAACCGCGCCCTGACAGAGGAGACCAGGGAAGGAAGAACGTTCCACGGGGGTCTGCTCTGCCAGGGGGCTGGCGACAGAGGCGGAAGAGAGCGGCACGGTCCGGGGACGGCGCGCACTGTCAACCGGCTCTGGGACAGAGGGGGACGAGGGGTGCACGGCTCGGAGGCGGCGCACCGTGTCGTCCGAGAACTCTGTGTGCTCAGGGATGGGAATGTTACTTCTTTTTTTAACCAAATTAGGGTGCTCACCCGTGGGTGAGCAGCGGGGAGTGGAGAACAAAAGATTCCGGGGGAAGGAGTGGTCCTGCTACCATCTCCTGAGAAGTAATTTTCAGCATCCCTGAGCAGCCCGTCTCAGGAGCGCCGCTTGACCCAGCGTTTAGCGGGGGGCGGGGCTGGAGAGGACTGGGGCGCCTTCTTACGACTTCCTCTGCGACCGGGCGTGGGTGGAGGCTGCTGCTTGGGCCGGGCGGGAGGGGCGGGAGCCGCAGGAGGGCGCCCTCGGCGGCGAACAGACTGAGGGACCTGCCCGGTCGGCTGGGTGGAGGCAGCAGCGGGCCGTCGGGGCAGAATATGCTTAATGGCCTCAGTCTGTTTCTGGGCGGTGGAGAACTGTTGGGCGAAGTCCTCCACCGCACCGCCGAATAGGCCGGCCTGGGACATGGGGGAGTCGAGCAGGCGAGAGCGCTCAGCGTCCCGCATGTCAGCCAGGTTCAGCCATAGGTGTCTCTCCTGGACCACAGCTGTGGACATCACCAGACCCAGGGAGCGTGCGGTCACCTTCATCGCCCGGAGGGCGAGGTCGGTGGCGGCGCGCAGCTCATCGAAGAGCCCTGGGTCCGTCCTACCCTCGTGCATGTCCCTTAGCATCTGCGCCTGATAGACCTGCAGAGTGGCCATGGCATGCAAAGAGGCAGCCGCCTGTCCCGCCGCTCTGTAGGACTTCGCCACTAGGGTAGACGAGAACTTACAGGCCTTGGATGGGTGCTTAGGCTCGCCGCGAGAAGAAGCACTCTGAGGACACAGCTGCATCGCAACAGAGCGCTCAACCGGGGGGGGCCCAGTGTACCCACGGGCGGCTGCCCCATCGAGGGGAGGAAAGGCGGATGAAATCAACGAGCGGTCGCGGGAAGACATGGGAGTCTTCCAGGACTTCGAGATTTCATCATGCATGTCCGGGAAGAAAGGTATTGGGGCAGGCTGAGGACGGGAAGCCGCAGCTGCACCCAAAAACCAATCGTCCAGCCGCGAGCACTCAGGGCAGGGTGGAGGGTTCCACTCCAAACCAATGCTCGCGGCCGCCCGGGAAAGCATGGCCGTCATCTCTGGATCGGACTGAGCCACAGCCGTATTCACACCCGAGGGTGGCAGCTGTGACGAGTCGTCACTTCCAGACGAATCAGACCCGCCTAGTGATGCTGCGATTGACATCGCATCTTCCTCTGGAGCGCCAAAGGACACCCGCGGGACCTGAAAGGACGGTCCCGCGGGGATCCCCTGAACGCTCGCGGGTTGCAACACTGGAGAAGGTGCTGCGGGGCACGGACACATAGTCGGCGCTTTGTTCCACACAGTCACCCTCAGATCACCCTGGCCACCAGCCGAAGTAGAGCCTCTCGAGGAGGCGCTAGATCGGGGTGTGGATGAGGGGACTCTCACTCTTGCGAGATCCTTGAGTCTCGATCTAAGTGTTGCGATGGTCATGTTCCCACAGAAAGAACATGACTCATCCACGAGCGGTGCTTTAGCGTGATCAAAGCCCAAACACACCAAGCAGCGCTCGTGCCCATCAGAGTCAGACACCAGTCGACCGCAACCAGAAGTGCACGGGCGAGGCATCTTTAAAAAGACGTGCCGCGTGCAAGCTCTTTTTGTGAGAGAAACTCAGTGCTGAAGCGCCCGCGGAGAACACACTCGCTGGCAAACCACGCTCAGATAAGCAGGAAGTGTGCACTCGCCGGGAGATCGCCGTCACACCAACACTGGAGAGTTGCTCGTCTCGTAAGAAGCTGACAATCAGAGATAGCTTAAGGAGTGAAGAATTACACTTGGCTCCGAAGCGAAAACATATCTGCCTGTTGCCGGCGTCCTCCTTTTATACCCACGAGGTGGGGCGGAGTTACGCCATGCAAATTCCGCAGACCCATGGCATTTCTTTGCCATTGGCTCGTTTTGTAATACTCGAAGTTGATAGGCTTTCTAAGCGAAACCCCATTCGTCGTCATCCGACGTAACTCGGAGTGACAACGAAAGGGAACTATTATTTTTACTTTGTTTATACAAACCATTTTTTCTTTGTCTTTAGACCAGTGCCAAGAACCCGAGACCATGGTGTTCTACCAGATTGGCCAGACTTGGAACAAGGTCATCCAAGGCGTCCCGTATAGATGTTCCTGCTATGGTAACGGCATTGGAGAACTGGCCTGTGAGCCTCTACAGTCTACTGGTAAGAGATCATAACTGTGTGTGGGTGCTGTGCACATACGAACACCGTTTATTGTTTATAAATCCTGATATGTTTGTGACAAAATTCATAAATCAGGCCAGTGTGGTTGGCGCAAATGCTTTATGTTGTAACATGTATGAATTAAATTGAAAAGAAAGATGGATTAGAGATGCTGTTTCTTTTCTTCGTTGTAAGCCTGCCATTTTTTAGTGGTGGTGACAAAATCAACTTTTGCAAAAAGTAGTGGGGGCATGTCCCACCTGGAAATAACACCTGTGCAACTGTCACTTTCCCACAATTACCCTCCTTTAACTTGACTAACACTTGATTATGCATGTTTATTTTTCTTTTAAAAGCCTCAGATGGTCCCACTAAAAGAGCTGTCACCCATCGTTTACCAATTAACAACCTCTTTGAAATTCAGCAGATGTAGATCAACCTCCATCTAACCTCTCTATAGAGGAAACATTAACCATTTGAAATTAGGCAGATAGGACAGAAATAGCTTTTTTTTCTAAAGATGTTTAGCAGAATGTCTGGGCTTCTATTTTCAACAAAAAAAAGCGATATATTATACATTTAAGTTACTAGGGCTTTCAACCTCCCAAAAGTACCATAAAAGTAATTTATATGACTTGTGCACTACTGTATATTTCACATCTTCTGCAGACAAATGACAGCTTTGTGCTAGAAATGGAGTGAAATTTTAGTCTTTATTTATTGAAAATCATGCCTTTGAACAACATTAGATTTTTATTTTAATCTTTGGTTTTGGCAACTGTTAAGAGTTTTATTTTAGTCTATGGTTATCGCAAACTTGTGATTCTCAAACAGCATTTATAGCTTTCAGTGCCGTGGATTGATGTTCAGTTGTGATTCTTTGCAACCAAATAGCCTGTAGGAGTATCAATAAGTAATGTAAGACAGGTTGCCATTTGTTTGCAGTTGCCGTTTTTTCGAGGAAAGTGTGAACAGCATTTTTACGACCTTCACAGAACCAAAAAAGGACAGCTGCACTATGTACTAACTTAGACCATCTGTAAATGATTGTCTTTAACACTGTATATTGAAGGTTGTGCTTTTGAAGGGTCACTGTGAATTTGTATCTGGGTGACCATCTTCCTGTTTCAGCATAATTTTGATTTTGACACCAGAAAGACTGATGTATTTTCTGCCAGAGGTGAAAGGGACATCAGAATTGTTCAAAATGATCTCACCGCGTTAAATGCATTCAGCTATTAACCAAATTCTGTGAAGGCCTGGGGATAATAAAGGGTAAAGTGGTGCAGAATGTTATGGACCGGTGTGATTTTTAACACCGCACCCATGCAATCATCCTCTGTACTGTTTAACCCCCCTCACTTGACAAACTGGGGTCATTTTGTTCCATTTTCAGACATCTGGCCAGAAATGTTTCGACTGTCTTATCCAAACTTCTTTTCAAATTCTTAATGTGAAACAGACTGTTTTCTTCTTTTTTCCCCTTTCCTTCTCTGTGAATTAAATACAACTTCAGAGTAAATGGCCTTTACAATATAAAACTAGCTAATCAGTCAGTTAACAATCATTATTTGTTTATCCTCCTCCTCAAAAGCTCCTGTTCGGGTCATCATCACAGAAACTGGAAATCAGCCGAATTCCCATCCCATCCAATGGAACGCTCCCTCGTCTGCTCACATTACGCAATACATCCTCAAGTGGAGAGTCGTAAGTCTTTTTGTTTTGTATTTTCGCATTGAGGATTTTCAGATCTGGATTTTTCTGGTAATATAGTTTTATGTCAGTAAAGAAGAATCCAACAGCATCGATTTTTATCCAGATTCCTGGAACGAGAGACATTTTGTCTCTTCAGAGAATGTTTGTGTACCTCCCTTGACAAGGGATGATCGCTTATACTAAAAGTACAGGATGAGATTTCATCACACACAAACAAACCACAGTCCTTGAACTAAAAAACACACATTTGCTCTTCACAGTGAATCATGGATTTCAGTGGAACGTTTCAAAATTGTGCATCATTGTTCTTATTAACTAAAAGAAATAGGCTTTCTAGAATTTTTTCCCCAGGGTGTAGGGAATTTAAATGGCAATTTATCTAAAGTGGGACAAGTACATTAAGTACATTAAAAAACAATATATATATATTGAAATATATATTATTTATATTTTTCATATTGTGAATACCTGCTCTTTGTTTTTGTTTTTGCAAGATTTGTCAGAGCTGTTTTAAGGCCTGTAAATAAAGCAAAATAAAGCAGACTTTTCACATTTCTGGGGTTCTCAGAAGGTCAGTTTAAACTTCTATAGCAGTGAACGGTAGAAGGTAGCAAATACATTTTTTGCGTTTCCATTTGCTCAAATTGCAAAAGAGAAAAAAATCCACTACAGTTTTTACTCAAATTTCCAAAACAGAAACAATATGGAAATTGATTACAGCAGTCAAAAGAAAGTAAGATGTCAAATTAACCATCGCTCCCTCACCCGTTGTATTAGAAACACCCTTGCACAGTATTAACTTGTTTTTGTATAGCCTTGTAAATGTATAAATCTGTTATTTTTTTAGCTAAATATTTTTTTCTATATTTTTTTCAGTGTTTAACATTTTCCTTTTGCAGAAAAATACACAAAGAGCCTGGAAGGAGGCAACCATTCCTGGCCACATCAGCTCCTAAACCATTTCAGGGCTTAAACCAGGTTTGACCTATGAGGGTCAACTGATCAGCATTCTGCGCTATGGGCCCAGAGAGGTCACTCGCTTTGACTTCACCACTACGTATGCCTCTCGTATGTAGATTTTTAACTTTTTATCATCTTCAATTCTTTCTTTTTTTTTCTATAGGAATTTCAAAAACCTTACCATTGAAACAAAACATGAAAACTTCATTTAACATCATTCTCCATTTTTGCAGTGGCCAAAGCAGAAGGTGAGACCACCCAACCCCAGCCGGAGTTGGACACCTCAGAGTCCGTTACCGAAATCACCTCCAGCAGCTTCGTCATCTCCTGGGTATCTGCATCCGACACCGTGTCTGGATTTAGAGTGGAATATGAACTGTCAGAGGATGGAGCACAGCCACGTGTGATTGGTTAGTAATAGTTGGAGACATGCCACTAGTTGAAAAATTGTATATTACTGGGAATTAAACAAATTGATTACTCCCTTGATGAGTATAATTATCAGGTTTTCTAGGGACTTCAATTGACTTAATTAGTTAATTAATTAATTACTCTTTTTTTCCCATTACACAGACCTCCCAAGAACAACTACATCAGTGAACATCCAAGATCTTCTGCCTGGCCGTAGGTACAACGTCCAAGTTTTTGAAGTCAATCCAGAAGGAGAAACAAATCGCATTCTGTCAACATCTCAGACCACTGGTAAGGTGACCATCACTGTGCACAGGGCTCAAAATACACTTTTTGAGACAATTTAAAAGCCATGAATATTTCTTACCAGGCATTAAAAACAGCATTCTGCTTTATTTAATTAAACTAGGTAACACTTTATTTTGATGGTCCCTTTTGAACAGTCTGTTAACTATAAGTAACTTTGCAACTACATGTAAACTTATTCTAACCCTAACCCTACCAGTCTACTAATACTCTACTAATACTCTAATGAGAGTTAGTAGACATGAAGGTGCAATGTTACTTCTAGACAACAGAATGTGTTTAAGGGACCATCAAAATAAAGTGAAACCCTATTTTATTTAGCCTAGGTGTTTTTCACATTGCATTTGCAGAGCAAACAGCAAAGTTTATTTTCTGATGTGATTTTGTTGCTAAAATTTTGATGCTAAGAATGGGTTGCCACAGGAATTTCTTTGTGAATAAATGAACCGTCTATTAACAGCACCTGACACTCCAACCAATCATGAGGTCTCAAATGTCCAGGATACATCCATCATGATAAGTTGGTCCAAACCCCAAGCACCTATAACTGGTGAGTAAATTTGTGTACCAACATTTGTGAATTAAGATATTAAGATATTTATTGTATTCTTAAGTTGCATTTTTAGTATGTCTGCTAATAATGTACATGAATGTGGAATAGGCATCAACAATTTTTCATATAATGTGTGTGCATACTATCGTGTGGTGTACAGACCCTCACTCGAGGGCAGCAGTGCTGAGCTCATCCTCCCTAAGACTCAAACAACTGTGAAACTGGGTGACCTTCAACCTGGCTTGTCATACAATATCAGTATTTACTCAGTGAAAGAAAACTTGGAGAGTGAACCTTTGGTCCTACAGGTTAGCACCACTGGAGAGCAACAGCCTGGTAAGAGTTCAGAATATCCTTTTTTGTGATCTTCTTTAATTACAAGATATAGTAGGAAGTGACAGGAAATTATTTGGAGACAGAGGAAATGTTGAGCCATGTTGCAAGCTGCACCTCCCAGTTTATTTTTGTTTTTATAGATTTCTGCTGCCCCTCTTATTTTCAGTTAGTTCAACATGTGTATTCTTACTTCTGATTGTGTCAAAATGTTTAACACCCACACACTCCTAGTATTTTATGTCTGCATTTTAGTTCAAACAACTTTATTTACTCAATTTCTCTAAGCTAGCTCAAGTTCCCTTTCGTTGTCACTCCGAGTTACGTTGGATGACAACGAATGGGATTTCGCTTAGAACACCTATCGACTTCGAGTATTACAAAACGAGCCAATGGCAAAGAAATGCCATGGGTCTGCGGAATTTGCATAGCGTAACTCCGCCCCACCCCGTGGGTATAAAAGGAGGAAGCCGGCAACATGCAGATATGTTTTCGCTTCGGAGCCAAGAGTATTTCTTCACTCCACAGTCATCTCTGACTTCGCTCTACGAGACGAGCTTCTCTCTCCGGTGTTGGTGTGACGGCGATCTGCCAGTGTGTGTGTGTCTACCTGTGCGCTTCAACATCGCAGAGTTTTTTCTCCTCTCATAAAAGAGCTCGCACGCGGCACGTCTTTTTAAAGACGGCTTGCCCGTGCATTTCTGGTTGCAGCGGACTGGTATCGGACTCTGATGGGCACGAGCGCTGTCTAGTGTGTTTGGGCTTTGATCATGATCATCCGCAACCCCAGCCCCCCTCTTTAATGACGGTGCCCGCTAGTGAACTGATGATTCCACGAGTCTACCCTCGGTTGGCCCGTGTGTTTTCATTTGAAGCTACAGAGGATGATGCTGTGTCTGTAGCAGCATCACTAGGTGGGCTTGATTCTTCTGGAAATGACGACTCGTCACAGCTGCCACCCTCTGGTGTGCATACGGCTGTGCCTGAGTCTGATCCGGAGATGACGGCCATGCTTTCCCGGGACGATTGGTTTTTGGGTGAGGCCGCCGACCCACGTCCACGGCAAACCCTGCATGATGAGATCACGGGTCCGCTCGTTGGTCTCATCCGCCTTTCCTCCCCTCAGGGCCCCCTGCCCATGGGTACACTGGGGTCCCCCCGGTTGAACGCTCTGTTGCTATGCTACTGTGTCCTCAGAGTGCTTCCCGGCGCAATCCTAAGCACCCGTCCAAACCCTGTAGTTCTTTTCGTCTACACTAATCTGTGGCGAAATCCTATAGTGCCACAGGACAGGCAGCCGCCTCACTGCATCCCATGACCGTTCTGCTGGTCTACCTGACCCAGATGCTCATGGACATGCAGGAGGGCGGGACTGACCCGAGGCTCTTCAGTGAGCTGCGCGCCGCCACTGACCTTGCTCTCCGAGCGACGAAAGTGGCCGTACGCTCTCGGGGTCAGGTGATGTTCACCATTCTGGGGCTGACCGGTCTGATGTGCACGATTTCGGGCGGACCCGTCTGCTCGACACCCCCATCTCCCAGGTCGGCCTCTTCGGCGAGTGCTTCTGCCCAACACTTCTCAACCGCCTGTGAGCAGATTGAGGTTATTCTGCCTGACGGCCCAGCCGTCCGCTCAGATCCCTCAGTCTGCCCACCGCCGAAGGCGCCCTCCAACGGTTCCAACCCCGCCCGTTCACCCGGGCCTGGCTCTGGAAGACCGTAGGGGGGCTGCCTCAGCCCTCTCCAGCCCTGCCCCCCGCTAAACGCCGGGTTAAGCGCCACTTTTGAGATGGGCTGCTCAGAGATGAGACTCAGTTCTTTCCAGGAGTTGGTAGCAGGGCCACTCCTTTCCCCGGTGGAGGGCTGGGGAAGAATCCTTATTCAGAAAGAGCTGACTCTCTCGTCTCTGAGCATACAGAGTTCTCGGACGACACAGATCGCCGCCCCAAGCCGTGCTCTCCTCCCCCCCTCTGTCCCAGACGCGGTTGACACGGCGTGCCGTCCACGGACCGTTTCGACCCTGTCCCTCTCTGTCGCCAGACTCCTGACAGAGCAGGCCCCCGTGGAACGCTGGTCCTTCCCTGGCCTCCTCTGTCAGGGTGCGGTTTTGACCTTGCCCCCACACCGGGCCGCTATGCCGTCCACGTCTGGGCCGGTCATTCCGCTTCGCTGCACCACCGGGGGGATATCTGTGATTCTTGACGCCACTGGCACAGTTGGGAGCCTGCCTAGAGCTTCCCTATCTGTTCCGCCGGGTCGCGCGAACCATCGGCTCGGCTATGCGATTCAGTTCGCACGGTCTCCTCCCCGCTTTAGGGGAGTCCGCTCCACTTTGGTCGATGGCTATGCCCCTATCATGAGAGCGGAGGTTGCTACCCTACTGGCGAAGGGTGGGATTGAGACTGTCCGTCAAGCCGAAATGAGGTCCGGGTTTACAGCCCCTACCTCATTGTCCCGGAGAAGTCTGGTGGGTTACGGCCAATCCTGGACCTACGCATCTGAACCGCTCCCTTCACAGGCTGCCGTTCAAGATGCTCCTGGCCAAACGCATTTCTGTGTGTGCGGCCACAGGATTGGTTTGCAGCGATCGACCTGAAGGACGCCTACTTTTACGTCTCTGTTCTCCTTCGACTCAGACCATACCTACGGTTTGCTGTCAGGGCGCGCGCATATCAGTACGCTGTTCTCCCATTCAGGCTAGCCCTGTCTCCTCGCGCTTTCACAAGGTTGTTGAGGCAGCCCTTGTTCCTCCATGGGAACACGGGGTTCGCATCCTGAACTATCTCGGTGACTGGCTGTCTTAAGCTCACTCCTGAGACCAGGTTTGCGAATACAGGGACCCAGTGCTTCGGGTCAACTGGGAAAGGAGTAAACTTTGCCCCGTGCAGAGGAGCTCTTTTCTCGGTATGGACTTGGTCGCCTTCTCCACTCAGCCATTGCTGACTATCAAGCGCAAGAGTGCGGTTCCACTGAAGTTTTTTCAGAGGCTCCTGGGGCATATGGCATCTGCAGCCGCGGTACGCCGCTCAGATTGCTTCATATGAGACCGCTTCAGCTTTGGCTTCGCAACCGAGTCCCGAGGTGGGCATGACAACACGCCACCCTCCGAGTACCAGTTACTCCGACCTGCCGTCAGTCCTCACCCCGTGGTCGAACCTCAGTTTTCTACGGGTCCGAGTGCCCCTGGAACGAGCTTCCCGGCATGTTGTCTCAACAGATGCCTCCACGGGCTGGGGCGCCATGCGCAAAGGACATGCTGTCACACTCTCATGTTGAGCAGAAATGCTCCTGAAAAATTCAGTGAGATTTATCACACCAGGTGTTGAGCAGAAATGCTCCTGAAGTTCAGTGAATTTCTTCACACTTAGGTGTTGAGCAAGGTTGCTCCTGAAGCTCAGTGATTCTCGCATGTAGTGTTGAGCAGTATGGCAGGTCTATTGCCTCGAGTTGCTGGCAGTACGCCTTGCCCTGCACCACTTCCGGGCGCTGCTCAGGGGTCAACACGTACTAGTCCGATCAGACAATACGGCCACAGTAGCGTACATCAACCGTCAAGGTGGTCTACGCTCGCGCCGTATGTCGCAACTCGCCCGCGACCTCCTCTTATGGAGTCAGAAGCATCTGAGGTCGCTTCGAGCCATTTTCATTCCCGGAGTCCTTAACTGTGCAGCCGACGAGCTCTCACGGCTTCAGCCCCTCCCTGGAGAATGGCGACTCAATCCCCAGTCTGTTCAGGTGATTGGGACCAGTTCGGGGACGCACAGATAGATCTGTTTGCCTCTCACGACTCGACCCATTGCGCCCAGTTTTATTCCCTGACCGAGGGCACGCTCGGCACGGATGCTCTGGCGCACAGCTGGCTGCAGGGCCGCAAGTATGCGTTCCTCCCAGTGAGCCTTCTTGCACAGACCTTGCGCAAGGTCAGGGAGGACGAGGGAGCAGGTCATTCAGATTGCCCCTTACTGGCCCAACCGGACCTGGTTCCCCGAACTAGTACTCCTCGTGACAGCACCTCCCTGGCCGATCCCTCTGAGGAAGGACCTTCTTTCTCAGGGACGGGGCACCCTATGGCACCCTCGTCCCGATCTCTGGAACCTCCACGTGTGGCTCCTGGATGGGACGAGGCAGGTTTGAGTACCCTACCACCAGCGGTGGTGGCTACCATCACTTCCGCTAGGGCGTCGTCCACGAGACACGTCTATGCGTTGAAGTGGAACCTCTTCGTCAGCTGGTGCTCTTCTCACCGAGAAGACCCCCGGAGATGCTCGATCAGCGTTGTGCTTTCCTTCCTTCAACAGGGGTTGGAGCGAAGGCTGTCTCACTCCACCCTGAAGGTCTATGTTGCCGCCATTGCCGCACACCATGACCTCATCGAAGGTAAATCGGTGGGGAAGCACGACCTGGTCATCAGGTTCCTGAGGAGACTAAATCCGCCTCGCCCTCCTCTCGTTCCCTCTTGGGACCTCTGAGTGTTTCTAACTGCCCTGAAGAGTGCTCTATTTGAGCCCCTGCAATCAGTCAAGCTTAAATTCCTGTCTATAAAGACAGCGCTCCTGGTTGCACTGGCCCCCATCAAGAGGATAGGGGACCTGCACGTATTCTCTGTTGACGAAGCGTCCCTGGAATTCGGGCCGGCTTACTCTCACATGATCCTGAGACCCCGGCCTGGATATGTGCCCAAGGTTACTACCACTCCCGTCCGGGACCAGGCGGTGAACCTGCAAGCGCTGCCCCTGGAGGAGGCAGACCCAGCCTTGGCACTGCTCTGTCCAGTACGCGCTCTCCGCGCCTATGTAGACAGAACGCAGTGTTTCAGGACCTAAGACCAGCTCTTGGTCTGTTATGGTGGAGGGAAAGGCTCTCTCCAAGCAAAGGTTGTCTCACTGGATAGTGGACGCCATTGCCTCTCACGACTCGACCCATTGCGCCCAGTTTTATTCCCTGACCGAGGGCACGCTCGGCACGGATGCTCTGGCGCACAGCTGGCTGCAGGGCCGCAAGTATGCGTTCCCCCCAGTGAGCCTTCTGCACAGACCTTGCGCAAGGTCAGGGTTGCGCTGTTAAGCTTAAGGGAAAGGCTCTCTCCAAGCAAAGGTTGTCTCACTGGATAGTGGACGCCATTGCTTTGGCATACCAGCAGCAAGGTCGACCGTGCCCCCTTGGTGTGACTACCCACTCCACTCAGAGTGTGGGGTCCTCTTGGGCTCTAGCGCATGGCGCCTCGCTAACAGACATCTGCAGAGCTGCAGGCTGGGCGACACCTAACACATTCGCCAGATTCTACAATCTCCGAGTGGAGCCAGTGTCCTCTCATGTACTCGCTTCAACCAGCTAGTACTGGGCCCGCTCAGGTGTCTTCGCTTGCTCGCCATTCCACTCCACGGACTGGATACGTGCGATTTCTCCTCAGGTGAGCTTCTCTGAAAGCCCTGAGTTCCTCCAGCACTCCTGACGTCGGCGCCAGTGTCTATTGCCTGCTCGTCGGCTAGGTGTCTCCCGTGTGCATGGTCCCTCCTCTGAGCGACCCCCACATGTGTATTTCCACTGTAAGCCTCTCTGAGCATGTGTCTTTCCCTTGGCAAGCCACCTTGCCACCCCTGGGGTTGAAATATTCCACCTGCGGCTGGACACCCCAGTGTTCAACATATCCATCCCTCCGGGCCATATGTGTATTCTCTAAGTCCCCCCCCTCTGGGTTGGCAATAATTGCATATTTCCTCTAAGCTATGGGATATGCTCCCCAGTGTACCTTGGTATTCCTGTGCTAAATAGGAGTCCTTCGTCCGTGCCAGTCAGATTTACGCAGGGCACTGGAAGACAGCCGAGAAGGTGGCATGATTAGACTGGTAACCCCATTCATCGTCATCCGACGTAACTCGGAGTGACAACGAAAGGGAACGTCTCGGTTACATATGTAACCCTCGTTCCCTGAGTAGGGAACGGAGGCGTTACGTCTGCCTGCCACTTTCCGCTGTACCGTGGGGATCGCCTGAGCTCAGTCTTGGCTCCTCAGCGAAGAAACATATCTGCATGTTGCCGGCTTCCTCCTTTTATACCCACGAGGTGGGGCGGAGTTACGCTATGCAAATTCCGCAGACCCATGGTATTTCTTTGCCATTGGCTCTTTTTGTAATACTCGAAATCGATGGGTGTTCTAAGCGAAACCCCATTCGTCGTCATCCGACGTAACGTCTCCGTTCCCTACTCAGTGACGTTTCTCACTCACGTGTAAAGATGTTTGCCAGTTCTCTGCCTCCTCACGCTGAGAGCTGACAATAGCAAATGCCTGAGCTGGAAGATTTAGTGCTGCAATTGCCAGCAATTGTTCAGCAGCGGATATAGACATTGCTTTTAAATAAATATTCAGTGGTGGTACTTGTTAAACTAATCATCCCTATTTTTTTGCTTATACTTTGCTTTGAACAGACTCCTAATCCTAGCTTGCCCAAATTACTCTTGTGTTTACATTACTGATCATTCATACCTTTCCTTGTAGTAGAGCACTGAAAGATTGCAATTTTGCTCTCCACCTTATTAACAGAGGAGGTCAAAGCTCCCACAGACCTGCAGTTTTATGAAGTTACCGATGTCAAGATCACCATCACCTGGACTGGTCCTCCTAATGTGGTCTCAGGATACCGCGTGACCTTTGCGCCTGTAAGCACAGATGGCCAGGCCCAGAGACCCCTTCAGCTTCCTGTGACGCAAAATGCTTATGCCGAGCTCACGCACTTGCACCCTGGCACACTCTACCGCTTCCATATTTATTCAGTCATCGGAGGAGTGGAGAGTGAACCTTTGGTTGGGGAGAAATCTACGAGTACGTGACATTCATACATTTGTCTTTGAGCTGTTCATGATCTAAAGTGCAACTAAAAAAAGTTGCTAAATCTGTTTATAGTTATGAGTATGTCATACATACCATCTATGTCAAAGATTTAATTACATTGCCTATGTAAACATCAATTCAACATTCTCCTCCCTCAGAGCCTGATGCCCCTACCGACCTGCGCTTCACTGATATCACTGATGACAGTGCTCTGGTCATCTGGTCTGTCCCCAGAGCTCAGGTCACAGGTTATCGCCTATTCATCAGCATCGGCAGCTCCAGCCCCAAACAGCTGAGGATCCCAGGCCACGAGTCTCAATACAAGCTCAGCAAGCTTCAGCCTGATACTGAGTACAGAGTCACTCTGCACTCAGAGCAATGGAACATGCTCAGTGAAGGAGTCACTGATGCCTTCAGAACATGTGCGGAACCTTTTCTCCTGCGGTGAAACAAGAGTAATAGTCCCCTCCAAGGAGTGTCCATCTTAATTGTCCTCTTTTGCTTTTGTTCTCTAGCTCAGCCAACAGGTAATGCTCCTCAAATCACCACTGATGTCACCGACACGGCCATCATCATTACCTGGACCCCTATAGCACGATACAGCTACAGGGTATAAAACTTTATTTACAATTTGCTGGTTTTCACATTAGCAAAAAAATTGTGTTGTGTAAAACATTTTCAGAACAAAAAACTTATGTTTTTCCCTGTGATGTTTCAACTTTGACTTCCTGTCTTAAGATAGTCTAAAATTGTGTCCTTCTCTCAGATGTCTGTGAGGCCCAGCCAAGGTGGAGAGGCTCCCAGAGATGTGACCTCTGGGGATGGCACCATTTACTTTTCTGGTCTGACTCCAGGATTGGTGTATACCTACAGCTTGCAGCCCCTATTCAATGGCCGAAATCGTGGCAAACCTATCACAAATAAAGTTGTGACATGTAAGTTACTGATAAGTCTAAATCAAGTCAATCCTACTTTGTCAGAAAGCTCTAAATGTTAGAGAGCAAAAAGCCTTGTTGGTTTATTGCTAGACCTCTGACAGAGATTAAATGAAATGTTATTCAAGAGACTTTTAGCCTGTATTGTAGGGCTTAAAGTAGTAGGTACATTTTCTATGTTGAACTTTACTTTTGTTGAACCTCTTTGCTCTGCCACAATAGCCCTATCCCCACCAACTGACCTGAATGTGGTGTCTAACCCTGTCACTGGCAACCTCAATGTCAGATGGAGCAGAACCAAAAGTCCGGGTAAATATTGACTGTACACCCACTTCTTATCCTTGTACACCCTTTCTTTGAAGCATGCTATTAGACCTTGGCCAGGCTGTGTATGTGTGATTGGTTGCAAATATTTAGGTTTAATTGTATCCCATTACTTCTCCTTGGGAATCATCCTTTGCTCCCACTATTCTTTGTCTGTTTATTTTTCTTTCATCTGTTTGTTGTGTTATTACATTTAGTGCGTTTCATTCTAGCCTTTTTCTGTTTTTTGTACATGTTAAACCCTACACACTAGCCGCGTTTCCATTACCCTTCAAATTGCGCAAATTGAAATTGCGAATTGAAAATACGTCCAATGGAAACACGTGAATTCACCTCAAAAACTCCTATTTATCGCAAAAAGGTTTTTACGCTCACATGAGGTGGTTTTTCAGGCGATTCGAAAAACAAATATTTCGCAAAACTGCAATGGAAACAGTTCTTGCGCATTTACAGATCACCCGACGTAGATGGCGCGGTATGTTTGGACAGAATACGAGACAGAGTTCTTTATTAAATTCACAAAATACAGTAGAATTACAGGAATAATGTATTCTAAACCTCAAAGAAATGCCACAGTCAAGACCTCGCAGCAGATATGAGGGAAAAACACCCAGAAACACCAGCCGCTCTCTATAAGGGCCCTTCCTTTCCATTAATGTTTGGATAACGCACATATGTCTCCTTTGATTAATAATAATGGTCAGTGCAGTGGCTGGGATATACGTAAACCTACCAACATCCGTCGCCATGATTTTTGGAATGACCTATCGCGAGACGAAAAAGTGATGTTTTAGTCGCATAACATCGGTTGATGGAAACGCCGTCATTTCACAATAGTTTTTTGTTGACGTTAAGAGAGAAAAAAAGTTTTCGCAAAAGTTTTGCGCAAATCTGTAATGGAAACGCGCCTACTGTCTGTTAGCAACACCATGGTGTTCTTTATATATACATAATTAACCTAACCCTATTGTATATGAATATGGTAATCAAATGGTATTACCGTCTCTCAACCATAGTACCTTCACAATGGTATTTCGTAAGTGTCCAATTCTATTTGTTATACTTGAAATATCCCCTTTATCCTCTTAGATATAACTGGCTATAGAGTGACGTGCACACCAACCAATGGGCAGCGTGGAACTACTCTAGAGGAGATTGTTCAAGCGGAAGAAACCTCATGTACTCTTGACAACCTGAGTCCTGGAGTTGAATACAATGTCAGTGT
This sequence comes from Siphateles boraxobius, assembly GCF_051911475.1. Lineage (NCBI taxonomy): Eukaryota > Metazoa > Chordata > Actinopteri > Cypriniformes > Leuciscidae > Siphateles > Siphateles boraxobius. The sequence continues at coordinate 10,837,229 of NW_027509175.1, forward strand.
CTACATTGTTAAAAACCACCTAGAAAGTGAGCCTGTCTCAACCACCATTACGCAAGGTAAGACCTAATGTATTGTGAACAGTATAGTAATAAGATAATTACAGGTAAGTTCAAGCCATGCTATGCTGGATCAAAACCACCATGACTGATCCAGAGCATCACCTGATTATCATGGACCTGTAGATTTATGAATTCACCCTGTCAAGACACCCAGCCAAAAAGAGGTGTAAAGAGGTGTTACATGTTATACGTGTATGCTTGCTATTTGCTGCTTTTAATACAAGCGATGACAGGCACTGAATAGGAACAAGCACATCTCACCAGATGGCATGTTATATACGTTATGTGGAAGCCAAACCACTATTGGTCCATTGTTAATGCTCAAGGCCACAGTGGTGATAACTAATGGCTTACTCCGCACAGGGCTCCAACCTGATGCCAGTATTCACTCAAATGTTTAGTCTCCAGCCCTGAACTATGTCCACTGCACCATATAATCCTGCTGCTCTTGTTAAATGCTGCAGATCCTTTTAGATGCATCACACATACCCTGTACAGATACACAAAGACTTTTGCTTTTAATATAGAGCTAATAATTACTAAGAAAATCCAGTAATGCAATTCCTTGGCATTGTTTAATCTGTTTGTGCATCATGCAAATAATTGTGTAATTCTCAACAAGCATGGATGTTTCACTTATACCAGCCCTAAGTGGTCGTGATAACAGTGTGGTTCTCCAGGGTCTGCGCCCAGGAACCAAGTAAGTGTTAAAGTCATTCCCATGAAAGGACGTTACCCAGTCCGTACCCTTGAGGGTATTCAGCACACTACCCATGAGGAGACTCAGCCCACTGGCATGGCAAATTGTAATTCAGCTTAGATTTTTAAGCTAGTAAGTTAATGGGGTTGAGTGTTATGGGGGTTCTTTCCTGATTTTTGTCCTTTCAAAAAGGCGATTCACTTTGGAGAAGAAGAATAAACGGAGCAGATCCAATAGGGTCTTCTCACCATCGGTGCTCGGGCCCTAAATATATTCAAATATTTAACAAATAAAAAAGTACATACAACCAATAAATAAAAATCTCAATATAGTATCACCGTATCACAAGCTCTTGCTAATTCTTCATGTTCTGTCACAAGGTGTTAGACTGATGCCCAGGTGAGACACACACACACACACACACATCCCTCATGCAGATCTCCATGTGACACGCGTGTCTCTGCAGCTGTTGAAGTGGAGAGCAAGTGTAAGCTGGAGCATGAGCGCCCGGTGATACCCGGATTCTTCCGGCCTCAGTGTGACGCACAGGGCAACTATCTGCCCAGGCAGTACTGGGACAGCACCGGGAACTGCTGTTGTGTGGACAAAGATGGCAAGGAGATCTCGGGCACACTCACGCGCGGGCAAACACAGTGTGACTCAGGTGCGTTTCATGACGAGGGTATACATGTGCTTTAGGTGCGCAAATTAAAATGTAATCCTTTGAGAAACCAGTACCTAGTACAGTAAAAGATGTATGATGATTAAAAAACCTGCTCTCACTCAAATTGCTATATTATGAATGCATTATATTATGCTTTTATTTTAGAATTATTTATATATTATTATTAAAAAAAAATTCTTTTTTAATTTTAGTTTTTTTTTATTCATTTTGCTATGTGCTTTTTACATTTTTATTAGTGTACACAATTTACATATTTCTGTTTAGCTTTAATTTATTTTTATTGGTAATATTAATAACCTCACGCAGATCTCCATGTGACACGCGTGTCTCTGCAGCTGTTGAAGTGGAGAGCAAGTGTAAGCTGGAGCATGAGCTCCCGGTGATACACGGATCCTTCCAGCCTCAGTGTGACGCGCAGGGCAACTATCTGCCCATGCAGTGCTGGGCCAGCACCGGGTGGCGATATTTTTTTTCACAGGATGGTAGGGGAAGACTCATGAATATTCATTAGGGAACTCATGTCTGATTGGTCTGATGACCTACACCCTAACCCCGCCCCTAAACCTACCCGTCACTGGGGGTCTGATGACCTACCCCTAACCCCGCCCCTAAACCTACCAGTCACTGGGGTTAAGACCAATCAGGCATGAGTTCCCTAATGAATATTCATGAGTCTTCCCCTACCATCCTGTGAAAAAAAATATCGCCACCGGGTGTCACGGTAGATGTATTCGCTGGTTCCTTCTAGTCTTGTGTTTATGTTGTTGTATGAGTGCACGTGTGCAAGGGGCGTGTCTGTATGTCATTACCTGATCCACTCCAGCTGTTCATCATTACAATCACCAGCTGCAGTTCATCTCACCACGCTTCTTAAACTCACCGCTGTTCTCTCACTTTTGTCAGATCGTTGTTTGATGTTGCCCTGTCTTCTGGTTCGTGTTCCTGCCTGGTGTTTCCTGTTCGTCGTCTTCCATGTGGATTTGGATCGTCTCACCGTTTGTCTGCACGTCACCAGTATTGACCATCGAAGTCCCTGCGTCACCTATCTCCACCTGGCTCACTGCACCCTGGACTTGTGTGTTTTGTGCTTCAAATAAATATTGTATTATACTCGCGATTGCTTCCTGTGTTTCTGCCTAACATGACACCGGGAACTGCTGGTGTGTGGACAAAGACGGCAAGGAGATCCCGGGCACACACACGCGTGGGCAACCCCAGTGTGACTCAGGTGAATTTCATGACGAGGGTATACATGTGCTTTAGGTGCGCAAATTAAAATGTTATCCTTTGAGAAACCAGTACCAAGTACAGTAAATGATGTACGATGAAGAATAAACCTGCTCTCACTCAAATTGCTATGTTATGACTATCTTATATTATGCGTTTATTGTAGAATTATTTATATATTATATTTTATTGTATTTTTTTTATTTTATTTTGTTCTATTCTTTTTGTTATGAACAAAATTTTAACAAAATGAACACATATATTTGTTATGTGCTTTTTACATTTTTTATTAGTGTACACATAATTTACATATTTCTGTTAAGCTTTAATTTATTTTTATTGGTAATATTAATAACCTCACGCAGATCTCCATGTGACACGCGTGTGTCTCTGCAGCTGTTGGAGTGAAGAGCAAGTGTAAACTGGAGCATGAGCGCCTGTTGAGACCCGGGTTCTTCCAGCCTCAGTGTGACGCGCAGGGCAACTATCTGCCCATGCAGTGCTGGTACAGCACCGGGTACTGCTGGTGTGTGGACAAAGATGGCAAGGAGATCCCGGGCACACTCACGCGTGGGCTACCCCAGTGTGACTCAGGTGTGTTTCATAACCAGGGTATACATGTGCTTTAGGTGCGCAAATTAAAATGTTATCCTTTGAGAAACCAGTACCTAGTAAGGTAAAAGATGTACGATGAAGAATAAACCTGCTCTCACTCAAATTGCTATGTTATGACTATGTTATATTATGCTTTTATTGTAGAATTATTTATAAATTATTATATTTTTTTCTTTTTTAATTTTAGTTTGTTTTATTCATTTTGCTATGTGCTTTTGTTATGTTTTATTAGTGTACACATCATTTACATATATCTGTTTAGCTTAAATTTTTATTGGTAATATTAATACTTTAGCTTTATTTTAGTTAGTCATCAGGGCATCATTTCTAATGGTCATTTAAGTTTTTTTAACTTTTCCATGTAATATCTATATTTTATTTTATTTCAAATAAAGCAGCCATGAAAAGGGCCCTCCCACCTGTGCCACCGCCACATGGCGGCTTTAGGAAAACATAGAATGGTGGGCAGAATGTAAATATAGGTGGACTATGTTTGAAGTCATTTGTATTTGCCACACTTAAGTGTGGCAGGAATTCCTGCTACCAGCAGGTTGCGCTATTACTATAACTGAATATTGTAATGTAGATGTGTTTAGGACAAAACGCTTATCAAACATGTGAAGTTTGGTGCAGATTGGGCAATCGTATGCCTGAGTTACAACAACTTCCTGTTTCGTGGCGTTAATCGCATACATTAGCACGTAGCCAAGTGTTGCATGATTTAACATGTTTCTAGCATCTTTGGTACTTCATGGCATATTTTAATGTTTCTGGGAGTGAATTACAGTGTAAAGCATGTCACTTCCTGTTGCCAGCAGGTGGCGGCGCTATGACTTACTGAATATTGTCATGTAGATGCGTTCAGGACGCGTGATTTTTTTTCCCAAACCACTTCAGCGGAAATCCCGCCCTGCAGCCGATTTCATTGGTTTAGGTTACAGTGACGGGTAGGTTTAGGGATCAGTGTTTGGTGTAGGCAATCAGTACAGTGATTGACATGACCAATGAAAACTTTAGAATCGGCTGCAGGGCGGGATTTCCGCTGAAGTGGTTTGGGAAAAAAAATCACGCGTTCAGGACAGGACTCTTATCAATGACATGATACTTCCTGCTACCAGCAGGTGGCGCTATTACTATAACCGAATATGACCATGGTCATGTGTTCAGGACAGGACAGGACAAATTTGAAAAGGATCATATCAAAACTGCAGGAGGAGATTGTTAAAGTACGAAGCCTGAAATTGGCAAAAACTGCTCAAAAATCGGCGAGGAAATTAAAAATGGCAGACTTCCCGTTGTGTTTAGGGCAGGTATTGGGTCATTACATGTATGTACCGAATTCCGTTCACATACGTGAAACATAGCGCCGGGGCTATTATTTGAAATATTAGTTTGTCCCACTTTTTGCCCCACACAATTCTGAAACCCATATCAGATGTAAATTTCGCACCCGTGCCACCACCACCCGGCAGCTTTAGGAAAACAGCACGTGGGCAGTACGTTAATATAGACGGACTATGTTAAAGTTATTTGCATTTGCCACACTTTCTGCTACCAGCAGGTGGAGCTATTCCCATAACCGAATATGAGCATGGTCATGTGTTCAGGACAGGACTCTTATCAAACATGTGAAGTTTGGGGCAGATTGGACATTGTATGCCTGAATTTCTGCAGGCTGTCTGTGGTTGCCTAGCAACATCGGAACTGCAAGCAACATTAATATAGAACTTATATGATGATGCATATTTCACCCAGTGGCTGAAATTTGGTATGCACTTCTACATTTGTCAGGCTGCCAAGGGCACATCCTTCGACGACAACTCAAGATCTTCACAATTTAACGTTGCAAAGGCCTTAAGATTACTCACCAAATTTGAAGAGGATCAGATCAAAACTGTTGGAGGAGTTTGTTAAAGGGCTGGTCCATACTTAATATTTTATGTCACTTTCGCCAATATTGTTGTGGCAAAAACAATTATTAAACAAACAGCATCACAGCATAAGAGACATCAGGATTCAAATTGTCCTTAAAATATATTTATTCTTGCAAGAATGTTCCCAGTCTACCCATAGACCGGCTACAGGCAGAGTGAGCCATTTCAGAGGTGCTTGGCTGGCAGTTTTATGTTTCCTCAAAGCTACCTTTTACAGCCCCCCAAACACAAGGAATAAAAGGGACCCCCCTTGACCCGGGAATCCTCTCACCTCTGAAGACCCACACTCACACACCCTGCGGCTGTATCAACATCACAAAAGAAACCCAAAATACAGTCAAAGAACGCATGGCATTCAAAAATCAAATAATTGAAAATAAAATACAAAGAAAAGATACATTTTTCCATAACAATTCCTCCTCTTTATCATTCTCTGATAAGCGATTTGGTTTAATTAACTATAGGTTTGATTATAACAATTTAATAACTCGCTTGTTTCTAATTCTATAATCAAACTCATGCATGATTATAATACCGAAAACACCACTCAATGTCAAAACTCATAAATGGTTACAATCATTTCAAGTCTTTACATCACAGTTATATTCTTCATGTCTGATTTTCGAATACCTGATCACTCTACTTGAATTTTGGAAAGAATATTTTGAAAGTAATACAAATTTTAAAAGTAAAAAGTTTGTAGCAAATAGGTAAATATTTTATCTGAAACCGGGCTAAATGGATAAACACTGTTACCGCATTTCCGACATAAAAACAGACCCTCAGTCATCTTAGACATAGTTTAAAGCATAGTAATAATAACGAAAAAGAACAATAAAAAATATATATATATATAAACATAAAATAAAAAATCCCTCATATCAAACCTATCACATTTCTGTGTAAATGTCAACACTCTCGTCGCTCTCATAATCATCACATTTGTGTGATAAAACACCTTGATTTTTTTCCTAACCATATTTTGTTAATTTTTTAATCCAATCAGGCAATGGTTTTATTTAGTAAGCTCTATTTAAAGCCCTATTTAATAAAATCTTTCCAGAAAAGTTTTATGATCTTATTCAATCTTCTAACCAATGTAGTTGTTCAAAATTATCTCTTATATTTCCATTACGGACCATCTTTTTATTTTTTTATTACCGTACTTCACCACAATTAAATAGATTTTTCTACTTTCCCTGAAAACATTTGAACCAATCAAATCATTAGATCTATATCAATACTAAGCCCTAGTTTGACTCAATCAAATAAAAATCGTCACAGAAACAGATTCTTCTGCTAAACTTAAACATCAGTCTGTCCTCATCTTCCTCCAGGTGTGATGATTATCTCGTTCGTCCCACAGACATTCCATTTTCGCCATTTTCACATTTTGCGCACCGTAGCAATGGTCTTTCCATCATTAGCGAGGAAGGCTGTTACTAGCACTAACCTTTTATTCCTAACTTTATGCTCTATTGGATGGTTTGAAGCTTGTCGGTGTAGTCTAAGGTGAGATGCTTGGACCTAGGTTTAACACTCTCCAATAATTTTCAAATCCATACAAGATTTTCCCTTAGATCACGATCGCACCCCCACTGGAATGAGTCATTTACTGTCTGCTGTCACCTGCGAATGGAGACCTTAAGTGATTTTGTTAGTGACCGCTTGTCTTGTCGTCCTTTTTTTTTTTTGGTGTGACCTGTGGAATTTTCAGCCTGAAACACATCACCGGATAATTTATTGCTCATTGAATAGCACTCAGGGTGGTTCTCCCCTGAAAAACACTCAACCCATTTTACTCATATTAACAACACAATACAGAATCAGTTCTGTTTGGTTCAATCCATCCTGACGTCCAGCAAAATGAAACTTTTAAGTTAGCGCGTCGCAAGGTGTGGCACCTTCCTGCCACAGTATTAACCCAGGCCAGGATTACTAGTCAAAATTCATCCATAGCCATTGTTTTCACTGGGCACAGTCTGCCCTGCCCGTTCACTCCTGTCCTGCCGCATCTGCCCTGGCGTTTCCTGTCGAAACAATTCTTGTTATTAGCATACTTACAGACAGCAATTTTGAGTGGGGGAAGAATGGCTTCTTGCAGGGCTTTTACCCAATTAAACCCAGTGTCCTTCCAGAATTTATCTTCCCACCTGTGCGATGGCTTTCATCAAATGTGAACCCCTTAGTAAACCATATTTGGCAACTATTATCATCCTCCTCTTGATGCACGACACATCTCGTGCATCAATCAAACATAATAAGATTCTGTTACATTTATCAGACGCTTTCATCCAAAGCGACTTACATTTCCAGGTACACATACTTTCTTATCAGTTCTTGCTTTCCCTCGGAAATCGAAACCCATGACCTTGGCGTTACAAATGCCAATACTGTTTGAGCAACAGGAAAAACTGCAATATTTGTTCATATTTATTTGGTAACATTTGTTTGGATAAAGTTTGCTAACCCAAACGTTGTCCTTCAGCCAAATTTCCTTTAGACATCTTTCTCTGCCTCTGAAACAAAAATATTACTTTATCTTCTTATCAAATTGTTTTAAGGCAATGCCCCCAGGTCTCACAGCGTATCCTGCTTTTCAGGCCTGTTGTTGGTCTCGCAATTCAGTCATCTAGAAACATACTCCAGGTCATCAATTGGTCAACTCAGGTTGTGGTGTGCACACTTCGTCAACGTCAGTCGAACAAAAATCTCCCCCTTTTTACAATACATAACTGTTATGGGCTCTCTGGATAATCTGATATACTGTATACTTAGCCTACGTGTTTGTTGCTGTCAAATCTATAACATTTTCTCAACATATGACTGACGGCTATCTACAAATTCCCAATTCTAATTTACACATCAATACTTAAACCTGTCCAGAAGGTAATTCAAATCTACTGCACATCATAAATGACCAAAACAATAATTAACAGACAGAGCTCGATGATCAATCAACTTAAAGCTCGTCCTATGTTCTGTGTTGCCTTCTTATCAGATTGACTCAAATTTCTCAGCTTACTTTCGAATTTGTCATTTGTCTTAACCCATCTATAATGCTAAAACACTCTTTCCAGAGGTAATTGACACATTTATACACACTATTCAGACAGAATAGTTGTCTTAAACTAACACATTCTGTACAAAACATGAATTAACACTCACACTCATCCCTGACTATGAACCGCTCATTTTTCTTATTCATATCTTTTCTCTAAAAAGACATTTTAATCTTACATTTTTCCTGTATCTTGTATCTAATGTTTTTTCTGGCCTCTTAATCAGTTTCAAAAGCATGTCTGTTTATTATTCATTTGATTTTAGAAAAGTCAGCTGTGTTGCTTTGGTTCATTATCATTACTTTGCTTCAGTTTGCCGTGGCTGACTGATAACAGAAAAACAGAGTACCATCCCCCTTCCTTCACTCAGACAGTATCTCTCTCTCTCCTTATAAACAAATAATATTTTCAATCAGCCTCCTAAGACTGTAATTTAGACAGAATGTAAATTCCTTACACTAAACTTTGAGCATTGTTATTCAGACTTTTAGACACCACCATGTCCTATAATGGTCCCTTGTCATGCCCGATACACTGACATCTCTGCATTTTCCTTGCCCTTAAGGCAACTAACATCATAACAAGTTTTATTACTGCAGCTGTGGTCTGTATGTTAATGAAGTTTAGACACCCCATTGTCTGAAAAGGTTCTCTGTGTCCCACACCCGGTCCCATTCTACAATTGCTCAGGATGTTATCAACCCAAATGGTGAAGAAACAATATAACTTCACTTCCTTCATCTCTATGAATCCTACATCCACTCCCTTCGCACCGATTTCACCTCCCTTTCCTGGTGGGCAGGTGCCCAGTGGCGATGCCGCCCTGTCTTAGGTTTTCCTCCTATGGCCATCGGAGGATCGTACCCGTCTCTGGGTCGACACCTCATGCACACTGGTTACAGCTCCATCCAATTGGGCAGAATTATCAAAGAGACTCTTTGATATACAATATCAATATGATATACAAACTTATTTCTTGAGTGTGGGTGAGAAGACATTCAAGAACCATCACAGTCAGTAGGAGTGTCCTAAAACAACAACAACAGTATTTAATCACTTAAATCCATTAAACCTAAAATAAACTTGTCAATATATCTTCTATCATTCAAGTTCCGTATTATTATTTTAAAAACTTCTTTAAAATCATTCAGTTTTGCTCCTAAAGCATTCACAAATTGTCCTCTGAATTGATCAAATCTGAACTGCCTCTAACATGATTTCTTTTTGCATTTCCATATCGATGGTTTTCAACTGAAACACTGTGCTTTGCTATAAATAGCTTATTATCGCGTATGACACAGGCTCAGATAACAGCTCTTAGCTTTGAATGAGAGAGAGAGAGAGAGAGAGAGACTGTTTAGGCATTCAGGACTGGTACCTTTGCACCTTCATAAACTTCTAACTTCAGGCTGTATCTACCATCTTTTAACTCTAGTCCAGCTTAAGGCATCTTTTCCATAAATTACATGTATTTTCAATACAAGCATAATTTGTTATAGTTTTCTCTTGCCAATACAGGGAATTTAGACATTACAAATTTCCACTCAGATTGAGTCTGTCACATGGCAGCTTCAGCCACAGCACACACCAGATTCAGATAAGCCAATTGTTTCAACCAAATCACAAGCTTATCTTCTAAAATCAACACATCAGCTTCTAGTTCTCTCATGGTCAACACTAACAAGCTTTTGTTTATTCAAATGCCATTTTTTACGCATTTTACATTTAGCAACTGTTAATCCTGTAACACTGCTTTTGCTTAACTTAGTAATTTTTTATAAAAAATAATAATGTTTCAAATTTCATCTAAATTTTAGTTGTCAGGTTCTCAATTACCATAGTTTAATATCTGACTTCCATGTTTTCTCTTCTAGGAGTTTACCGAATCTTCAATTAGGATCATCTAAAACCTTTTTTTAAGCGTTTTAGTTACCAGTACTCTTACAAATATTTTCAAACTCATCTAGTCTTATCTGTCATTTTTACATTAAACGGTACCTTTTATAGTTTTTTCCTTTTTAAAAAAAGAATTCCTTAAGTCTTCAATCTTATGACCTTATTTTCAAAACACTTTCTTGGTGGGCATCCACAGCTACGTGTTAAATGGCCCTGCTGACCACAATCAAAACACTCTCTTTCATCTGTTTGGTTCGCGTGTCAGCCACAACCACAGAGACCCTGCCCATGGTTTGGTCACTGTAAGTTTGCAAACGGCTCCAACTTACTATACTAACGCCCCAAGCAGTGTGTCCCATTCAGGAATGTAAACAGAGCCACTGATAAGCAGTTCTCTTCCTTCCTTTGACCATCCACCAGTGGTGGATTCAATCACAATAGCCAAATCATAATCCTCATCATTACCATTACCATTGGCATCACATTAATTTTCATAAACTGCACGGAAAATCATTCAACATATTCTAAGCGGGTTTCACAAAGTCTTTTGATTAACTTTTGGTCACACTTATCCAGGGAAATGATCCCAGACGCATATTTTCCTTTATAAAACAGACAATATCTTTTTTTCCTTCAATGACTTAATATCAACATCATATCCGACATTGTTCATTATTGATTTTCCACAATCTTTAGACATAGCTGTCTTTACATCTTACTAATTTTGTATTATCATCAACACTAATTCCAGAACAATCACTGTTCCATACTTCCAGTATAGCTGGACCTTCAGTCCCTCCTCAGTTACTAGATACAGACATCGTCTACAATCATAAATACCAGGATATATGCATTCGTTTTTATTTTTATAAAACTATAATTTCCAATTCCTTTTATAATAAATGAAGGTTGATATTTTATCCATCTTTTCACTACCCCCACTATAGACCCTTTAGGTTCAAAAACACAATGGTTATCAAACTAAAACTAAACATCATCTGCAAATCTCTTTAAAGTGAGGGTTTCAGAGCTGAGCTGTTTACAGCATTTGCTCTTTTCTGTCTGACTATCATGACTGTTCAGTTACTCTTCATACAGTATAAAGAAATTTAGCATGTCATCAATTTAATTAACACTGGTTTGAAAGCTTATTCTTCTATCAAATGGTTAGTCTGCAGATTCAACTTAATATTATCATTATTCCTCAGTCCCGCTTATCTCTACTGTTCCACAGAAGCCACAAGATTATATTACTCGTCTCAGTCCCTACATTACACAGACAGCTATCATAGCCGCTCGCACCTTCAACTCTTGTTATAAAAATATGGCAATCTATTCTTCAATACCCTTGTTTTCATAACATTCATACAATAAGGCACATTCAAATCATCATTTCAATCATTATTTTATCATTAAAATATAGAATTGTTCCCCATTTTGCTTAATGAAACATTCCTTATCTTCATATCACATTAATTCCTGTTACTCATACTCAATGCATTATTATTTTTATCTGAATCTTTTCATACCATTTCAACTTAATTTGACTTAACAGGCTTATCATAAATAGTTCCAGAAATTTTATCAGAAATTTTATTTTCATAAAATACTTTCTTCTACTATATTTCTTTCTACATCCTCAGTTCTACATGCCAATTCTTTGTTCATATTCAGTCCTACATGCTAATTCTTTCTTCGCTTTCAGTTCTACATTCTCATTCTTTCTTTATATTCAGTTCTACATGCTTTTCTTTCTTCACTTTCAGTTCTACATGCTTATTCTTTCTTCATATTCAGTTCTACATGCTAATTCTTTCTTCATATTCAGTTCTACATACTTATTCTTTCTGCATTTGTTTTCGTTCCCTCCTATCTGCTTCCTCAAGCCAACAATCTGTCTCCTCACATTCTTTACACACATGACGAAAACTACCGCGACAACTCTGTTGCTTTTCACTGCTTTTCTTTAACTGACTTTTTTTTCACAACATTCAGTCTTATTTTGCTAGGTGTCCCTTCTTCAGGAAAATCATGATATTTGATCAACTTTTCCTATGTCCAACATACATTTATGTCCGTAATTCTTTTTCATTTGACCGAAAACTGGTGTGTAAAAATGATCTTGCTTAGGCCTACTATAAGATGATCCCATACTGGCTGAACTGTATCTCTCCTGGATTTTCCCTCGACGCGCGCGCCTAATAATCTGTCGAACGTCTTCAACAGACCCGATTCTGTCATCTCGTTCCGGCAACGTTAGCAAATATGCTCTGTAATTACGGTTTACTCAAAATTCAATTCAATTCAATTCAATTTGTTTGTATAGTGCTTTTCACAATGCATATTGTTTCAAAGCGCGCTCTACAGCAAATTGCATTTCAGAATCTTTCCGTGAGCGCTTTCCAGCGCCCGATTGATTCTGGTTTACCTAATTAAATCAGGTGTGTTTCTCCCGTCCACTGTGGCTCTTCTGTCCACTTTTACGAGACTTTCTCAGGTTACAATTAAAGATTTTGAGTGCACCAATAATTCAATCATGGTTCTTTCGTCCACTGCGACTCTTTCGTCCGCTTAACGAGCTAGTTTTCGGCATAAAATTGACTTGTAGTGACGGGTCGTTAGTGCTGGTTCACGTGATTAATCAGGTTAAGGCTCTTCCGTCTACTTAACGAGACTTTCTTAGGTTACAATTACCGGATCTAAGAGCCGGCTCTTTTCAGTGAGCCGATTCAAACGAGCCGGCTCAAGAAAAAGAGCCGGAATGCCCGTCACTACCTCAATTTCCCCCTCGAAAACCTTTTCTGCCCGACCAAAGAGATAATTCCAGCAACTATGGTTCATTTACAGTTATATCAAACTACATTGCACAAAAAAAAAAAAAATTACTGTCTCTTACCCGAGATGCTTTCACTGCCACCGAGTTCTTTCTGATTCCAGTGGGTTCCTCCTAGCCCTGATAGCAGTTTTGGCTCTTCTCTCTCAATTTGGCGAGGTAAGATCAAAGCCTGTGCTTTGAGATGATCAGTTTGTCAAATCCTCTGTCAGGACCAGAAGAAAACCTCAAGGAATCCGACTTCTGACACCAAATTGTTGTGGCAAAAACAATTATTAAACAAACAGCATCACAGCATAAGAGAAATCAGGATTCAAATTGTCCTTAAAATATATTTATTCTTGCAAGAATGTTCCCAGTCTACCCATAGACCGGCTACAGGCAGAGTGAGCCATTTCAGAGGTGCTTGGCTGGCAGTTTTATAATGTTCCTTTCCTCAAAGCTACCTTTTACAGCCCCCCAAACACAAGGAATAAAAGGGACCCCCCTTGACCCGGGAATCCTCTCACCTCTGAAGACCCACACTCACACACCCTGCGGCTGTATCAACATCACAAAAGAAACCCAAAATACAGTCAAAGAACGCATGGCATTCAAAAATCAAATCATTGAAAATAAAATACAAAGAAAAGATACATTTTTCCATAACACCTTACACCATATCCAAATCAAACATGAGGCAAAGTATCTTTGTTTTGATATTTAGACTCTCAACTGCTTGGTATAATCATATCATGCACTTCCTCCTCACTGTTTAATTGCAAAACATTGGTTTGAGAAAATACCCCCCCTTTAAAGTTATGTCAGCAAGTGCTGTCATTACTTGACTCGACTTTCAATGCCTTTACTGAACTGTAGATGCAACTCTGGCTGCCTCTTTACCAGCTGCTTTGCTTTTAAAGGGTTAGTTCACCCAAAAATGAAAATGATGTCATTAATGACTCACCCTCATGTCGCTCCAAGCCCGTAAGACCTCCGTTCATCTTCAGAACACAGTTTAAGATATTTTAGATTCAGTCCGAGAGCTTTTTGTCCCTCCATTGAAAATGTATTAACGGTATACTGTCCTTGTCCAGAAAGGAAATAAAGACATCATCAAAGTAGTCCATGTGACATCAGTGGGTTAATTAGAATGTTTTGAAGCATCGGAAATACATTTTGTCCAAAAATAACAAAAACTACGACTTTATTCAGCATTGTATTGTCTTCCGGTTCTGTTGGGGATCCGCGTTCACGAGTCCGCAGTGACGCTGATGACGTAAGACGCTGCTGACGTGTATCTGGTGCGTCCGTGTATTCAGGTTCAAATAAATATGGCTGGGCAAAAAAATGCAAGTCTTCCTCTGTGTGGAAATCCTTAGACATGTTTGTGAAGATTGTTTTGTTTCCAGCGTGCGTCTCCCTCAGACTGTAAACGAAGCTCGGGCGCACCAGACACACGTCAGCAGCGTCACTGAACGCGGATCCACAACAGAACCGGAAGACAATACAATGCTGAATAAAGTCGTAGTTTTGGTTATTTTTGGACCAAAATGTATTTCCGATGCTTCATAACATTCTAACTAACCCACTGATGTCACATGGACTACTTTGATGATGTCTTTATTTCCTTTCTGGACAAGGACAGTATACCGTTCATACATTTTCAATGGAGGGACAAAAAGCTCTCGGACTGAATCTAAAATATCTTAAACTGTGTTCTTAAGATGAACGGAGGTCTTACGGGCTTGGAGCGACATGAGGGTGAGTCATTAATGACATCATTTTCATTTTTGGGTGAACTAACCCTTTAACACCTTTTCCCCACCCAGAGCTGACTTCTGATCTGCCTAGCCTGCCTCACCATAGCGGCCCAGACTAGCTGGATGTGCCTGAGCCTGACAACAGAGTTCACGTAGTGGGTTCCACTGGGCATGAATCGCCTGATGCACACGGAACAGTTTTTTGACGTTTGATGCATGTAAACCTGTTGTAGGAAACTCCAAAACAACATTAGGAAACTTTAAAATATCCTAATAGGGGCCCTTTAATGGTGAAATGCATTTAGAACTGAAATTCAAAATGAAGGAAAAATTGCATTTAATGTTGCTTAATTGACACACTTGCTAGCTTATCACTGTTGATTCAAGCGAAATTTTCTCTCAGTGGACTTCTATGATCAAAAACCTTGATCAGTGTTTAAAGTACAACTTCTGGAAATGGAAAAACTGCACAAAATCTGAGAGGAAGTTCAAAATAGCTGACTTCCTGTTGTGTTTAGGGCTACGCTCCAAGAGACTTTTTTGTAGGTATTGGGTCATTACATGTATGTACCGATTTTCATAGCTGTTCGTGAAATGTAGCCGGAGCAATACTTTTGAGCCATTTTGCCCCACCCAATTCAGAAACCCATATCACACGTACATTTTCACCACTTCTGAAGCGTGTGCAAAGTTCAATGAGTTTTCGAGCATGTTTAGGCCCCCCAAAAAGCGATTAAATTTGAAGAAGAAGAATTAACAGAGCAGATCCAATAGGGTCCTCTCACCATCGATGCTCGGGCCCTAAATATATTCAAATATTTAAAGGGATACTTCAGGATTTAGCATTAAGCTTTGCATCAGTAGAAAACCAGTAGTATTTTTGAATTACCGTGCTTCCCCCCCTCATATCCCCCTGATATGAGAGATTTATGTATTTTTAGTCTGGGAAAAATCCTCCGATGACGCAAAAATCATCATTTTGCGTCATCGGAGGATTTTTGGGCCAGAGGCTTAAAACTACAGCCAGTACTAGTAGCTAGTTCCGCATGTTTTCACCAAGCCCATATGGGGCGGGATCTCACTCACAGAAAGTAAAGATAGTGTCAGCCATCTTTCTGTTGAAGCTAAGCTAACAGGCTCTTGCTCTGTGTAGAAAGTTTGTATAGTAGTCTAATCATTTAGGAGTTTTGAAGTTGAAATAGCAGAAGGGGATTTCGAAGATCTGTTGCGCGAATCTGATGCTCGCGGCTACCTGTACGAGCCGCAATACAGCGACGAACAGTTTCGGGAGATGGAGGAACAAGAGGCGGCCGTAGCAGCTGCTGCAGCAGGGGAGCAAGACCTGACTCGAGCCCGGCCAGACTCCAGCTGGGGCGGACTGGTGGTGTCAGTGCTCTCGCTGTGCGCCTATGGAAACAGATAGAGAGTCCTATTGCTGTCGCGAATTTCAGTGATGTCATTTTCTTCTGGACGAAATTGGAAACGCCAGCCAAAGCCCGCAGGGACAAATGGACGGCTTAGTGTAAAGTGAGTATTTGGTTTGTTTTTCTTTTTTTTACTAAGACGTAATGAACAGAGTTTGGACTTTTGGAGTTTGGACTCTCGGCATTATCACAATGTTCTTCACGCGTAGTCAGCTGAGCTGTTGTTGTTATATTTACTATGCTAGCATACTGTATGTGCAAATAGTTCGCATTGCTAACGTTGTGCTTAACGTTACTGTTTTGTAGAAAATATCGCCGACGCCTAACAGCCTACCGTCACTTTATGGAATGGGTCCTGCAAGGCGAGGGACATAGTAAAGGCAATCGTCTTGTTTTGTCCACCTGTGTTGTCCAGGATATAAGACGGACATATCCAGCCTCCTGACGGGCAATATTGTGAATAAGGAAACAGCTGAAGCTCTGGAAGAGCTTTGAGTGTAAAAGTGTTAATATTCTTTATATTTTTAATTAAAAGTTATAACTCACATTGGTTGTGGTTCTTTTTATAAACCTTTACTGTTACTAGAGTATGTATTAGCCTAGAGAATGTGTGGAATTTTTTTTCGGATACTGCCGCCTGTAACCGGTAGGCGTGGTTAGGGAGCAAAGCAAGTGCATTCTGGGAGTTGTTGTCTTTCAGCCACATGAGTAAAAAATACATTTTCTGCCTTTTCTCACTCTAGAATGCTTCAATTTCAAAAATAATTTCACATTTCTACTATATAAATGATCACTATTAAATACACATTCATCTTCCCAGAGCTGAAGTATCCCTTTAAAAAATTAAAAGCACATGCAACCAATAAATAAAAATCTCAATACACTGTATCACAAGCTCTTGTTAATTCTTCATGTTCTGTCACAAGGTGTTAGACTGATGCACAGTAGAGACCTGCGCGGGACGGATTTTTCTCCTGCTCCCGCAAAAATATGTTATTTTCTCCCGATCCCGCCCGCAACAATCACGTTTCGGCCCGCTCCCGCCCGCAAAATCCCGCGGGTAAACGTATAAGTAGTTTTTTTTTTTAAATACATTGCATATCCTGTCTGCTACTCTGTTATTTTTTCACTTGCTCCCTTGTTGAATATACATTTTCAAAAAATAAACGGAAAATAAACAAATGTTTCGTTTTATTTGCGTTTAATTCAATGGATGAACATGAATTTAGAACATGGAAATACAGCAAAAAAAAGTGAGAAATGTAAATAAATAAAAATATACCATAATAATTATAGTATAGCCTAATAAATTTTAGAATAATAATAAACCTGGATTTCTTGACACTTTCGACTGCCGTAAACGTCAGTGAAGTTTGGCCTTTCAAAACGGTGCACACATGACGCTTCAGACCTGAAGTTCCAGACTTGTGCCCGCTGTATGTGAGTATTTTGCTGCATTTGTCACAGCTCGCAAAATGAAGGTGCTTTCCATCGCTATCGCATAGGCTACTACTGAAAAACATTTCCAAATCTCAGATTTTCCTTTGTTTGGTTTTGTAGTTTTGCATGTTCCTTTCTTTAATAACGAACTAATATCTGTAGCACTAAACGATCCACCTGAGTCATGCGGTGCAGACATTTTGCCTCTGTGTGGTAGGCTTGGCTGTTCTGCGCCTATGAACCACGCGAGAGTTAGCTTCCGACCTTGTGCCTGTAAATCGTTTTTATTTTAGTTATACTTGTTGCTTGTGCATTAGATAAATAACGGTTTATTTGTTTCTAGTTATTTTATTTTGTTCTATATTTCCCGCAAATAATTTTATTTTCCCGCAACCCGCACACAATAATATCTTGCCGCCCGCACCCGCATTCACCCATCAAATATTGTCCCGCGCCGCACTCGGTTGCGCTGGGTCCCGCGGGAGTGCAGGTCTCTAATGCACAGGTCAGACACACGCACCCCTCAAGCAGATCTCCACGTGACACGCGTGTCTCTGCAGCTGTTGGAGTGAAGAGCAAGTGTAAACTGGAGCATGAGCGCCCGGTGATACCCGGATTCTTCCAGCCTCAGTGAGACGCGCAGGGCAACTATCTGCCCATGCAGTGCTGGTACAGCACAGGGAACTGCTGGTGTGTGGACAAAGACGGCAAGGAGATCTCGGGCACACTCAAGCGCGGGCAACCCCAGTGTGACTCAGGTGCGTTTCATGACCAGGGTATGTGCTTGAGGTGCGCAAATTAAAATGTTATCCTTTGAGAAACCAGTACCTAGTACAGTAACAGATGTATGATGATTAATAAACCTGCTCTAACTCAAATTGCTATGTTATTACTGTTATATTATGCTTTTATTTTAGAATTATTTATAAATTATTATTTTTTTTCTTTTTTAATTTTAGTTTGTTTTATTCATTTTGCTATGTGCTTTTGTTATTTTTTTATTAGTGTACACATAATTTACATATTTCTGTTTAGCTTAAATTTTTATTGGTAACATTAATACTTTAGCTTATTTATTTCAGTTAGTCATCAGGGCTAGTTTTTTAACTTTTCCATCTAATGGCGCTTTTCCACTGCATGGTACGGTACGGTTCGGTTCGGTACAGCACGCCTTGGCGCTTTTCCACTGCATGTTACGGTACGGCTCGGCACGGCTCACTTGTGGCGCTTTTCCACTGCATGGTATGGCTCGCTTTAAATGGTACCACTTCTGTTGAGGTTCCAAGCGTACCGTACCGATACTAAAATGTGACGTGGAAGCACTGTAGTTTACTGATTGGTCAGACAGACAGAATCGTCACTACCAGCGTCATTGTATTTGCGAGACATCAAACCCGCTGGATTTAAATAGCCAGTAACAGTCACCGCTGTAGCACCTGTTTTAAAACTACTTGCTTGACTTGCTTGAAGAAAAAAAACTTCGCAGTGGAAAAGCGAAGCGAAGCGAGCCGAACCGTGCCGCGCCGAGATGAACCGTACTGAGCCGTACCATCCAGTGGAAAAGCGCCATAATATTTATATTTTATTTTATTTCAAATAAAGCAGCGATGAAAAGGGCCCTCCCACATGTACCACCGCCACACGGCGGCTTTAGGAAAACATATAATGGTGGGCAGAATGTAAATATAGGAGGACTGTTTGACGTCATTTGTATTTGCCACACTTCCTGCTTTTTAACATTTGAAATCTTAGTTCAGGTCTAACTTGTCTACTGGAACAACCCGAAGATAAGTGTCTTGCTCAAGGGGTCAATGGTTCATGGCTTGTTTCTTGCGGGATTTGAACCAGCATTCTTTCATTTAATAGTGCTGAGCTCTAGCAACTATGCTAAAACACCCTATACATACTCCCTTAACGCTTACCTTCCAAATCTCTAGCTAATTTGCAGCATCCAAGAGACCTGACCTTCTCTGATGTGGACTCCACCTCCATGCTTGTGACATGGGATGTTCCACGGGTTCCAGGAGTGACCTCCTATAGGGTTCTGTATTCTAGTCCAGAGGAGGGAGAACGAGAGTACCAACCAGCCCTAAGTGGTCGTGATAACAGTGTGGTTCTCCAGGGTCTGCGCCCAGGAACCAAGTACAATGTTAAAGTCATTTCAACATTGATGGTTAACCACTGTCAGCTCAATGAGCTGTCCAAAATCTATAGTGTTAACTTGGTTAATTTTTTAATGTTGCATTCTGATTGGTTTAGAATAGATGAAGAATGGTTTCAGAACTTCTTTTACCATATTTTGGAGTATTGCTGTTTAATTAAATAATTTTAATTCATACTTCAGGTTTGCAGCCAGGTGTCTTGTATGTGGTCAACATGTACACACTGAACGGAAATACTCGAAGCCCTCCATTCACCTTGACTGTAACCACAGGTACAACTAAGCAAATTTGTCCATGTGGGAATAGTAACACACTGTATTAATGCTAATACCTGAAGTCTCAAAATAAATTGATTGACATTTACCAGAATGACCTTTATGAACTTTATATCATTACAGCTTGGCCAGCTGTTCAGTCTCCTACCAACCTTCAGTTCACCTCCCTGACCCCCAATTCCATCTCATTTACTTGGCAAGCCCCTCCAACACAAATTACAGGATATTACATCACTTATGAAGAATCAGGTGGTTCGCCTCGTGAGCTTATACCACGTCCTAACGCTGACCAGAACTATGCCACCATTACTGGTAAGACTGCATCACGTTACACCCACATGTGATATACATAGATGTTAGAAAACAAATTTCAAAATGTGACCATATTGTGATATTTTAAATACAGGTCTGAAACCAGGCACCGAATACATCATTAAGATCATTGCCCTAATGAATACCCAAAGAAGTGCACCACTGGTTGGCACAGCCACAACTCGTAAGTGTTTGCTCATATGAAAACATTGATTTCCCTAATTTGTAAGTATAAAAAAATCTGCTTAATGAATAAATGTAAATTATTAATCCACATATTGATACATAAGGTGTACTCCATTGTGCTTTGTTGCCGAATGGAACACATTTAGTTAAACTAGCCAACACTGTATTTTATAAAAGCTTTGATAATACACTCACTTGCCTTTTACTAGAAATAGATACTTGGGTAAGCCATAGTTTTTCTTAGTTGCAGTGCTTAGCTTTTTAATGAACTGAAATGCAAAAAGAAGGGAAAAATTGCATTCAATGTTGCTTAATTGACACACTTGCTAGCTTATCACTTGTTGATTCAAGCAAAGTGTTCTCTCAGTGGACTACTATGATCAAATCCTTGATCAGTGTTTAAAGGGCTGGTCCATACTGAATATTTTATCTCACTTTTGCCAATATTTTCACTCTGAGGAGAAGTGTATTCTGTGGACTGAATTTTCTTAGCCTTACACCATATCCAAACCAAACGTGATGCAAAGTATCTTTGTTTTGATATTTAGACTCTCAACTGGTTGGTATAATCATATCATGCACTTCCTCCTCACTGTTTAATTGCAAAACATTGGTTTGAGAAAATACTTGGACCCACCCCCCCTTTAAAGTTATGTCAGCAAGTACTGTAAATACTTGACTCGACTTTCAATGCCTTACTGAACTGTAGATGCAACTCTGGCTGCCTCTTTACCAGCTGCTTTGCTTTTAACACCTTTTTCAAGTCTTGTCAGCCCATTACCCATCAAGATGAGAAGTTGTTCCAGGTAAAGAAAGGATGTACAGTATAAGTAACCAATTTTTTTTTATCTCCTTACCTTTGCTCTTAAGATTGACTTTTTCTTGTTTTGCAGATGCGTGTCCCAGGAACGTCCACAAGTGCCACCCTGATTGGTCTCACCTCTGGTGCCTCTTATAATGTCATGGTGGAGGCCTTGAAAGGAGCCCTCAAACACAAGATCTTGGAGGAAATTGTCACAGCTGGAAACACAGGTCGAGAAAGGATCTATGAACATTGATGAAAGTTTAAAAGTGCACATGCTTATGATGCTTGTTCCTTAAATGTTTCTTTATTTTGTTCCCTGTAAAATCAACTGTACCAGGAGATGTTTCATCCAGCAAGGACTCATGTTATGACACCTTCACAGCCACTTACCATGATGTTGGAGAGGAATGGGAGCGTATGTCTGAGACTGGCTTCAAACTCTGGTGCAGATGTCTTGGCCTGGGAAGTGGACATTTCAGATGTGACTCTTCCAGTGAGTAACTTCACACCTGAAGGTGAAATGGTGGATTTTATCCTGAAGGCAATCCTGTCTATCAAGAGCGTATGCACTCTGAATGCCTGTTTTTACACAGAATGGTGTCACGACAGTGGAAACAACTACCGCATTGGTGAAAAGTGGGAGCGACGGGCAGAAAATAGTCACTTGATGAGCTGACCTTGCCTTGGCAATGGTAAAGGAGAGTTCAAGTGTGAACCACGTAAGTCCTTTCTCTTCTGTATAGTCAAGTTTCTTCATTTCCAAGCAGTGGAATAAAAATTTATTATATTTCGTTATAGATGAGTCCATATGTTATGATGACGGAAAGATGTACCAGGTCGGAAACCAGTGGCAGAAGGAATACTTGGGGGCAATCTGCACTAGCACATGCTATGGAGGACAGCAGGTATGAACTATTTAATTCACATCCATATGCATGGACAACTTAGAGAAAGTAGATTTAAAAAGTCCTTCAAAGAGAAATGAGACTTTAAAGAGGGTGTGTTCACATTTAAATGCTCGAGTCTGATGAAATGCATTGTGTACATGTTGCTCTTAGGGTTGGCGCTGTGAGAATTGCACAAAAGCCTGGTGCTGAGATAAGCTCCGAGCTGCTGAAACCTGTCCGCTTAAACACCGGCCACAGGGTGGTGGGTATCTGCCTTAATTCATTCAAACATCTCAAATGGCCACACAAAATATCTTTAGTTTTTCAAGCTGGGAATGTACCATTATATTTTTGGTAAATGTGCAATGAATACTGCATTGCCAAGGTTCCTAGTACACATTTGAATTTATACATATAAATAGTTCTGGTTTTCATTGTATAACATATTTCCCTTTGTTCTTTCAGAACATTCAATGCCCCATCGAATGTCTCCGACCTGAGCTTCTTGCAGATGCTGTGGCCAATCCCAAATCCCAAACCCCAAGAGTGAAACCTTTCTGAAAGAACTGCACCATGACCTCCTTCCCCCATTTTGCAATATTTGACGTAGGACATAAGAGAATGTACTAAACACATACTGCCTTAAAGCCTCCCTGTTTGTTACCACATCTGTTCAGCTGCTGCTTTACACAATGTCTGTTGTGATGCATCATTCACAGCCTTTGACTGCTGTTACGTTGAGGAATTTGATTGGCTTTTACTTGTTTGCTAGGATGTTTAATACTAGTTAATACAAAGTCCGCTTTGTAGTCGGTTAATACAGTCAACTTTATACCAAAACTGCAATGGAAAAGAACAGATTTTTTTTAAATGATTTTAGCCTTTATGAATTGATAGGGCAAATTACAAAAAAAAAAAACTACTTTACTAGTATTTTTTTAACAGATTTTAACCTTTATTAATTGAAATAGGCAAATCTGAGACATACGTTAGTAGGGGAGAAAAGCACTGTTTTATTAGAATGTTAGAGCACCACTGGGGTACCAAATACCAAGTCTAAATTTGATAATCTTTTTTTCACCCCCACATGGCTCATTGATTACTTAGAGTCAGCACTGTTTTTAGATTGATACTGTATGTTAATTTGCAATTTTTTTTACTATCCCTTCATTCAGAAGTGTGCTTGTATAGAATGTTATTTGTTGCATTTGACTGTCAATGTCATAAGTATTTGTTACTGTTAAATATACTTTTTTGATATTGCAAAACTCATGACAAATTGTTTGTATAAAATTTCACAAATCAAATTCTTTTGGAGTGAGATTCTAAAGTAAACATTGCAAAAAACAAAACATGTCAATAAATGCAAATAAACCCTTGATGGAATCTTTGAGAAACTATTGTACTCAATTTTTTATTTTTTATTTTGTAATGCTCATGAGACATTCAAGACAGCACAATGGAATGCATCAGAAAGAGTATGGAGGCGATTTCATATTGTAAATGTTGCAGAAAAAATAAGGACAGCATGGCAGAAATTATGCAAAGAAAACATTATTATAATAAAATGAACAGGAATGGATCATCTTATTAGTGTATCAGTAAGCAATGCGTGAAGAATGTTCCTAACTATTTAGCAGCAACAAAAGAGAAACTCAACAATTCTAATATTTAAACTAGTGAGTGGACAGACTAGCTATTGGGCTAAGTTATGACATATGGGTAGAAACTAGGAATTACAGTAAAAGATGTACATCTAAAAAGAAAGAAACCCTAGTCCTCTGTAACAGTGAAAACGGTTGGTTATGGGTAGAAACTAGCAATTACAGTAAAAGATGTACATCTAAAAAGAAAGAAACCCTAATCCTCTGTAACAGTGAAAATGGTTGGTTATTTGTATTCAACTGGATGTTGTGTAGTGTTTTTCAGTGATGGAAGAGACGGATGTTGGTGTGCACCAGGGTAATACCCAGCTCATTGCAGGCATTGATGACCACCTCATCAGCAGTAGAACCAGAGGGGGCGGCAATATATTCCACACCACTCTAAAACCATACACAAGATAGAAAATGAACTGCATATAAAAGTGACAATTTTCTAAGTATAGGCATTTAAACGTATAATATAGCAACAAATCCCTTTGGTGACAAGTATACAAGTGTGCATGGATAAATGAGGTGCATAAATATGGAAACAATGATTTAAGCTTGGTAACTAGGGGAGGGTGTTTACCCGTTTGGCACGGTCAACATTGTCCCGGAAGGGAAAGAAAGCATCAGAGCTGAGGGCCACAGCCTGCAGAGAACTGATCCAGTTCCTCTTCTCTACCTCTGACAGAGGCTCAGGAATCTCCTCAAACAGAGCCTTCCAAGCCTCCATATCTGGACCCTGAAGTACAAATTAAATGTCATCAGAAAACCTCCTCAGGAATCGGCAGAAATATTGACACATAGGCCTGGTTTCACAGTTAGGGCTTAGATTAAGCCAGGAGTAAGACTTAGATAAAAACTATGACATTTAAGTAGCTTTTATAAACATGCCTTAGAAAAAAAAAATCCTCTTCATCATCAGACAAAACAATAGCACCGATATATTTAAAGAGATGTCAGTGCAAGTGGCTTTTAATTAAAACAGCTTAAACATGCATTTTAGTCAGGGACTAGCTTTTAAGCCTAGTCTGTGAAACTGGGCAAAACAATTATTTCTATCACTGATAGAAATGACTATCACTTCAAAGATTTGCATTTTCAGTTTTTGTTTCTGATGCCCTTTATAGGTTGAGGGACCAGGTATATTAATAATAATCATCATATGAAATAAAACAGTGACATTCTCACAATTAAGCACATTTTCCTACCAAATTCTGTAATTTCAAGTAGGGCTGCAACTAACGATTATTTTGATAATCGATTAATCGGACGATTATTTTTTCGATTAATCGGATAGAAATTAAATTAGATTTTTTTTTTATTATAACTAAATAAAACCGTAAATCAGGGTAGTTATGTGTAAAAGTGTACTTTAAAAAGTGCAAAAGCCACACATTGAGTTTTACTAATATCAATATTTGCATTGTTTTTAATGATAATTGCTGATGGCAAGTTGACAAACATGATTATTGTTAAAAAAATGATATCCAACATATTATGTTTTAACACAATTTTTGTTAAAACAAATTTCCACAGACATGTTGTTCAGATGTGAATATCTGAACTTAAAACAAACTAAAAACATCTAAAATATATAATTCATTTAATTTTTATTTAAAATTAATTATATACAAGGAATATAAGGATAAAGAATATAATATATATTATATATATAATATATAAAAGAATATAATATAAGGATAAATTGAATAAATAAATATAGAAAGACTGAAAACAATTGTGTGACCGTAGAGCCGCAGTAGATCGCGTTTGAAAAACAATTAAAACTTAGTAGACAAATGCTATAAAAAGAGAACGGAATGGAGGTAACGTTACCCAGCAAGCTAACAGGCTTGAGTAAAGGACAGGAGAAATTATGCATTAGTGCACAAGCATTCGCTGAAAACCACTGAGTACAGTGACTAAAAAAACAATATTTTACTGCTGCTGTTATTAACTGCCTTTGTATTTAATGCTTCACTTTGTAAAGACCGTTTTAATTTAACCTATTTCTGCGGTAGCGCTATTTTAATCCATCACTTACGTTGCGAGCGAACTGATTGCACAACCTGATGCTCGAGACAAAATACAGACATCCCGGAAGTCCCCCGCATATTGATTGCGGCTCCCTGATGCCCGCGAATTAGTTCAAACTCCCGAAATCTAGAGCGCGCAAGCAAGAGCGCGCATGCGAGACAGAAGAGACTGCTCCAAACCGTGTAGCGCGCGCGCTCGGCGGAGCGCCTGAGGGAGAGAGACCTTGCGTGTGTGTGCGTACCAGTAAACGCTCCCCGTGACGTAAGCAGACCAACTAATCGATAATGACATTCGTTGACAACGATTTTCATAATCGATTATAATCGATTTTATCGATTAGTTGTTGCAGCCCTAATTTCAAGCATCATTATCTTTATATTAGATATGTATTTTGGGGTGAAACGAACCAGACATTTCTTGACTGTTATATATTTGGACGATTCTGACAAACACTATTTCATGATCCCAAATTATAACAAAAAAAGTGAGAACAAATGAACACTTCTTTTGCACAATAACTCCTGAAATTTCACACAATGATTTGAAAAAGACAATTTGCATTCTCTGAAAGATCTGGTCAAGTATGCATGGTTGTTGGCTGATGTAGATAAATCTCAAAACAGCCAAATATCATCTGATTAATTAGGCTGGCTAATATATGCATAGTACAAATGACCAATTTTTGGATACAATACCTCTCCAATTGTTCCACTGACATACTGATCGATGGCATTAGCCATCTCTGCACGCTTAACTCCGCTGCGGAATTTCATATTAAGCACTCTGGGATGGTGCCTGAGCCACCAGTTATCAGCCTTGTCTCCGGCCAGCCGAGTGCAGTGGATACGAGACTGCTGCCCAGCGCCAATGCCAATCACCTAACAAACACAAACCATAATAATGATGTTTACAATTAATTTTCATGGTTTAAAATGGCATTTTTCATTTATTTTTATTTTTTTGGTTACCTGACCATCCTTTGCATAACACACAGAGTTGGACTGAGTGTACTTCACTGCGATACTGGCTACAATGAGGTCTCGAAGAGCACTCTCAGAGAGCTGCAATGAGACCAAAATCACATTTTCTATGTTGAAAATGATAAGCTAATATAATAACTCATCCTTCCACAGTCCAATCAAATCCCAATTGATAAAATCGTGACCAACATTTACTACAGAAAATTGTTTCACGCCCCCAAAACGTAACATTAAAAACTTTACCTATGCTAAAGGTGTTAACCAAATCAAATACTGAAAAAAACCTGAACAATTGACAGTCCTGTTCCCCAACCAAACCTTAACCCATGAAGTTACCTTGTATTACCTAGTTTCTATTTAGGCAAGTACACATAAGTACACATGTACTGTAAAATAAAGTGCAACCAAAATCAGAACTTTCTAAACAAACATGACAGCATTAATGGAGTTTCTCACCTTGCCTTTTGACACAATGTTGCTGAAAAGCTTTTTATCAATGACGGCTCCATTCCTCTTTTGTTTGAGGTTCAAACCAAACAGCACCCTCACCTCGTCTTCATCCGGTTCATAGTCAGGATCCATCTAATTGAGCAAGACATACATAATGAAGGCTTAGAGTGACAGAGCTGTGTTGAAGCATAAGGGCCATTCTTTTCAGTAACCTTGGAGTACTTGAAATCTATAAATGCAATTCTTTTGAATCCTGAAAAAAATGCATCATTGTTTCGACAAATCAGCACAACTGTTCTTAACATTGATAATATGCTTGAGCAGCAAATAAGCATATTAGATTGATTTCTGAAGGATCATTATCAGCATAAAAATTCAGCTTCGCCATCCTTGTATAAATTAAATTTTAAAATATATGAATATAAAAAACTTATTTTAAATTGTAATATTTCACAATATTTTCGCTGTGAACAGTATTTTTAAATCAAATAAATGCAGCCTTGGAGAGCATTACTTCCATACTAAATTCACTATTCACCCAGGATAATCGGTATTATTATAATAAAGTACCAAGGTACAGAATCACTAACCCCAACAGTTTCTTTTTTGTAAGTGCTGTTTTGACCAAAAAGACAATGCAATGTGAAAACGTGGAGCAAACTTGGATAACATAGAAGAATAGTTTTCAGACTATTTTTGGACGGTCTCTTTAATCAATCAATAATCGTGATTTACCCGAAGGACACAATAGTTTCCATTCTTCTTTTTGGAAAGAATTCGCAGTGCTTCCTCCTCATAACCAGGAGCAACGATACCATCTGACACCTTAAAAAAATGGTCAAAGTTGAGTACGGTAAATAAATAAATGCATCAAGAATTTGCTAAATAAGAGGCTAATGCTTTGAGAGAATATGAACTCTTAGTGATGAATGACAAAGTTATTCTTCGTTTCTCTCTCACACACCTCTCTGGAGATGATCTTAGCAGTCGGGACGTCACAGACGTCAGACAAAGCAATGAAATCTCCAAAGGAGGACATCCTGTCAGAACCTACAAGACATTTTTTAGATTTATCCATACTTATTTTAGGCTTACACATGCCAAACTACACTGAAGATTAATGCTACTGGTTTGAAAATGAAGTGTGGAGAGATGGTTCACCTCTGGCTCTGGCATATGCGGTGGAAAGAGGGGTGAGATCCTTGAGCATGTCATTCACCATACACACCTTTGCCTCGTCTTCACTCAATGGGACGCCAACTGCAGCTCCTAAATGTGAAAATTTGTTTGAGATCCTTTCTGAAACTCTACAACAAAGGTCCTGTTTACACCTGGGGCCTATAGCATGAAGCCGGGTTTAGGTGGCTAGCCAGGTATGTTTAGTTTCGTTTGCGGCAACCCTAGGTTTTAGGCACCATGAAAGTGGTTTGGCTTTTAGCAGTGTTCATCGTCATAGTAACTTACGCTCCACGGCCAAACTGGTCCGGGGCAGGTTATGTTCCAGGTAAGAGGTTGCAAACCGAACTTGGACCAATCAGCTGTGAGCAAAGTGACATGTATGATGCGATAAAGTCCCTCCACCTGTTTCTCCACGCATAGTTTAAATGAATAAATATATAAAAGGTAATATTAATACGCTTTAGAATCAATAGATAAAGCTATTAAATTAGCTTAAAAGTTCAATTCTCTCAATACTTTTATCAATTGTATAAACTAACTTCCAATTTTACTTGCACTGAAGACTTTTTCTTTTATTTTTTAGTTTTTTCTTTTAGTGTAAATTTGCTAAAATTCTTAACTTTTTTTAATATTCTTAATATTCTGCAGAAGAGAAGTGAATCGTGCTGCTTCTCTCATGAGAAATTAATCTCAGTTTCACTCTTTCTCAGCATGTGATTGGCTGTTCGCTACTGGTCACACCTAAACTCCTAAATTCAGGATCAAAGCCTGAGTTGACACAGAAAGTTGATCAGCATGATGGTACCAACAAAGCCTGGTTGGAATGGTTTGGTTTTGTCAACTCGAAACTAATCCTGTAACCCTGAGTTTGTTCAACTACCATCATGGTACAGGCCCCTGGTATGAAGATGTGTTTTGGTCGATTGGATCATAAGTGGACGACGCTGAATACAAAGGGGTGTAAAACATTCTGACATTGTCCACTTCCAGAGGTAGTCAAAAACGCATTCAACCGAATCCCTTTTGTGGTGTAGACCCTCATGCGGTCAAATGTGTTTGAACAGACATTAAAAGACTGCCTACTGCGTAAATATTATGGGAAGCGCACTAGTCAAACAGGATTTAAACTTTGTCAGCTGAAGACCCAAGTTTGGTTTGAAGATGAAAAATGTACCAAGCGCAATATTCTCTTTTTCCAATTTCCATTTCCAACACATACTCTCAGCGTTCGGCTGGTCTTGTGGCTGTCAAAGCAGAAACTAAAGCTGTTGCTCTCAGTGTGTTTTCCATTATCTCCTTTTGCATTCATATGTTTGTGTGAGCTTATTTTGTCCATAGATCGAAAGACCTGAAAAAGCCCATACATTTACTCGCCCATAGACCCTCCCCTCGAAGAAATCAGGACAGAAGTGGTTGAAAATGGACAAAAGAGACGATGTAGATGACAGATGTAAATGGGAATCTGTCTGCCTCATCTACTTGTGATCCGATCGACCTAAACACATCTTAATTCCAGCTGTAAACAGGGCCAAAACTTTCCTGGCATCTGGGAAGCAAGTTTGTGTTCATACCTGCAGGGCTGACGTGTTTAAATGAAGTGGCGGCTGGCAAACCAAGAGCTCTCTTCAACTCTCTCACCAGCTGCCAGGCGTTCAGAGTGTCACACAGGTTAATGAAGCCTGGAGATCCATTCAGAACTGAGGCACAGTCAGAAATGGAGAGGAACATTAATATCATAACTTTCGTGGTTGAATATCTGTCTGGTAGTAGCATACGCGATCAAATATACCAGAGAGTGGAAGTGCTGGGCGTGTAGTGTAGAGCTGAGCAGGAGCTTGATGGGGATTCATGCCGTATCGCAAAGGCAGCTGGGAAATTCCTCGACTATATTCACGTCTGAAGTAATCAGAGATGGCCTCGTCGTACTGAGCGGTGTGTGTGAAGGCCTGAGATTTTACAAATACAAATTCACACAAAAAGGCATTTCAACAACTGAAATTGAGTAATTGTCTATCTTAAAATAGTAACCCTTAATCAGATTGATGGGTTTATCAAGAACAGATGCAGAGAGACGTCTAGAGAGAAGTAGTGTTGCACAATACACCGGTACTAGAAAGGTATCGCGATACCCAGCTATTAAAATCGGTACGATTTAAAATTGTATTAGTCATGATGTGTGTGCAGAGCTGTGCTTCCACTGTTTTCATTCACTAAACAACGGAAGAAGAACAGTAAAATATATACGCACAGCGAAACATGCATGCGTGAGAAAATAAAGCGCGGGACAATAAATTGATATATTTATTAAGAATCAGTCTATAGTTCATTTATAGAGGGAAGACTTTATTTTTTTCAGCTAAAGTACTAGATCCATTTAACAGTAGCCTAGCATTCAAAAAAAGAAATGAAGCACTGTTTATTTTATTTGTCTCTTATAGTATGTCATATTGTTTGTCATTTGATTTTTGCTTATTTTTAATAACAAAGATACAATTAAATTAAATATCTATATTGTAATTATAAAATTAAATGAAAAAAATATTAAATAAGATTTTGGTCATCCCAACCTGTTCAGAATTGTGAAAGGTTAGCAAATGTTAATGATTGATAATAATGTCAATGTTGCAAACATCTTTGTAAGGATGTGTACACACCGGCACTTGCTAATTATTATTATTTTATTTAATAAAGGGGAGGGAATGGTCAAAAAGTCGGAGGAACAAAGTTTTTTTAAATTAATTTATAAAACAATGAATTGTAAGTTCTGTCATATTTTTCAGTTACTTTTACTGTTTTCGTTTTTTTTCCCCATGGTATCAAGGTATTTTTCCTGGTATCGTATCAAAGTCATAATTTTCTTCTTGACAACACTAGCGTGTTATAGCCTATGATTAGAATGTTGTCCCGGTTTTAAAATAAAGCACAGCAATGATATTTGAGAGTGTTTCTCCCTTTTCAGAAAAAGTATCGAAATCGCAATTCTTGACTTGGTATCGGTATCGAAACAATAATTTTGTTATCGTGACAACACTAGAGAGAAGGGTGGCTAATATTATACAAATGAATATTGTACGATAATTGGGAGGGGGGGGGGGGGGGGGAGTTATTATAGGACAATTTAGTTTGAATAAAGGAGCAGACACTGATCTACTTACTCTATGTTTATTTAAATGAACAGCAAGACGACTAGAAGTGAATGTGTTTTCCATTAAATAAATCACACACAGTAAACAAAACCTTAACAAAAAAATCTTTGCAATGAACTACAATTTAGACGCGCAAGGGTGCCGGTGCGTTGAGACGTACATGCTCGTGCAGATTCAGCTTGAAGTCGTTCATCCTCGGATGCGGCGCCGCGCGCGCTGTTACAAAAAAAAAGCTGTGCACACAGCAATGCGAAATGGGGTCTGGCCGGTCTTGCGCACCCAACGCGCACCTTCGCGCTCGTGCGGACTATGGTAAAATATGGTTGCTATGGTACAGTAAAATAAACGGACACGTCGAGTATAAACAAGGCTTTACTCCGTGTCAGCGCGCGCTCTGATCGGTAAAGGGGCAGAGATTTCTCCCGAATCATCTCCAGCAGTAGCAGAAGCACCACCACTAACTCCGCCTCCGTTTCTCCCGTAAGCTGATATTAGTATTTAAACATTCTCTGATAAAAAAAAAAAAATTTGCAAAAAAAAATTAATAACACGGTTTTGGCGGTTATAGAGTTCTAATGACGGTGTTCAACTATAACCGTCGGTCTCACGGTTATATAATAACCGTCACACCCCTAACAATAATATAACAACAGCAGAGACGACATACAATTACATACATAAAATTGACAATTGACACAAATGCATCAGCTATTTAAAATGTGGGACCAAAATTGGCAGTTGTGAAACCCTTGATCATTTAAAATTCCAGTCCTCAAGATCCACCTCCCAGAACGTTTTAGAGGTTTTCCTATTCACCACACCAAGAAGTCCAATAGTTTAATCAGAGACATCTAAAACATTCTGGTAGGTGGGACTCTAGGAGTGGAGTTGAGAAACATTGTTCTAAAAATATTAGATTTGATTAAGTTATATTATGATTATTAGACCATACTGACTGTTTATTTGAGGTAAAAGGGATTATGAGCAAGTCTATTGTTTAATGGTAACAACAAATATAAATTCAGGTCTGAACATGATTTACCATACAAATCAGAGCATTAGCTACTCAGTAACATAGCATGTGTACACATTAAATTCATTTAGAATTGGAATGAAAGGAGAACAAAATTAAAGCCTGTCTATTTATCTATATTTATAGAATATGTTTTGCATCTATCCATTTTTAATTTTCCTCCAGATTTCACTGGGTTCAGGTCACGTCAGGTGGGATTCACTGAGTTTTGGATGTGGACAAAGTTCAATGCGTCGTCAAAGCTTAATCAAATCTCCTCTCAGATAGGATCGTCACCGTTACCTTGAGTGCAAGAGTTTTGCGTGTTTCCATTGTGGTATCATGGTTGTCGGAAGATTCCATTTCCTTGGCAACAACATTGTAATCGGAAGGATCACAGACGACAGTGACTCTGGCGTGATTCTTAGCTGCCGCTCGAAG
The DNA here is from genome assembly GCF_051911475.1 of Siphateles boraxobius. NCBI lineage: Eukaryota > Metazoa > Chordata > Actinopteri > Cypriniformes > Leuciscidae > Siphateles > Siphateles boraxobius. Next base: position 10,870,367 of record NW_027509175.1, read on the forward strand.
AAGAGTAACTCCACCTAAATATGATTGTAAGGTTAATGGTGAAATAAGAGACAATAAAATAAATCAGATAAGGATAAATCCTTTTATATGACATTTTCATGAAAATCAAGCACAATTCCCAGAAGTTCAATACGTTACAAATAATAAATTCAATACTAAATACAATAAAGGCTACCATAAAATCGGCATTGTTAACTAAAACTATTTAAAAAAATGTCATTAAATGAAATAAAACTTATAGAGTAAAGTATAAATATTAGATGAAAAACTAACTTTTTATTTCAGTTATTTGCCGTGGTCACGTTTCTAATTTTCTAGTTTAAGTACTAAAATGACTAAATTTAACCTAAACAGAAATATAAATGCATAATTTACAGGTAGTTTACCATTACACTCTTATAATTGTCACTCTACCCAACATTTAAAAGTAGGAAATTATCAAATTTGTTAACACTTTAAACGTACAAAAGAATGGCATTGTTGAATTCAAGTCAAGGGAAATACTAAATAAAGGGTCAATTATTAACCCCCAAATTAAAACCCTGTGAACAATTAACACGATACTGACCGATGTCGATCTGCTCAACAGCGTCTTCCACGGTCACACTGGGGGATGCAACAGTCTTCACAAACGGGTAAAGGTTGCACACAGCCACTCTTGAGGAACACAAGTTTACATCAACATTAGGTACTACTGACTTTTCTCTTGATGCAATCGTTTAAAAATTATTGACTGGCTAGTATACAAAAACATCCAGACTACAAGTCTGATCTGCCTGGATTGTATCATTACTACCCATACACAGTGCTGCTCATATGACCCTGTCTAAGTGGGATCAAGACTGTTGGTCACACCACAGCAGCAATATTTGAATTATCAGTGATTAGATTAGCAATGCTGAGTCTCTACTTCAAACAAAAAACCAATGGAAAGCATGTTAGCACCACTTAACCGGATTATATCTTGTTCTGGTGGCACATGACAATCATTCATGAAATACCATGACCTGATTTAAAATCTATAAAGCAGAACTTGCTAAACAAGTACCATGTTATTATTACATAGGATTAGAATCTTCTTCTTACTGAACACAGTGTTACCTGACAAGACTAAACCCTAGTTTTTCCATGTCAGCCTTATCAGAGTGAGTTTGTCTAGCCAAAATGCCAGCATGGACAGCGGGATGAAGGGTCTTGACTCTTCCTCCAAGCATCTCAGGAAATCCAGTGAGCTCGGATACATCCCTGTATGAAAAAAAGAGTTTACATTAACTAGCCCTTTATTATCATTATTTACTATATCTGTAAGATTTAGTATTCACAGCAACTATGAATAAGTTTGAAATGAAATGGCATGTGGTAAAAGATGTCTGACCTGACAGCGAGTCCAGCATCTCGGAGAGTTTTGGCGGTGCCTCCTGATGCCACTAATGACAGACCCACTGATACCAGTCGCTTGGCAAACTCCACCAGTCCAGTCTTATCCGACACACTCAGCAAAGCTGAAAGAGACCGCCATTTAGTCAAATCAATTAGACAGACAATCATAAACTGTGCATGCAGCTGAAAATACACATCTGATATTTTTACAACTGCAGCAGGACTGTAACGTTACTTCAATTACACGACACATCACTTTTGCACAAAACCAGATTTCTCAATAAAGCAAAACAAAGACGGAATATAATGAAAATACCATAGTATGTTGATACCATGGTACTACAGTAAATAAGTATGGTAAATAATTACTTTGGAAGTAACATGGTATAGATAGTAATCGTTTCGGGCGGTAAAAGCATGGTAACGTTACTCTGATACATACTATGATACTAAACTTCATGCAAAAAAGAAAAATAATTAATTCATGCATCATTGTATACACATGATACCCTAACACAATTCGAAGAATACCATGGTATCTTGTTCCAAAAACCATGGTACATCTGGTAAGTGCTATCATTATTTACCCTCAAAACAATACTATAGTACGTTGATACTATGGTAACGTTACTGTAAAATTCAGACAGTGTCAAAAAACCATGGTATTACCACGGTGCTTTTGGGTTGTTGTTGTTGTTTTATTATTACAAGTAAGATATCAGATCAGTGGTCAGAATGGGAACTAATTACTCTTTTCTAAACCTGATATTGAAGTTAATGGTTAAAAAAAAAGGCTGTGACGGATCAACGTACTACATCATCCAACAAAAACAAACCCAACGAAAAGTATTTTGATTTGCAAGCAGAAACGTGAAGAAAGTAAAAACGACATAAGATTACCTAGTTCAGATGCCATGCTGCAAGTAATGCTGAGTAAATTTGAGAGATGTGCTGTAATGTCTCGTGCACCGCGCGCTGTTAATGAAAACACGTGGTTGCATTAGTTTTATCCGTGTAAACGCATGATGGGAAATGTAGTTTTTAGATCAAATGACACTCCCACTTTAACGACGCTCAAGGAAGTGTTTTTTTGTGTTTTAATAAAAAATATATGTATTATAAATAAAGAATTTAATAGAAATGCTAATGCATTAGCACACTTTATTGTAAATATACAGTTCACAAAACACACAGCCAAGCACAAACAGAAACGCAGAAAAACAAGGAGGAGAAGAAGAAAAGAGTATGGGCTTGAACTTGAATGAAAGATCATGGCGTTTATCTTTGCAAACACACCAATAGATGGCGCCTCTTGCACACCTTGCGTTTTGACAGCACGTCACGTCATTTGAAAGCATTAGAGGCTCTTCGTTTTGTCCTCCTCCTTTCAAATGTGTCCTCTTGAGATGCAGCAGAGCATGAACAGCTCAGAGAGATTGACATGATGATTTCATCTCAATAAACGGAGCCAAATTCCCACAGCATCAAGCGTTTTTACAGTAGGCCTAGCATTTATCACCAAATATCTGATACAAGCCATGCAAAATAAAAATAAAACAATCACACTTTTAACAAAAAGTATTTCACTAAATTATGTTTGAAATGATAAACAAATACAAAACAAAAATATTGTTCCTAATGAAGACAACTTGTATTTAGCCTGACAGTAAAACATATTGCGTTAGAAAATATAAGAGTACAATGCAGTAACTTAATAATAGAATACTTTATGCTAATTTTGGGCCATAGAAAAGTAAAGAGTGTTTCTTTTAAGCAGGTCATTAAATGTGTTGAAAAACAGTCAGGAGTGGAAGTCAAAGAATTTATGATTTGGTTGTACAACACTTGGGTTGTAACTTCGGTATATAGTATTTTTTTTACATCCTGTGAAGAATTTCACATATTTTTATGACAAGAAAAAGATAGAAGATGCGAACTTCAAAGGCAAACGACTGGTTGAACAATACATGCATATGTCATAAAACATAACAACATAAACTATGGTGTGTTTTATTGATTCAGGGCAGTCAGACTTATATAAAAATATATGCATTGTTATATCGTATCAGCCTATTTTTAAATAATATAAATTATAATTTTAAATGACCAATGCAGTTTATTGGAAACACAGTTTTCCACTCACCAAAACCCATTTATTAAAATTAATCACAGCCCCTGCTACTTGTATTTATTAAATATTGAATATAAAGAGTATTTTTTTGTTGTTGAGTAGATTAAATCATACCAGTTTTGAGCATGAATAATACTCTTAACATATAGGCCAATGTAATACCATTAAAGTGACAAAACCGAAAATATAATTATGCATAACAGCTGCAAAATTTATTTAAATTTTTAAGACATTTGCCCCCAGTTTCACAGACAAGTCTTAAACTAGTCCCAGACTAAAATGCATGGTTGAGCTGTTTTAACTGAAAGCAACTTGCACTGATCTTAAAATATGTCACTGCCATTGTTTTGTCTCAAGATGCACAGCAGTATTTTTTTCCCCAAAGGCATGTTTATAAAAGCTACTTAAATGTCCTAATTAAACTAAAGCCTAATCCTGGCTTAATCTAAGCCCTGTCTGTGAAACCGGGCCTTGTCATCAAAATGAGTTGGTGGAGGAAATCAGCCAGATCACAAGCCAGATTCAAACTCAAGTCGGACACGTGAGCACCACAGCGCAGCATGTGTGCTAACAAATATGCCACCGGTCCAATTACCACTCCATCTTCAGGGTGTACATTAAAATCAGAAACCTCTCACTTAAATTATTCGCTTCTGCAAAAGCCTTGAGTTTTTACAGTAAGCTGCATGTCTTCTGCCAGCTCAGTAATTGGTGTGTTTGGGTTAAAATACATAATGAGTTCATTAGGGCACATTCCAGTAATCAAAAAGGGTGTCGTTTTAATTACTGGGCTTGTGCCAATCCAGCGCTCTTAGGACTTTTGGAAACCTGTCTTTGTAATTTAATTAAAGTGAACAAATGGCATGCGCAAACTTGGCCCTGGAGGGCAATTAAGACGGAATTGTGAGCGAGCGAACCCCAACTGGACGATTTGCGCCACCTATGTCAGTTAAGTTGATTGCATCGATTTCATTGATTTGCAACAACTTCAGGCTAATTTCATCTCCAAAGGTGTGCACTCTATCTCCAGAGGCATTACTTGTTTATTTATTCCTCTTTAGATTTTGCCAAGTGATTAGATGAAAGCGTTTCATCAGGGGCAACAAAAAGTCCCTTTTGCTAAGGGTGCCGTGAGGTTGGCGGAATCAATAACTTTTTATTTGCCTCAGGGTCAGAACAGGTTGGATGTTATTGATGCTCTTAAATGCATCACAACTCTCTTTAGTCGAGGATGCAAAACGCTGAGGTAGGCGAGAAAGTGGCCTAGACCGGGGAAAACAAATGTTTTAAAACCCACTTACATTCAATATGCAACATAACAGCCGAATATCCTGGATTGTTTGTGCAGTAATAAAATAATACAATTTCTTGTTTTAATAAAAACCTAGGATTTTCAGGATGGTTGCTAAGGTGTTGCCAGGTGGTTACGGGTGTCTAGGTGGTCAAAAGAGTACATCCTTAAGTCTCTATGATATTCAGCTCTTGATATGGTTTCTTCAAAGTAAATCTATAGTATTTTCCACCCATTTTATCATCCATCAGATGAAAATTGTAAGTTTGGTCTCTTAGAAAAGCACACCTCTCCTCAAAAAACTGCATGATTTGGGGTGTCATTTATGTCTGAAACAGTGCCGGACACAATTTGATACTTAGGGTTTCAAATGTCATGCTCAATTGGTTTCCAACATTTCATTAGGAAATTCATTGATTCATTGATAATAAAGTCACCTCCTAGTACAAATCTTGCAACCTTGACACCAAATCTAGAAATCAGCTTCCCTCTATACCTCAGAAGTCCTTGAACTGTCCTTGCTTACTGTATCTACTGTATCTGTATCTCTTTCAGTGTTTTTTACCCCCCTCCAGCTTGGCCAGTGTGATGGTTATATTTATCTTCTGCTCCGCTGTGATTGTTTCTAATTGGCAGATCAGGACTTCATTAAAGCAGATTAAGTGTGAGAGAAGATGGGCAAAACACAGTGTTGTATCGGTGAACGGGGTGATGGTGAAGGAGAGAATTAGCTGATTAAAATGGACAAGCGTTGGGACATAAGGTGGGAGGGGCTTCGGGTGATTGATGGGTAGTTGTAGCAGGTTGAAGTGTTTGGGTAAGGCCTGTCAGTGAGCTGGTAGAGAATGAGTGAGATCTCTTCATCAATTTAGAGCCATTATCATGTCAAAAGGAGAGATGCCATCTGCATGAGACTGCTTTGCGAGCAATCAATCTCATACAGGAAAAGTGTGTGCGTTTGTGTGTGTGCATCTATTTCTTTGCAGTGTAATGTCATGCAAACATGCACAATTACTATATGTGCACACAAATGCATTCAAATGGAGGATGCCGGGGCTAGTTGACACACATGGATAGGACTTTTTGAGATTTTAAGTCAAAAGTCCCATTTTCGAGGGATGTTTTTTGTATGTTGTATGTCTTAAAAACAAAGTTGGAATTTTATTATACCGGTTTTGATTCATAAAAACATTTTCAATTGTCATCATCATCAACGTTTTTGTGAATTTAAACCTGTAAAATTAAATTATTGATAAAAATAGCTTTTGGAGTAAACACGATAAAACAATACTACCATACATTCAGGCAGAAGACAATATAAATGAAGGTAGACTTTAACCAAAGGACATTTAAAAAATGTCTAAACAATCCTCATATATTTATAATTTATCTTATAGTGTATAGTTGGGGCATGTTGTCACAGAGGTCCCTTTTATTCCCTGGGGAAATACTTACCTAGTTTTGGCATGAAATTCTAGATGGCGCAGGTTGATAGGACTAACTCATCTGGTGTAGTTCAAGTCATCATCTACATAGCACAGCTGATTGGTTGTTTACGCTTTAGTGGCCAATGAGCTGTGGCTCAACATTCAAACAAGTACCGGTATAGTGTTGCTGTTATCAGTTGCTTTCAGAACCCTCCACCTTCCCCAGCTCCACCTGTATAGATCTGCTATAGGGGTTAATTCATATATGTTACATGTTCAGCAGCAGCAGCATGTCTTACATGCTCACAGCAATGTCTGTGAATGTATTGGCAGTAGCAAGTATCTTGCTTTGCAGAAGCAGCGGAGTAGCAGATCTATTCCACCAATAGACCAAATACATTAACTTTGTCATATCTATTGCCATGCCAATCTCTATTACCATACCAATCTCCCAAGAGTTGTCATGACAAAACTGTGGTTATGTCAAATAGATTTTTTTCTAGTCAAGATTTTAAGGTTTATGCCCATACAGAAATCGACTTTCACTGCAGTAAAGTACTTTTACATTGCGGTAAAAGTGTGACAACTAGCCACGGTCTCCCAAATGCTCAACTTTCAAACACTTAAACGTCTTTTTTTTTGAAGTACTCATTGGACTTTTGTATTTGTGTTAAGCAGAGGTTATAAACACACACATAAATTCATGCATGCCCCTCCCTCGCAAGAGCATCTTTACCGTAAGCCCTTTTAATTTTCCTGAAATAGGCAGCTGACAGCCGCTTCATATTGATGGAGTGTGCCGAGACAAATGCAAAGATGGAGTGACACGTTGTTATCTGTCTCTGGACGCTGTTCATCCTCTCATCTCATTGCATACACAAACACACACATTCATCCAGTTACTTTTTAGTATCACTTATCATGATTACAGTGAGAAAGCGGTAACCATTTGCATTAAACGTCATGCTGGAATGTTGACACAAACAATTGATATTAGTTGATATGGATATTAATGATCAAAATTAACTGTTAAGAGAGTGTTTTGTCACCTCTTTGCTGCAAGGCCTGTATCAAGTTTAAAATTTCTGTATGAACTATATGTCTATGCTTTTCATGCTGTTGTGTTTATGATGCTGTATATTTGATTTCTAGAATGTCTTATTTTGCTGAAAAACTGGAAATCCAAACATCACTGTTAATATTGCTTGTATGATCTTTATTTCTAGTTTTGGTATAGGCTATCAATTTTTTAGACGAACATGCAGCGATGAGGAGAAGACATTGAATGAGGTGATGGAACTCAGGACGGCAGCACCTTTAATGGGTGTAATTATACCAAGTGGATGGTTCCACTCTGGATTACAACCTTCTGCCACAAGGTGAAGTGCTCTGATAAATGAGGTGTGTAAACTCTCAAGACACACACAAATACACAGGTTTACACATATACATGTACACATATGCACAAACATTCATCTCCTTGAAGCTTTGCACAAGAGTATTTTACCTGTCTGGTGAGATGTATTAAGCACTGCAGAAATTTGCAAGTCATTTATGGTTTTGCATCTAGGTGTTTGTGGTAAGTCCTGGATGTGTACTGTGAAAAATACACTAAATAATTTATTCATCTCAATCATTGAGTAACTGAAACATTAAATCAACAGAATTGTGCAGTAACAAAAAGTGAATGGAGCTGTGTTTGAAATCACCCCTCATACTATTCCCTACATTACTCCACTAATATAGTTCACTTGAAGGAGTGAATGAAAACAAGCGAGTGAATTCGGACACTGAGTGCACTGGAATGGTCAGTTAGTGCTTGCTGTTTAATAATCATTTGAAACTTAGCAATCTGGGAGCTCCAGCAGTATTGTTCCTGTATAATATTATGCAGTACCCATTTTGGACCAGCGCCATCTTATGGCGAGAAGTGGAAATTCATTAGACATGACCCTCACCCTCCATTATGGGTATTCTCTAGCTGGTGAGTGTACAGTTGTACACTTGTTATTACGGTGCATTGTGGTATTGAATGAGTGCCCCTACAAATGGCTGTCCCTTCAAACATTGCCCAATTTAAGGTTACAGGAGCAGATTTCAGACAAAGCCTAGGTGTGTTTCGTATTTTTCAAATCGTTCTGGTGGTACTTTGATATAATACACTGATCATTGGATGCACAGATCACAGTCTGTGCAGCGCCGCATCAAGTCGAACACACCCATGGTGCCTCTGAAATCGCATAATGTCTGAGTAGGTATACTATATTTGAATTTGAACTTTGACTGTAAAAAAAGTATGTTCTGTTCTATATAGTCAAATCAGATCCAAAGCACTCACATCCACAGCAAAGCAATATGTTGCTCAAATTGGGTGCTCAACAAGGAAATTAATAAAAAATTTAAAAAGTCGGCTCACCACGGCTCCAAAAATGTGAAACATTTTATGATGGACACACACAGCTGGTAATGTTTCGAGCACGTAGGCTCTTCGTCAGACAATTAAAAGTTAACCACGCCTTTATACTAACAGGTGACCAAACAGGTCAAAACATTTTTTTTAAATAAAAAATAAATATTAATAATAATAATACAAATGCTGTCTTTATGAATGAGTCATTGAACAAATTTTACAAATTTGAAATTTAACAAATTTCACACCTTTCATCAACAAGCCACATAATTTGAGATAACATTTTTGTCAAACACATAAGAAATCATATTACAAAAAAAAAAAAAATCATCTCACACACTTGATATATAGATGTTAGATTTCATGTGACAAGTGCCAATTCCATAAATAAAATGAAAATTGCTTTAAAATGGTATTATAAGGATTTTGGGAGGCACTCAAAACTAATTTCTCCCCTTTATTTTATATTAGCGCGTGCAATGACTAATCTTTTATGTTTAAGTCTGCAGTGTACACTGCCTCCAATCCCTGATTAAACACGTTGAATGTGTTTTATACGGGGGCGTAGTTGCTCATTTCAGTCAATTAGCTGCCGGCAGCAGGGCCAACGGGCCATCTGTGTAAAAAGACATGAACTAATTGACCCGTCTTCCTCTGGACGAGTGCACGAAAGAGGAGGACAGGAGGAGGAGAGGGGGATGGAGTGATGAGAGTGATGAACGGCAATGTGTCAGTTCGGCACACAGATTAACCTCAGGTCCAATCGAGCGCCAGTTAATTAACCCTACTGATGAAATGAACTGAGTATTATATCCCCCCCCCACAGCATCTATCAATGACATCGCTGACTGCCTCATCTTCATGAGAGTTCCAGGAGAGGACTGGGAACTTGTTGATGGGTCATTCTGAGCAAATGGTGTCAGTCGTGCTAGAAATTTATGGGGAAAATATTTAGAATTTATTTTAATTGGTTATAAGTGCAGGGACAAATAACTGAATTTTCTCCAAAAATGTGTCAAAAAAGTATTTCAGAAAGGGAAAAAAATGTAATTCCAAAAGAAGCTAAGTGGATTAATGTATATAAAACTATAATGTAGTAGTTGTAAATGGGGACATGCATTCTGTGAACATTTATTTTATTATTTTTTTTTTTTCACTTTCATTGCACATATCAAATACAGTAATGTGACTACATTCTGTATCCGTTACTTCTATCAGTATATGTCATGGGGAGATAATAGTACTGTTTTCTGAGAATGACCTGAAAATGTAAATGATTACATTCTTTAAAGATGCACCCAATAGAGAGTCACAAATAAAATTAGGAATACACAGTATATTTGCCCTTGATAAAGCATCAAGCAAAAATAAACAGTTGCTACTAACATACAGTAGTGAGCCTTTGCAACCTGTGTTCATAATGATTCAGTCAGAAGTCAACATTAGGTTCATTGCTTTTCCATACTCCTATATTCTAATGCAGCCACTTACTTATGCTGTGACCTTTAGGAGCTGTTGATGAATAAATTTCATCCAATAAGAGCTTGAGAGAGATGTTGGACTCGATTTGATCACAGCTAAGGTGATACAAACACTCAATCGAAATACTGACACCAAAAAGCCATTTGTTGTTCAGACAATTTATGAGGAATTGAATAAAATTCGACAGCTTGACTGAGTAATTGATTTTTTCATTTTGCAATCCGATAGTGGTCGAAGCTCGACAGTCAGGAGTGAAATGCAAAACTGGCACGGAGCAATTTCAACAGGGTTCCTATATTGGCAAAACAGTAAGACTGCTTAACTCAATAACCTCAATCTATCAGGTCAATAATTCGGGCATAAAGCTACTCAGACAGACTTCTACCCAGTCACTGTAAATCAGATTTACATAGCACAGAAAGATTTTATGTCTCCCTTAGAAGTCCACATTTATGTATGACAATGTCCCGATAAGATTAAACATAAAACAAACAGTTACTATATTCCATATTAGAAATATTTCATGACTGCATTCACTTGATTATTAGTCATTGTTTTTTGTTCAAAGACCCAGACTTAGGATGAACATTGGTGTACTTTTATCTTGACATATACACAGCCCACAGGATAACAAGAAATGAACCCTTAAAGGAGTCATTGATCTGACTAATAAAAATGACTTAAGTTGTTGTTAACTGTTGTAGGTTGATTCAGTAATATTAAATAATGTTATTGTCTCGAATTGAAAGTTAATGCCAAAGTTAACACATGCATTCATTTTAAAATCCTTAACACATTAAAAAAAAAATGTAGTGCAAATAAATTACTGAAGCATGCGTAATTGCGTCAATAACGTCATTTTCTTCATGAGTATTTTAACTCAACACATGTCCTCAAAATTTCCATTTTGGTTCAACAGATGTTTATTCTTTCACTCTTTATCATAACCAGACAGTCTGATGTCCACTTTTCTGCATGGATAAATAGATGTCCTGTCCATGCATATCCATGCAAATTTTTCCAAGGACAAATTGAAGTGGTTAATAGATGGTGTCAACATCTGCTGCCCACACACACTCACATTTTAACATAACATGTCTATATCATTAATCAAGCCATTTAGGCACTGTGTGAGCTGTCACAATTGTTGTCTGGGAAGTCTTCAATTCTCACAGGTCATTAGAGGGAACGTGTGAGTGAGACAATGGAAGAATAGAGAGAGCTGGTGGGGTATTGTTCTCTGAGGGTTGTCCTCTTATAGGATGTGGAGATAAAGCTTTCAGACTAGGGAGGCAAAGAGAGGTCAATGTCTAAGCAGGAGATGTTTCTCACCCTTCTCTGAGAATGACATGAAGCTGCATTATTCAGTCAAACAACTTTACTGTGTCGAGGATTAAACTAATACAGGAATAAAAACTTGTATCTACTGGAGAGTATCAGAATTCTTCTCCATATTATGCCTTAATGAAGTATGAACTCGTACGATAAAAAATATTAAAATATGCTACAGTATGAAAACTTCTGCATGAAAAATCTTCAGAAGAAAATGAGTTCCTTATTTGTGCAAAAGCCAGGTGGTTGCTAGTGTGCATTCGTGTTATTGTTAACTAAAACTAATAAAAACATTTTTTGGTACAATAAAATAAAACCAAACAATATATATATATATATATATATATATATATATATATATATATATATATATATATATATTAGATGATAAAAATTGAAAAGGAAAATGTGGAAAACTAACTGAAATAAACATTAATAAATTAAAGCTAAGTAGAAATATAAAAAAATATAAAAATGACAAACGTACATAACAAAATGACTAAAACCTAAACCCACATTAAAATGAAAACTGAAAATACAAAACGAAAAGCTCAATACTATAATAGTATTTTAAATATAAAATGACATATATAAAAATATTAATGAATACTATAATAAATAATACTAAAACTAATAAACATTGACAAAAGAACATAAATTACTAAAACTTTGAGTCTGAAAATATAAAAATATTAATAAATACTGTAACAGTATATAAATAATAATCTGCTATATAAATATATCTTCTATTGTGTTGCTAATTAATTGCAAGGTCATTGCTACACAAGTCACATGATTTGAAGTATTATTCATGTTCGTAGCACAAACTGTGAAACCAATAACACGCCGAATATTATTACTTATGGTGAAGGGTTTGTTCAATTCTCTACGAGCCAGAAGAACGCACCACAAGTAGACTAAAAATTTCAAAGATGATTTCACTGAGCAAGCCTCATGGTGACTTGCAATTGAAAGACCAAAGGCCACATCATTCAGTGATTATGTAGTGATTTGCATGCGATGTTAATCAATAAAAAAATAAAAAATATATTTTGTATTAAAGCCATTTATAATGAAAGGTTACCAAAGGCAACATTTGGCAGTAAATCTGTGTATGGTGTAGGTCAATTTGTTAAATAACTGTAAAAATTGCCTTGAACTTATTTGACATATAATCTTGCCTTTAACAAGATGAAAGCGTCCCGACTCCATCTCAACCAAAGGTTGCCATTCTCAGACAAATTAGCCAATAAAGGCCACACTTACTGTGTGCTAATGACTTTAACTTCCTCATTGACTTTATATGTCACTTTGCCGCCCAGCTTCAAAGGATATTCATTGTAATCCATCGCAAAACCAACATCAATTAGCACATATGCTGTAGGTAAGTGGAGATAATGAAAGATTATGGAGAGCGGGAAACGGGCAGGAGGAAACACTGTGAGAAAGGAAACTTCAAAGCCCTAAGTCTTCTCTCTTGAAGGAAGAGATAATGGTGCGTTAAGATAGCAGGGATATCAGGGTGAAAGTAATTATGTCTTCTTGTGTGTGATTGGTACAGTTTGGGTTGTTTATCTACAAGCACACAATGAGGCCCTTGTGTGGGGCCATAAAAAACCTGCTTGTTAAAGGCGGCCCATTAAACCGCCATAAACCTTACACCATCTCTGGGAGCGTAAGGTGCATTTGTTACCTGTGTGGAAAAAACAAACAGGTGGCAGATTGAACTCTATTAAAACAATTTTTTGTTATGCTGGTTGAAAATCTCTTCACATCCTGATAGCAAACACTAAGTTAAAGGGTTAGTTCACTCAAAAATGAAAACTCTGTCAGTAATTACTCAGCCTCATGTTGTTCCAACCCCATAAGATCTTCAAAAACAAATTAATATATTTTGATGAAATCTGAGAGCTGTCTCACTCCTAGGCTCCAAATAGGCTGCTAGGTAATTGCATCTGCCTGCCCAGAAAACTTAGTAAAGACATCGTTAAAATAGTCCAAGTGACTACAGGGGCTCAATCTTAAATTTATCAAGCGACGAGAATACTTTTTGTGTGCAAAAACGAAACAAAATAATGACTTTATTTCAACTATTCATTTTCTTCTGTGTGGGCCTCTGACACGAGTTCACGAGAGCGCCACAACGCATGCGCGAGAACTGAGAAGATGACGCTCATGAACATTTGATGGGAATTGGTAAGGGACTTTTACGTTTTCTCGTTGGTTTCTCACGATTCGGACATGCAGGACATGCACACTTTAGAACCACTTTAAACACTACATTGAGACCCATCTGCGTCATCTTCTCAGTTCTCGCACATGCGTTGTGGCGCTCTCGTGAACTCACATCAGAGGCCCACACAGAAGAAAATTAATAGTTGAATAAAATCGTTATTTTAATTTTTTTGCACACAAAAAGTATTCTCGTCGCTTGATAAACTTAAGGTTGAGCCACTGTAGTCACTTGGACTATTTTAACGATGCCTTTACTAAGTTTTCTGGGCTGGCATGAAATTACCTAGAAGCCTATGGAGGAGTGATCCAGCTCTCAGATTTCATCAAAAAAATCTTAATTTGTGTTCCGAAGATGAAGGAAAGTCTTACGGGGTTGGAACAACATGAGGGTGAGTAATTACTGACAGAATTAATTTTTTTGGGAGAACTAACCCTTTAATTGGTCTAAATGTATTTACATGTGTATATATATCGACTGTGGATGGCGTAGGCTCATAAAAAGTTTGTCCAATGCGATGTCCTACCTGCCTGTCAACATATGTATTTCCATACCTCCGCACACCTGCTCACGCAGACATCACACGTCATCAGTGTTTCATGCTATGCAGAGTTAGACAGACGTCAGTCACAGAGCATCACAAACAAAACAGCAGCTGCCTTTCCCAGTTCCTCCTGTATCAAAACAACCAGCTTATGCTGCGTTCACACTATAACTACTGCAATTTGGAAGAGAAACCTGTGACGTTATAGTCGGAGCGGTTCGTGACTCGAATTATGCGTTTCAATGGCAACACTATCAACGCTGACATTAAACTGCAAGTCAGGTGGTACAAGTCTGAGCTCTATGTTCATTATTATTGTAATGTTATGTGCTTTGAGACATCTCGTCTCGTCTCGTGATGTGACGTCTCGTCACTCTCGTCTCATAACGCTTTGCAGACTCTGCTGTGTGTGTTCATGTGTTTTGGAGGAGGCGTGGCTTTGGTGCACTCTGAAGGGAGTTCAGACTTATGTTATCTTACATGAGGAATATACATTTTAACCATCTTTTGATATTAACACAAATTTCTGTAATTTTTCTGTATGGATGTTTTAAAGTGAGACAACTAATACCACAAAACATCACATAATTAATCCAGTCTGCTAATACTGATGTTTGTGCTTTTGTGTTCCCTCCAAATAATGATGTGACTTCCTGGAGGATGATGTCATTAAAGAACTAGATTTTGTTTTTACAAAAGTCTAATAGAATAGAAAGTGCATGGGGACACAGGAAAAAAACTTATAAACTGATGACCAATAAAAACAATATTAACATGTACATAAAAGAAGAAAAAAAACACTTGGAATATTTTTTAATAAATTTCCAGTTTATGCTTATGTTTATAGTGACTCTGCAGAGGGGCTGGGATTCAACATTTACATTTACATTTATTCATTTAGCTGACGCTTTTATCCAAAGCGACTTACAATTGCTATATTTCAGAGGTCGCACGCCTCTGGAGCAACTAGGGGTAATTGTCTTGCTCAGAGACACATTGGTGTCTCACAGTGGATTCGAACCCAAGTCTCTCACACCAAAGGCATGTGTCTTATCCACTGCGCCATCACCACCCCCAACAACAACGCGGCTCTCAAGGATCTTTTTAACTCTGCCCTTGATGAGCCCCTCAGCTGCTGGAGAATGAGAGGTCTAGATCACCTGGGGCCAGTTGTTCAAAGGTAAACTGATCAGATTTTGGTTATCGGATTGGATCAAATCTTGAAAATGGGTTGTTCAAAAGGGAAAGAATGAGTCTGAAATCAGATTAGATCATGGAATCCAATCCTAGTTTTAATCTGGATCAAACCTTCAGTTTGTGTTGTTCAAAACTTGTCAGTATGATTTGGATAACTTTGATCCAAAAAAAACAGGATTATCCTGATCCCAACAGGGGGTAGGATTTGAAGTTGGATTCCACGAAGAAAATGTAGTAAAACTTTAAAACTGGTCAAATAATACTTTTGTATCATTTAGTGTATATATACTTTTATTTATATTTTGCACTTGACTTGTGTAACCGTTGTAACAGTGATAAAGTAGATAAAGTAGACATAGGCTACCAATACCAATTTCAGTAAAGTAAAGTAAAAATAAAAATGATCTTGTCCCCATGAAATAATCCCCCAAACAGATTTCAATAACAAACAAAAATAATATAATTCCATTTTTCTGTCATTCATCACCGTATATTAATTTCAAAGAAACAATCATCAGAGATGAGCCTGTCAAAAATAATTTCTAACAATTGCATACTATACGTCCAGTCAGTCCCTCATTCAAAAAAATGTTTTAAGATGTTTTCAAAATATCCACAATGTATATTTGTTTTTTATTTGTTGTGGCTCAGATGAGGGGTCATAAAAGAAATTTACGAATGGAAGTGGATGTTTTTGTTATTTTTGTGTTTTGTCTCAAAATAAGAAGCATTTACAGTGACTCCATGTTGGCTCTTCTACCTGTTCTTTACATAGCTAAAGGATATGTTGTCCCATTTAGGGCACTGGTAATCCGGATTTGGTAATCTTGAAAACTGTGTATCTGGATCAGGGTGATCCAGTCCATTGTTGCTTTGAAAAACCGGCATAAAAGTAAGACGGATTACATGATCCTGAATAGGAAAAAATGGGATTTCCAAATCCGGATCATTTTGATCCAGATTAAATGTTTTGAACAACTGGCCCCTCAATTTTGGGGGTTTTGTGGATTTCCTCACTCGCCCTGGGAAAACTCCTGCTAAGGAGGCTGCAGCTCCCCCAGAGGCCGTTGTTCCCACACCGCCTCGCCCTCGCAAGCCCAGGAAGAGGAGGGCTTCTGTCACTTTCTTTTGTTCGGTGGTCACAGGTCCGGTGGTCCAGGAGGACCCAACTTCGGCGGCCCCAAGCCCGATGGTCCGGGTGGACCCGACTTCGGGGGTCTCAAGCCCGGTGGTCTGGGTGGACCCGACTTCGGGGGTCTCAAGTCCGGTGGTCCAGGTGGACCCGACTTCGGGGGTCTCAAGCCCGGTGGTCCGGGTGGACCCGACTTCAGGGGTCTCAAGTCCGGTGGTCCAGATGGACCCGACTTCGGTGGCCCCAAACCCGGTGGTCCAGGAGGACCCAACTTCGGGGGTCTCAAGCCCGGTGGTCCGGGAGGACCCAACTTTGGCGGCCCCAAGCCCGGTGGTCTGGGAGGACCCAACTTCGGCAGCCCCAAGCCCGGTGGTCCGGTGAGGACCCGACCTCGGGGGTCTCAAGCCCGGTGGTCCGGGTGGACCCGACTTCGGGGGTCTCAAACCCGGTGGTCCGGGTGGACCCTACTTCGGAGGTCTCAAGTCCGGTGGTCCAGGTGGACCCGACTTCGGTGGCCCCAAGCCCGGTGGTCCGGGAGGACCCAACTTCGGCGACCCCAAGCCCGGTGGTCCGGGAGGACCCGACTTTGGGGGTCTCAAGCCCGGTGGTCCGGGTGGACCCGACTTCGGTGGTCTCAAGCCCGGTGGTCCGGGTGGACCCGACTTCGGTGGTCTCAAGCCCAGTGGTCCGGGTGGACCCGACTTCGGTGGTCTCAAGCCCAGTGGTCCAGGTGGACCCGACTTCGGTGGTCTCAAGCCCAGTGGTCCAGGTGGACCCGACTTCGGTTGTGCCAGAGCTGTCAACTCACTCTGTCACGCCAAAAAAAGATGTCACTTCATGGATGATGATGTCATTAAAGAACTGTGTTTTTACAAAAGACTAACAGAATAGAAAAACTATAAATTGATGACCAATTAAAACTAAAATATATGTTTAAATTGTATATATATATATATATATATATATATATGAACAAAATTAGTCAAATTTAATATTTCTTAATAAATTGCCTCTTTTTAGTTTGTATTAAATGTTCTTTTAAAAGTGATATTTTAATAAAGGGGAAGTCAGTAATATGATTTCCATTTATATATTTAAATTATATTGTTCTTAATATTTTGATTAAATATTCAATCAGTTAAGACATACACTGTATGATATACTGCATAAATGACCCTGCATGTAAATATGACGAGTGTTTTCAAATGGAGAGGACAGGAGGTGTCATAATTATCTTTGAAGTCGTCTTATCTGAACAAATGATTGCTTCCTGACCCATCACAGAGTCATTGTAGCCATGACAAAACTGATCAACATAATAAAGCAACATCATTTCATGCCAGCCTAGATGAATTTATGAGTCCTGATAAAAGCATATTACGTTTAGCAGCACAAATTACATTGAAAGGTGCAAATCGAGGACAAAACCATAGATAAAGAATGATTTTAAGTTACTTTCTGTCATTTGGGTAAAAGCTGGATATTTATCAGCGTTCAGAAGCTCAGCCAGGAAAGGAGCCGTCCTCAGAGATCTTTCCTGAGCAGGAATAATTAGTATAATGCATTAGATGAAACCTCACACTAATTTTTCAAAAGTTGGTACACTAAAAGTGCTCGTGAATGGCATACGTTTAATAAAACATCTAATAATAGACTAGATTTTTACCTTTTTTTGATGTGAGGGGTCCACGCAAATATTACTTCCAGGACATTATTATTGCTCCAGACATATTATAGTTCAAAATAAAGATGAACAACAGGCCAGTTTGTACCAGACTGGAATAGGGTCATGCTAATCAGAACTGAACTGCTGACTCAGGCAGAGGATCAAACAGAGGTCATGAGGCACTGTCTGATCACTGCTGAGCTGCGATAATGACCGCAGAATATGTCTGAAATAAGCGATAAGGCCTGTAATGTTCTGTAAACACGACAGGTACTAAAGTTTACAGACCTTAAATTAAATGATAAACTTTGACTTTGAAAGGCACATCAAGAGCGCACTGTGATATGTGATCTAAAGGTGATATGGGATCTAAATGCGCTGTATGTGCCATGCTTGTATACTTGTACATGCATGAACATTCAAATAAGCATTGATCTAGACTACATCATGTAGTAAAACAGAACAGAATTCACAACATTATTTTAGAACATTCATTCTTTTGTGTAAAATGTAAAAAATGACTACTGTGCTCAAACATCTCGTATATGCGGTCAAATTGAAAATTAAAATGAGATATCAATATGAAGTATTTAAACATTTCTTTAACATTTTTTGGACTTGACCATTTCTCATCAAGTCATTGACTAAATAATTAGCTTTATACTCTTTACTGTGTATCAACAATTAAGGAACTTTAGGAAAAACCTCTGAGAAAATTGATTCTTAAAGGGATAGTTCACCCAAAAAATTAAAATTATTTACTCACCCTTGTACCAAACCTGAATGAGTTTTGTTTCTGTATGGAACAAAAGCAGATATTTTGAAAAATGTTTGTAACCAGACAGTTGATGGCAGCCATTGACTTCCACAGTATTTTTTTTCCTACTATGGACGTCAATGGCTATAATCTCAACTGTCTGTTTTCCAACATTTTTTTAAATTTCTTTTGTGTTCAACAGAAAAAAGAAAAAAAAACTCAGGTTTGGAACAACTTGAGGGTGAGTAATGACACAATTTTAATTTTTAGGTGAACTATCCCTTTAAGTAAAACATACAACTTCGATTTCTATCAAGACACCTGAGCTATAAAAGAGCAACATATGAGCGGTGAAATGTTCCCGTGGAGAGGCCATTCGGACATAATGTTTAGAAAGAACACCAAGTACAGTATAATGCATCTGCAAAACACTGCAACATCTTAAATTAAATCGAAACATTTCAATTAAAATAAGAATACAGAAATATACCAGATAAATCACAATCATTCTTGTTAACGATATATGTCACCAGTCTTATTTTTGCAATGCATGTCATTGCAATGAATCACTGGTAAACATGCAACCAACCTGCATGTGCGCGCGCGCAATAGGCCTGCTTAGAGAGGACGTGACACGAGGCCGGCGGTGCCATTGATTCAATTTAATTTGCGCACCTCTGTCACAGGGTGCCGATGACGGATTTACCAGTGGCCGGGCAGTTTAAATTACTCTTAAATCATAAAAGCAGCGCACCGGCCGAGGGGAGGAGAGGTAGAGGTTGCTGGGAATAGGCGAAAAGCGCTTGATTTCTCTTGAGTAAATTAGCTCCAATGGCTATCTCACAAAACGTAGTGACCTGCCTAACTAGACAGCATATTTGGTTGGCACATATTTGGTTAAATTTGTTTTTAAATAATTTTTTTTAAAAAAAATCCAGACATAGATCAGACATTGGAACAAGCATTTTTTTCGTACAATGCAATAATATGTACAATATTGTCACCAAAGACATGACCGATGTATACTGCATGTTGTCTAGTTAGGCAGCACACTAGGTGTTGAGTCACAGCCCGCATCAGCATCGCAGGCCGGCGCTCATTTACGGTATAGAGGGGCGGGATGCTCCAATCTTCTCGGGTCAAGGCGGAAATATCAGAGTTTCAGCCTCACGTCGCCTGTGCAGGGACTGTTTTCCATGTTATTAATCCACCGTCCACTGCCTTTTCATGTAGGCAATATTTAAAATAACAGCTGCGAATTGCAATTCATTTCGTCTCGATTTATTGCGTGTTTACGACAAGCAGGTCATGGATGGAATGAAGGTTTTGAATGAATTGCCTATATTTCATTCATTATTTTATATAGGTATACAACTATTTTTATTATTTGTTTCCCCTTGTTATAAAGCATAGCCTACTTAGTGGTTGCATTTAGAGGACGATTGTAGAATATATTGACTACAACATGTATGTGCCATGATTATTTAGGCTATCGCACGATGTTAATGCGGTCGGATTTATGCGTTTTTTCGAACCGACTATTCTGTCTTAAATTAATTTATTCCAATAAATTAATACATTTATTTATTAAAACCATCTTAATATCCATCAAATATAGTGGAATAAACTCTCAAGTCCACGAAAATGAGCAACAAATTGTATTTTCGAACTGATGAGAGATTCTCAAAGGAAAATATAAATTCACGCCGTACAAGCATGTATTATTATTATTATTATTATTGTTGTTGTTGTTGTTGTTATCATCATCATCATTATTATTATTAATGTACAGTAAAAAAAATAAACTTTAAGAAGCAATCTGATCTTACAAATATTTTATTTGTCTAAATCCATATAGGCTAGTCTGGTTAATTTAGTCATACTAAATTAGAAAAAAAAAACAGTTTAAATTTGGATGTCATAGTATACATTTTTGGGTTATGTGACAAAACACTTTTTAATCAGACCATTTAATGCTGCGAACATTTGAATTATATAGGTTAAAGCATAATTATATGGACTATGTATAATGTAAAGTCATACAATTAAATTATCTTGATAATACAGCCGAGATGTTTTTTTAAATAAGCGGGTCGTAAACAATATTAGATTACATTATTAGTATTTATATGTAGGCTACATCTTGGACAACTGCTCAGAGGTTATTTTTTATTTGATATTATGTGAGATACTGAATAATTATAATAATAAAAATAATAATTATTATTATTAATTATATAGCACCAATGCAGGTTTTAAGGTCTAACAAATACTAAAAACAGCATAATAATCTTACAAAATAAATAAACTTATCGTGACAAGAATTTTGTTATCATTTCTATTATTATGTCATTTATTAATTCATTTATATGATTTAGGGATACCTTTAAACATGCACTTGGTGATTAACTGAGCTACAGTAAGCCACGAGAAACGCTTGGTTTCAGATACTTTGGAAACTTCGCAAGCGCCATTGCTCTGATGTTGGTTGAGGAACAAGTCTCTATCCAAGGACGTGCTCGAAGAGTCTGCACTACAGTATGATTAGTTAATTAGAAAACTGTCAAGTGATCTACTCCCGCAGGACATCCACTGCAGCCAATCAGCGCTCACAAAGGCGTTATGACTGAGATGTGAACGCGCGGAGAGGTTTAGAGAACAGGGTAGATGACAGAGATACTGGTCTAAACAAGAGACCGCCGTGTTAAAGAACGATTTAGCGATCGTATATCCTTTCTGGGCGCATTTTCTGTCTTTTCTTTGTTGTGCGTAAAAGTTTACAGATACTTTATTAACTATATGTACTTTGGTCGTCTCATGGGCTGAGTTCCAAATATCAGTTAGACTGAACTCTACATATCCCACAAGTGAAAAATAGAGCAGAAAGTACCACTAATCGTGTTTAAAACGCATGTATCTGTGCGTAAAACACATCTATCCAAGTGTTTTCCTGCAACTCCAAACAACCTAGAAGCGTTGCAATGGAAAAATCAAAGAACTTCAGGATCGACGCTCTTCTGGCTGAGGAACCACATCGAGGGACCCGAGAAGTATCACCTGGACTGAGCAGCGACAGCCCGACTGGTAGCCCGGTGTCCTGCAGGCGCACAGACACTCCGTCCCCCCGCGCCATACACCTCCAAACCGGAATCATACCTAAACCAGGGCTGCTCAATCTCTCACACCCGGGACTCACTTCAATTCCAGGCATGTACACGACGTCCATGTACCCCATTTCAGCGTTGGGAGGTCAGCACCCCGCCCTGGCGTACTCGGGTTTTACGCAGCTGACGCACCCGTACCCGGAGCAGTTGAAGGCGGCTGCGATGGCCGGGTCTTTACCGCTGGAGCACTGGATACGAGCTGGCATCATGGTACCACGACTGCCCGATTACACCTGTGAGTGGGGTAGCATGCAGATGAGTGGGTAACACTTTGTTAAATCATTACTAAACATTCAACAGTCCTTGATTCATGAAAGTTCTATGACATTTCTAACTATTTGAATTCATTATTAATCTGTTAAGCATTAAATGATTGACGTTTGTTATTCTTATCGATGAGATTTGATTGAACACCATAACACTTTTATTTATTTAACATAATGCTAAACTGTTTAGTTGATCTACATTCACATATGAACAGGGCAATATGAAAATAAATTATTTGCATCTGAAATATGACCTGCTTAAATATAAATAAACGATAGCATTATAAGTTCCATTTGGAGATATTTTTGGTTCTAACTTTACTTTTTAATAATTCTGTTATTTAGTGTTATTTAGAAATGTGCTGTTTTACAGTACTTAGAATTCACATGAGCACAAATGACAGTTTTTCCATAATTAAAAAAAAAAATACAACAGCATCTGATGTAAGCATCTCCAAATCATGCAGAGTACATAAATTGTGCACCTCCATCATTATGGCATCATTACTGTCATACACACAAATTTTGTTGCATTACCACCATTGTCGGTTTGAAAGCAAACATAGTAAAAGCTCATGAAATCCTTTTCAACATAATCAAAGGTGAGGAAAAGCAAACAGAGGGAGGGAGATGTGCTTACACACCTGTGACTCTTGAAAGACCTGGAGTTAATTTGTCACTAAGCAATTATGATGTTTATAACTCCTGTTTGATGGATTATTAAACTGAAATCATGGTGGTCACATGTGGCGAAATTAGTTTGCTGAATTATAAATGACAATCTAGGTGGCTAAATGATAAGACAGTATTAGGGAAATAATTACTATATATTCGCTTTTTCTACACGTATTTGCAATTAAAATAGCTTTTTAAAATTGAAAGCAGAAATTATACTATAATATATACTATATACTAATAATAATATACTAAAAAAACTATAATAATATGTTGTAAACAAACAAATAGCCAATATATTTGATCATATTTAACAGACATTACATTCTTCATAGACATGATTTAAAGATTATATTATCCTTGGATAGTTAAAGAAACAACAACTCAACAATAAAGTCATTTTGACACTCTGACTGAACACTGTTCCGTATAGTGTTACCAGGATTTACACCAAACTGTAATAATATAATTTTATTTTTGGCTTCTTTATAAAGCCATAAATGTCAGCTCGATGGAAATTGTCTTTGTGTGAGAGGGAAACTATAAACAAACACCTTAAACATACTGTAGTTCATCAATAAAATCCCAAAAGCGTTCATTGAATTTTCATTAAGTTAATGGCTTGCTCTTGCATTTTATGGCCGCCCAGCCCTGCTTCAACTGTGTTTAACAATAAGCTGCAGTAAAGCTATTATGGTAAATGATAGCTACAAATTCGAGGCTTTCTTTTGTGTGTGTGTGTGTGTGCGTGTGTGTGTGCGCCCAACCCTGCAAGTCCTTGACATTATATAAAAGAGACAAAAATCTCATAAAAATAATCTAGACGTGGATTACAGTAGCTTGTATCCCTTTCGGCTGGTGCTTAATTTTTATATACCAGCACAAGAGGCCTCTTATTAATTTGGAAGAGATTTACAGTTTTAGCAATGACGTTATGCAGGCTTTTAAGCAAAAATGCTGCTAAACATTTATGCCCTTAGTTCAGCATGTTATGTTAAACTGCAGCAGAATATTTGCATTTTCTTAGCGTTGCGCAGACTTGAAATAACCCATAACCCAACGATCTGAACCAAATCTACACAAAAGAATATCACTTGGATGGGGGTCTTTTTGACCTGGACCACCAACAACAAAACAAACTCAATTTAATGCTTTTTTGTGGGAAAACCAGTTTATAATTTATACAAGCTATTGATGTCCTCTTTCTTTGGTTTTGTCGTACAGCCGCCCCCCAGTCTGGTTTGATGGGTAAATGTCGAAGGCCACGGACAGCATTCACCAGTCAACAACTACTAGAGCTGGAAAACCAGTTTAAACTTAACAAGTATCTTTCCAGACCCAAACGCTTCGAAGTGGCCACATCGCTCATGCTGACCGAGACACAGGTAAAGAAGTGTGAAAGTCTGGATATACATTATACAGTATGCCACAGTTCAGTGAATACCACATTTACACTATTGACCAAAAGTTTGAGGCCATTTAAAAAAAAAAAAAAACTTTTATTCAGCAAGGGTGCATTAAATTGATCAAAATTAACAGAAAAGACTGTTACTAAAGATTTTGTTTCAAACAAATGCTATTCTTTCGGACTTTCTATAATTCAAATAATCTGGAAAAAATGTATCAAGGTTTCCACAAAAATATGAAGCAGCACAACTATTTTCAACATGGATAATGGTTAGAAATGTTTCTTGAGCTGCAAATTAGAATGATTTCTGAAGGATCATGTGACACTGAAGACTGGAGTAATGATGCTGAAACTGTTTAAATATATTAAAATAGAAAACAATTCATTTTGATTGTATTTCACAATATTACTTTTACTGTATTTTTGATCAAATAAATGCAGCCTTGGTAAGAGACTTCTTTCAAAACATGAAAATGTGACTTATTCGGTTGGAGAAAGAAAATAATAATTATCTCAATAAAAAAAAAACATTGATATGGTATCTCCTAGTGTCCAAAGTTTCTTTTCCATACATTGTTTTCTTTATTTGACTGTTGTTTCTTTGGCAGAAGGTGTCTATTTTGCTGACATCCTTCTGTTTTTGTGTGTAAAACAGGTCAAGATCTGGTTCCAGAACCGGCGAATGAAGTGGAAACGCAGTCGTAAGGCTAAAGAACAGGCCGCACAGGTCGAGGTCGAACGCCAACGAGGGGGAGGCAAATCGACCAATGAGAGGCCAGGAAGGGACGGTCGCAGGGCTCTCGCTCAGAGTGTGGAGGAGCACGAGGAAGAGGACGAACTCGACGAGGACGATGAAGAAGATGAGGAGGAAGGGCCACACAAGTTCATAAACGACACCCTTAATGTAGTACGTTCCACAGACTTCCTGCACCACACATCTGCATTAGGATACCACGCCGACAGCCCGTTCTCTGAGGACGACATGGACCAGGTGGGAGGCGGAGACAGGAAGATTGGAGCAGGGTTATGAAAAGATTTCCAAATGGAGACCGAGACTGCATGAACTCACAGCAGCATTACAGTCCTGTGCTGTGGTCTGACTATGGCAATGGTAAGATTAAAAAACTGAGACTATAAAAGCCCATTTTTAGCCACCTAAAATCCACACACGAAAAGTCAACAAAGTATACAGTATAGAGGGACTTCATTGGTGTTTGAGGTGTCAGAGAATCTTATACAAAGTAGACGTTTAATATTACAAATAACAAGCATTTAAGCTGTGTTTCAATACCTGTAAACAGCATTTTAAGGCATCACAGTATAGATTTTTTTTTTAAAATAGATTAATACTTTTATTCAGCAAGGATCCATTACATTGATCAAAAGTGACCATAAAAACGTTACAAAAGATTTCCATTTCAAATAAATGCTATTCTATTCATCAAAGAATCCTGAAAAAAAATTATCGTTGTATCCACAAAAAATATTACGCAGCACAACTGTTTTCAACATTGATAATAATAATAAATGTTTGTTGAGCAGCCAATCAGCAATATTAAAAAATAAGAATATTAGAATGATTTCTGAAGGATCATGTGACTGGAAACAGGAGTAACGATGCTGAAAATTCAGCTTGGATCACAGGAATAAATTACATTTTATAATATATTCAAATGGATTACAGTTATTTTAAATTGTAATCAAATTTAACAATATTAGCATTTTTTCATGCCAAATATTACCATTTTTTACAGATTTATTCCCCGATTGTGAGAATAAGAGACTTCTTACAAAAACATAAAAAAATCAGACCCCAATCTTTTGAACGATAATGTATTATTAATTCAATAGGGAAAAATAATAATAAAACAGCTTAAAAATATCATGCTGTTTGCTTCGCAATATGCTAATGTTAAAGGCTATTAGAATCAATTGTTCATTGAATTAAATTGGAAGGCAGCAGCCTATGCAGGCAGTAAGGCAGCTCACTAGCTTTTGGACAGAGCTTTTGATTACAATTTTTGCTATGTCTTGTTTCAGCAAGACTTACATGTTAATTTATTGTTTTTGTGCATTGAAAATAGCATCAGATGTTCTGTGTCATGCTTACATGTGTACAGTTTTTGCAGCAAAACACTTTAGCTTCATTATCACCAATTGGAAATAAACCTTCATTAAATATAGGCTACAGTAACTGCAAAAAGTACTATTTATTTAAATACTGGTGAATATGGATTTAATTTCTTAAAAAACACCTGGTGCATGATTCAGCCATGCATATTATTCCAAAGAAATATTTTTTTGAGAAGCCTTTCTAAAATCTTACAGCTAATGCAGTAATTTAATTCAGGTTAACAGTAATATTAACAGCAATAATAGCAAATAATGACAGATTTGAAAAAGAAGCATTACCATTGGGAAACATCAAGATGCTCTGGAGGATGAACTTGACCTTCAGCGTCCATGTCCAGGTCAAAAAGTGTGTGATGGGGCTGTTTCAAGCGGCCAGTAGTCCTCCACAATCCACTGCAAACTTCATTATGGTATGAAACGGGCACTTTTCATGACCCAATCAACTCCTGAGGCGGCAAGGATACACTCATTATGTGCCAATACGTCATTTATATATTTTAAATGTGTGTAGTTTCATGTGGTGTCAAAGCAAAACAACAAAATAACATTAAATCAGTTTGAAATTCATTGTTTTAGAGTTGATTAATTACATGCTTGGTTTGTTTAAAGGTACAACATGGATACTGTAGAAATATTTATTTGCATTAAAATATGCAGTATAAATGAATATGCACTTCTCTGACTTCTCTCCACCTACGCATCATTTACCTGTGTGATGTAAGAGAGCTGGAGACATGATTATCTCTAAACGTCAAGTTTACATTCATATGTGGCTCAGTGTTTGTTCATGTTAATGTTATTTAAGCAAGTTAAAGTCTGTGTAATGTATTTCCATTGAAGAATGCAAGGGAGGTTGATGCACAGTATATTAATGCTATATTTGTCTGTGTTGCTGCAAATAAACGAAAAGAAAAACAAAAGTGTGACAATGATTCTTCAAAATCTGAAAGAAAATATACAGTAAACATACTGTGTGTGTGTGTGTGTGTGTACATAGCCTATACACACACACATACATTTCATCAAGGCATGTTCAGATAATGGGCCTATTTGTGTAAAATCCATATATACATATAGATGTGTGTGTATACATATCCTACACACACACACACACACACACACACACACACACACACACACACACACACACACACACACACACACACACACACACACACACACACACACACACACACACACACACACACACACACACACACAAACACACACACACACACACACACACACACACACACACACACACACACACACACACACACAAACACACACACACACTATTCTATTTCAAATATAAGTATTGAAGATACCATTATTTAAAAGCGCTATCTTTTAAGTCATTGGCTGAATGTGCAGCAAGACAGTGGCCTTCGGATCCAGACACAACCAACGAGGCTGATTAACATGCTGGAGAATGGCAAATCTGTAGCCCATAATAAACCAGCAGAAAGAGGTTATTTACAGCCCAGCCTCTCAAATATGAATTACTCAGGCGGGTTTACTGATAGTCAAATAATTAAGTTAATGAAGAGGAAGTAAAGTAATCAGCCCCTTGGTAGTGATGTCATCAGGGTAATTTCATTTACAAAAAAAGCAAGAAATAAAAAAGAAAAATGATGGGAATACGACTACAACAAGGCGCTTTATTGGGCGTTTGTATGAGGGCGGTGATTAAACGCACAAGAACAGACAGCATAACTTCTCTGTCACAGAGGCTACAGGACAGCATGTTTATATAGTGATTAAATGCATTTTTAACTGGCCTCAGAAAGGTGCCTCTGCCTTGTTAAAACTGAACCAGGCCGGGACATCGAGGACAGTCTCTGAGAGAGTTTTTTACTCATTTTCAGAGATTGGACTACACAGGTTTATTTCCTGGGTAAGGCGAATAGCATTCGCTCACTGACAGGAGATTAAAGGGTTTTACAGCTTGAAAGTTGTCAATGAAACCCTCAAAAGTTTTACATCGGATTGGTTTTAAAGTCAAGAAAAAGACTCCATGTATAGCGTCTACCTGATTAGGTAAATTGGACGTTACTTTTAGAAGACACTTTTATCTGAACGGCTAACACAGTTTATGCCTGGGAATCAAACACATGACCTTGGAGTTGCATGTATTAGAATGCAAGATTAGTTTTGCTAAGTGTAGCACTTTTCATGCATTTTCATGTTTCCCTAAATGTTTAGGCTGTATGTTAGTGGTTCTACATAAACAGGTGATTTACAATTTGTACACTAGTTGATGAGAGCGATACTTGCCTATGCAAAACGTTGGTCTTGCATGTTGCACCCAGGTTGTTGCTATGTGGTTGATAGGGTCTCCTAGATGATTTGTCCTTCAATGTAAGCCTTGGGAAATGCTCCTCTTTGTTCTGAAAGTAAAAGTAAAATAACAAAACAAGACTAAAGTCACTCATCAAGTCACACGATTTGAGATATCATTCATGTTCATAATGGCATGGCACAAATTACACACCTAATTAAAAATAGGCAGTGGTTCTCATTCAGGGGCCGGGGCCCATAGGGGGCCTCAGCAAAGGGAGCCTTTAGGATTCATTAAAATGATTTACAATAAGACAAGTATTAAAATATGCAAAAATCATGACATTTCTGGTTTTAATTCACTCTCTCAACAACTATTTTTTTCTTTAAAGTGCCACGGTTCCTACTGGTATTTTTTTATACATTTGATCTAGTTAAAAACATTCTTTTAAAAATAATGTTTAGTATTTCTAAAAATCCTTATCCAGTAAATCATGGGTCATAGGTTCTTTGAATATTGTTGCAGACAGTGGGTGGCCTTGCAGTCAAAAAAGGTTGAGAACCGCTAGATTAGGGTTTTGTTCAAACATTTCAAATAGTAATAGTGATTCTTGCCTTAGCAAATGCAACAGTAAATCTAAAAGCAGTCATGCTGGCATTTGTGAACTAGTGATTTCCAGTATTATATGTTATATTGAGTGTTTTGATGTTTTAGATTTAACACTTGCATATACATGAAATTATTCAGGTGATTTTAGCATCCATGTACACACTGCAAGATGGACACAAATGCTGACTAGCTTTTACGCCATTGACCCAAAGTGAAGAGCATGTAGATTTGAAGATATCCCAACTTTATTCATGGCAACAGCCCTTTTATCCGCATGAAAATGTCAGTTTCATAGTGAAATAAGTAAATGTGACTCTACCAATTTGTCTGCCGGCAAATCAGCAACAATAACTTGAGCGACATGACCCCGTAAAATATTTATACCCTGTAGTTTAATCAATCAGACTCATTACGGGAATATGAACAGATTGTGTGATCTTTTAAAGTAATCACCCTTATTGCTTGAGATTTCCCTCGGCCTTGTCGTGTCACTTAAGCTAATGGGAAGGTAAGAGAATGAGAGACTGGCCCCATAAATTCACATCTGTCCCGACTTTAACCGCAGCTCAAACACACACAAAAAGGCCAAGTTTTAGTAATAAACTTTATTGAAAAAGGCTCAGCCTTTTCTCTTTAAATGCAAGCTTGCGTTCAGGACAGGCATTTATTATACTTGCGGGAAATCTATCAAACAGATGCGAAATGTGGCTTAATAATCAAGATAAGCGACTAGCTAGCCGTCACGATGATTATGATTGGCTTGGAGTCAGCAAAAGGCTGTGTTTGTTTTTCCCCGCCGTAATAAATAATCAGCCTATCCTTGAGATGTGATTTCTGAATGTACACGTAGAAAGCGACCGATGTTTACTTTTATACGCTAGTGGCTAATTTCAATGTGCGGGCCTACCTAAACTTGAAGCGAACGCAGTATATTTACAGCTGATTGCACTGTGATTGTTTTAAAGACATAAACTTCAACACAGTCCTCTATTCTGGATTCAAAGATTCAAAATCAGATTCAAGCCTAGAAATAAACAGAACGGATTGTGAATGTTACAAATAAATTGTGTCAATTAAAAAAAAGGCCCAATCAATGCAACATTTGTAGGCAAACAAATACAATATCCACTGAATTTTACTAAATGTGACGCATTTAAACGGTATTCCCAACCCCTTCCCTTTATGGCAGATCTGTGATTTACTGAACGAGAGAACTGGAGGATCAAAGGCACTCAACATTGACCCATAATCCCTGGCTAATTAAATAATTCACTAATTGATTCATCACCAAATCAATAAAGCAGGAGATGGTTTATGGTGTTGGTATAGCACTCTGTGGCCAATTGGTTGCAAATAGAAAGATGAATTTTTATTAGTGGTTTTGTCAAGGGATGCATGAATATTACTTTTGTAATTACTATAGGCTTTTGCTAGTTTTACAGAAAATGTAAAAGGCTAGTTTTTAAAATACAGTCATTTCTTGTTAATGACCAAAATAGCCAAGGGATCCCTGCTGGAAAATCCCAATAAAACCAGTCTAAGGTTGTGGCTGGTTTTACATAGTTTCTAGTTGGCCGTTTATGGTCTAGTCTAAACTGGATTAGATGGTCAATAATAATGTATTATTCTACTTTTTTTGTTCACAGAAAACTAATTGTTTGGTAAAAGGACCATATAAAATCGAATTAATACTGAAATTAATTAAAAACAAAAATTTAAAAAAAAAAAAAAAATAATAATTCTGGCAGCATCACAATATTCACAATTATTTTCAGATCAGTAAATGTTCAAAATAAAAATAAAATACAGCATACATTAAATGTCAATGTCGCCTTTATTTATATAGCACTATTAAAACAACACAAGTTGATCAATGTGCTTTACATTCTCTCTGAAAAATAGAAAGAGAAACATGCTACAATAGTGATAGAATAAAAATAAAATAAAAACATTTAAGACGAATAAGCCATGGCAAACAGATATGTCTTAAGTTGTACTTTAAAAACATGTACAGAGTCAGCATCCCTAACATATGATGATAAAAAAAGATCTTTTATATCTGTAGTCCAAAACGCATATAAATAAATACAAAAATTATAAAAATGGTTCTTAGCATACAAAATCAGTAAAAACAATTCTTATCATTAATATAAAATCAATTAAAGAGTCTATTCGTCTATTCTACCACCTGGTGGATGTGGTTGACATCATAGACCACATTGAACTAGGGAAAAACTGTGTGTGTGTGTGTGTGTGTGTGTGTGTGTGTGTGTGTGTGTGTATGTGTGTGTGTGTGTGTGTGTGTGTGTGTGTGTGTGTGTGTGTGTGTGTGTGTGTGTGTGTGTGTGTGTATTAATGAGAATTTCGAATTTTTGAGAATTGAGGCAAACAATTGCTTTAATTTCAATTGCTTAAATAGATATATATTATTATGCAATTGTTGCCCTCAATTCTCCTTAACGTAATGTGAGAAAATATTATTGCAATTATTATAATGCAAAATATACAGACATATTTTTTTATTTTGTAAATCACTTGTACATGTCTGCTTTCATTAAAGCTGATTTAAATAACTATACACATGTGGGTGTACATATACACACATATACAGAATATGTGTGTGTGTGTATATATATATATATATATATATATATATATATATATACATATACAGTATACATTTTGGTTTTCAAGAGAATACTCTCCTTTTTCATCCAGGTACAACAATGCAAAATTCAAACCGTAACCATTTTAAATATTAGTTATAGATCTTTTTTCTCGGCAGGGATGCTGATTAACATACTAAACAGTATTAGCCTCAGACAAAACAAAGGTAGGTTTCGTTTGACCTTGATGTGGACTATAACATGACATCATCTCATAGCCGGCGGGATCATGAAAGCAGATACGACCGACCAATGGAGGACAGTCCCACACGCTCCCAGACCATAAACATTGTTTCTGTATAATGAATGCTTATCCAGAGAAGGCCGAATGGACTTAAAGTGGAATGGTTTGCATGGATAGAAAAGCTAATTAAAGTGTAATTCATCCCACTGGAACTGTATCTATGTCTGTGCATTATACATCGGCTGTCTGATAGTGGCGATGTCTTGGTGAACGCGTGTCCATATGTAGTTTATGGCTTCTCTTTCCCCCGTCGGTGGCGTGAGGTCATTGATGAGATTTATTAAGATGAACATTAAGTCAGAACGTCACTTTTGACCCTCACAGCCCCCGTGAATCATAAATTCAGGTGCCTAAACAGCCTGTAATAATTGTTTCATACCTTTGAGTAGCAGCGTATACCACCCATAGGGGTTTGACCAGACCTTGTTGTTGAGGTTTTGGTAGGTGGTCCTTGAAGAGTGAAGGTCAGCCACTAAATAAACAACATTCAAATATCACACGGTTACAGGGCCAAAATTCACAGATTTTTGGATGCTATCCTCAGGTCAGTAGCAGAGACATTTTTAATTAATTGTCAAAAACAAAAGCTCTGTCAAAAGAACAGGTAAATTTTTTTAATTGATATAAATAATACAAAAAAAGTAAACAAAAAATTACACGACTGCTTTGTTTTCCAAAAATGCTTTTTGTATAAATATTTTTCATGTTTTTTTAATAATTCTCAATTCATACAAATTTTCAAGTGTCTTTTTAAAAAAAAATCTAATCCTAAGTGTTGCAACCATTTATTATTAAGAATGTATCATACATCCCAGTTTAAGGAAAATGTCATGTAGAGAAGTTCTTCCTTTGTAGACAATTATTCTCCAAAATTTAAGTTTTTTTTTTTTGCTAATTACGAGAATATCCAACATAGAATTACAGTGGAAAGTACCGTGGTAAGTTAATGCATCTGACGGTAATACAATCCCTGCTGAAAAAAAAAGCTAAAACCAGCCTAGGCTGGTTTAAACTGGTTTATAGTGGTCTTTCAGCCTGGCCAAGCTGGTTTAAGCTGCTTTTAGCTGTCTCCCAGCTTGACCAGCTCAGACCAGCCTAGTCAAATATAAAAAAAATAAATAAAATAAAAAAACCAGCCTGGGAGACCAGCTAAAACCAGCTTAGGCTGGTTTCAGCTTGTTTTTTTTTTTTTTTTTTTTCCCATCAGGAGTTGTTATTTGACATATGCATGGATAACACTTTACAGTTAGTTAACCACATTAGTTCATGAACTAATAATGAAATACACATCTACAGCATTTATTAATATTTGTTAATGTTAATTTCAACATTATATAGATTATTAAAATCAAAAGTTGTATTTGTTTACATTAGTTAATGCACTGTGATGTAGGCTAACGAACAATGAACAGCTGTATTTTTATTAACTAGGTAAACTAACATTAAGTAAACACTAAGTAAACATAAAGATGAACAAATACAGTAACAAATGTATTGCTCGTGGTTAGTTCATGTTAGTTAATAGACTAATGTTAACAAATGAAACCTTATTGTAAAGTGTTACTACATTGCTCAATTGCATACAATACCACGGTATTGTACTTCAAAGTAGCCTGTATTACACTGATTCTAAAACACCATGGTATTACAATTTTCTGGGCATAAAGACACATGTTTACATGTCACTAGATATCAAAATGAACAAAAACATCACAGAATGTCAATAAACACTCACCAAACCCCGTCTTCAGTTTGATACGCTGGTCAGAGATCGCAACACAACTTGAGCAACATCTCCCCCGTGTGGTGATACTGAAACTTTCAGGAAAAACAAACCAATTCCATCTGTCGCTGTTTAAGTCACACTTTATTCACCATTTATATAAAAAAATAAAAATAAAAATAAAAACACAACAAAAGGGAACAAATGACGTCAATGAATGCCAAGAGACATGTATCCAGTCTTATATCCTATAAAATAAGAGGCTTGCATAATTAAGTATTCCTCAACAGAAACAAACCTGGACAGAATTGCAAGTGCAAGTTAATAATGTTCCTTTAAAACCTAACAACATTCTAGTCAAAATGATCAAAGCAATCTGCAGTGAATCTGAATATCAAGGTAATTTTTCTGGAAAAAAAAACAAAACAAAAAAACCAAACATATTTAGGTCCTTGTTCACAGATAAAATTCCAACTACAATTATAGTAAATGGAATGCTTCAATACATTTATTCCTGAATTATTAAACAGCATCTGATTCATGACATCATGTGAACATGCCCCCCAAAAAAAGGTCCTAAAAACAGGCTTCATTTTATTCCATTTAATGCAAAATATATACCGATTTCTTTCTGTTGATATTGCAGATCAAATATGACCTGGAAATTATTCGGCAAGATTCATCCACACTAGCCAAGCCTCATCAGACATAAACAAATGACTGAATGCAGAATTATCTTTAGCCATGTGGATTTCTTGCTGAATTAAAAAGCATTAAAACCTGTTTTTTACATGGTTCCTTTAAATAACACCCTAATACTGTAAGCAATGAAAGGAACTTCTTGCTAAATCAAAACCAACTCGTATTTATGCAGTCATTTATACCACTTAAAAAGAGAAAAGTGAACACATCATTCTTGCAATGTAATGTGAACTAGTATTAAATATTCACAGGCATGACCGTTTGTTGTGCATCGTCTCAGAGTCTTATACAGAACAGCACTTTCACTTGCTTATAAAAGCCGAGCGCTATAACCAACTGAGTTAAAACTTAATAACTTACTTTTTTTCCCCCAGACTCACTCATTAAACATGAGCAGAAAAGTGGGTTTTTTTATGCTACAACATACATAAGAATATTTTTACAAATGATTTAGACAGAAATCCGTTCTGGTGGTGTCTCACAAATGAAGACCAATGTCAGTTTTATCTTTGAACCTTCACAACACAAAGTACCTAAATCTCTGCTCTTAAAAACCTTGCATGTTACCAGGAGAACTGTTGTTTAAATAACTAATGTCACTTACATTCTGAACAGCTAAAATATCAATTAAGTGGCGGCAAGGATGACATCAAAACCCGGAAGATTCATTCGCCCTCGACATTTTCCTAAGGGTTTTTATAAAGGGGTTTTCAATTTATGAGATATATTTAAACAATAGCCTACTTGGACATTTTGTTCTACAAAGTAAACCGCATACACTCACACCCCAAATGTTCTTATCTAGTTCCTGTTTTTTTTTTTTTATAAACATAGCTTTAAAATTCATGTTTTCGATATGGGTGTGTGTAATTTACGTTGTAGAGCGAAATGTCCAAGTATCATCAAGTTATGTTTTGTTTTGCTTAAATTGCTTTGTGCCGGTGTAATGCATTGGTCAAAAAAAGTCAGCGCAGTTTTTTTGTGTGTGTGTGCGTGTGTGCCTCATGAAGCGCATCTAAGACAGAGAGCATCCTGATTGGCCTGTTTCAGTAAGTCAACCAATCAATTGTCAGTGTGGGTGGGCTTCCGAACATGTATCCCCCCCCCCCCATAGGAATATCTTGAGGGAACCTCAATCTTGAGGGTTTGGATGTCATCCCCGCCGCACTCTATAAAACCCTCATAAATAATTTTTGGTTCCAAGCTTAGAAAAGACACAGAAGCCAAATTACAATCTGAAAACAACCAGTTTGGTGCTGTAACAGGTGCCTGTGATAACGCTGCCATTGTAGTGAACAGACTTTTTGCCCTCTCCAGGAACATGCCCAGCTCATATTTAACTCTGATATCATCAGATAATTTCATTGCTCAATATAGAATTTCAGGTGAAATATGAGATTCACCAACAAAGATGCGTGAGTAACCATGACATGCTGAACTCACTGAGGTAAGAGAGAGCAAATGTTTGCAAGGCTTGTGATTTTTGTCCGAAAGAGAGAGTGCATAGTCCAAAAAGTCCAGAGTCCACTAGAAAACAGGCATGATATCTCAGTGGATGCATCATACTCTGTTGGTATCTACATCTGTACCGTCTGAGTCCCGAAGGTTCTGGACCTGGTCGAGCACCCAGCTGATTACGGGCCTTTCCTGAGGATTGGTCACCATAGTGGAGCTGAGAAGGGTTTGAAGGCCTTGAGAATAACTGTCAAAGATAGAGACATGGTAACCGGCTGCAGGAAGGAGCTAAAATATGTTAAAATATGAGAAAACTTTAACAAGCTCTTTTCTGAAATTAATTCGACTGGTATTCAACTGGTAATATGATTTGAACAGGGTATCTGCACACTTTTTAAAGTCAAATTTAAGGCTTTTTAAGACCTTTTTAAGACCTGAAGATATCAAAATGAATACCTTACATTAGGGGTGCGCAATATTGACAAAAATATGTCTCAATATTTTCAAAGTTTTGTTGTTGATAATTAGATGATATTTTACTGATTGTGTTTGTGTACTGGTACCATGGCTGGTTTAGGCCTGTTGTTGACAGCTGACTCACGAAGATATTCATATTTTTCATATTCTATGCAGTGGTCAGTTCACAGCAGTGAAAGAAATTAACATTATCTATTAAAGGGCAATATTTGCAACCTTCAATTGAGTTTGAAGGGGCATTTTCACCCATATATGGACGAGTGAAAAGTTGAGACATGGAGGACGCACGCGCGAGTCCGGCGGTTGTGTAGAAAGGTTTAGATAAAGGGGTTTAAGTGATTAATTATCAGTATCTAACCTGACGAAAATGTATTTATTCAATATTGGCTACGTTATATTGCATCAACCGATTTGTTCAAACGGCTGATTCATTCAGGAAGTTCAAGTGATGGTTCATTGAATCGTTAAAATGATTCGTTCAAAACGCGGATTTCAGTCAAGAAATCATCTCTGTCTTTTGCATTGAGACTCTGCTACGGTTTCATTTTAAAAATTCTCGTCAGCGAAATAAAGGGAAAACAAACAATATTGACAATATTGTTTATAAAATGTAACTCACAATGTTAATTTAACTGTTATATAAAATAAATATTATATTTGCTATTGTGCACGGGAAAACAGCCCTCTTGCTGATGTAATACTGTATGATAACAACATATGATATATAAAATACAAAAACCTTATACATCTATTAGGGAACATACCTATAACTGCACTGACACATCACACAGTGAGAGCAAGCATGAAAGACAAATGCGATGTCAGCTCGCAGTGCGCCCTCGTACATAGTTAACGTTAAAGTAAAACAATGATTTCAATATCAAAATAGACAATACACATCACACACCACTAAGTTACGCACATAAAGAATGAACTTACAATTGAACTGAAATTAACCAGCTTTCTTCTCCTCTCCTGCTGTTTCGCGTGCAGGAGACAGGCGTAATGCTGGCGCGAATGTGACGCGAAATGTCACGTGAACGAGCAAATCCACAAAGAACGAATAATAAATAAAAAAAGTACGCTAATTGACCCATCGCAGGGAGCTTGATTGACAGGTGATCTGAGCAATCATACTTCGCCATCCGCCATTTTGTCCGACAAAGCAGTCAGGAGAGTTAGTAGATTAACATGGGAGGATTTGAACTTGAAAAACTGAATATACTGACGCCTTTCCGCGGTTAAAAGAACATTCCTTCTTATATTCATTCATGTTTATTTGATGCTATAAATGAACTAGAAGGAAGAGATGATCGGTTCCCGAGCAGCTTTAACTGAGGCTCTACAGCGATCTGTCACGACACATTAAAGAGCCACAAAACGGTATTTATTGTTTACATTTCTTTTTAAAAATGACCAAATTTGAAAGGTGAGACTTTTTTTAATATGTTTAATATCAAAAGTAACCGAAAAGTAACCTGGTGTTCTGTCCTGTCTGTCAGCATATTGTCAGTCTCCTCTCTGATCCGCGATGTATTTTTCAGTGTGTGAGAACATGGTGTGTGCGTGAGAGTGGCGTAGCTTGTCGGACATAGCGACAGTAACTAAGCGGGCCGGGTCTTTGCGAAGGGTCAATTAGATAGTTTTAATTTGGAAAACATTTAGATATGTCTAAGTCAAATTGCCATCGAAAATTTAAGACCTTTCATAAGTAAAAAATAAGACTTTTATGGCCTTAAATTTTTAAAATCTAATTTAAGACTTTTTAAGGACCCGCGGACACCCTGTTTGAAACAGCTTAGTCTTCATAATCCCTTGTGAGTGTACATCATTTTAAACATATTTTCCAAAACGTCCACATTTTTTTTTGTGTGTAAACTTTTGTAAAGTTGGAAAATTAGTTTAAAAGACATATTTATAATTGTATTTAAAATATAACATTCTACATTTAAAATTAAAAAGAAAACAGGATGGGAAACTTTGTTTAAAATATAAATTAATATTAATATTATAATGTATTTTATTATATTAAAAAAATAATATAATATTATTTTAAATATAATATTCCACGTTTAAGTAAGTTATAAAATTTTTGTCTAAAATATTTAAATGTGGAAATATACGTTTAAAATATAATATTAGTCTATTTCTTTAAAAATAATATTGTTTAAACAACATTCTGCATTTAAATTTGTGTACATTTTTGAGGGACGATTTGTTTAAAAAATATATTAGAATATTAAATTTTCCCTTAACACATTTTACACACAAATTATGTGACTGAAATGCGGATTATTATATATATATTTTATTTATATTTGAAATAAAACAAATTTTAATTTTAAAATTAAAGTTAAGATAATTAAGTTACACAATTTATTACATATCATTTTGTTAATGAGGAAAACTTAGTTTAAAATATAATATAACAATAATATTTAAAATATAAAATATTTTTGAAAATTAGTTGAAAATGTAATACTATAATATTATTTAAAAAATTTATATGCCACATTTAAGTTACACAATGTGGGAAAATGAGTTTAAAATATTATTTTATAATATTATTTAAAATATAATATTACAAAATGCAATATTGCAATATATATTACATTTGTTTGACGAACATCCACAAAATATTTGATCTGGCATTGCAACGAGCTGACTCTTCCATAAAAAAGCGGTTGAATTTTACAGAATAATAGCACTGAATAATCTCAAGCTCACCTGCAAGGCTGGGGAATGGAGACTGGATTCTGGACGGCGAGAGCCACGCTGTCACCCTTCTGAAATATCAAGTCATACGGTCCCTCCAGCATCATCATACAGTACAGCACACAACCTAGAGACTACATGCAGAAAAAAAAAAACAAATGATACCTGCAGCAGACATAACAGACTGACATAGACATAACATCATGACAGCAGACATAACAGACTGACATAGACATAACATCATGCTGATCAGAGAGAGCACAGGTGAAAAGATGAAGGATGAAGTTTACAAACATTAGACCTATGCAGACACAGTCATGTTTTTTGTGAAAGAACAGCTGCAAATAAACTATTACACACATAAAAAAGAGAATTACCCAAATATCAGTTCTCTCATCAATGATACAGTGACTCTCCACATTAAAGAGCTCCGGTGCTCTGTATGAGATGGTGCACCTCTGAGCAGCCCAATCCTGAAAGGGAACGCATAAACAAAAGAGGATTGATTTAATGTTTTGTTTTTCTAGCTATGTTTCAATCTACCTATTTTTATGTGCTTTCTGTGATATCGCAAAAAGACAAATACTGGATGGAAGTGCAAAGATGCACATAAAAATACGTATGCACTCAATTGAGGATAAATTTTTTTACCCTATAAGACAACATTTGCATAAACTATAACGGAAACACATTTACAAATAAATTCCTTCATGCGCAACAAAAAAAAAATTATTTTGCAGCGTCTCAAATGCGTGATCATTCTAAAATGCCTGAGCCTACTTATACTATGCCCTAAAAGTATGTACTTTTTTGTGAGCGTGTAGCAGAAAAGTAGACAAGCTTTGGACATATTATCATGTCATAAAATTGAGTTTTTAATGGATGCGCTGTCGCATAGTTACATGCATCCTGTTGTCGTAAACTGGCCTGTCAATCATCTTGCCACAGTTAACATCCTCCACATTTAATTTCCTACCGAATTGAAGAGAAAAACATTAGCGCGTTGATCTGCCAGTCGTGGGTCTTTCATGCGGAGAACTCACCTCATATTTTTGTATAAAGATGCATTTAAAAGTTAAATTGATAAAGTGGAAAACGGATGTTTAGAAAAGTTCACATTGCTATTGCAACTGAGATATAACAGATAACATTAAATAATGTTTTATCAGGTTAAATGTTGATTATTATTCACTCAAACCCTTTATCTAAACCTCTCTACTTAACTGTCGGTCGCACACATCAGCCATGTTTGTCTTTTTTTTTTTAAACACTTCTTATTGGTGTTAGTAGGTCTGAACCGAATCATCCTCCAATGCTCAATGGGTTATGGGCAATATTAGCCGTTAAGAGGGAGTACGGATCCGGACAAAGTAGACCATCCAGGGACTTTTGGCATACTCTTTTCAACATACTATGCTTTGGGACACACTTATTAGTCTCACATACTATTTAGGATGGTTAGTATGCACATTGGGAAGCAGGGAAAGTCTGTCATCAGAATGATTTGGTTTAATTTCCTCCCAGAAGTGTCTCACATGATTGCGTTCTCAAACACCCGGAATCTGAACGCAATATAACATGATGCCGTTTATTGCGTTTCGTCTGCACGTTTGCAGAAACTTCCATTTTTATGACAGATATTTTACAACAATTTCCCAGGAAGTGAAAATTTTGTTCTCTTGAACACATGGGATGGAAACATCGATCTATTTGCAAATATTTTGTGCAATATTCCAATTTTGCGCACAAGTTTGGATAGACATAGCTACTGGTAACTCTAGATTAAGTGCTGCTTGATGTTTCAGCTCTAACCTGGATGGTCATGGCTTCACGTGAACCTCGAACTTCAATCCTGGCCTTGTTCATGGAGCCCAAGTCCATTAAAAAAGGCTGATCGTTGTCATCCAGTAAAACGTTGGTGGGTTTCAAATCTCTGTTTTCAGAAATAAAACTCATGTTAGAGAAATAATAAGAACAGGAAAAAACAGCCAAATATTTCAGACTAAAAACAGTATATTCCTCAAGATGATTTTTGTCAGCAGTTAAGCATCAGGTCAGCTTTTGTTGTCTACTAATACATATAATATCTATAAATAATATCTCTTTTGGTGTAACTATTATTGAAAGTCTGCCTAGGATTCATATAAGTGGGACTTTCATTTATCTTCATCTATTTTTATTTGACATTATCAGTCTAAGTTGGATGCTGGATACTCTATCTTTTCATCAGGGATTTACTCAGGCAGGATATTGTGTTTCAAGCTGATTTTACAATGTGCTTATTAAGTCTAAAACCGATTCATAATACTACATAAAATATTAATAGAATGCCAAATGTATAATTTCAGCAATAAAATCAGATTGAATCAGCAGTGTTCTCGCTGACTAAAAATAATTTTATTTTTTAAATACAGCTGAAATAAAAAAATTATATTAGATAAAAAAATGTGTTGCCTTGGTAACTAACTGAAATAAATAGTTGAAGTGCTAAGATGACTGAAGCTAAACATATTATACAAATAAAGCTAAATAGAAATATTAAAAAAAGAATAAAAATGACAAAAGCACATGACAACCCCCCCCCCAAAAAAATTTAAAGTTAAAAAACATTAAAGAAATATAGAAAAATTATAAGCAGCATTTAAGGATAAAACTCTATTATATACTATAAATAATTTGTTTTAGTGGGAAATTGGACACTGGCAGTGGCTTATTATGAGAATATTACTTAGTGGAAATGTTTATTTATTTATTTATTATTATTAATAAATTTCTTTATTTATTAAGCATGGCCCTCTTTTATCATGAATGCTGTTCATGGTGAATTAAGTAACTATCTATTAGTAAATGTTGAAACTGATATTACAAAACTTTATTAAATGCTGTAGAAGAATTGCTCATTGTTAGTCCATGTTTATTAATGTAATTAAAGGGTTAGTTCACCCCAAAATGAAAAGAAGATATTTTGAAGAATATGGGTAACAGTTGAACAATTGATAAGCCCCATTGACTTTCATGCACACACAAAAAAAAAAAAAAAAACCACAACTATGGAAGTCATTGGGGCCTATCAACTGTTTGGTTATCGACATTCTTCAAATTATCCTCTTTTGTGTTCAGCAGAATAAAGAAATTCATACAGGTTTGGAATCACTTGAGGGTGAGTAAATGATGACAGAATTTTCATTTTTGGGTGAACTATCTCTTCACATGTTCCATCTTCAATGCAGAACCAAGGCAAAACTAAACATATAGGCCCGGTTTCACAAACAAGGCTTAAATTAAGCCTTAGTTCAATTAGGACATTTAAGTAGCTTTTATTAACGTGCCTTCGATAAAAAATCATTATTGGTGTGAATCTTGAGACAAAACAATGGCAGTGACATATTTTAAGAGATATCAGTGCAAGTTGCTTTCAGTTA
Source organism: Siphateles boraxobius (assembly GCF_051911475.1). Taxonomy (NCBI): domain Eukaryota; kingdom Metazoa; phylum Chordata; class Actinopteri; order Cypriniformes; family Leuciscidae; genus Siphateles; species Siphateles boraxobius. The sequence continues at coordinate 10,913,289 of NW_027509175.1, forward strand.
AAACAGCTCAAACATGCAATTTAGTCTGGGACTAGGCTTAAGCCTCGTCTGTGAAAGCGGGGATTCATTTAATAAATTTGGGTTTAGGATGAATGAATTGAACTCAGTACCTGTGTGCATAGCCTTTGTCATGAATTGCTTTGAGCCCTTCACAGATGCCATGCAGGATGTGCAAGATGCGACTCTCAGTCATAGAGCTCCCCTTATCCCGCAGCTTCTCAAGAACGGACCACAGACTTCCCTTCTGCAAGGGAACAATTCACCAAGTGAAACACTGCACATCTTAGAACTCACTGGATCGGAAAGCAGAACACAGACTGACCACTTACACTGATGTACGGGAGCAACAGCCAGGCCTCACACTTCCCGCCGCGATCCATGAAGGTGTGTGAGGTCAGGCTGAGGATGTTGGAGTGGTTGAAGAGCCGGTGCATCTCCACCTCGGTCTGAGCCTCCTTACGGGCCTCGCGGTCATGGCAAAGGATTCGCTTCAGAGCATAGAAGCGTCCATCTTGTGCACCCTCTACCAGGTCAACATAGCTGAAACCTCTAGAAGGAGCGGAGAATTTGCTGAGCACACTTTGATGAAAATTATCATGCATAAGTATCAAAGATGGACCATATTTTGGAGACTTTGTTGGACTTACACAATTCCAGTACGTTTTCAAGCATTTTAGCCTTACCCTTCTTCTAGTTTCTGAATGAAGTAGTATCTCTTGTTGTCAATTGTGATGACCCTGCTTGAGCAGATACACAAAGCTTGTCCCATGTTCTTTGGAGCATTGCTTAAGACCAACCATAGATGGAGGAGAGGCACTGAAAGAGATCATGACTTGATTACTTCTTACATTTAGCCTGACAAGCCAGACCCACATCAAGATGTTGGGTCTGGGAACAGACCATTGGCAGGGCTCAATCAGAGGGGCGGGATAAACGGTTGTCTTTCAAATTCCCTCTGCACCCAATAGGATAGCGCTAAAACCAACCAGAGCAACGAAGAAGGTGACGTGGTCAGAGCGACGGACATCAGTGCCGTTCTTTGTTTACTTTTCAAAGAAAGCTTAACTCAAAGCTTAGTCTTCCTGAGTCGCGGCCAAAGCCGATTCGAAAGGCCGCTGTTCGCCAGCAGCACCAGCATCTTCTTTGTTTTCAAGTAGCAAGGAATTCATGTGGAACCGTCGCAACTCTGCCGTCATTATGTTAAGCCCGCCCACCGACTCTATACACGATGTGATTGGCCTGACTAGAGTTTGGTTTTTCCAGCTCGAAAGCCAACGGAAAGTTGCTAGATGACACAGGCTGCAAAATAAAATTTGCTGCCGCTAGGGTACGTCTAGATTCCTAGGCTATCTTACATTCATATTCTTTTCAGAATGTACTTTATTCCATATTAATCTGTTCTGTGCTTTATTCTATTCCATATTCAAAATGGAGCAATGTGTAGGACTGACACTGAAGGCTATATAAAGTTCATCTAGAGTGCATATGTTCACAGTACGTTTCAATGTTTTGCAGCATTGTTGTTTTGATCTACTGCAAATACATGAAATATGTGTTCATAACAAAATCTGTTGTAATTACAGCATATGTTATAATAAATACTCTGCATTATTTATATTTATATTCAACAACTGTATGAAAATTATCAATATCCACACATCTGTAACTGGGGTTACATAAAGGGTTAGTTCAACCAAAAATGAAAATGGCCAGTAAATTATAAATTATAGGAGTATTATTATATCATTTTTGATATCCTCTTTTCTTGATTTCTGTAAAGCAACATAAGAAAAGGCACTAAATCCTATAAATAAAATATTATTTATTTTAAAAGCAAGACAATTTAGCCCAACTGATCAAAAGTCAATTGAATATTGCCTGTTCACATAAGCCACTGCCAGTGTCCAATTTTCCACTGAAATAAATTATTCACGGGTAGAACAGAGGTTTCTGATCGGCTTTTTATCTTTTCTTTATGACGTGCGCTGTTGATGCGACTTGATAGACAGTTGCTGGGAAAAGACACGTTTAATTTAGAGTGAATTCATAATTCGTAACGTTAATACATCACTACATGATGTATAATTCTGATTCATGTTCTACACATCGGTCGAGATCCGCAGTAAACGTGGCATGACTCTTCAAGAATATCTGGTTTGTGTTTCACAGGCAGTGTATTGAGCGAGCGAGACCTATAATATTCAGATTTAGATTAGGTTCTTAGCTAGTTACTTGAAGCTGATATCGAGCCATCCAGTATAGATCTAATCGAAGGATTAAAGTGAGACTCTGTTTACCTTAAAGAGACGCTCCACTTGTCCTCCTCCTCCTGAGTCCTCTGATTTCTCCGGTTTCTTTTCTTCCGTGTACTAAGAAAACGTAACCGTGACGTAAATTACGGCTGCAGGGTTAACCCATACAATGCTGGCATAAACTAGAGTCCATAAAACATTTATTCTTTGAATGTGTATTTACACAATTGTTTTGTATTTTTATTGAATATGTCATATTTAAACTCAAAATTAAAGATTCGACTATCTGGTAAAGATAGATTTCTTTTATATAAAGTTTGGAGCAAAACTTTTTTTGATTGTTGATTGTCTTATGTATGGAAAGTACAATATACACAAACAGAAATAAGCTAATAATAAACCTATTATATTATTTAAAATTGAACTAAAGCATTATATTGCGGCCCTAAAAGATCCAAGAAATAAGAAAGCAAAGCAGATGTGTAGAATTGTTGTATGCATTTTTTTGTGGAATTTATTGAAGTAATTCCGTATATATATATAAAAAATATTTTGTTTTATTTTTTCCCTGTTGATTCCTTTGATGATATTATGAATGTAATAAAGAAATTGAATACACAATGACCCTCTTTATGTGTGTTGTTATTGTTCCGTTATGCAATTCAAAAAATACAATGCTGGAACATTCCAGAAGACGGTTAAGCACGATGTACAGTCCAATACCACATTTAAATTGAGGTAATACATATACAAAATTAATATCATGTTAATATCATTATAAAATAAGATTTTATTGTTTATAATGCACATATGTATTATTAAAGTATAAATGTGTGTTGCTCTACAAAAAGTGACTAAGTCTAGATATAAAAGCATTTATCTAAATATAATTTTGAATTATTAGTATTTCCCATATTAATGCTCTTTCCATAGGGAAACATTTTGCATGGATTACATTTACACCAGTTTAATTGGGCAATTATTAAATATAATTATTAGCATTAAACAGTGTTGATATCTAATATCTTACAGAAGATTTAGATCATAATAAGTTATTAGTATATCATAATAAGTATTATTAATCAAAATCTTGTCTTTATTGGAAGGAATTGCATGTACTTTACTACTTGAAAATGTAACAATTATTAAAAGAACCACCACAACAACATAAGTTAAGCTTTATTTTATTAGATTTTTCTGGTAGAAAAATAACAACAATTTTCCATTTTAGTACTCTTCACCCTCCTCATCTTCCTCGAATGAATCAAGGCCCACTTCTTCGTAGTCCTTCTCCAGAGCTGCCATGTCTTCTCTGGCCTCAGAAAACTCTCCTTCTTCCATTCCCTCACCCACATACCAGTGCACAAAGGCCCTCTTGGCATACATCAGATCAAATTTGTGGTCAAGACGAGCCCAAGCCTCAGCAATGGCAGTGGTGTTGCTAAGCATGCACACCGCTCTTTGCACTTTGGCTAGATCTCCACCAGGAACCACAGTTGGGGGCTGGTAGTTGATGCCCACCTTGAAGCCAGTGGGACACCAGTCCACAAACTGGATGCTTCTCTTGGTCTTGATGGCAGCAATGGCCACGTTGACGTCTTTTGGAACCACGTCTCCCCTGTACAGCAAACAACAGGCCATGTATTTTCCATGTCGTGGATCACACTTCACCATCTGGTTGCAGGGCTCGAAACACGAGTTGGTGATCTCAGCCACAGAGAGCTGCTCGTGGTAGGCCTTCTCGGCGGAGATTACCGGAGCGTATGTGGCAAGCGGGAAGTGGATGCGAGGGTAGGGCACCAAGTTGGTCTGAAACTCTGTTAAATCGACGTTCAAGGCACCGTCGAAGCGGAGCGAGGCGGTGATGGAGGAAACAATCTGACTGATAAGCCGGTTGAGGTTGGTGTAGGACGGGCGCTCGATATCCAGGTTCCTCCTGCAGATATCATAGATGGCTTCGTTGTCCACCATGAAGGCACAGTCGGAGTGCTCGAGTGTGGTATGGGTGGTCAGGATGGAGTTGTATGGCTCCACCACAGCCGTAGACACCTGGGGAGCTGGGTAAATGGCAAACTCAAGCTTGGACTTCTTTCCAAAGTCAACTGAGAGACGCTCCATCAGAAGGGAGGTGAAACCCGAGCCTGTGCCTCCACCAAAACTGTGGAAGACCAGGAAACCTTGTAACCCTGTGCATTGGTCGGCCTGTGTGGAAGAGGGGACAGAACTTTCATTTTAGTCTCTGTTATTTTGATCTCGTTGGTAAGTACATGTAACACAATTTTTTAACATTACCAGTTTGCGTATGCGGTCCAGCACTGAGTCAATGATCTCCTTGCCAATGGTGTAGTGGCCACGGGCATAGTTATTCGCTGCATCTTCTTTGCCTGAGATGAGCTGCTCAGGATGAAACAGCTGGCGATAGGTGCCTGTGCGGACCTCATCTGGAAGAATATCATACCAGTGCCGTACAAAGTTAGTGCAAACAAATCACCAAATCCTGGACAGTGTTGTTACCTACAACTAAAACTATTACAAAGTACTTTAAAAGTACTTTAACATTAAAATTAAAATAAAAACCAAAAGATAATTATTATTAATGAATACTAGAATTGTCACAGTTTTGAGTGTTTTTCTGTCTATGCTTTCTCCCTGCCTGTCAGTTTCATTATTAGTTTCTATGGTTACTCATTTCATTAGATATTCTGTTCAACTGTTGTCTAATTAGGTCCCTTTGTTGCTCCCTGTATACAAGTTCTCTTGATTAATTTGTGAGTTGTCCGGTCTCGTCAGTGTATACGTGTTGTGCTATGTTCCTGCCTTCCTCTGTGTTTGTCTTATGGATTATCTAGTAAAGACTTGATTTGTGATTCATCTTCGTTGTGTGTTTATATACAACCCAAACGTGACAAGACCGGACCAAGACAATATTTTGTTGTGGTGTTTTTGCGTGTCATTTTTCCCCATGGATCTGCTGGCAGTAAGACTGTTATGCCTGGAGCAGATGGACCGGTCGCTGGAGGATTATACCCAGGACTTTTTAGATCTGGCATGCCTTGTGCACTATTTGGATGACTCACTCAGTGTTTGCTTCCACACCAGCCTGAGCGAGCAGACGAAGGCACACCTGCCAGCGAACGGTCCCTGTGAGGACTTCTCCGCCTATGCGGAGTGGGTGCTGGTGAACAATGAATCGGAGTTCACGATCGGTCCTGAGGAGGACACCACCAGGCCCACTCCCGACTCAGAGCCCAGCCTGACACTACCCCGTGAGATGGACACGACGCCGGAGCCCAACCGTAGACGGAGAGCCAGCGCAAGGAGCGACTGAGCCCGAGTACACGTCTGACCAGCTGTGCGAGCCGGCTTCATCGTGTGCTTCCATGAGAGGTTATAGTGCAGTTCGAGGGGATGAATTTGCGCCTACACAGCCACCGAGGGCGAGTCATGGGTTTGGGCCCCACTGATACTGCCCGACTTTGAATGCCTACCTTCATCTGCGCTGGTCCCACCCGGCCTCCCTCTCCCGCCTCTCTTCTGGAATCACCTAATTCCTCTGACCACCGCCTTTCGTCAGCCCCTCTGCTTAAGCCTTAGGGGTCGCTTGGGTCCCCCTGCACCTAAGGCTCTACCACCATCAGTTGTCCCCATGGCCACGTCAAGGAAATCCCAGCCATGGCTCCTCCCTCCGACACCGCGTGGGGTTTCACCCTGGCTGGATGCTGGGGTGCCACCAGCTCCTGCTCCGGGTTTCTCCGTGGTCCGTCCCACCATCGGCACCACCCTGGTTTCACCTCTCACCTCTCCTGTCCTCGTTGGGACTGTCACAGTTATGTTCAGTTTGACCGTTTTCTGGCTTTGTTTTCTCCCTGCCTGTCAGTTTCGTTATCAGTTTCTATGCCTACTCATTTGATTAGTTATTCTGTTCAGCTGTTTGTTCCCTTTCTTGTTCCCTGTATATTAGTTCTGTGTTTGCCTCATGGATTATCTAGTGAAGACTTGATTTGTGATTCATCTTCGTAATGCGTTTATATACAACCTGAAAGTGACAATAATAGCATATAAATACTGAAATAGCACTAATCCTGACCCCTATACCTCTGGAAACAAAATAACATTTAATTATCAGTGATGCATACCAGATTTGCTCATGGTTATATTATTATAATAATTTAGATTTCATTAATTATAATAATATATTATGAAATATATTATTTACTAATAAGTTACATTTAATTTAAATGATTTAATACAAATTATTTTTATATATTAATTTAAATTATAAAATCTATACATTTTCAATTCAACAGACCGTTCTGCTCGGTTATCAAATTACTAAATCTTAAACTAACACTAAAATTAAAATTTGTAAATATATTTTTTATTTCAAAATATGAATATAACCGTATACTAATTATATTTAAAAAAGGATCTTGCCCCCTATGCCTCTGAAAACAATTATCTGGTTTATTAATACGCAATCAATTTGCAAAATAATTGTTTATAATAAATGTAGCCTAATTACTAATTGAACACGGTCTTTTGTCCAGTTGCTTATAAATGCAACGTTTTTCACTGCCCGATGAAGATTAAAATGGTTGAAACATTGCATTTTAACAGTGTGCCGTCCCTTTTTCTTTCTATTATAAATGCAAAGTGCCGCAATGATTTTAATGTATTTACAAATGCATGACCTCTTAAGGCTTGTTGCCTAAAATGTAACACCATGATGATATTTACCAATGACTGTCGGCTCAAGGTCTACAAAGATGGCACGAGGTACGTATTTGCCAGATCCAGTATCACTGAAAAAGGTGGTGAACGAGTCATCATGACAACCCACTGGTTTGTGGTCGGGCATCTGGCCATCGGGCTGGATACCGTGTTCCAGACAGTACAGCTCCCAGCAGGTGTTACCCATCTGGACGCCAGCTTGGCCAACGTGGACAGAGATACACTCACGCTGTGGAGAGGAAACAGATTATTAGTAACCAAGTAGTGCTGTATGGCATTGCAAACATAACATATTAGGTGACAGTACTTTCTGTAGTGTTACTCCTAAATTCAACTAACAACATTCATGGGACATTTGGCGGTCAATATGAAATCAATAATTTCCAAACCCAACATGAAAATCAGTCTATTTACTGAACATACATGCATCTTTATTGGACACACATTGACCAGAAAAGAGCATGTAAAATATATTGATTGCATTTAACAATAGCACAAACTGTAAATAAAAAAAAAAGACATGTTGCTGACTTGCTGCCTTTCAGACTTTTGTTTTGCCCACCAGGGGGCAGAAGCAAACAAAAAGGGCTCTTAATGGTGGGAGGTAGGCTTATTACACAATGTCAATCACAGATGACTGACATCTGCAGCTGACAGGACAGGACAAAAAGTACTGGCTGGATCACTCAAAGCCCCCAAACACGTTTGTCGTCAGCCATTGGTTTGTGCTTATCTAGATGACAATCCTGAGATAAAGTCTAAGCCAGCCTTGAATTCGTATCATGGCATGTTAAACACCTATGCGTGTTTGGAAAGGGAGTTTCCTGAAAGACTCGACCTGGGAACCATTTACGATGTGACATTTACGGCACTAATAGCAGACAGGCCTACTAACCCTCATAGCCGTTATTTTCTCTTCGCACATACACATAAAACGCCTTCCACAAACATTTCCTCGCTCCTCTCACACACCCAAGCAAGTCTGAAGAACTAGGCTTGACGTGTCGCCATCAGCCCCAACAGGTTTATATCAGACAACAGAGCAAGCTGCACCCTAATGTGGAATTTTAGTATGTGTGCTATAAAGGGAGGTTGAAAGAGATTTTTTTATTTTTTTTAATATAAAGTTTTGTTCTGGTTTTCTGTGGCCATGTTACAATAAATTTATGAGACAGCGAAATGTGCTGAAACTACTACTGTTCAAATGTTGGGTGTCAGTATTTTTTTTTAGTGGCCATAAATACATTTGTTACAAAAAAATTATTTTATTTTGAACTTTCTATTCATCAAAAAAATAATAATAATAATAAATTACCAGGCATTTCAAAGTGATGTCTGCCAAAGGCATAAATGTCAGTGTTGCCATTATTAAGCATTCAAATGTTAAGACACCGGTCGGTGCAACGAGTCACATGGTTGCAGTAAAAGTGCTCTGTAATGATTCAGCACCTAAATCTGTGCCTGCGCTCCAGAGAGATGGCCTACATCAGCCTGAGAAGAAATATCCAGACTCTGATTCTCCTCAGTCGGCATGACTCTTCCTCTGAATTCAATCTCCTGGGGTTGGGGCACTAACTATTTTTACCCCTTCGTCCCTTTCTGCCTATTGGTGAGTCAGTGGGATGGTACATTACACAGGCACATGGGACTGCCTAGTTTGGTCATGGCAGCCAGGTTAGAAGTTATATATGGGTTGTTACAGGTCATCTTTCTCCAATAGCTAGCCCCCCCAACCAGCCAAAACCCTTCACCACCAACCCATGAACCCCACAATGAGTTGTCTTCCTGCATTATTATTTTACTTCTGCAAATTCTGTTGTCTCATATTTCTTGTTCTCTCAGTACCAGGAAGTTGTAATGTAAAAATCAGAACCCCTTTCAAAATAGTTGCAACAGAAATATGCCATCAATGTGTTTGGGTCATTATTTTTCCAAATCCTTGACTTTTACCATTGGAGATTGATTGCATTGACCATAACAGCGACAGATATTAATATGAGTTTGATAAACAACGCCCTAATAGCTGTTTGGCTATTTGTTTACGTAATGGCCTGAACTTTGCATTTTGAGCATGTTATTTCATTTTTGATGAAATATTCTAAAGAAAATCTTTTTTCTTTCTATGTAATAATGTACATGATTCATCCGACCATCAAAATTTACTGGATTTAGTTTTAGTATTATAGCTACTTTCTAAATGCTTCGTCAATTGCATGTTGACGATAAGGAATTGATTATCCTAAAGTAAGCAAAAAGCACAAATTCACTTGTTCATTTAAATGAATTTGATAGGTCTTTACCCCCGCTCCAACCTTATTCTGTATAATGATTGCAAAATGAGCAAATAAGTGACATATGGTTACAAAGTGTAAGGTGAGATATGACGACTAAAGTTTGTTAATTGTTAACTTTACTGGGTGGCAACCAACCTCATCTCATGATTTGTAAAGATCTTTTTTTTTTAATTAGAAATAAATTAGCACTTTCACATTGCAAACCTCATTTCCATGCTTGAGAGAGACAGCTGGCAAAATATTAAGATTTCAGAGAACAAACACTAAGAAATCTTGTGAAATGTTTCTAAAGGTTCAGCTGGCATCCAAAAGACAAACACAATGTCCTCCTCAGAAGTGTAACTGGGACTTTTAGAATGCAAGAACCATTTGTCCTTGGAATTCAGCATAAACAAACTCCTACACACGTGGCTCTAATATATTTTCCATGTAAAAACAGGCTTGGAGACTCACACTTGTAACAGGAGGCTTGTTGGCACTAGTCCATTTTGCTATGCATGTGGGTTTAATTCAAACGACTGTTGGCACACAATATTTCACACAATTACCCAAAGCTTGAGATTCACAAACTATGAATCACCTTACTGAATGATGCCCTCTTAGTCATATATATTAAAAAAATATTATTTCACCTTCAACAATTATTCTGCAGTTTTATTTCTGATGCTTATTTTATTAAGATGCTCCTTTCTCTTATGCATATTTTCAACCAGCATTAATATCTTTGTGTCTTTTTTTCTGGATCATGGGACATACTGAGGCAGGGAGCCACAACAGTGTTCAGTAAAATCACAAACACACCCATAACCACACCCAAAAGAGCTTAAGGCATAAAGCTTCCATAGTACTGGATATATTAAGTACTGGTAAAATATGGTCAAATCTAGCTATAAAAATAATATGCCATATAAAACAGTCAAATTAACCATTAAGCCTATATTTTAGGCTAGTAGTCATTTTTAAAGAGACTGTTAGAGTCATATATAGTGCATTAGACTTAGTTTTAATTCTTTGTATTGTTAATTTTTGCTAATGTGTTATTCAAATTTAAAATACGTAGTTAATAAAATGCATATCCTTAGTTCGCTAGGTTTCCATCCACCTGTTTTATGCGCATTTTGAATAACGTTATCATTAAAAAAACGCGGAATGGAAACGCCCAGATTCTCATAAATTCTAAAAATGCGCATTAAAAAACTTGTAACCTCAACTGACTCGGATGAATATTTTATGCGATAAGAAACCGCGCGAATGAACTTACAATGAAAACAATAAATTCCTCTATACGCATCAAAAAATGTCACGTGACTGTGCGTGTGCGATGAGCCGGAATTAACTGTAGCCTACCAACAAGCGGACCGACCTCGTTGCACAGCATCTAAAATGCAGCTTTGGTTATTCTGAAATGCCTGAGCATAGTCTGTCGTCAAAGTGTTTCGGTATAATTCCCTCTTAAAACTGTCTTACTGTGTTCCAAAACAGCAGCATCCGCATCAGAAACATATATAAGTTAACATGGCCGCGTTTCGTTTGCGCGCTCAATATTATAGGCCTATACTATACCATGTCCAGTGGCTTATCCTACTGCGTCAGCTTGCATTTTTCAAAGTAATATTTATCGCAAATTTATCGGGAAGTGGCGATTTATTCATCGTCGACTCGCTGGATGGAAACAGTGGTTTGTTCGCACGTGTTAAAAGCGAAATTACGATTTTGAGCATATAAGCTAAATGCATCCGTGTTCAAAATGTGTACTTACAGGCGAAGAGACTTTCACAGTACATCTAACAATTAAAAAATAATGTTCTACTCACCATTTTGCTTTAGATTTGGGTTTTTTTTTCGCCGGGAAAATAGTTTGATGAACACTTGTCCTCTCACTGCGTACCTGCAATGTGGTATGAGTGAGTCAGTCTCAGTGGCGCACTGACAGCAGTTTGATTTTATACTACAGCAACTCAGAGGAGGGGCAACCTGACACTCATGTGAAGCTGTGCCTGTGATGCAGTATATTTAGACACAAAATAAAGAAAGAAACACGCAAAACAACGACACTATTTCATAAAAAATTCAGGGACAATAATTCAGGTCAATGTGTTGTCTATTAAGCTAGTTATTTTATTTTTAAAAATATTACTTACTTAATAAATCTAACGACGTCAAGAAATATACACTGTAATGTCTTAAGATAGACAAACAAATTATTTCTTTGTTGAAGCCTTAATGCCGAACGCAGAACATTATCAACAGGCACGAGAGCCTACGCAGCACGTATATTTTCTCATACGACACTTCCTGTGCTCCCCATATTAACCCCGTAACTGCTGGTGCAACGTGGAGTCACATTCCCGCCACAAATATTTGGAACACAATAAAAGTATTGCAAAAAAAGAAAAAGAAAATTAATTGCAAAAGAAAAATAAATGATCGAGAGAGAAAAAATAAATAACTGCCAAAGAAAATAAAGTATAGAGTGAGAATTTTTTTTTTTTTGCAAACAAAACTAAAAAATAGCAAAATAAAAATAAAATAGAGCAAAATTAAAGATATATGATTTATTGCAAAAATCATTGGCAGCTGAAAAAGAAGCTTAAGAACATTGACCCTATCTCTGCAACAGACTTTTAGCAGCAATGATTTTGTTACACATATTTTCCACGGCCATAACTACTAATTGATTTGCAGCGCTCCTTTTATTCTGCATTTCAGTCAAGTGTGAGCTCGCAATACCATTTTCCCTTTCTCCGTCACTTTTCTTAGCAGCTGCATCCGAAATAGCATACTTCCCTTTAGTAGACTAAAAACAGTATGTGACTAAGTATGTCAGAATTCACAGTACTCATAGTGCAGGCAAAAAGTACCCGGATGGCCTTCTACTTCCAGCGAGATTCTGTATGCAGTGCACTAGTATGGCATTAAGAACACAGTGCCTCCATCTGAAATTGCGTACTTCCCTACTAAATGAATTTTTTCCATGAAAATAGCTTTGAATGCTGACATGGCATTCAATAAAATAATCTGAATCCCTACTAAATAGTAGGTGAAAAACAGTATGTGACAAAAGAAGCCGAATTCATAGTACTCATAAAAAGTAGGCTAAAAGTACCCTGTTGACCTATTTCCAGCAAGATTCTGAAGTGTGCATACAATGGACACTTTACTATCCCATGAGGCCACGGGAAAGGATTTGTGAATGACAGTGAAGTGACGTAACTGTCACTGGTGGGTCACATGATAATGACAACATGGCGAATGTATTACGTCCAGATTACATTCATACTAAACACACTTATACTATATAGAACATACTTTTTTAGCAGTCATGACGTTATTACTTATTCAAAATAACTCAAGAGAGTATGTGATTTTGGACGCAGCCTGCGTTTCACTTTATGACACTCTTTTGAAGTGGGGGTGGGGTCAAGGGAATGGGGCGTGTACAATGGGCCTGACCACACCCCTCTCAAATTTATGTCATCAGTGCTAGACGCAGACCACAACACATGGCGGAGCAGTGGCATGCGGCCAGGTGGATCATTTCCTATTCACTGGCACTAAAACGTGCATGGTTTCGTTTTGCTAACTAAATGTATTAAAAGTGTTTGCTCAAGTTAAAGAAGTAAATAACACAGTTAAAGTGGTGTTTATTATCAGCCGTAGGCTACTTGCTAACAAGTGTCTGAAATATTGCAGCATCTGCTGTTTATTTCTCTCAATGTGCACACTTTTATACTGTTGATAGATTATTTTGTTTAATTTGATGAATAATACTTATTATTATCCACACTTCCCCATTCACATCTCTCCGGCCGGAATATGGCTCTAATTGTTCTTTTCTTGTCTTTATTATATTTACTAATGCCTTTCCATTCACTGTTTTAATAACTAATTTCTTTGGTCAAGACTTCTCACTTCATTTTGACTTTGTATCAAATTCCCTTAAAAAAAAAACAATCATTTCACTGTTCTTTACTTTTCAAAATTAGTCATAAAACATAATTACTCCTAGTAAAAGGTACATAAGGGCTAGCTAGCATGTTAGCTTAGCACAGCATCAAATCATGACAATTTATAAGATTGAAACCATGTTTTGCTCCAAACTCACTTTATAACACCAGTTGAGTGTTGGAAATAACCTTCTGTGATCTGATGTGACTTCTTATCACAGAATGAGGCAAAAATGATGTATATTGTATCGTGTGCTAACCAGTGGAAAAGGATATTAAAAGGTATAGTGCACCACAAAAAAAGGAAAATTCTGTCATTAATTGATCACCCTCCTGTCGTTCCAAACCCGTAAGACTTTTGTTTATCTTTGGAACACAAATGAAAATTTTTGATGAAATCTGAGAGCTTTGTGTCCCTCCATAAACAGCTACGCAACTACCACTACCACTACAACTACCATCGTAAAACTAATCCATGTGAATTTAGTGGTTTAGTCCAAAATTTCTGAAGAGACTGGATTGCTTTATATGATGAACAGAATTACTTAGGCATTTATTCACATTTAAACATTCATCAACTCACACATCAGTTGTGTTAAACAGAAACTCAAGCATGTTCACTTGAGGAGCCAGAACCAGTGAGATTCATTCTCATGTTACGCAGCACGTTTGAGCTTCTGCAAGAACCAATGAGGTTTGTTCTCACGGGTCAAACAGGTTTGGTTGAGTTTCTGTTTATATTCAATGATCAATGTTTATATGTGAATAAAAGACTAAATTTAATCGATTCATCATATAAAGAGATTGAGTCTCTTCAGAAAATGTGTACTACACGATCAATTCATATGGATTATTTTTACGATCTCTTTATAAACATTTTGATGCGTCAAAGTGGTAGTTGCGTAGCTGTCAACAGAGGGACAGAAAGCTCTTATTTGTTTTCCGAAGATGAACGAAAGTCTTACGGGTTTAAAACAACTTGAAGGTGAGTAATTAATGAAAGAATTTTCAATTTTGGATGAACTATCCCTTTAATGCATTATTATTATGAAAATACCCAAGATGGCTTGAAGAAAACAGATAAACCATATCGTCGCAAACAAACGTGTTAATCTGTAAAAACTTTAATGATATTCAGCTGCAGCGATCTCTGGATGCCTTTCCCAAAATAATGGATTTCTTGGAACGTCATACGATGTATGACTATATACCCCCTGCATGTTTCACAAGAACAGGCTTTTAAGACTCCCAGTCTAAAAAGCATGTTTGAGGTGTTTTTAGATACACACCAGTAATGTTTTCTTCTTCTTCTAAGGCACGCTTATAAAAGCTGCTCCTGGATTAATCTAATCCCTGTGAAACCGGACCTAAGTGTCTTACTTGGACTTTCTATGCTAGGGCTCCCTCTGGCTTCCAGTGTGAATGAAACAGACATTATATGAGAGTGTTTATGGATCCATAATGCTCACATCACCTCATTTTGGGTAAAAATGTAATAAATATTACTCCTCTTTAAAGACCATGAAGTAAACGTATGAGAATTGATCAATGTTTCTCCAAATCTGCATGCTTTTGAACTAAAAGCCCCGATCGCCGTTTAATCAAGCGCTTTCATGAACACTGTAGCTACAGCCTGTAAGGTACAGGGTTTTTTTTTCTAAAATGGATGTGAATGAGGCACATATTTCATAAAAGGTATCGACTCCTCACACAATTTAAGCAATTACTGTCATTATAAGATATTAAGAGTAAAACAGAATTCAAAACTTTAAGCTTGAGTCTTACCTTTTTAATGATGTAGCCTATAGTTTGTCAAGTTAATTGCAATCGTTTACATTGAAATAAAATATATATAAAATAAATATATATAAAATACAATATATGCTCTCAATGACAAATCGATCTCAAGGCTAGATTATTGAAATGCTCTGGGTGGTTGCCCTGCATGCTTAATAAACAAACTCCAGCTGGTCTAAAAAAAAAACATATTTTTTACCTGGCATAACGCATTATCAATTTCTTTTTTTCAAATCAGTTGATTGTTAGGCTGCATAAATTAGGTCATCCAGAAGCATGAACACTTCCTATAACACCCAGTGTACAGTACTTGTTATATCTTAAGAAGAATGGCATCTACGCTAATATTATTCTCTCTGTTTATCTCGAGGTTGCCGTAGTCAGCCGTATCGTGATCGTGAGTACAGTATCGTGATATATCGAATCGTTACACAAGGGTATCGTCACACCCCTAATCAACACTGAACTGACTTCAGCTGAACAATAGCCGAAATATATTGTATAAAGAGAAATGTATTGTATCTGTATTGTATGAAGCGCTATAGAAATCAAGGTGACTTGACTTGTCTAATGTAAACAATGACCGTTTCATTGTGCTGCCGCCCTCCTGCGGGTTAACAGGTTTTAAGCACGAAACCAAAAACATTTTAATGCTTTAAAAGTGTATACATTGAGAGAAATAAACAGAAAGGAAATTCCCCATTTTTATTAATGAGTTTTTTTTATGCAACAAATAAACAATATATGTAAAGGAACAAAATGTACTGCTATCACAAATGGACTTGTTTGCCCAGTTTTTAGCAACTTTATCTGGAGCAGCCTATAGGCCCCTGAAGCTGGTAAGGAGAACTTGGAGTTTTGAATGTCCTAATAAGTTGTTTTTGTGAAAATGCAATGCAGTAATGTTGCCTGTTAAGAAATGTTGTTATATGTGTGTGTGTGTGTGTGTGTGTGTGCGTGCGTGCGTGCGTGCGTGCGTGCGTGTGTGCGTGTGTGTGTTTGTGCATGTGCGTGCATATGTGCTTGTGTCTGTTGTTTTTTTAAAGGACCCAGTCATCATCTTCTGATCTCACCACAACACACCCACCATCACACCCTTGGACAAGTTACCAGCAGCCCACTGAACCTGCAAGAGAAACTAGGTAGTAAAAACCTAATTAGGAAATCAAATATCGTATTGTATATCCATTTCCTTATAGCCATGCAGTCAATAGTCCTCAAGTTGTAGCTGTCCCCCTGGCCAAGGCCAAGTTGGCCTGGCCAACGGATTTCCTCACTTCCTCACCATACAAAAAGAAGCAAAGGCTGCCACAAAGGCTGCAAAAAAAAAGGAACAAGTAAGGCTCAACAAAAATACAAGCAGAAAACAGATGACGATGCTGAATGCATCTATTGTGAATTAGATGTGAAGGCTGCTCACATTGATTGTTCAATTGAAAATCAAGGGGAGTTCATCTGTGAGATATGCATGGATAAGAAAAACAATTTTTTATTTTATTGTATGGAAAAATCCTACTTAAAAAAACAGACCGCCATTACATTTTTCCTCTCGCGCACCCAGTGGTGGCAGCTCGTGTACCCCTGGGGGTGCGCGTACCACACTTTGGGAATCCCTGGTCTAGCTCCATAGACTCCCATTCATTTTGCACTCAGGGCGATCGCCCCCCAGTGGAACTCTGCCGGAGCTACAATCAAAATTCGATACAATGACACTTTTCCACTGCATGGTACGGCTTGGTACGGCTCAGAACGGTTCGGCTCGGCGAGGCACGGTTCGGCTCGGCGAGGCACGGTTCAGCTCGCTTCGCTTTTCCACTGCGTGGTACGACTCGGCTCAGCGCGGCGCGGCACGGCTCAGTTCGCTTTAGCTCGGTTGTTTTTCCACTGCAGTTAGTACCGCTTCAAAGTGGGTGGGATTATTACTGATCGTTATAGTTTATCCGCTCCTCGGCAACTAACAAGAGGAACATCTGCGCTTCTTTCGCAGCAAGTTTGTTGTTTCTTCAAGCAAGTCAAGCAAGTAGTTTTAAAACATTGGAGGCTGTTACTGGCTATTTAAATCTAGCGGGTTTGATGTCTCGCAGATACAATGACGCTGGTAGTGACGATTCTGTCTGTCTGACCAATCAGTGATCTACAGTGCTTCCACGTCACATTTTATTATCGGTACGGTACGCTGGGAACCTCAACAGAGGTGGTACCATTTAAAGCGAGCCGAAGCGAGCCGTACCGTACCGTACCATGCAGTGGAAAAGCGCCACAAGTGAGCCGTGCCGAGCCGTACCGTACTGTACCGTACCGTACCATGCAGTGGAAAAGCGCCAAAGCATTATGTACCGAACCGAATAGTACAGTACCATGCAGTGGAAAAGCACCACAAGTGAGCCGTGCCAAGCCGAGCCGTACCGTACCATGCAGTGGAAAAGTGCCAAAGCGTGACGTACCGAACCGAACCGTACCGTACCATGGAGTGGAAAAGCGCCACAATAGCGCTTAAAGGGTTAGTTCACCCAAAAATGAAAATCATGTCAGTATTTACTCACCCTCATGTTGTTCCAACCCCGTAGGACCTTCGTTCGTCCTCGGAACACGAATTAAGATATTTTTGATGAAATCTGAGAGCTGGATCACTCCTCCATACTCCTCCATAGGCTTCTTGAGGGATTGAACTTGCAGGCCCCGAAAAGTTATTACAGACATCGTCCAAGTGACTACAGTGGCTCAATCTTAAGTTTATCAAACGACGAGAATACTTTTTGTGCGCAAAAAAACAAAAATAACGACTTTATTTCAACTATTTATTTTCTTCTCTGTGGGCCTCGAGTCAGTTCACTAGTGTAAAAGCGTAGAGCTTCTGTTGTTGTACGTCACACGCATCACACACATGACCAGCGTCGGCCAATAGTGAGCCTACATGTGACGTAGCTCTACGCTATTACACTAAGTTAACTGACTAGAGGCCAACAGAGAAGGAAATGAATAGTTGAAATAAAGTCGTTATTTTTGTTTGTTTTTGCGCACAAAAAGTATTCTCGTCGCTTGATAAACTTAAGATTGAGCCACTGTAGTCACTTGGACTATTTTAATGATGTCTTTAATAACTTTTCGAGGCTGGCAAGTTTCAATCCTTTTGAAGCCTATGGAGGAGTGATCCAGCTCTCAGATTTCATCAAAAATATTGATGTTCCGAAGATGAACGAAGGTCTTACGGGGTTGGAACAACATGAGGGTAAGTAAATACTGACAGAATTTTCATTTTTGGGTGAACTATCCCTTTAATAGGGAGGGAGTGAACAGGCTTTCTGTATACGGGTTTTGCTTCTTATTTCCAATTTGCCGGGACGTTAGTCCCCATGTTGCAAGGTTGGTTTTCCGCCTGGGAATGTTGGGGGGAGTGGGGAAAGTTGCCATTTTTACCGGAACAGGTTATTTGACCATCCAAATTATTTCTAAATGGTTTTATTAAGTTGAAATTGTTGCAAAGTTCCCCCTTTAAGGGCAGCAGGGATAGAGCCAGTAATGACCAATCCCGGCCCAACAGAATCAATTAATTTAAGAAACTTGAGGAAGAATGATGTCAAGAGAGCAGAAAGATGGTTTAATATTGACTATAATGTTTTTGAGGAGTTGCAGAGAAATAGGTTCAAAAGCATCCCAGGAACCAGAACAGCTGAATAGAGGGTTCAGTATGAGAAGGGCATGCCTTGGGTCTCAAATTAGAGGTTTTGTCAATGAAAAATCTCAAGAAGCTTTCACATAAAGCATCAGATGCAGCAGACATAGTATTTACAACAGAATAACTAAAAATAAAACCTTAGGTCTAAAATGATTTGCCATAAGAAAAATATGTGGCTTTAGCCGACTTAGCATTCTGATAAGCCGATAAACTGTCTATAAAGAACTGGAATGAAATATGTAGCTCGTCCTTTTTCCATTTGCGCTCAGCCTTACTACTAACTTGTCTTATTCGTCAGATATCAGAGTTGAGCCATGGTTCAGATTTAGGTTTGGGTTTATAAGGCTATAAGCAGAGCAGTTACATTTAGGACATTCAGCCAGGCAGAGTTTAATAGACAGATGTTGGTCGGTATCCAAGTCCGATAGCGGTGTATCCAAAAGCAAGTGTGCAGGATATCCAAAAGTTAAAATTTGAGCCAAACTGAGAAGAATAGGACCGAGACAGTCGTGGAATGAGAAAGGCAAGGAAGAGACGTAGAAAATAATATCGGCTTATGGTCCAAAAGCATAAAATCAGATACAACAATATCACTGAATGCAAACCCATGAGAGTACAAGGTCCAAAATGTGACCCTGAATGTGAGTGGAGTCTTTTATCCACTGGACCGTTGCTTTGTCAAAGTGGGGGCATTTTACCCCTATTGTCACTGAAAAGTATGATAATGATTCTAGACACATTTAACTTTTGTTTCACTGAATAAATTACAGTCCTTTCCCCCCCACTGTGCACTAATGTTCACTGTGTAAATTAAATAAAGGTTAATCCTTATTAAAGTTACAAAAGTCATTCAGTGAGTGATTTCTTTGTCTTTTTGTAGTTTGATCACCACAGATTAATAAGGGGCTTTTGCCACTAAGACATAATGCACTGATCCAATATCACCTACTGACTCACATGCGTTGTCTTTCTCTATTGTTTACATTCATTTAAGCCATAACTGACTATGTTTACAAGGCAAGGTGGGTATTTTGAGATACATTTGTGTGAATTTATCCATTCAACCGCAAGGAGACATGCAAGAGAATTCATTTTATTATTTGCACGCTGTCTGAGATGTGAAGCTTTCTGCGCTTCGGACAAAACTTCTCACAGTGTGCGCGAGTTCTCTTACGCTTGAATGCTTAAATTGTCAAGGCTTGTAAATGTGTACAAATGATAAACTTTCGTGACCATGCAGCACTGGCTCGATCGGTACAGTGACGGTTCCTTCAAATGTCTGGAACATCTTTTAGGCTGAAAGGCACACCTGTATCCGCCATGTTAAGCAATGAATGAATAACAAGGGTCTCTGCTGTAACACAAGGTAGGGGATGCTATCTAGAAGAGAAGACTAATTAGATTAATGTTAATCAGATATTATGTGAAATATTTGTGGAAATAAATTCAATACATATTTATTAGTACAGCGCTTTTCACAGTAAATATCGTTTCAAAGCAACTTTTCAGAAAATTACAATTTAGAGTGATCTGTGTTCAAGTAATGTGTTTCAGAAATGTACATATATAAATCAAACAGTTAACTTACATCATATTAATTTTAGGCAATGAGCTGATTGAATTATTACAAGTTGTGAACAATGTTTTTTTGCACAAGTACCATGACATTGATTAACATAAAACTGTATAAATGCAAGAGGTGCAATTTAGTTTTGAGCATAAACAAACACAGAATCTATGTGTAAAGGTGAAGACTTTTGTGAAGTGCTTTTCCATTAAAGGATTAGTTCACTTTTAAAAAAAAAAACTTTTGCTGATAATTTACTCACCCCCATGTCATCCAAGATGTCCATGTCTTTCTTTTCCATATAATGGACTTCAATGGGCCCCAAACGTTTCAAGGTCCAAGCTTCTAAGGGCTTTAAACGATACCAGACGATGAATAAGGGTCTTATCTAGCGAAACAATTGGTCATTTCAAAAATAAATAAAAAGTTTAAGTTTTATAAGCACAAATGCTCGCCTTGCTCTGTTCTGTGATGCGCATTCGTGACGGCGCCTAAACCGCAATTACGTTGAAAAGGTCACGCTTGACGTAAGCGGAAGTACCGAGTCAGTGTTTACAAATGTGAGGATGGAGGACCATATACATATACTGTATTCAAATGTCTTTGTGTCAGTTTGCCATTTAAAATGCCCATTTCGTGTGCGTATCCTGTGTGTTTTAATATTAACAAGGCTAAAAGTATACATTTGTAAACACTGACTCGGTACTTCCGCTTACGTCAAGCGTGACCTTTTCAACGTAATTGCGTATTACGTGCCATCACGAACGCGCATCACAGAACAGAGCAAGGCGAGCATTTGTGCTTATAAAACTTAAACTTTTTTATTTATTTTTGAAATGACAGATCGTTTCGCTAGATAAGACTCTTATTCTCGTCTGGTATCATTTAAAGCCCTTTGAAGCTGCACTGAAACTGTCATTTGGACCCTGAACCGTTTGGGGCCCATTGAAGTCCATTATATGGAGAAAAATCCTGCAATGTTTTCATCAAAAACCTTAATTTCTTTTCGACTGAAGAAAGAAAGACATGGACATCTTGGATGACATGGGGGTGAGTAAATTTTCGAGATGGTCCTCACTGCAGAACATGAAATCCACGGGGAGGAGTCGGATCCCGATCCAACTCCTCCCACCTTACATATACCTAAACCTACCAATCTCCGCACCCTGATCCCTAAACCCACCCCTAATCCTACCCATCTCCACCCCTTGGATCTTGATCCGACTCCTCCCCGTGGATCTCATGTACTGCATTGAGGTGCTACTGAAATTATCAGCAAAAGTTTTTTTTAACAGTGAACTAATCCTTTAAATGCCTCATTAGAGACAGACTAGTGGAGATGGTAGTCAAAAGCAGTTTTCAGTTTATTGCATGACAACAAACAGCCATGCTTATTGCCCTGCCTAAGGTGGCCCTCTAGTGGCTGTTAAAGCAATCACATCAACAATGTGCTGAATGCAATGTGCTAAGCTGCTTATTAAACTTTAGACTACATTTCACTTTTCATTTTAGAACATATCCAATTTTTTAATTACATGTGTCATATACTACTACACCACTGAATATTGTCTGATCCTATTGTTTTTAGACTTGATGCAGAGATGGTAATAATACTTTTTTTTTGTAAAGTAGCCCAAGTAAGTATTTGGCTGCTTTTGAAAAATATTTTGATAAATTAAATATTTATATTCATCTATGGCTCTTGTAATATTGTAATTGCCTTATATTATTATGTTCTGTTGTTCATTAGACCTTGCTTTTTTATATAAAACACATTTGAGATTTCAGATGATTTGAAACCAAAGTCAATAATCGCACTTCAAACGCAAACCAATTTAAAGAGCTTAAAGAGATTTACTATTATATTTTTTGTTTATTTTGTCTTAACGTTTTATTCAGCTTTTCCCAAATAAACCCCAAACATTTTTGTATTACACCTGATGTATCTCCGTCTTTCAAAAGATTTTTTGAAAGATTTAGTTTGAACTTTAAATTTAAAAAATAAAATAATTATATTGCATATACACTTAACAAAATGATAAACGGAACACTTTTGTTTTTGCCCACATTTTTCATAAGCTGAACTCAAAGATCTAAGAATTTTTCTATGTACACAAAAGGCATATTTCTCTCAAATATTATTCACAAATCTGTCTAAATCTGTGTTAATGAGCACTTCTCCTTTGCCGAGATAATCCATTCACCTCACAGGTGTGGAATATCAAGATGCTGATTAGACAGCATGATTATTGCACAGGTGTGCCTTAGGCTGGCCACAGTAAAAGGCCATATCTTGGCCATATCATCACGCACTCAAATGCGAGTGACACAACAGCCAATGTCGAGTTTCCCAGTTAATACATGAATTTAACAACATTATTTAAACTTTTTTTACAGTCTATGTGCGCTCACATGCATGAATGTTGATGTTGGGGTTGGGGGGAGGGAGCGTGTGAACTAGTTGATGCATGAAATCAGTATCCTGATAAAGAGGTTGACTGGCAAAAGGTTTATGTATTTTAAAAATACAAAAATACTCATCTTAAATGTATCTAAATACAAATTACATTACATTTTTTTCCCAAAGGGTTTAAAATACAAAATAGTATTTTGAAATAGTATTCCCTGCTTACAGTAGGCTACACAATCTTTGCATTATCTGTCCAGTAGATGGAGATGTGCATGCTTGATTTCAGAACTGCAATCCGGTATAGTTGTTGACACCACAGGATCACTGCACTGCTCTTTGACCTTTCAAATATAATTTCACAGATTAGAAATAAACACACAGAGAAATTGGTCAATGCAACGGTGTACTCAACATTATGAAATGAATTTAGAACAATGTTTACATAACTTTTCTAGGCAGGTCACCTTGAAGGACATGCACATTACAAGGGCAGATATTAAAGGGGAAAAAGGTATAAACATCTGCCAGTTTTTCCAAAAACACAGAGAGCAAGAATTACATAAAAATCATAGTAGCCATACCTTACAACAGAGTTCCAAAGTTTATTTTTCCTAAACTCCCTTCATTAACTGGTGAAATAATAGGCTTGTAATTATTTTACAAATATATGTGTTTATCTCTGTATATCAAAAATAAAAACAGTTTGACGTCCACAGTGCGACGTCACGGTTGCGTCATGGGCATCTCCTCCTACTCGCTTTGTTTCTTCACTGTAGGACTCGACTGCATCTCATGACCGTTCGCGTTAAATCATGTATATTGAGTAAATGGGGAGAAAAACTACGGTCTCCGTGTATGACTGATCCGTGCCATATGATCTCAAGTAAGATCGGGAACTGCCTTTAATTTGAATTAATCAAGGATTTACTGGTTTTATTCGCCGCTGGCTGGGCTGGTCGTATATGAAAATGGACCAGGCGGCGAGCCGCTACCAAGTGGTAAGTCTAAATCACGCATCGTTTTAAGACGATCAAATATGCCATGCTATATACAATAGACGGACATGTCCGAGCTGCTGATGATTACTGTCATTTTATCCGTGTACCTTTAATCATAGCCTACGTGACTTCCGCATAATCACATCTTCACCGCGACAAAGTGTCTAATCCAGTTCACACAGGACGGGTTTTTGCGTTCAAATCCGCAAAACGTTCTTCAACTGAATGGACGCGTTTGCAAAGTTGAACTACTTTAATAATCTCGTCCAAAATTAATGCAGGCTCAAGAACGCGTACTGTTTGAAGGGCTCCTAACACAGCTGGAGATATGATGGCTAGTAACCGTAGTTAGGCTACTATCAAAACCACAAATAGGCTATATTTCCATTGTTTCACTTTGCAATTTGTAATTAAAACATGGACATAAAAAGGAAAACATATTTTAAAAGGCATTTTGAAATGAGTCCATGGTTAGTCGCGTTATGCTGTTGTTTATGTTTAAGAATGTTCGGACATCGGTCTATATATTTAATCATACCTCTGCTTTCACTCACTGCCATTGTTCAAAGTCACATGACTTTTCCATTTATTCGGTAAATGAGTTTCAATCGTAGGTTAGGTGAATTTTTTTTTTTTTAAATGTTATATTTCAAAATTCCAAGAAGAGGCAGGTCTCTGCAGAAACATACTACTGGAGGAGTTACCAGATCAGTGAGCGAGGCCATAAACAGAGGGGCGTTTTCGACCGCGTTACCTGATTTGCATACGTCACAGTGAGGCTAAGGTTAGGGGTGGTATCGGGAGAAGGGCATCATTTTCATTGGATGATTTATAAACACTCACCCGTTTGAAAACACCCACAAATTTAGAAACGCCCACTTTTGGTCCACAGAGGACCCATACTCCAAAATTCGCATAAGAGTAGGTAGATTGAAACACAACTAGAGTCCAAACATAAGCCATTATTCAAACTTTTTCTCAACGAATTTCACCAATACCTTCAAACGCTTTCTGTTTCAGAGAAGGCCAAAGCAAGGAAAACATTGTCTTGTTGTGCTCTCTTCAAAATCCCCCTTTAAAGTTGTCGCATTTTCTTGTCCTAACATGCTCTAATTGATTGTATCACCTTTTTTTTCTTGTATTGTTATTATTATTATTGTACATTTTGTATTTTTGTATGTTTCTTTTTCCTTCTTTTCTTTTCTCCTCTTGTGTTTGTTCCGGTTCTTGTATTACATGCTATTAATAAAAAAGAAAAAAAGAAAGAAACACAACTAGAGTGTTTCAAGTTAGTTTGAGTTTTCACGTGCTGTCGACATAAGTGCATTTGGAATGTTCAAATAAAATTGTAGGCCCTACCTGTTGTATTGGGGTGCGCAAACACATGATACAGTATCACAGGCATGTTTGGATCATTCAAATGCATTTTGAAGCATCATTGGCACTTTTAATCATTCAAACACATTTTGAGGTGTTACAGGTGCATTCAAAATGTAATTTGAGTTGTCACAGGTTAACTTGCAACATTTAAAGCCGTTAAGCACATTTTTGTCATTATAGGCATGTTTTGGGGCCATCAAAGGCATGCTGAGCGATCGTTTGCACGTTTAAATTGTACACATTTTGTGGCGTCAGAGGCCCACTTTAAGACATTTCAGAACATAGTGAGACAACTTGTTTTGTCCCTCTAAATTTTTTTTAAAAGAATCTATGGCATCATAGGTGCGTTGGGAATGTTCAAGTACACATTGAGCCATAATTTTTTATGGGGCATTCATTCAAATGCATTTTGAAGCTCACAGACATGTTGAGCGCATTTGACATTCAATTTTGAAGCATCACGGCTGTGTTCCAACTGTTCCAATGTGAGTTGTCACAGGTGCACTCTGAACTTTTGGGGCTTTCAAACGCATTTTTAAACACCACAGGCATGTATGGGATGTTGGGTGCATTTTGACATTAGTTTTCATGCTTTGCATTCCAATGCAATTCCAATTCCAGTGTGTTCCAATGCATTTTGAAATTGTCACAGTTGTACTTGGAAGTTTTAAGGTGACATAAGTGCATTTGGATAATATATATAATTATAATAATTCAAGAAAAAAAAAGTCACTTTCAGGGAAATTGGTGCAAAATATTTTGACTGAAAATGGGCATTGCTGCAATTGGGGAAGCCACTCTTTTGGCTCTTCATACATCATATCTGATGGAACGCAATAAATGTTGTCATGTTATCTTGCGTTTGGAGGCGGATGCCTGGTGTTCGCGAACGCAATAATGTGAGACTGTTCTGGGAGGTCATTATACCCAACCATTTTGATGAATTTGGCTCATTCATCTCAGAATAACTAAACCAACATTTGAGATACTCTGCAATGAAATGAATCCATTGTTTAGTCCAGTTATGCTGTTATTTATGGTTAAGAATGTTTGGACTTAATCTATGCAATCATACAATTTGAGTTGTCACAGGTTAACTTGC
Organism: Siphateles boraxobius; assembly: GCF_051911475.1. NCBI lineage: Eukaryota > Metazoa > Chordata > Actinopteri > Cypriniformes > Leuciscidae > Siphateles > Siphateles boraxobius. Next base: position 10,939,443 of record NW_027509175.1, read on the forward strand.
AATTTAAAGCCACATAGGCATTTTTTTAGTTTATATAGGTATGTTTTGAGGGCCTTCAAATGCATGCTGAGGCATCGTAGGCACATTTAAATTGTTCTTACAAATTGAGGTGACACAGGCCCACTTGGAAAATTTAAATGACTCAGAATGTTAAAATGCACTTTGAGCCGTTAGATTATTCAAATGCACTTTAAGGCATCATAGTGGCATGTTTGAACTTTGAACGCATCATAGGTGTGTTTAGGGTGATCAACGTTTTACAGCATTTTAATCATGTTCATGTGTTGTCATAGGTGCGCTTGGGTGTGTTCAAAGGCATTTTGACACATCAAATGTGTGTTTGGGATATCTAAACGCATTTTGGAGCATTCCAATGCATTTTTGAGAGGTCATGGCGGTGTTTGGGATGTTGGAATGCATTTTGAGGGTGCAAATGTAATGTCCTTTTGGTTTACAGTTTACTTGGTTTTCAAAGAATTGCAACCTTCTACTGTATCATAAAGAGGACCAAGTGAATTATAATCACAAGTTTGTGTGTTTTCCACCCTGAACAATAGAGAACTGGCCTTTTAATCTGGATCCAGGGCCTTTTGTTTATTATGGAAATCTGGTGACTCACTGCTCAGTTGGAAAGGGTTATGTGAAGGTTCCCAGAAAATAATATATTTTATAAACCTACAATACAAACATTATGAAGATATGCACTGTACAAAAAAGTTACCTTGGTAATAATAACATGTTTTTTGGATTATAGTACTTTTTGTATCACAAAATACAAGGGCAGCTTCTAGTTAAACATGTACAGAGTTGTTGTGTACTGACCACACAGATTGTAGACTTTGGATTTGATAATTGAGAGTAAATATCTGGTTTTTGGTATACGCTTATTTAACAGGGACTAAGGCTAAAATATTGTAGGCTTCACTTAATGTTATTTTATGCTTCATCAAAAACCCTGTTATTTTCTGTTCTCAAAGTCTTGGTATATAACAAGGAGAGCTTTCTGATATATTTTCAGAGAAGGGCACAGCAAATGAAGCTCAATTCCTGGAGTGTTGAGTAATTCATCCAGCAGGCCTCTGTATGTTTTTAAAGACTTTTCATTATTTCTAGGAAGGGCGAAAAAAGCACACAAACTTTTTTTGATCTTGCTCCATGTTAGAATGTTGCTATAGCAACCAAATGTATAATAGCGCTTCTTAGATGTGTCAACAAATAGGCGTTGCTGGTCTTTCCATTTAACATTGATATTTAGGTGGTTGTGGTTGTACCACACAAACCATTCTCAGAAGTCGCTTCCTGCTGTGTTTCATAGCTCAGCCTTTGCTGCATTAATTCTTTTTAGTTCTTATCCATTTTATTATACTTGTACCATGATATTACTTTCTCCCACTTTATCTTTGAACTCGTCTTTAGTCAGACTCAGCACACTGCAGCATTGCAATTATGCAACTGTGCAATTTTTAATTAGGCTTAATTTTTGTTTAGCTTAACAGTTTAGCAAAAAGCCAGTTTTGATTTTTTTTGCATTTTTGCTGCACCTCTCTTCCCAGTCTGTTAGGAACACTCTTTTTAGTTCCTGTCTCTATGAAGCCCCTCTTTCCGAAAGGTTCAATGCGCTCTGATTGGTCGGCTGGATCAGTGTGTTATGATTGGTCAACCGCTTCATGTGTGTGTCAGAAATGTTCACCCCCTTATCATAACCTCACGTTTCTACACACTACCAAAACAACTCAACCAAGCATCACCCCTGTTTTGCATGCCTTGGGTGAGAATTCTTTAAAGAGGAATATTGTGATATTATATTTTCAGGAGTTCAAAAACAGTGAGACTGATATAGAGAATAACTCCCTTTAGAGGGACTTTGTGTTTGTAACTTTGCAGACTTTTTTCATGCTCAAACAGCAACATTACACACTAAAGAAAGATGAACATGTAAAAAAAAAAACTTACGTCATCTTTAATTTATTGCCATTTATTGCACAAGGATATGCCCTTTAGTTTTTTGTTTATTACTTGCTTCTTTATTCCATGTAAAGAAAAGTGACATATTTAATCAGTTGGTCCAGATATTTCAGCCGAGGAACTCAAATCACACCAAATCAACGCTTTTTAGAGTTTTAGCTTCAGAGTTTTAAACTATAGAGTCTTAGTCATAACACAGATAAGATGTACTATTTATCTCCAGTCTGATAGTTCTTTACAGCCCATTGCAAACCACTTGAGATGCTTTCTTTGTCCCTGGCCAGTTGTTGTGTTTATGTAATGGCAGTTCAGTTTGTGTGAGGAAGCCTGATTCCCCATTGGTCCGCTCTGTCCTTGATGTGGCTTCATGGTGTGGTCAGTACCGCCTCTCCCTATACACAGAGTACACGTGATCGCAAATTTTAAAATCGAAAACAATCGTGCATTCAAAAGCGATTTCAATACCCTGCATATGGATGGCGGCTCTCTGAAAATGTGTACAATTTAATAGTTTAGCCACATTGAGATCCCAATATCTCTGGGATTGAACCATATAGGGCCTTAAAAACAAGGTACCAAAAGAAAAGATTGTTAAGAACCAGAATCTAAAAACACCATTGGTATATTATGCAACAAGGATTGATAAAGAGAACATACTTTACTAAAGAGACCTACCAATCTGTGAGTAAAAATAAAATAATGATGCTGCCATCTTTCTAAAGTCATTTTCGCTCTGTAATTTGGTTTTAAATTTTATGTGAAACTAATTTTGACCCTATTTCTACAAAATAGTGGATTACTCCGTAAATATTTACCCATGGCATTTCACATTTTGGCTTTCATTTACTATTCATCTTTGTCAAAATTAAACAGTTGAGTTGACACGGAGTTACCCTATTGTGTCAACTGTACTAAGTCAAGTCAAGCCACCTTCATTTATATAGTGCTTTTAACAATATAGATTGTTTCAAAGCAGCTTTACCGTGATAATAGGAAATTAAAGTTACAGATATTGTTTTGGCTTTACAGCAGCTCTAGAATAAAGTTATTGTCCAGCTAAAGTTAGTTTTGATCTATTCACTTCCGTCGCAACGATCATTAGTTATTAACTTAGATGCTGCTTACATGACACCGTTCTAACAGAAAATCCTTAATGCGATCCGGCCACTCATTTGCATAACAACAGTGCCTGGTGGCTCGAGAACGGAAACCTTGAAATAGGTTCCAAGGTACAAGCCTTGAAAAAATGAAAAAGACTTGGAAGAGGATTGTCAATGTAAGTCACTGAATAACTGCCACGTATGCTTAACAGACTCATTTCACCAGGTCGAATCCCCTCATATCTGTTTGGACGGTTACTTCTTAACGACACTTCAAACAGGTGCTGTTGAAGGAACAGCCTTGTGCCTCAGTCTCGTGGTTTGCATTACGGTCGCTCTCCTGTTACTGTGTGAATCTCGCTGTTTGCTAACTTTGTTGGCAGACAACTGTGCATCCTTCTGCACTCTGATGTGCCAAATACGTCCCCTGCAATCTTGAACTGTCAAATTACCATTAGTTCTCAATGCCTGGAAGACATTTTCAGGTTACTTCATGCATATTAAGAAGTAAGGCTCCTTTTGGACACTAAATGTTCCATTTGTTTCAACACCTTTTTTCTTGACTTTAAGCTATACAGATTGTTTTGTTGATTGTAGGGTGAGGGCAGTAAGGTTATGCCTCCCTAGAGTCCAAGTTGTTGATGTGTTCCTTGCAGTGTTAGATGATATCCTAGTACATCATGGTGTCAATTCAGCTAACGCAAGACTAAAGATTTTGGAATATTTGTCTTAAAGTCGCAATAGTCTTTTCTTCTCTATTGTGACTTTATATTTGAGTGAAAAGGCTTCTTGGATGGTTGTGGTTTGCTATTGGTCAAGCTCATGTGAGTGATGGGTTGTCCCACCCTCATGCTAGTAAACAGGTCATTTTTTTCAAAGAGAGACACATGAATAAAAAAAAAAAATTTAGTTGAACTTTATTGTTCATTCTGTTTGTCACAGAGTGAAAATTTGTCTAACACTGGTGACATGGATACATTCACATGAATGCTTAAAAACACATCACACATTAACAACACAAACACAGAATTAACAAAATTATACAATTAAACACTGTTCCCATCATTCAAAAAACAAAAACAAAAAATGCTTTAATGCCAGCCAATCTTTTGTATCACTTTAGAAAATTGTACGATTTAAGATAATCATTGCCATTGGGACAAACAATTTTTTTATACACATTTCTTCTGGCCAAAGGAATTTTGTAATAATGATGTACAGTACACTGATAAACACTGCAAAGTTCCATTAAACAATTAGAATTGTCAATTTTGATGTCATGGTGTGAGGTAGGGCTGCACGATCAATCACAATTTCCATGTAATCGCTCCTAAATCGAGATGGCTTATTACGATTTTGAAATCGCAAAGGCTGCGATTATTTTGTATGCGCAGCTTGTCATTGATGTACGGCTCTGTAAACGCTGCTCCATCTGAAAGCACTGTGAATTTGAATCACTTATAACGTGAATTTGAAAAAACAAAAACATGAAAAGCATTTAATAACCTCTTACATGAATCAAAGGTAAAAAAAAAACGGTTTAATTTTCTCATAATATACATTTGCACATCACCACATTTTCAATGATTCTCAAACGAATCGTCAGATGAGTCAATCTCTCTAAATCCCTCCTTTCCGCGAGCTACTCTGCTCTGATTGACCAGACAGCTCAGTCTGTTGTGATTGGATTGAACGCGCGCGTCGAAAACAAAAACGCCCATTGCCATAACAATGTCAGCTCTGCGTGTCCTGAGGCTTCCTACACCATAAACTAAACACAGTAATGAACAATGACGTCGATTTTACCATATCAATGCCAGCGCGATGATACTCTTGGAACTAGTTATTCAACCCGAACCTCCATCGCAAGGACGACTCGAGCTGGACGTTACATTAGCCGAGCTCTGGCGTGAATGACTGATGTAGCATAAACGTTGGTAAAACAAATCTTACCTCCAGCTTAATCTTTCAGTTTTAGGTAATAGTGTCCCACAACGGATTAGCAGAAGTATTTCAGTAAGACAGTAATAACGCGAGTTAACCAGTTAGCAGGAGACCTACTCAATATAAAACTCAAAACAAAGTATTTTGAACACCGTCTGTCAAGTGCAAGCGGTTTGCGAATCCTGCATTGAACTCCGAGATTTGAGAAGCAGTCATCCGTAAAATAAAGGGAACGTAGCAAAAGTTTAGGATTATAATGCTGTGATATCGTGGTAAAGATGAATTTTAACCACTGATTTTTCACATGGTCGTCCTTGGGCAGAGAAAAAAACTGTCTTTACCTTCACATTGTAGAGCACAGCATCTTCTTGACATGATGATATCCAGTATCTACAGGAATCAGCTGCAGTGTTTGAGGGGGTTTCAAATTTCCCTGGTTTCTGCGCGCGCAATAAGTGGGCGGGCGATATGCTAACGTTTCATCTTGACGTCACAACGAAACGGCTTATGTTATGACTCGTTTGAAAAACGATTCATTTCATTGACTCAGAGTCGACTCTTACTTTTGAAAGACAATAACTTTATATACGGTGCACTTTCAGATTTAAAACTTTGCAGGATGTTTTCATTCACCTAGAGCTACGCTACACACTACATGAAAGGTCATTTAATAACATGCTTTTACTTCAAACTCAATTCATAACGACAGTTGAGCATCCTTCTGTGAGATGATGTGGCTTCTTACACAGAATAAGGCAGTTGTGTGTTTAATGGTCATGTTTAATCAATCAAAGCATTTCAATCTCCTGTTTATTCCAAGGGGGTAATCCATCAGCCGGAAACTGAAGCTTCACGGGGGCCGCCATTGTAGCAGAACTTCACCTGCTGTTAGCATTACATTGACTCCCATTCATTTTGGCGTCACTTTGACAGCGAATAACTTTACATCTGAGGTGTCCAAAGACTTCATTTGTCCATTTTTTATTTCTAAAGAAACACAAAAAAACGTATAAAAGGCTCCATTACTTTGTATCTTACGTTATGGCCCCGTAGAAGCAGTTTTTGTAAAAATAAGCTAACGATTGCGTCATAACCACGCGACTATCTGTCGCACTTTAGAGAAATTGCCATATAGACAAGAGGAGAAGCTTGCATGCAATCTTTTACTGTCTATGAGGCAAGCGGGGGGACATAGAGGCATAAAGTCAAGGGAGACGCCCATAGATAGAGAGTCCATAAAACCAACAGGACAAAATAATTCAACAACGTGTTTGAGGAATTAGGTGATGCAGATTTGTCTTGGCACAGCTACTAGAAGATTTATAGCCGTCAGACTGTCGTCAAGCTCAGTTTGAGCCTGCGCAGTACGCTCAGCCATCAGGAAGGAAGTGCAATAATCGGGCTTCAGTTTTCTCCGTTGAAATCAATGGGGTCGCTGTGTCCATTTCTTTTACTGTCTATAGTTTATTCAGCTACAGCGATAGGGATTTCCTGGAATGAAGGGCGTTATCTACTTCTGTGGTGGGGCATATTTGGCATGTCTGCACGAGAGCGCCCTCTGGTGTTCAGATGGAGCAACATTTACTACCGATCAGCGCATAAAATAATCGCAGCCTTTGCCAAATCGCGTGCGATTAATTGTGCAGCCCTAGTGTGAGGGCGGGACAACCTGTCACTCACATGAGCTCGACCAATAGCAAACCATCCAACCTATTCCAATCAATACATTTTGAACTTAACACTTAAGTAACGTTTCTTCAGTCTGAACATTTGTTTCTGTCCTTCCCCAGTTGCAGAATGAGGACGACTCCTCTGAAGGAGCTGCCGGTGGCGAGCCGTCCACATCATCCCAGGCCGCTGCCGCTGAGTTAGGCATCAGCAACGCCGCGGTGGATACAGATGCTCCGCCCCCTCCGTATGCTAGTGTGGTGCTCGGAGCAACCGCTGCACCAGGTACAGACACATTATTATTTCCAGAGCGAGGAAGTGAAGCAGGAATCTAGACAAGATTTATAGTGTATGCATGATGACAATAGAATAGAAACGTTTCAATATGCATTATTGAAATGAGACACAAATTTCCATTGTTATGACACAATTTGGATTCTGGGCAGCTTTGCAGTGAGAACATTGAAATAGAAGACCAATCACAGTTCAGTATGCTAATATTACAGTGTCATCGTTGTTGGTTACAGTTTAGACACATTTTGACATACACTACTGATCAAAAAAATTTGGGGTCAGTAAGATTAATTAATACTTTTTTGGATGCGTTAAATGGATCAAGACATTTATAATGTTTCAAAAGATTTCTATTTTAAACTAGTGATCGACCGATGTATCGGTTTGGCGATATTTTTCCCAATATTTAAGCATTTTCCCATAATCGGGTATCGGTTTTGTAATATCGGATTCGCCGATAAACGGCGCCATCTTGTGGCCGTTTTGAGAATTCCGCCATTGCAGCTCGCGTCTGAGGAGATCAGTCAACAACAACTCTGTGCACAGGTAAAATATATGTTCGACTTGCTTTGCTTTAATTATTCAACTTTATTTAACATAACAGACATGCAGAAATGAGATTTGAGACATAAATGCCTGATATAGTTTATTTATGCAGCTTGGTTCTAACAAATTGAGACGAACTCATGGAGTCACGTAGCGTAATCCGTCATGTCATGCCCCAATAAAGACGTAACTTTACATGAATTAAATAAAACAGACATGAATGAGTGCATGTTGAAAATAAAAGCGCTGAATTTAATTCTCAATCTGTTGTATTTGCTCACCATTAGTCTCGAAAAAAAAGTTCGTTCATATTGCTGAGCACTCACTGGGTTGATGATCAGGAATGCTCGAGCACGGCCACTGAATGAAACTTTTGACAAGATTATCTTGTTTAAACACCCTAGATTATATTATCATTTACTAAATAGCAATTATTTCGCTAATAAACATCTAAATATACCGCTTTGTGGAAATTAATTATTTTTTATTTGCACGCTCGTTCGCGGTTGAGTTATAAGTTATAGTTCTGTGTAAATGCAAAGATAAACGGCATTTTGTCAGAAAGGATTTCATGATATAGACTGACAAAACTATTATTAATAATTAATAACATACTATTTGGAAAATGCAATTATGTATATGCTGTTTTGTTTGTTACTTTCCTGACAAGGTTGTATTCCAGCTAATATTATTCATTGAATTAATATTACCCAGTGAATTATTCCTCACTCTTAGTTTAAAACCTATTTAATGGCACATAAACCTTCTAAAACTTTAAGGTGATATGACTCCCGTCAATTATTTTCTCCATATGAAAACATTAGACTTTTAACATTTATTTTTCCTATTGTTAACATTGTTGCTGCTGATGCTTATAAATTATATGTATAATTTAGATATAAATTATATAATGTAATAATATAAATGTTTTTATTGTAATTTGATTTATTTACCATTTATGAAAACAAATGAAGCAGGCTTACAGGGCAGAATGCTGAAAGACTCTGTTTTCTACACTACAACTAGTTCTGCTTAACTGGGAGTATAAAGTTACACTATAAAATAGCTATGCAAAAATAAAATTCGGGTAATTTAGATTCCTAAAGTTTTTTTTGTTTTGTATGCAAGGAGGGAGTGATTGTTATAAATAAAATGGTTTGTTCAGTTAATTTGTGTTGTAATAATTGTGTCAAAAACAGAAGTATAACAGTAAATAAACATCGGTTCTGCATATCGGTTATCGGGCGCATAAACATGCAAATAATTGGTATCGGTTATAAAAAATCAAAATCGGTCGATCACTATTTTAAACTAATGCTGTTCTCTTGAACTTTCTATTGATCAAAGAATTCTGAAAATAATAAATCTAGGTGTAGTCTAAATCTAAATGTATCTAAGTTTACACAAAACTCAGTGTATTAGAATAATTTCTGAAGTATCACGTGACACTGAAAAACTAAACTAACTCAACTTCGCATCACAGGAATAAATTACATTTAAATTAAAAAAATTATTTTAAGTTGTAATATTTCACAGGATTGCTGTTTTTACTGTATTTTTGATCAAATAAATGCAGCCTTGGTGAGATTAAGACACTTTTTTCCAAAAACATTTAAAAAAATCTTACCCCTCCCAGTGGGAGATTTTTGACTTTACCACGCTGTGCGGTTGCTAAGGTTTCCTTGATAGTTGCTAGGTGACTAGTTATTTTCCTAAGTATAAAGAGCCTCCAGGTTTTGAGGATATTCTGATGCAATTCTCAGCATAAGTCTCAGTTGTTTTGCCTGTTTTATCATTCACAAGGAGAAATTTCTAAGTCTGATCACTGCAGAGCTCATGATGCATCTCTGTGTGTTAAGGGTTTCTAAGTATGAGCAATAGTAATAGTGTTTTTTGACTAAGAAATATCAAAACAGCGCTCCCTTGAAATACTGCTCCCTCGGAATACTCATAGCTAGAAATGTGACGTATGACCTGACCTGTGTTATTTTTTCTTGTTTTCCAGAGAGCACATATCCAGGGGAATTTCCCGTTCCTCCGCCATACAGCGTTGCCACGTCTCTGCCCACTTACGATGAGGCAGAGAAGGCTAAAGCAGCAGCCATGGCCGCCTCGGCGGTGGAGGTCATTCCACGAGTGAGTATCTCATCCCTCGCGCCCACATGTTCTGCAGAAAGAAACTCCCAAGTCCTCGATTCGCACTACTTTCCACTGCGTCTTCGGTAAAGTCCGAAACAGTCCCTCAAAGGAAGGATGAATGCTGTTGTAATGCTGGTATGATTTGATGATGACTAAAATGAAATGGGGCATCTCTTGATTTTATTTTAAAATGGTGTCTGATTTGCTTTTAGCAGTAACATAAGGAGAACCTTTTTTTTGAGGATGTGGTGTGCCATATAAACCATGACCTAAATAGAGAATCGCTCAGATACTCTGCTTTCTCTGAGCTCAGATCAAGAAGTGTTATGTAATGTGGCCCCATAAACTATTATTTGGGCAGTCTTAAGAATGTCGTAATGTCATTGCATTAGATAGCTGAATGTCAAACCAACCGACATCTGCAAATAAATTATGCTTTTCCCAGAACCAACTTCCTTCCTTTTTTTTCACTTTTTTTTTTCTCTGCGACCTCCACACAGCGTTTATTTAAATGAAGTCATAATTTACTACTTACTACATAAAATAATAAAACAGTAATTCAGCACTAAACATTTAAAATGTATACATGCACTACCATTCAAAAGTTTGGAGATCTTTTTTGAGAGAAAGTAATACTTTTTATTTGGCAAAGATGCATCAAATTGATCAAAATTGACAGTATAAAGACATATGTAATGTTATGATTTTAAAAAAATCCTTCTAATACGGGGCATAAGGAACATTTATTATTATTTTAGGGCATGAGAGAGAAAGCAAGCACCCAAGTGCTCTAGCACTGTTATGAAATCATTAGAGAAACAAAGAATGAATTAGAGCATTATTCAAGACTTTAGCTTGTTACACAACCGCTACAGTTTCGAGCTGCGGTAGCAATGTGGAGCTGGGCTGGCCGCTACCAGAGGCGTAGGCTGGATCATAAAGGAGTAGTTCACACAAAAATGAACATTTTGCCATTTACTCCTCCTCATTTCATTCCAAACCCCATGGAACACAAATAGAAACGTTGTGAAGAATGTTGATGCTGTACAAGTGTAATTCATACAATAAAAGTCCAGTTTCAAAAAAGTATCATAAAAACACCAGGTCGTCCTGCAGTCAGATATGTCTTTAGAGCTGTATTTCGAAGCAATGCAACGGATTTTTTTTTTTTTTGATGCCTGACTTATTTTGATGTCAGCCTCAAATGATGTCATCGATGTTGAACCTGCTGCAACGCGTCTAAAGGCACCATAAGTGTGGCACCATTCATGATGTTTATGGTGCAGAGACATAGACAGCACAGACATAATACAAAACAACAACCTCTTTTTGTGGTCTGTTGGGTTTGGAACAACATGAAGTTGAGTAAAAGGCAGATCTTTTATTTTCTGGTGAACTTTTCTTTAAAGGCAAAACCAAAAAGGAATTCCCCGAAAATCTGCCATTGAACTAAATGCTTAACCTTAAAGTTGCATTGAAGGGCCTGTCCCTGCTGCTAGTGCACTTGAAGGGGTTTTGGATGAAAGTGTTTGTTGAAAGGAAAGTAATCAAGCTTTGAAAAGGAACGGAATTAGGAGTTACATCACCATGTTGTTGTCTTTATTTTTTATTAAAGTGACTTTTTGGAGAAAATTGCAATATATCAAGGTTTTCATGCATTAAGACAGAAGTTATTTAGTCCTTCGTGAGTATTTTCCACATTCTCCTTACTTAAACACTGTACTTGCTTTTATATGTGATGTGATTGGCTAACATCTACATATCATTTTTTGTTTGTCAAGGTTGGTCCAGTTATGTAAACATTGTTGTCACATTACAACCATGGTGATTTCTGAACCACTTTTGCCTTGTAACATGCTTCTAAAACACTCGTGATTGTTTCTCTTTATCCGTCTACTTAAAAAAGGATGATGATTTTCCGGTTCGGGATGACTTCAGTGACGCTGATCAGCTGAGGGTGGGAAATGATGGAATCTTTATGCTGGCCTTCTTTAGTAAGTCAAGTCACGCAGACTGTTTACGGTACACACACGACACGTTCATGTTTGGAATAGCATTAATCATTCTAAATTTCATTCATGCAGAAAAAACGTATTTATTTGCAACATGAGGACTGGACTGAATCAAACATGCAATTTAGTAGGTTTTGTCAACCTTTTAGCATATGGCAGGTTAAAGCATTTATCATTTTATAAAGAATACTGTTTCACATACTTTTTTTGTTGTTAAAAATATGCAGATATTATATATTAGATAAGCATAATTAAGAACACAGTGGCTGCATCCAAACGTACCTACTCTATATTAGGTGAAATACAGTATGTGACATAAAAAGCCGAATTCACAGTACTCATAAAAGAGTAGGTAAAAAGTACACGGATGACATACTACTTCCGGTGAGATTCTGAAGTGTGGATAGGATGGACACTTTACTTTCCCATGAGGCCACGGGAGAGGATTTGTGAATGACAGTGAAGTGATGTAACTGATGCTGGGAGGTCACTTGACAGTGACAACATGGTGGATTTAGTACATCCAGATTACATTTATACTATATAGAACATACTCTGTTGGAGCTCGCAAAGTAATAACTTCAAAACAATAACCTCTTTAGGAGAGTAAGTGATTTCAGACTCTGTGTGTTTGCGTGTTGACCTCCTCATTAGTGCTCTCTGTGCGCCATCTGGTGGTGTTGTGTTGTATTACACGTCACGTTATTCCATACTCAGGAAAGCATGATCAGCAGTGCAGTCATCACAGTCCAGTCATGTTTAATGAATGATTAATCACTCTTTCATTAGTAGTAATGAATGATTAGTCACTCTTTTCATCGATCCCAGTTGCGAAATTAAAGTGCATTAGCAGCAATACATGAAGACAGTAAAGTACTCACAGTATCATACTATACTCATATAATAAATAAACAAATTGCCATCATATTGTTTGAAGTTTTAGGACAAAATAGAGTAAAATATAAATAAAAACCAGTCAAACAATAGAAGCAGTACTGAATATTGAACTGATGCTAATACTTGAACTGCATTAAGTACAGCTTAATGATGGGTGTAGTGACCTAATTCCTAGATTGAATGGTTAATGAAACCTCGGCACAGGATAGATGAATTGTTAAGTCTCACAGAAAGCATAAATGACCTCTGTAGCGTTCTCTGTTGCACCGTGGCTGGATCAATCGGTTGCTGAATGTACTTCTCATTCCAGCAAGCATGTCATGGAGAGGGTGTGAGGGTGTTGTTTGTGATGGTCAACAGCTTGGACATTATTCTCCTCTCTGTAACAACCTTAAACATGTCCAGATCCACTCCAATGACAAAGCCCGCCGCCTTAATAAGCTTATTCAGCCTTTTGCTATCTCCAGCTGTAATCCCAGTGTCCCAGGGCACTGGCGACGACAGACTGATAGAACATGTGAAGCATCTTGCTACACACATTGAAGGACCTGAGTCTTCTCAAGAATAGAGTCTGCTCTGGCGCTCTTTTATAGATCGTTCCAGTGTTTTTGTCCAGTCAAGTCTGTCATCTATGTGGATCCCCAAATACCGATAGGAGTCCCCTATCTCAACATCTCAACCGTGAATAGAAATAGGTGAGGGATGGTCTTTTTCCCTACTAAAATCAATTACCAATTATTTTGTTTTAGTTACATTTATTTGTAGATTGTTCACTCCACACCACTTCACAAAATTGTTGACCAGAGCTCTATATTCTGTCTCTTGCCCGCCCTCAATGCAACCAAACCACAGCTGAATCATCTGAATACTTCTGGAGGCGGCATGACTTCGAGTAGTAATTGAAGTCTGAGGTATAGAGGGTGAATAGAAACAGAGACAAAACCGAGATTACAGAGGAGTCCACATGCATAGCAATGCATCTTTGCAATATATCTAATGTAAGCAGTTTTCAAGATGTAATTGTCAGCACATCAAAACAGAATAATCACTGTATTTGTGCACAATGGTTTTTTCAAATGTTTTATATATATATATATATATATATATATATATATATATAATATATATATATATTTATTCTTCATTAATGCAACACTATCTCTCTGTTTCTGTATCTAGTGGCTTTTCTATTCAACTGGATTGGGTTTTGCTTGTCTTTCTGTTTGACCAACACCATTGCTGGCCGATATGGTGCCATCTGCGGCTTTGGACTCTCTCTTATCAAATGGATCCTCATTGTGAGAGTGAGTCTCTTAATTATTCTTAATTAGTTTAGTGGAAAACTTGAAGTGAGAATGACTGTGAATCAAAGATGTCGTATTATAAGTGTGAATTCAATCGGCGTGAAACTCAATGGTATTATTCCTCTTTTCAGTTTTCAGATTACTTTACCGGATACTTCAATGGGCAGTACTGGCTCTGGTGGATTTTCCTCGTTCTTGGTAAGGCCTTAAACAGTGACTATTTTAACAGTGATATAGAAGTCCTGAGGAGTTTTGTTTAGATTCATTCACCAGCCATGTTTTCTGTGGTACTCTAGGGCCATCTGCTGGTTCATTAACTACAAGACAACATTGCTATAAATTCAAAGTGGAACTCAAAATACATTGTTTTTTAGTTTTAAATGCATTATGACTTCAATGCATGTTGTTTGTCGGAGTAAATAATATTAACAAACAATAATCTTGCATTAGTGAACTTGCTGCTGTGATTAGGCTTTAATGGATTCCTGTGTTGTGTTAATGAATATGCTTGCAGTGCCCTCTTATATTCTTTTTGTGGATATGTAAATGGTGGTGTTTGCTAAGACCAGATAGGCATGCTATTTCGAACATGTAGTTATTGACCTATGACCTGTCTTGCATCCACTCCAGGAATCCTGCTGTTCTTCAGAGGGTTCGTGAACTACCTGAAAGTGCGTAACATGTCAGAAAGCATGGTGTCTTCACTCCGAACCCGCTTCTTCCTCTTATACTAGAGGTGAGGATGTCATTAAACGAACACACGCACACGTTGGGTTTCCATGTTTTCTGGGGACTTTCCACAGAAATAATGATTTTTATACTGTACAAACTGTATAGCCTATCCCCTTACACTAACCCGACCCCTAAACCTACCCATCATTGAAAACTTTCTGCAGTTTTACTTTTTATAAAAATTGGAACATTACTTGGTTTGATTTTAAGCCATTTTCCTCATGGAAACCAACATATTTTTCCCACAAGGACAAATAACAGAATATTGGATAAGAAATGACAGTGTAATTGATTAGGTTTTATTATATTCATTATAATCAATTAAAGGAAAAATAACTACTTTTTAAAAAGTTTCTCAAACTCTTTTTAACTCTTATAAATTACTTGCAGATTCTATCATACTTCAATGCAAGAGTTGATTTGAAATCAATCTAAATATTCGTTTAGTTGTAGTGTAAAGGGATGAACCATCTTGCAATCCTGTGTTTCTACTATTACAGTAGTATCTGATTTAAAAAAAATAAAATAATGTGGTTAAATATTTGGCTGATGTTACTCAAGACTTTAATTCGACACTTGAAACTGATGATGACTGCATTTTTTTTTTTTTTTGTGGTGAGCCTAATTACTGTGGCTGTCATGTTATTTGTTGAATGTTGCCTTGAGAAGGAACACTTCCCATTTGGTCAGGTATTGCATAATATGCATAATAACCAAGCATGGAAATAGCAGCCAAAATGTGTATTTAAAACATTCTGGTACATTGCATCTGAATAGAACTGGACGATATAGACAAAACAAATGATCATTTGGTGTTTGAGAAATCTCACATACATCTGTGTGTGTATGTATATGTACTTGGTCTCAACTAACTTTATAAAAATAAAAACAATATATATTTCCCTTCTTATTTAGTCTGTCTTTGTGAAATGTGCCTTTACTGAGGCTGATTTATGCATTAACAAATTGGCTTGGCTTGATTTGAATTTGACACAACACAAGAACTGATTATGTGTAACAAGTGACAGGCCTAAAATTACACTTGTAGTGTAATTATTGCTGAAGTTATATTTCTCATAAGTCTAAAAAAATATTTGTTTGATAATTTTTATAATAATTAACTAGCTTGACGTATACAGTCAAAACTACAATTTATGTAAAATTTGATACAATTATTATGATAAATTATGATTGTAAATTATGATATGTATTTTCCATAAATGTTGCAGATTTACGAAATGTTTCATTTTGTTCAACGGGGCAAAATTGTTCAGGAGTTGCATGCAAATGTGGATTGCAGATAAATGTTTTTAATTATTTAAAATGAGTAAATAGTTACAAATATTTCAAAAATAATTGAATAGAAATTCAACAGGTTATGTAATAATGCAATGGCTGCATGGTTTTAAGTCGAGAATGTGAAATTGCCAATATTACGAGAGGATACATTTGTTTAAAAATAGTTACTTTTCATGCTAGATAAAGTAGTTGATCTAATATGTCTCACAGCAAAATAACATGATTTGTATCTTTTTATAGAAGTGTAAATACACTTCTTGCCCTATAGTGGAAGTGCCTTTCATTAACACAATTTCCTGGCTTGAATTTGTGCCAAAACAACACAAGATCTGATTATGCCTTTGTTAACTTGGACATGCAAGCCGGATGTAATTTGCTTCATTGATAATGGCTCTCATAACCTTGCTTATATGCAGTTTGCACAATGAAGGCCATCATGGCAAACCTCCAAAAAACAAGCTTCACTCTCATTCACTCTGTCTCTTTCAAGGTCGCCTCACCAAAACATTCCTCCCTAATGTGAAATTCCTTGATGATTTGCAACCCGTCAAATGAACTGGACTGGATCCCACTGAGGGGAAGAGGAAGAAGAGAAAAAATAAAGCGAGTATCTCTGCCAAACGCTCTGAACTGAACTCGGTAAAAATGGAAGGTTTTTCTGAACTTTGAATGAGTGCAAATCGACTCTTAATATTCAGTTTCACATCATTACTTCCCAGTTGGCCTCAGCCCATAAACTTCTGGTTTATTACTAGATTACTTCGAGAAGACAGAAAAAAAAAAAGTCCTTTAATGGTTAATATTCCCACACATTGCATGCAGAGTGTTGGATTTGTGTGGGTCGAACAAACTGCAAAAGATCCCTAGAAATATGCAGCCAAGACATCATATGCAATGTCTTTACCAAAATGGGTTAGCAGTATTAGATGATGATGGAACTAGACTAGTTTAATTCTCTTTACTTTGTTGCATCCAAGGCCTTGGCAAATTGAATTGCATTGCAGTATTAATATATACCAAGTTTAGATTGAATTTGCTAATAATAGCTTAATGGTCAAGCTGGTAATGTAAAGTACAACTGCACCGTTTCTCTTCTTCTTAAGTTTTGTCTCGCTTAACTTTATAGTAAATGATTAAGTAACTTCATTGATGTGTTTCAGACTGGAAATGGAATTTGTACTTATCCTAACATATATATTTGCCTTTTGCACCTTCATTTTCCCTCTCCACTTTTTTATTGTTATAGTTTGTTCTAAGTTGTGACTTTGCTCGAGCTGCGACCTGCCTAGATGACTTTAGTTACTTGAATGCCTGAATGCTACTGTCATTTGTTTCTATTAATCACAAGCCTCTTCAGCAATATCGGATATTAAAAGAAATGCATGGTTAACTCGGTTACAAAAGACTAATCCAGTAAACAAAAACCGGAGTAAAAAAAAAAAAATCTCTACTTACATTTATTAAATGTATGTAAAACAACCAAACTATTTTTTTTGGAATAATGATTTTGGATATTCTCTGATTGGCAGAGATGATTGTGTGCTATGTTTATTCTCTTGTCTTGCATAATGCCAATAAAATTCAAAATCCCGGGTACATGTATTTGGGCCTGTTGTTTAAAGTCAACATGAAATCTTAGGCCACATTTACACTGAAGGTCCTGCAAATTTTGATTTGTTAACTATATCCGATTTTTTTTGATGACCAGCTTACATCTTCTCTTAAAAGTGACCCATATCCAATATCTGCATTTACACTGTGGTGAAACAACCCAAGGTGAACGTACTGACCCGGAGAAGCTTAAAACGGCACAATTTGCATTAGATGCGGATGAAATGATAATAAAAACTTTTGCTTTCTGCACCAAATTTAAAGGTCAGCAAAACATTGGGTGGAGCCTTCATCCTCCGTTGCGCCATTGAGTCATGTGATCGTGGTTGGTGTCCACCTGAATTGACGTCATTCACCACTGCCGCTTTTTCAATGAGGTATGACTCGCATTGACGGGTATATCCGATCTGTCCGCTTACATGGCAGACGCTAATGCCTATCCTAATGATAATGCGTATCCGATTCATATCAGATTATTTCCACATATGATTTAGGCCTGAAACCAATCTGAAAATTTCAGAATCCATGAGCATTTTTCCTGCTTACACGTTCATAGGTTATATCCGATCTGTGCCACATGGGATAAAAATAATCAGAATTGGGTCACTTGAACCATGTAATGTAAATGCGTCCAAAATGGACCCTGTTTGCTTTGTTTTTAATCTCCAAATCATCAAAATGCATCTGATCTGCCTCTGAAACTATCTTTCTTTTCAGCTGATGTCATCTAGGTCATGTGGGTGGGGAAAAAATTGTTAACTCATAGCCAAGTTGTGCTTCACATCCTGCTCCAAAAGCCTAGTAGTCATCTTTTTTCCCCCCAGATTGAATATTCCATTTCACTTCAAAATTTCATGTTACAGAATTAACAAGGGCTGCAAATGCCATTTCATGTTAACTATACCAGTTATTACACTTCAGCAATGACAATGTCTGTTAAAATCATAGTCTGATATCCTTATGAAATGCAGCATTTACAGAGAAGATGAGTAAGTAGTTCAATTGCTCTTAATTGTGATTGCACATTACTTTATTTTTAAGAAAAATTAAACTGCAAACTGCACCCTTACAATGGTGTATATACTTGGTGTAGCTTCTGCTAAAATTATTTTGTTAAAACTGTAAAACAATAATAGTTTATTGTCCTTCAAATCACGTAAGAAGCTTAAGAAACATTATATTTGATTTTTTTTTAATGACAATGCTGGCTAAAACTTTAGGTAACATGGTAACACAACCCACCCCCCCACACACAAACTCTTAATAAACTTTTAATGAGTGACCCATTTGCATAACGCCTTTCCGGTCGGCACATGGTACTACTATTGTGGACTGCCTTTTTCCGGCCCTTTCTTCTGGATGGATGGCTCACTGCTCACACACACACACACACACACACACACACACACACACACACACACACACACACACACACACACACACACACACACACACACACACACACACACACACACACACACACACACACACACACACACACACACACACACCATGGTATATTCATATGCCATTGGTATATTTGCAGTGCTCCAATGCAGAGTCAGAAATGTTTTTTTATTATTATTTATTGAATAATTTTTAATGGATATATAAGTTTTTTTTATATTTAGTGATTTGATTCATTATTTTGTTGTTCTTGCATAAAATATGCAAAATATTACCTATTGCATAAAATAAGTTGTATAACTATATAATTGTGCAGATTGAGACTTCATTTCAGTGATGTATTTTAAATAAAAGCAAGACGTACAAAGTTTATATGGAAATATTGCCCCTTAATAAAATGTTAATTTCGCTTTCTTTTCTTTTTTTTAATTGAGTTCTTTGTTTCTTTCTAGCAGGAGCAATACAAAGCAAATCCTGTCACATGTATCCATTAAAAGAGAGAGAATGAATGCACGTGTGAACTGCAGTGTGTGTTTGTGTCAGAGAAAGCGCGAGGTTTATGCTGACAATTGCTGTCGGCAGCATTTTCAGAGCCTTTTTTTTTGTTCCTGGCCACGTCTAAACCGAGTAATGCACCCACTGGCCTCTCCTCCTCCTCCTCCTCCTCGAGGCTTTCCGGCCCAGCGGGTAAATAGTGGCTCTCTTAAGCTCCGGCACACCTCCAGTCACTCCGCAGCATGCACAGGTACAGATAGGAATGTCAGGGGCTGGGTCTCAACCTGCACTCACAGCCTGCCTGTTTTTTTGTTTTTTTCCTCCCATTCACTCTGAATTGCTGGGCTTTCACACTGTTGCACGATGCAACTGAATGAAATCAACAAATCAAGTTTGGTCATATCGCACTTTTCATTTGCAGTGTAGATGCATTGTAAGGAATGAAACCCAGTCTACATTGCAAACTAGCGTTGCAACTAAACTAGGTCGCTGAAAAGATCCAGTTTTGTCGCACTGAATGTAAAGGAACGATGGCTTGATCTCTCCTGCTATTGCAATGCAGACAGATGCATTGATTATTAAGGAGTGATATCTTTGCATCGAATAATAAGAAAGGAAAAACAAAAAAAACTAAACTATAACCACATTTACCCCTGCACATACACCAAGGGTGCACATACATTTTTTTTTGTGGAAACTCGTAATTAAATTAACTCAGAATAAAAAAATGTAAAAGATAATTGCAACTTTTTTCTCACAACTCGAGAAAAATTCTGACTTTATAACACAATTGTGAGTTTATATCTTGCAGTTCTGACTGTATAACAATTGCGTTTTTATATCTCGCAATTCTGCTATGAATCGCAATTGCAAGTTTATATCTCACAATTCTGACTTCATAACACACAATTGCGACTTTATGTCATGCAGTTTTTACTTGATATCATGCAATTCTGACAAACTTGCAATTACAACTTTATATCACGCAATTCTGACTTAAAAACACGCAATTGCGATTTTATATCTCACAATTCTAACTTTTTAACACGCAAATGTGAGTTTATATCAAGTAATTCTGATTTTATAACACACAATTGTGACTTTATATCATGCAATTCTGACTTTATAACATGCAATTCTGACTTTATAACACGCAATTCTGACTTTAAAACACGCAATTGAAATTTTATTTCTTACAATTCCAACTTTAGAACATGCAATCATGAGTTTATATTACGCAATTCTGAATTTATATCACACAATTCTGACTATAACTCGTAATTGGGACTATATCACGCAATTCTGACTTTGACACGCAATTGCAACTTTATATCACACAATTCTGACTTTAACTCGCATTTGCGAGTGTATATCACGCAATTCTGAGAAAAAAAGTCAGAATTGTGAGATAAAAAGTTGCAATTACCTTTTTTTATTCTGTGGCGGAAACAAGCTTCCATAGATAACTGTAATTTTCACAAAGACATTTTTTCTTTAAAGGTATAGTTCACCCAAAAACTTGCACAGTATTTTCATTTTTGAGTGAACTATCCTTTAACACTAGACTCTGACTCTCTCTCTCTCTCTGTGTGTTGATTACAGCGTGAGGCGTTTACCCACATTTGATGGGTTGAGGGTAAGTGCCGCCCGGGGCCAGCATGGCACGGTGCCACACCTCTCTTGTACGTTGTCAACGGCCTGTCAGATGCTTCGAAAAACTTCCACCTGTGTTTTTCAACACGCTTCTCGCAAGAGGCTTTCGTTGAGTCTCATTCAACAGCACCTTCAATGAAAAACAGGCTGAAAACAAAACCTATCATCTTGACGAATAACAGGACGTATAGGCTTAAGAACAAATGTAATAGTAAAGCATGTTATATGTGTTCCTATTTAGCTGTAGTTTTCTTCTTGCAACTAAACCCTGACACCTTCATGCCTTTTTGGACCTTCAGGGAACACCGGGGTGGGAATGAAGAGCACATCCACTGCCTTTCAAGTGGGCAAGAAAAGCACCACAGTGGCTTGGCTTTCACTTGTTTTTCTGGCAAGGACGACCGTGCCTTTTCTAGATCATTGACACAAAACCGCAAACTGTTTGGCCGTATGCCTGCTTTCAGTACGAAGAGGAGATCAGCAAAGTTCAATTTTACTCCAAGGATCTCCTGAGATCTGTGAAGGGAGTTTTTTTTTTTTCTCGGAAAACCCAAATTTCCATTTTTTACAAGTGTACAAGGAGTTTTGGACCCAGCCGCTTATTATGAATCATATTTCCCACCAAATGTGTTATACTTGTGCCTCAAAGTCCATGTTTACAATAGTGTCATAATATGCTCTGTCCGACATATGTCTAAAAAAAAAATACGCTGGCCATATGTTTTACCAGTGCTATTTTCAAAGCTGAGAAACGTGCTTTTTTCGTAAACAAATAAAAAATGATTGTTTTACGATTTTTGGACACCTCTGATGAAGCCGACATCACAGGCAATGCAGCTGTTGGATTTAATAAATCACCTCAGCTTCGCTAACGACAAAGATTTGTCTTGTTGCTATGCGAACCTGTGCTTATGTGCGTTTCTAAGCTTCGAATGCTTGACAAGGGACTGTAGAGGTCACTTCGCTGCGCCAAAGCTTTTACAACTCTGACCTGAGGGTCGTCCTGTCACTTCAGCAAGATTTCTGCAGTCTGGTGTGAAATGTGATCAAAGATGAAAGGGTTTCTGGTAGTTTGTCTGTTTATGATGGCATATTAGGATAGTACACACACTAACGTTCAAGAGATTGGGGACAGATTTATATATATATAAGGATGTATTAAATTGATCAAATGTTTTCAATTTCAAATAAATGGTGTTTAAAAAAAATCAATCCTGAAAAAAAAGTATTCTTTGCTACAAAAATATTAAGTATCACAACTGTTTACAGCATTAATAATAATACGATTTTTTTTCTTGAGCAGCAAATCAGCATATTGGACTGATTTCAGTGTTTTGTTTAAAAAGTAGATGCATTGCTGGCTGTGCTAGCCTATAGCCTAAGCATCCAATTGTCCAGAAAAATAAACAAATTCGGAAATATGAGCCCCAACATCTATAGATTGTAGCTAATCTAAAGTCCGTATATACAGAAAAAACTAAATTATACTGAGCAAGACATTTTTTCTCTCGAGCGAGCTGTTGATGCATGACTTGCAACTTTAGGAAATACTCAATAACATCAGAGCAACAAAAACGGAACAAAATATTACGCTACGAGAGCAGTGTGAAAATTAAGACGGGCCGAATGAGAGAAGGATGTAATGCTCGCATGTTTTTCTGGGAGGATATGCGTGTGTAATGGCACAGGAGAGAGGCTGTAAAAGGAGACGCGTGTTTGCACTCCCTCAGGAGTGAGGAAAGGCCTCAGTGGTGTTGAGTTAGCATTGGAGCCAGCTTGCCTGCCTGCCAGCCATTCTCTCTCTCTCTCTCTCTCTCTCTCTCTCTCTCTCTCTCTCTCTCTCTCTCTCTCTCTCTCTCTCTCCTTCGCTTCCTAGTACACCCCCGCTTGACAAGGTTAATCTGTCCTGATGATGAGCAGTTGCGCTTGGCTCCGCTTTTTTCGTAGATTCCTTCCGATAACCGTAACCTGACCCCTGCGCGCGAGATAGGAGCAGACGGATCTGCGGTGAGGAACTCGCGCACCTCCTCAAATGTATTTATTACTTGGACTCTTTTCGGCTAGGGAATGAAGCTATGAATATCTGGTGAAGGTGTATGTGGTTAGTTCAGATGTAACAGTTCAGTGTTGAATGGATGAAAGTTGTGCATTTGCAACATTTTTTGTTGTTGTCTAATATCGTGTAAATCAAAGCTAGTTGTCACTTTTTAGAGTGGAAATATTTGTCAGTGCATTGTTTTTTTGTTTTTGTTTTTGCTTAAAAGTCGAGTTCAGTCTCGACTGAAAACAAAATAAATGAATAATCCCTCTGTTACAGATATACATTACATTTGTAGTAGCGGGGCATGTTGTCTCAGATACCTGCAATTAAACAAACTATTACAGGCTTTTCAGCTAAATGTGAGCATTAAAATGTGGATCATGTATATTGAGTATAGTTCAATTAGTATTATATGTACATTTTATTACACACACACACACACACACACACACACACACACACACACACACACACACACACACACACACACACACACACACACACACACACACACACACACACACACACACACACACACACACACATATATATATATAGTATACGTGTGTATATTATATTTATACAGTACAGTGATTATAATATAGTTCATTAAGTAATATATGCATTTCATTTTATGTACACACTTAAACTTATAATCAATGTACTGTATATACATAATATGCAATATATACCGTATATATATAATATGCTATATATATAATACATACATGTATACAGTATATATACATAATATGCATTCTATATATATATATATATATATATATGGAATATAGATTGCATATTATGTACATACAGTACATTGATTATAATATAGTTCATTAAATATGCATTTTATTTTATGTAAACACACATACACACATGTATGTATGTGTATATATATATATATATATATATATAGAGAGAGAGAGAGCGAGAGAGAGAGAGAGAGAGAGAGAGACATCAGCAGCAGGCATCTAGAGATGGTGTACGAGAAAAACATGTGGAAAAAAATTGAAAAGCAGAACAAATATTCCGTGGAATCTCCTATTCAGTGGTAAGAAGCTCCAGCTCAGAGCGCCTGGAGTCACGCCAACAGGAACAGGTTCTAGGTGAACTGAATCCCGCCAGCTGTTGCCTGGTCGTGACCATGGCAACTGCTGCACAATATTTGTATTAGGATGTGTGGGGGGACATCTGATACAGACAGTGCAGACCAGCTCGCTGCAGCTGTCCCAAGAAAAACAACTTTCCCTGTCTCTCTTCAGTTACTTCTTTCTTACTTCTGGGGATACAACTGCGCTTGGGTCGAGCTGGGTCATCTTTAGGACAAAATAGTGAAATAATCGGATAATGAAATAATATTTCAGCCGTGTGTTTCTAAGCGTACATGCCCTAATAATGCCAAGCGAACAGACCGTAACGTCTGTAAACATTTACACTGTTTAGAAGACACCACCTGGTTAACCTTTGCCACAAACCTCCCACTTGCCAGGCATTGTGGTATTGACAAAGAGGACAGATGAATATTGTTTGACATCATTGTGTAATGTGTCTAGGGCTGTATAATAACTTAGCGGTGCGGTATATGTTAACAGAAACAATGAATCATCGTGGAGGCCAAATCCACAGTAGAAACCACAATCCTGTAGCTCAATCAACATTGTTTCTTTGTTTGTAAGCAGTGTAATGGCTACAGTTTGGTTGGTTCAGCAGATGCGGTATATGCAAAATGAGTAAATATATGCTTATGCTCTTTTGTTTTTTACTCATTGCCCTTTATGTGTAAAGTTTACTGTTATTCATTAAAGGAAAAGGTCCCAAATTGAATGGGAATAGTATACTAAATGAATTGAGTTGTTCACTTTGGGGTAAAAACACTGGTAAAAGCCTGTATATAATGCATTATAAACATATTAGACATTGTAATGTATTAAATGGCTTCATTAATAATTCTACACACAATTAGGATACATTATAATATTTAAAACATGAAACCTGTTACTATTTAAATGTAAGGCATAATCATGAATATTTATTGTAATGCATTAGATAACTTATGCATTAAAAATGTCAAATGTATTAGAAGTCATGATGAATGTGTTATAAGCTTTTATAAATAATAATACACTTAAGTCATTATAAATATGTAAGCCATTATATGAATCACATGAAAGATGAATTACAAAGAATGCAAGTATTATTTATTGATGATTTTCAATGCAGATATATATAGAGAACATGGTAGCTTATAGTCAGTGATGTGAATGATGAATCAGAAACATTCATTATTTCTTTATTTAATAGCTTTTATGTTGTATTTCAGTGTATGGAGCCCTCTTTCTGAGACAGTGCTCCACTGCTCAGCTTTGTAATGGCCAACATCCACTTTCAGTTCCCAGAAACTTTATGAATTGCTTTTTTATCGGGTGTGATATTTCACAAACACACATGAAAACCGTTCCGTTTACCCCATTTATTGACTCACACTTCACCACAACTCAGTTTGCGACTTTATAGAGAGACAAAAAAGACTGTGTGAGTATTGTGAAAGTAAATACTGACCAATGGCGGCTTTTTGTGTAGTTATTCTCTTATACTGAGTTTTTTTATCTCAGAAAACCAGGAAAATTTTGTTAATTCGGTGTTACAGCACTTATTTTCTTATTTTTAATACTCGCTCTATCTCATATGGCGATAATGATCATGCATCTTTCAAATGAAGACTTGTTATCTGTTAAAAAATGTCCAGTTTTAATAAAAGTCTTGTACATAAATTGGCAACATAATGTAGCATTGTTGGGGGTAAAGTGTTACAAGTTACGTTATCAGATAACTTTTTCAAGTAACTAGTGAACCCATTCCTTTTAAATTTACAACAAAATATCTAAGTTACCTTTTCACATAATTAACGCAGGAGCCTTTACATTTGCCAAAAATTTAACAAGCAAGCCCAGCCTATAAGTGAGAAAAAGTAACTCAAAAGTAACACGACACATTACTTTCTATAAAAAGTAATGAAATTAGTTACTTTTTTGGAAGTAACGCAACACAGAATGCATTACTTTAAAAAACAAAAACTTTTTTATTTATTTTGCTGTATAAAAGATTGACAAAAAAGAACAAAGTAAAATGTATTTATTTTATTATAAATCTATCTATCTATGTTATAATATTCAAAATATTGTCTAGCCCTAGTGGTTTCCTTATTTTATGAACATCCATCAGTTTTACACTCTTCTGAATTTAACTTATTTTTTAAGGTTTGAAATAACACCGGAAACTTAAAAGTTGAATGCTGATCATTGGCTTGTAACAATATTTATGAGGCAGAACATAACACGAGGCAAAGACTCGCTTGTACCGCCGTGGTGTTGGTGGCTAAACCTTTCACAACCAACCTCTGTGTTTTCTTAATAAACACGGTCTGCACAGGGGCACTTTTATCTTCACACTTATAGGACCATTAATAATTTGACAAGTAAGGCTATTTTTGTCCTTTCCTGAGCATAATTATGGTACCAAAAGAACACCAATTATACAGTGGTGCTACACTACCCAAAATCAACTTGGGCTTCATTTCCTCATCTCAATTTTCCACTTATCAGAGGGCTAAGGTGAAAGAGCGAGGCACGTTTGGACCAACATTAGAGTTTCCAATCCACACAGTGTGATGTTTAACAGAAGTGTGGCGATGATATGAAGAATGCATAATACTTCCAGGAGAAAACAAGCTGCTTAACATCTCAACACTTTGAAATGCTAGAGATTAGTTAGAATATCTGAGTGGGAAGTATCTACAAAGGCAGATAGACAGATATATATATAAAATAAAGTGGACTGTGATTTTTGTTTTTATCATTTTCTTTATTGGTCAGGACCAAAAGAACCGAATTACAAGACAGCCTAGAGCTCTGCTGACAACCTTATGGGACCAAGGTGGAATGACCTAAAATATAAGTTTTTATTTGTGTTAAAATTCGCTTTTGACATTTAATGGAAACAGAGGTAAGATTTCCTTGCAGGTCAACTAATATCATGGCGAAACAACAGTTTAAAGATAATCTTGTAAGTAAGTTAAAGTTGACATGTTTCTAACTAGCTAATGCATATGAAGACATCCTTTTTAATAGCACACGCATTTGAAGTTAAATGCATAAATAACCGATTTTTGCAGATAATGAAATGCGATGTGACCAGTATTTCTTTCATATGTTTCGCATGCAGATATACTGGATGTTATACTCCATTGAATCTTTGAGTGACAGTTTGTATTTACATGTGCTAATAACAGTTATACCACAAATCTGTTCCGTGTGGTAATAAAATAGCTGCCCTGTTCTGGTAATACAAACGTGTAGTATCATAGAGGAATCATATGCAAATTATGTAATTATGCAAAGGTGTGCAAACACAGTTGATGATGCTTCCAAACCTGTGAACCATGTGTGCGAGACACGAATGCAAAAAGCAGTTACTAGGGGCCAAGGTAAATCAAATGAATTTAGTAAAATAAATATATTTATTTAAATAAACATTTTATGTATGCCATTAAATACAACATGCAAGTAAATAAATACATTTAAACAAAAAATATAATAAAATAAAATAATAAGACTGATTCCAATTAATGATACATGACTTTTGTTATTGTTCATTTTGTCCAGTTACAGTTCAGCTGAAACACAACTGCATGCTCCAAAACATTTTTGTGCAACTTCCCCTTAGGTCTACTCCACCGCCACATGTTTGAGCCGGGAGGCCGGCGATCCCACAGGTGCTGCTTAAAAACTTGGCGGAGCACAATGTGGCGAGTGTCCCAGTCAAACTGGAAAGACGATGATAAGGACCACCTGCTCTCCAGGCTGACTGGTCATAGAGGGGTCTCTGTGACCCTTCATACACAGAGACACGCACAGCCTGTTGTCATTGAGCTATATACACCCCAGCTTCCTCCAAAAAAAAAAAAAAAGCTGGACCTGGAGAGTTGAGCTGGACCTAAAATGAAATTCCACATATTGATGGGTGGGAATATATAATCTTGAGTGTTATAAAACCATGCAACTGCTTACTGCAGGGTTGTTTTAGCTTTTAGTAAATTTTGAGAAAACAGTTGTTATTGTAATATATTATTATTCAAACAATAACATAGACACACACACACACACACATATATATATATTTCGTTTTTCTTTCACTGTATAGTTTGCATGTTTGTTGAAGCTCCAGGTTCAACCCAACACCCGAGGAATTCCATTCTCAACTTCCTCCCTCTGTCTTCCCGCGGTTTCTGGCCCGTCTTCCTCCCCCATCTACAGCTGCTGTCTGTAATGAAGGCGCATGTGAGATTTTTGATCAAAAATAATAAAACAGTAATTTTGTGAAATATGAATACAATTTAAAATAACTGTTTTCGATTTTAATATATTTTAAAATATAATTTATTCCAGTGATGCAAAACTGAATTTTTAGTATCATTACTGCAGTCTCCAGTGTCACATAATCTTTCAGAAATCATTCTAATATGCTGATTAGCTGCTCAAGAAATATTTCTTATTATGTTGAAAAGAGTTGTCCCGCTTGTTATTTTTGTGGAAACAATGGTCGATTCCATTTTTTCAGGATTATTTGATGAATAGAAAGTTCAAAAGAACAGAATTTATTAGGAATCTACATGTTTTTTAACATTATAATCAATTTAATACAGAATAATGCTGAATACAATTTCTTTAAAAAAAAAAAAATCCTTTGAATGTTACCGTTTACTTTATTTTTACAATAAAAAAACAATATCAATCAACTATTCTTGCCTATATTCGTGATTCCCACATTCAATCACTTGTAAGTCTTTGTGGACCACGAGATTACAAACCCTCTAGTTTAGTTGTTTCTTGAGAAACCCAAAGCATCTTAAGAATGGGCTCTGGCACAACATATGCTTTTGGTGAGAAAGGCTTCAGCATATGTACTGCAGAGGTCAAAAGGTCAATGGCCCTTAATGAAGAAAAGCTTGTAGTGTCTAATTTGAAAACACAACCACATACTTATCAGATGATCAATGGAAGTTATTTCACCACGTCAAAGACTTGGGTCAAGCAAGACATCGGTCACAAGTTGTTTCTGATCAAATCTGCCTGTTTAGCTCAAAGGTCAGTTACACACCAGCGATGACCTTAGAGTGCTCATCACACTGGGGTTGGAATAAGGTTAACAGCAGGATTTTTCTTTGTTGAATTCACCTAAACAATGGCATTCCCTCAGGCTACACAAGCCTAGGACAATAGAAAAGGGAAATGCCCTAAAAAGGGCTAAAGGGTTATCAGTTTTATAACAGCATCTCCACCAAAGTCAAGATAAAAGAAGCATATTGTTCAGATGAATTACTTCCAAAGAGATTAATGGCAGGGAAATAGACTACAAAGTTGAAACAACTTCATGAGTCTGTAATAACCATTAGATTTAGCAGTTTATTGTATTCATTTATTTTGCCATGAACATTGTTAATGCTTTTTTGCTACTCACAGACCCTGGAGGGAGGAAATATCTACCGATTGATGAATGTAGTATTTAGAAATATTCATCAGTTTTTTTTTTGTTTTTTTGTTTTTTGCTTTTTACTGAAAAAAACTACTTTTAGAAACACAGAATTACCACTATAATACTTATTAAAGTGTGATTTTCTCATTCGGAAGTTTCAGTTGTTGATTTTCTATAATCAGTGTGGGAACTGCGTGTGCCATATTCACGCATGTTAAGCACATGTGAGTGAGTTCAGTGCAAAAATATGCCAGCGGCTGGTTGCAATAAATAATGTGTGAACTGTGATTTGCGTTCAGACTTGCATCTGTCACGTGCTACGCAGAGGGCCTCATCTGTACAGCAAATGAACATGGAACATATGTGTTAACCAGATGTGCATTTCAGAAAAACAAAAAATAAAAAATAAACGAAGAGTTGTTTGGAATATTACTGTCAAGACTCCATTTGTACATTGTTCGTCCAAAATTTGGAGTTCAGAAGCCTGCAGATATACCACAAAATAAATTATTTGCTCAAATTTAAAGCCATGGAAGAATACTGCATAAAAGTTGGCCATCTTTGGTGCACATTTGGATAGAAATATCGTTCCAGCTTTTACACTCTCTAATATGGATCTCCACTCCCTTGAGTAACAGTCCCAAGTAAATGATATTGACTCCACGTGGTGAAAGCATTTGCCCCGAACCTAGACACAGCATGTCTTCTGTGTCCAAGGACACAATGTGTTTATACAGAAGAGGTTGCGTAGTGTACACACACATACTACAGCCTTGAAGTAACATTTGTTTGAGGAGCCTGACTCCGCTGAGTTATTTTCCATAATGCAAATGAAATGGTGTGATAAAGGTACTCTTCTTAGGTTGGGAAAGCAACGTGCAAACATGCGTGCCGCAACAGTTGGTGTGCATTTTGCATAGGATATGCAAAAACAGCTGGGATGGTGATGTTAATCATCCTGGAAAGATGGAAAACATGACAGCATACAATAACGGGTTGTAGTTTGCTATCATTTTCAGTCGTCAGAAACCAAAACTGTGGTCTCCATGCATATACCATGCAAATCAAATTATATGTAAACAAGACACATCACTGCATAGTATTTATAGACATAGCCCTCGCTTTTTATATATTTTCTATGTATTTCCTAGTGCAAAACTCACAAAAATGAAATTCTGTGTAGTTGCCAAGGTGTTGCTCAGTGGTTGCTGGGTGTTCAGAGTGATTGCAATGCCATTATTCTTAATAGTTGTGGTATTGTTCTAATTAGTTGTCAGTGTGTTGCTATGCCATTTCTAATGTGTACTAAGTTGTTTTTAGAGTGTTTTGTTATTAGAGCTTTACAAATATTGTCATGAATTGTTAACTGATACTGCCTTAAACACCGCTAACAAGAAATGTACTTTTGATGATTCAAACCATTGCCTGCTTTTTTTACCCATTTGACCTCTCTCTTCTCTGTTAAGCTGGTTCTATAATACTGCAATGCAGCAACAGATAGCGGGATCCCAAAGTGGATTCATCCAGAGAGAAATCTGGGGGAAAAGAGAGAGGTTTCCTTCTGCCAGTACCGGACACAAAGCTAGGATTGTTCGTCCGCTGTCTGTCTGTTGGAGCTAACAATGTACCATTCTGTACCATGGTAGAACTTAATTTATTCCAACTCTTTGCCCTGACCTGTAATCTCCCCTCCTTCTCGTCAAACCCGGTTCCTCTCTCAACCCATCTGACCCATCCATGGCTCATTTGCTCACTCTTCAGCATCCTCGAAAAGGTCCCCCAACACACCCTCCCCTGACTGAGGCCCCTGGCTCGATCCCTGGCGGACAGACCCTGGCTCTATTCCCTCTCTGTGCACCGCATCCATTCCCTCCTGAAAAAAACATTGAGAGAAAACAACCATCAAGTGTGTGTGTGTGTGTGTGTGTGTGTGTGTGTGTGTGTGTGTGTGTGTGTGTGTGTGTGTGTGTGTGTGTGCATTCAGGGGGAGGGGGTTGCAGTGCAGCGGGAGGAAACAGAGCCGGCTTTGTCAACGCCAACGGCAAAAGTTCTGGAAGCACTTTCAATCATTTACACCATACCCAGCACTCCAATGCATTAATGCGATCAACATCAAGTCTGTTGTGGGCATTTTGTCCTCCCTCGCTCTGTCTTTCTCCCACTCTCTCTTGCTTTTTTCCATTCGTTTTCTTTTTTGCTCTATAACACTCCCCTAGAGTGAATAGGACGCTTGCTAACATTCCAAGCATGCACTCCCCCCTCAACCGCCCCTCCTAACCCAAAAAAAAAAAACACAAGGCCACGACAGTGGGTATTGAAACGGGAAAAGAAGCCAAAGCAGCAGAGGAGAAAAAAGGAGCTTGGCACTGCATGCTGACGCTGGTTCTTAATAAGTAACTTCCTAAGCATGGAGAGGTTTGAACGGCTGCAGGGGAGGGGGAGGGCAGGGTGGAAGAGAACACGGCCTCCGTTTGCATAAGTCTCACTGTACCGCAGGTCTGGGTTTACGCCTTTCAGAACCACTCAGAGGACTTATATGAGGAATTAGCCTTTGTGTTATGCACCATCGCTGTAATGTTCTGTATGAAGGCAGAGTTCTTTAACGTTTGAACCTGATGTTTCTGCTCGGCTAGTTATCTTGCAACTATTGTTTGCAGCCATATGTATATCTTTAAATCAAAAGTGGTTCCTACAAAAATGTATTATAATATGCATAGTTGGCGCAGTTAATACAATTATATGTATTACAAATGAACAACTAAAAAACAAAACAAACAAGCAGTAGATTTAACTTTTTCTTATCCCCCCAAAAAACATTATATGGCAAAACATTTAGAAAGTTTCATTAATTTAAATAAAATTTACAAAAAAATGTTTTTTTAAATCAATCTAAAACTTGCAGCTATGATGCTAATAACATGCTGCTAACTAGTTG
Source organism: Siphateles boraxobius (assembly GCF_051911475.1). Taxonomy (NCBI): domain Eukaryota; kingdom Metazoa; phylum Chordata; class Actinopteri; order Cypriniformes; family Leuciscidae; genus Siphateles; species Siphateles boraxobius. The sequence continues at coordinate 10,972,019 of NW_027509175.1, forward strand.
CTATAGGGTGTTCTGAGTGTTTTTGTGTGCATTTCTAAGTGGATGCTAGGGTGTTCTGGAATATTGCTGAGAGGTTGCTTATTAACAGTCAAAAGACATTACCCTTAAGTTCAATACTTATGGATAGGAGTTTATTGAAATCCCCAGCCCGATCTCACGGCAATTTGTACAAATTTTACGAGGTGGCTAATTCGTACGAATAAATACGACCTCACTCGACTGAAAGACTGAAATTGTTGTGTTTGGTCGTGCGGTACATTTTAATGTCTGTGTAGATGCTCTTGGTATTTTAGGATCGCATGTTCGACCTTTTACCAAGAATCTGGGTGTGATTTTTGATAATGCTTTTAAATTTGATAAACAGATTAGTTCAGTTGTTAAAACCAGTTTTTTTCAGCTGAGGCTTCTGGCGAAGGTCAAGCAATACCTGCTACGCAAAGACTTTGAAAGAGTCATACATGCTTTTATTATGTCCCGTTTAGACTACTGTAATTCTTTGTATGTTGGATTGGAGCAGTCATCCCTTCGTCGGTTACAGTTAGTCCAGAACGCAGCAGCTCGACTTCTAACCGGGACTAAAAAGCGCGACCATATTTCACCGGTCTTAGCCACGCTGCACTGGCTTCCTGTTTGTTTCAGGATTGAATTTAAAATTGTACTAACGGTTTTTAAAATTTTAAATGGGTTGTCACCGTCTTATTTAACGGAGCTCTTACATTTCCATACACCTGTCAGAGCACTGAGGTCTTGTGATCAGTTGCTCCTCGATGTGCCCAGATCTAGGTTGAAGAATAAAGGTGACAGAGCCTTTGCAGTGGCTGCTCCACACCTCTGGAATAGTTTACCTATTCATGTAAGGAAAGCTCGGACCATTGTAACATTCAAGTCCTTGCTTAAGACCCATTATTATGCCTTGGCTTTCAATTCAAGTTGAGCTTTGATATCTTGACCTATTGTTGCTTATTTTTATTGTATATTGTGTATTGTTTGTGTATTTTTATTTTAGTTTATTTTTTATCTTGAATTTTGTTAAGCACTTTGGTCAATCATGGTTGTTCTTAAACGTGCTATATAAATAAACTTGAACTTGAACTTGAACTTGAACTCGTACGAATTAGTACGATTTTTGCTAAATCGTACATATTTTACGAGTTGCCCAATTCGTATGAATTTGTACCAATGACCTACCCCTGACCCCACACCCTAAACCTACCCATCAAGTGGGTTTAGACAAATCGTACAAATTCGTATGAGTGAGGTCGTACGAATTCATACGAATTAGCCACTTTTTAATCACTCGTACAAATTTGTACGAATTGGTCGTGAGATAGTATTGAAATCCAAGATCCTACAGAATAAGCGATAGAGTGCGACAGTGTCCACCCACTTTTTCACCGGTGTTGCTTCCGGAAGAATTTTTTTCCATTCATTTCTCTCATAGGGATTTTCAAAAAGTCTTCGTTAAAGCGCTGTAAGCCATGAACCAAACCAACCAGCTACGAAATTAATTATAACATTACAGACTTGGAAAAGTATTTGAAAATCGGAAAAAAATACAAAGGTACAAGATTGTGTACTCAACGGCTTTAATGAGGGAAAGAACTACAATCCCATGAAGCACTGCAAGCAGCATTATCGAGTTAAAAATGATGGAGAAATAGAAAACTATGCATTTAAAAATGTTGATATATATAAATAATATATATATAAACAATGTATTTCAAGTTTATTGCAAAATGTTTATGGATTGAAATATTTTCAGAGCGTAGGGTGACCAACTCGATTACTTAATTCGCAGTGCATCATGGGAGTGGAAGGGTGAGATCTATTGGCGTGTTGTGCCTCTCTGATAGTTGGAATGTTTTGTACTGAATCATGGGTAATGTAGTTTTTTACCACAAAATCCACATTTTCAAACAAATTTGGAATAACATGGGCTGACGGCTTCAACAAAAGCAAATACTATCAACTAACAACCTCGTAGCTCACAGTAAGATTGTCTTTAAAGGTTTATAAGTTATCATTAAAAATCAATTTTCCTATGAATTTTTTTTAATTTAATTTTTACTTTCGGGACCCGACTCTGGCACTCTATAGTAATGCTTACATTAGCAAACACCACTAATTATTTCTATTAGTAACACATTTCTAATAGCAATGTTGTGGACATTATTATAAGATACTCCCAAATGCCACCAATGGCCTCTACAATCCTTCTAAAAATCAGCTTTATTCTTCACATTGCAACATGTCACCCGCCCACCTTTTGTAACAAGCTCCTCCCATCGCCAGACCAACACTTGGCAGCATTGCCACTTGGCAGAGTCTCATCTCTGCCACCCATCGCTCCCCTCTCCCTATCCCTTTCCTCCTGCACTAAAGCAATGGGCACCAACAATCTGGCATTGTGAGAATGAAGCGGCCGGTTTGTTCCAGCATCTGGTGTCCCCGTTTTAGGGCTACCGCTTCAGAACGTCCAAAAAAGTGCAGGGAGTTGAAGAGGAGAGAAAAGGTTTGGAAGAGATTGGCCTTTTGTCCTGCAAAGATGGTTCAGCAGACGTGCTGCTTTCTAAGGACCTTGTGTTGGCTCACAGCATTGAGAAATGTCAAGTTAACAGCACTGACAGCAATAAACATTTGTCACAAAGAGGTGATTCTCAATAGTCCTCCAGCATTATGTTTTTTTTTTCAACCTGATGACAGGGTGATTGGAAATCTTTAAATCAGTTAATTATCTAAGGCAAGAATCAATATTATTGTTCATACTATTGGAAAAAAACAAAACTTTGACAATCCAGCGTTTTTGACAAACTTCACTTTCTTAAATGGATTTCTTTGAATGTTTGTACATTTGTCATTGTAATTTTGCTTTCTTGCAGTCTATTTTTTCCATTCTGTTTGTTCCATCAATTCAAATTCCATTTAAATTTAGGATTGGACTTGGATCTTTAAAGGCCCTCTCAATTAAATTCTGAATGGTTCATATGGTTCAACTGCATGGCAATGCACCGAAAACACCCACAGAACATATTAGCAACCATCTAGCAATGTTCTGGCAACAACAACACCCTTGAAACTGCATAGCAAATGCTAAAAACACCTTAGCAACCACCATGAATGCCTTAGTAACCACTTAGCAAGCCGTGGCAACCACCCCTAACTCTGTTGCATTGACTTTTTCGGGTGATTTTTGCACTGGTAAGCACTTCTTGCAATTTTTCAATTTAAAAAATAAAAATCTTGTTTTCTTTAAAATATGCAACATAGCAATAAGGCCTGCAGAGATTGCTGACTATCACAAATAAAGTTTGCACTGTAACAAATGAAATAGCAAAACATGGAACCTCTCACATAGAGTAATGTTTCCATCCTGCGTAGAAAAAACCACAATGAGGTTGGACTTCTGCAAATCGGCAGCCCACTGTAGTTTCCAATGCATATTCATTTTACTTTCATAAAGGCCAATAAGAGCTCAGCCAACAGTCTCTGAGGTGCACATTGCCATGAATAGGCTATTAGTGTGGACAGGAAGGGGAAGCTTTAAACCATGGGGGGCCAACACATGGTTTCCACCCAAGTCTGAATGGGCTTAGATTGTAAATAATTGCATACAGTTTCCATATGAATGCCTGTCCCTCGCGGGACCTGCAAGCATGAGCAGATGATGAAAATGTTGTTCTTAAAGTTTAATCATAGACATTCACTTGCTTTGTGGCAATGCTAAACAGACAGGACCACCAGGCGTTATGATTTCATTCTCAGAGACTGTAACATGTTGTCTTGGTTGAATCACGCTTTACCCAGCAATACACCATGTCAGTCAACATTCTGCAAACGAAGTAAAAAAACAGAAAAAAGGGTTTGTAATGACATGAGGGTGAGTAAATGAGTTTTCATTTTTGGGTGAGCAATTCCTTGAAAAGGAATCCTCAACGGGCTCTATAACTTCATTTGGCCAGCTTGTTATTCTAATCTCCACTTAACATACAGTAGTGCGTTTTCTTTTTCTGGGAGCTATCCGGCAGTAACATGAGAACTCTTAATATGTTCAAAAACACCTGAAACGGAGAGATAATCACTCCTGGAACAGCTTTTCATTCTTTGTCTCTCTACCCCTGTAACTAAAGAAATATTTATCCTCTGAGAAGTAATTAAGTGCCAGAGTACCTGGGAGGTTTTCTCTCTATCTTTCCATCTCTAACTCTCTCTCTTTGTTCCGCTCTCTCTTCCTTCTCTTTAATTTTCTGTTAAGTCTTCATTCATCCCCCTCACATCCCAAACAGGTGACAACCCAAGGCTGCCTGTGATCCGATTCTTCGCCTTCAGCCTTTTCTGGGAGGAGGAGCGCACTCCAAACCATGCAGGCTCTGGGATTCCATGGATGTTATTTACAAAGCCTTCCTCCATTTCCACGCACCAAATGTCATGTCTTCTCCTCCTTAGGAGCCCTCAGGCAGGCCTCCACTGCTAGGGCCGCTTTCTAAAGAGTCCTTTCTTCTGGGTCATAGTGTCCAAGTGACCACAGGATGTTGATGAGAGGTTTTCCAGCCTGAGCACATGGGGCTGTCTCGCCACAGGGACTTCCTATTTTGGCTGCAGCTGCCCGTTAGCAGCAGCCACATCATGGAACTCCAGACCATGTGTGTCAATGAGGAGAAACACTGAACACTTACCACTTGTTGGCTGAATTAGCTGCAAGTCTATTGATTGTAGCATAGTGTAAAAACAACAGCAATCAAAGAGAGTCCTGTTAAAAGCCCAAAACTAATGCTGACATGCACCATTTGTCGGGGAAAGAACCACACTTATGCACTTGAAATAATGTCTTGCCATTTGTGTAACCATATTTGCGCAGTAAACCTTACCGTCTGACCCTACCTTCCATATTAATCAAGCTGGAATGCCAAGCGAAAGGAATTCTGTTTGGATTGGCCTCTCTCCAGAAATGTCCATGCTTCTGTTCCCGATGTGCAGATGATATTGTAAGCCGGGGCTTATTTCTCAACAACCAGTGTTAATTGTAGTCTATCACTACAGAGATGATGCAACCATGCTTTTCAAACTAACCATGTTTGTTCTCTAAGATATTACATTTTCTTTCCCAAATTGAAACCAAGTCACAAAACATGATCATGGCTACTCACAAAGAGTCCTTTGTTGTGCGAAACCTTGCACCTGTGCTAATTTCGCAGACGATACCTTTGGCAGGAGAGGGTCCTTTTTTTCCCTTCTTCATGTATACCAGAGCTGGAGAAATCCAAGGCATGTTGGTCATCTTTCATATTATTTGCAACTTTTCTTTTTGCAGGGCCAACCCAATGGGAATACTCTGCACAGACATTATTACGTGGATTCTGCACCAGTTGAGATAAGGTTTAAGGGGTTTGGCCAGGTTTTAGGACACTTTGCGAGGAATGTTAACCAGGAAAGTCACGCTTCCTCACCTCACTTGCCGTTCGTGGCCCCAGTGGAGGTTTTGCACCTGCCTCCGGTAACCTGACTCTTGAGCCCCTGGCCCCTTCATAGTTGTGTGACAGACTTGAGAGATCAATTTCCTCTAGTTGGAGGCATGAGTGCTGTTCTGACACGGCTTTGGCTTCAAGTCTGGGAGGCTGACAAGGTGAGCCTGGAGGGGCAAAGGACATAGGTTACCTGGGGTCATATTTAGCACCTCTGACTGCAAATTATTATTAATGGTGCTTCCTTAAACTTATTTCAACAAACCCACTAGCCCCAAGGACAAAATTTGGGTGCGTAAATTGTTGTGCACCATATGAGCCATGGGGTATGAATGATGCCTCAAATCGTGTGGCTTGTCGAGGAGTTTTATTATGATTTGATAATGTGGTGGATAATAAAACAAGCGAAAAGTCTAGCTTTTCTTTGAAGCAGGGACCCAAGGCGTATCTAGGATTAGAATATCACAGTGACCTGAAGGTGGGCTCTTTAGACTTGGACCAGTAAGGAATCACTAAGAGACCACCCAGAACATCCTAGAACTGTGGCGGTGCGTTTTGCACAAGCACAAACCACTCAACAAAATGTAGTTATTATGTCTAAAGAAATTTACTGTTCAGTGCGTTAAACAATCCAACACAAGGCTGTGAAAGGATATTTCATGGGGACGTGGGAATAATAAAGTACTTTACACATTCCAACACGCCAATCCTCTTTTCCCAGTGTCACAAACAAATCATTCTCTTACTTGTCCTGTAAACTACAGCTTTTTCTGGCTTACTACCAAACGAGTGGAAAGTGACAGAATTCAAATCCCAGAAGAAAAACAGAATAACATTCATTTTCAGAGGGGCCATGCTTCTACGGATTGGGCGCAACCTCTCTCGGTCCCAGCCGACTTGCTCAACGTGGAAATCTGTTTGAGATTAGGTCTAAAAATAAATCAACAGAAGAATGTTTTCATGTGTGCAGATATTGGGACCAGCTTTCCCCGCAGACCATCTTGGCAGGATGGGTTGGACCTCCCTGGTGCCTGAGGACCCAGAGAAGCAGCCCCAAATCCTCTCGGAAATTGCTGGTTTGATATAATAACATCACAGGAAACCACCCGAAACGTCACTTTTTTTGTGCTGCATATGACTGTGTGCTCCATCACAAATTGCACCTCTGATGATTATAGAAATTACATGTTCAGGTTTGTTCATTTATTTATATAATTTATATGACACCTGTAAACAAACCTCTATTCTTGCATTGACTTTTGATCAACTGGTGTTTTTTGTCATTGTTAATACATACATTAAGACCTAGCAGTGTAACCACGGGTGTAGTTATCTCCTACTAACGTTTGACTACCCCAAAGTGTACAAATACTTTGTCAAATTTGAAATGATTAGCTTGAATGTGCTAGTGTTATTTTAAATATAAATGCTAATTATGCAGTGAAATGTAATTCAATTGTTTGACACTATCATGTGAAAAGACAATGCCATACACTTAAGCATGTGCATTTTTAGCATGCGTGGGTTGTGTAAGTTTCCTGTGATGAGATGATGAGGTTTAGCAGATCTACACAACATCAACATTAAGGGTTTTTTATAACTTGGTTGATTTGTAGAGCCACTGACATACAGTAAATACGCAATCATTTTCATTAAGACTAGATTTCTTCTAGAAGTGTGGAAATATTGGAGCATAAACTACTAAGGGTATATCAGAGAACTTGAAGCAGGTTAAATTGCAACAGGTCAGAAATGCAGGTAGGAACCTCATTTTGATAGTCACAACCGTTTTTTATTGTAATTTTAATGTCAATCGGTGACTACTCACTTTAGCGAAATTAGGAAATATGTCATGCATTAAAATTTCAAATTTAATTAAATGCAAAAGAATTACCATTTCTTCCCTTAACTGTTTCTTTCTCTTTGTCACAGAGTTTACATCTATAGTTTAAGCTGTAGCCTACTTTTAATAATCTTTTTGAACATTCAAGTTAACTAACTTATGGCGCTTTTCCACTACACAGTACCAGCTCGCCTAGGCTCGGCTCGGCTCGACTCGACTCGACTTTGTTTGGTTTTCCACTGTGTAAAAGTTGTACCTGTATCTGCTTTCGGGTACTTTTTTTCGTACCACCTCCGGCGAGGTTCTAAGCGAGCTGAGGCGAGCTAAGGCGATACTAAAATGTGACGTGAAAACAATGCCGACTGCTGATTTGTCAGAGAGAATCGTCACTATTCACTGCGTCATCATTGCACGCGCCTTTTTAAAATAGTTTAGCCAGAGATAGTTACTAAACTTACTACTATTATTATGGCAACTCGGAAGAAGTCAAACGAGGAGGTGCAGACATTCCTTTGTTTGGTTGCCGAAGAGAGGATCCAGCGAGAGCTTGATGGGGCAACGAGGAACGAAAGGCGTCGCTATGACGACCGGGTACTATTTGTGGCGATACTTTCTGCAATGGAAAACGGAACGAAAAGCGAGCCGAGTCGAGGCGAGCCAAGGCGAGTCGAGTCGAGTCGAGTCGAGTCGAGCTGGTACTGGTAATGGAAAAGCGCCATTAGATATTGCATACACATTAAATGTGACAGGACAAAATGACAAAGTTGTAAACAATCTCAGTTGGGAAAAAGGCATTTCATTCAATAACTAAAATTGTTAATCACAATTATCAGTTGTATTAAAATGTACTTTTTATCCACTTTTTGTGTGTGCTGTGTTTGTTTTGTGCTGATTAGAGTATTGTTAGCTTAGCAATATGCTAAGGCCATACATTTTTATGTAGAATACCTAACAGTGTAGGCTCTAATGCCACAAGTGAGTTCATAATGATAATAACAAAGTCTTTTTTATTGAGTGTTTTAAGGTTTATTTTGAATTTAGGGCCTGGTTTTAACTGTCGATTAACCCCTAACCTATCCATCTCCACCCTGTATCCTCCACCTATTCAATCAGGACATGTTTCCTATCCACTAACAGGTTCTCTCTTGCAGCGAAGGTGAATAGTGTGACATTCGCAAATCCATTATCCCAGACTGCTCTGGCTGCAGCATCTGTTTTTTGTTACACCCTCCTTATAGACTAGAGAAGCTATGGTGGACGGTGCAACTTATTTTACAATGATATTTCTTTTTTTTCCTGATGATTTATTTTGTATCCAAATGCTAACACATATGAGACCCTTAAAGGAATAGTTCACCCAAAAATTAAAATTATCCCATAATTTACACACCCTCAAGGCATCCTAGGTGTATATTTCGCTTTCTTCTTTCAGCCGAACACAATCAGAGTAATTTAAAAAAAGATTCTGTCTCTTCCACGCTTTGTAATGGGGATTGAATAGACTCCACTGGGTTAATAAATGCCTTTTGAAGTGAAGCGATGGGTTTCTGTAAGACAAATATCAATATTTAAAACTTTATATTTTCCTTACAAAAACCCATCGCTTCGCTTCAGAAGGCATTTATTAACCCACTAGAGTCATATGGATTACTGTTATGATGGATGCGCTTTTTGGAGCTTAAAAGATTTGGGCACTATTCAGTGCCATTTTAAAAAAATGCGTGAAATATTAATTTAAAGGACTGTATTGGATCTTTAAAAAAAAGCATTAAATTAACTAGATCATTTTATAGTACACTGCTATGCAGTTGCTGGGGTGTTCTGGGAGGTTGCTAGGGTGTTGCAAGGTGATTGCTCTGGTGTTCTAATTGTTTTTAGAACATTGCTATGGAGTTGCTAGGGTGTTATTAAGGTGTTCTGACTGATTATTAGCGCAACGCTATGCAGTTGCTAGCATGACCTGAGAATTAGGGGGTTGCCAGAGTGTTGCTATGCGTTTGATAAAGGTGTTCTGAGTGGTTTAAGCATGTTGCTAAAATTATTCTTTGGGTGTTTTGATTAGAATCCACCATCAGATATGAATATTTTTTATTTTTCTGCCAGGTGACGTTCTGATTGTTTATAGAAGTAATAGCATACCTCCTCAAAAAGATTTACAATATATCATATATATCATTCATATTTTTATCATTCATATCCATAGCATACAATGGTATGGAACAAGTTACAGGTTAAAGTTTAATACGTAGGATTACATAATACTTAGTGGTTTGTTCAAATCCCTGACCCCATGAGCAATAGTAATAATGATGCTTGCCTTAGCAAACACAATTATTAAACTTTGGCTGACAGAGGGATCCACAGCTGTACGGAGAAACCACTAATAAAACAGGTCCATTAATCATGTGCTTGAGTTTAATCCCAGTTTCTGAGATTTATGGAGCTTTAATTGAATTTAGTTGCAGATCATGGGAAATCCGTTTAAGAAACACGCATACTGCAATACTTTATGGAAAGTAACTTTGTATGGGGAAACATTTGGAAGAAAGTCTGTGTGTATTACTTGCTGAATGACTGGGTGGCTGTCCGTCTCAGTGTTTGTCAAAGAAATGTGGCCTGACCCATTTTTATTGCCCTTGTGACGAAGGATATTTTCATTATTGCTGCTGCCCAATTCATATTTAACACAACCTGTTTTATACTAAACATACACCTCCTCTTAGTTTGAGCAACTCACTCAGCATTGCTTTAAAAAGGTAATTTTTTACCTTAGTGGTTATGTGACCGTGTTTGGCTTGTAGGTTTGTGTACCTCGAGTTTATAACTCGTGTCTCAATGGGTCTTTTCAAAGGGGAACTTGTACGCCGGGAGCCATGACTTAAGCACGGTTGGAAGAGATAGAACAGTGATCTCAAAATGAAAGAGTGGTTTTATGCTCTGAGGTTATGTTTGCATATCACATCATGTGTCCTTCATCTCTAATGGATTTCATTGCTAGTAGATTTGCATACATGCAAACTTTTTTAGCAAGCTGAGCTTCACGCTTGTAGCTCACCTGAATTATGCTTTGTTCAAATAACATAAATGATTATGGTTGGTGGTACGCCAAACGTCATCATTACTGTTGCTCATGGTGTTTTATACAAAACCTTAAACCATATTTAATTCAGTACCTAACTTGTCCTGAAACCGTTTATGCTATGGACATGAATCATACTACAGCATTTTTGACTGGTTAACAAAACAAATGGTAATTTATATAGAAGCTTCTTTTCACTACGAAAAAAAAGAAGATAATTGTGATCTAAAGAAGATAATTTGGTTTTTATCTTGCAAATTTTTTTATTTTTTCTCAGAATTTCGATATAAACTCGCAATTGTTCTGAGGAAAAAAAAGACTGACTTGTTTCTCAGAATTGCAAGTTTATATCTCGCAATTCTAAGTTCATAACTCACAATTGCAAATTTTATATCACGTAATTCTGAGAAACAAATGTCGGAATTGTGAGATAAAAAGTCGCAATTACCTTATTAACTCAGATTATTTAGTCTTGGAAGAACGTGGTGAGAAATGTTCATATTAAGATCTAAGCACAGTTTGAGACAATCGCATGTGTTTTTTCTTTTCTTTTTTTTCCTATGGCCATCATTACTCCCAAGTCACTGTGTCTCACATAAAGAAGAAATTATTTAGCAACATTTTTTGCCTGAGATAACATGGTCGTTTATGAAGCAGTTGGCGCCCCGGCTCTCGAGACTGAACCTATAAACTTAACAACCTTGTTTAAACATCAGAGCCCCTTTCCCCTTGTGAAGATAAGGACAAACATGAAAAATTGGTAGAACGGCGCATACAAGACTACTTTAACACTTTAAAGTGCCAATAAAAAGTTTAGATGTGACACGCCACCAACAACTGTTCATCAGTGAGTGAGTCAAATTATGTCTGGCCCAAATGAATGTATAAAAAGACACGCATTTAGTTAGGAAATGGGATAAAAAAACAGTCACTGCTGCTTAGAAACAGATGGAGACTGTGCTAATCAGTGCTGAGACGTGCACACACTCCAGTTCGGCATGAGTCAACAGCAATCAGCTCCTGGGTTCAAACACCATCATACTAAACCACTGCTGACCGTCCTGTTTGATGACTTCACATCGCCTGAAATGGGGGAGGGCGAGGGGTAGATAGCACAGAAGTGTGTGTGCATGCAAAAGAGATAGCTACTGCTTTCAGATTCAGAACATCTGAAGAGCCTTGAAGCTGCAGTCCCGGTGTCACGACGGTGGCGGCGTGGTTAATGATTTACCAAAGCTAAAGCGCTCTGTTCCTGCTTAAGGGTTTATGTTAAATGTTGTTGTTAGTCCTGCTCTTTTGGACACCATTGTGTACCGCTGGCTGGTTGATGGGAGCGAGTGAATGGGTACGGATGGGAGGTGGTATTTACAGTCAGTCATTAATTATATTGTGTGTCAGTCAGGGACTTGTGAGGGTCTGCAATCGGTTCACATCTCATAGGGAAACCCACTGTAATGATCCCTTTCTAGACCTTAATACTCAATCACTCATATATAGGGAAATATATTGAGGGGAATATATATATATATATATATATATATATATATATATATATATATATATATATATATATATATATATATATATATATATATTTTATGTTTTAAAATGAGGAGGCAAAGTCCTCATATTTTTTATAGATATTATATATATAAAATATAAATGTATTTCCCTATTACACTTCATCTTCCTGGTTAAATAAACATTACATAAAAAAGAGAGACAAAATAGGCAAACATTTATTTTTTTATTTTTATACGAACTAATGTCCTATTTATTTAAAATTCAATTCAATTCAATTATGATTTCCATTACACGAGAGTAAGTGTTAAAACTTCATGCTGATTTGTTCTCGGCTTTCGCCAACATAATCACCAACTAAGACGTAGCTTTACAGTAACCTATGCTTCTCCATCCATTTACGCTTCTTTCCATCTGGTGACGTGAATCTCCTTCTGTCTGGTGTTAATAGCTGTAGTGTATTTGCGCGTCAGCACACACAACGGCTGCAACCACAGTGCGGTCCCCCATAACAACCCTCTGGATTGAGCGCAGTAGGGAACATCTCTAGGGTCTTCAAGTGGGCACCTTCCATCCTCAGTGTTTCGTCGACTAGCCCACGACACCTCAAGAGGGCTCGACAGTGACTCTGGCGTCCCAGAGTCACCCCCCTCCGTCCCCCATTCAACTCAGCCCAGCTTACTGACCTCTACATCCCTCCTGCTGCTGAGACCTAACCACAATCTTACAATCTCTCCGCAACCCAACCATATGCGCCAACCCGTTTGACTAAGGCTGTCGAGCCCCACTGGTGCGTTAATATGCAGTTTCAGTGGCAACGGTTCCGTATGGCATACCACCTACCGCAAAACACAATATCTGCCCAACCACCCGTCATTCACGCAATATACACAGGAACGTAATGACTGTAAATACTATACAACCTATACAAATAAATAATAATAATTATGAGCCTATAATAAACCAGAAAAATAAACATATAATAATAAATTAAAATTGATTTGTATAGCGCTTTTCACAATACATATTGTTTCAAGGCAGCTTTACAGAAAGTGCATTTCAGAAATGTAGCTACATAGAAAAATACAGTTAGTTAATCATGTATTAATTTAGGGCATAACATATCGCCGGCGTCGTCTCTTCACAGGCGTTTAGTCATCTAATCGCAGGTGTTGGGGCATCTGAAGTCTCCGTGAGAGGCTTGATACAAACTGGAGCTGACGACACTATTTACCTCGGGACTAGCGTCCTGAGATAACAGCAGAAAAGCAGATGGGAAATAATTAGCATAGCTGCTGTTCATAATATTAATGCATTCGATCTGATTCAACAGTGGTATAAAAGGTAACCATTATGTGAATGCTTGGCTAAAGAGATGCGTCTTTAATCTAGTTTTAAACTGGGACAGCGAGTCTGAGCCTCGAACAATATCAGGAAGGCTATTCCAGAGTTTAGGAGCAAAATGTGAGAACGCCCTCCCTCCTTTAGTGGACTTAGATATCCTAGGAATGACCAGAAGCCTCGAAGGTCCATTAAATACACAGGAGCTAAACCATTTAGGGCTTTATAGGTCAGTAGTAATACTTTGTAATGGAACTTAATAGGTAACCAGTGTAGAGATGATAAAATTGGTGTTATATGATCATATTTTCTTGACCTAGTTAGAACTCTAGCAGCTGCATTTTGCACTAACTGTAGCTTGTTTATTGAGGATGCAGGACAGCCAGCTAATAAAGCATTACAGTAATCTAGCTCGTAAACTAACTTTTCTGCATCAGAAACAGATAGTGTAGCTTAGCAATGTTTCTAATGTGGAAAAAGGCTGTTCTTTTAACATATGAAATATGTTTTTCGAAAGACAAGTTGTATAGCTTACTAGTATAACACCCAGGTATTTTACTGTAGTGGATAAAGTAACAGGACATCCTTCTAAATTAAAGTTGTATTGTACAAGGTTTTGTGAGTAGTTTTTTGGACCAATAAGTAATACCTCTGTTTTATCTGAATTTAATAGCAGGAAATTACATGTCATCCAGCATTTTATATCTTTAAGACACTGTCAATTTAGATAAGTTAGTGTTTTCATCTGATCGTGAAGAAACAAGGTTGTGATTATTAAAACAAGTATAAGTTTCATCTAGTTAGTGTTTTTACACATTTTTACATTTATTCCAAAATACTATCTAAAGGCACTAACACAAAATATAGCCTATTTTATTTGTGACTTGATGTTCAGCTGTTATTTTTAATAGTCAACAGTATTTTCGAATCATCAGTCATCAAGTTCGGTAAACACTGGTCACAGACACGAAGATGTCTACATTTAATTTCACCAAGCTGATTGCTCATTAAAAAACCCAGCAGTCATCATGTTTTCAGGCCATTTCAAGTTTGATTGTGATGAGACATTAAGCAGTGATATCTTAAATAGGTGAGTTAATTGTTTACTTTTTACAGTCTTCCAACGCCATAATTTTTATCATACTTAATTCAGACCGATTCGAGAACGCGCATGAAACAAGAGGCGGGTTTTATCGCACGAACGAATCATAACCAATCATAGCGTGATGGAGGCATTGAATCCACTCACATAACTTTCCTCTGTCACCCAAGAAAACGAGTGATTTATACACTTTTTAAAGGGGCATTCGGCAACTTTTCAACTTAATAAAACCGTTTAGAAATCATTTGGTTGATTTAATAACCTGTTCTGGTGAGAATGGTGACTTTCCCCGCTCCCCCCAGCGTTCCTGGGCGGAAAACTTGAAACATTGGGACTATCGTCCCGGTAAGTTGGAAATAGGAAGTCTCGTGAGAAGCGAGAACGAGTGAGAAACACAAACTGCTTTACGGTAATTTGACATAAACACACACGCTGCCCTCATTGTGTATGATGTATTATCAGAGAATGTCTAATAAGGGGAGAACTTCCACTCGCAGTAAACTTCCACACATTCTGGTCCCGCTTCGGATGCCACGATGCCACCAAGCGGTATCTCTGCTCGTAATCAGTCCTTCACTGACCAATCATTAGCAGAATCCTAGCGTGTAATGGGCAACGACAACTCAACCTGTAAGAAATCGAAAGGACATAAGTACTTGTTCATTCAACTTTCGACCTATAACCCATGTTGAACTTGCAAAACCTACAATCAAATCTGAGATTTCGCAATGGCAATCGGATGAAAGAGACAAATTTAGCTGTCTAGCTCCATAAACTCCCATTCATTTTGCACTCAGGGCGATCGCCCCCCAGTGGAACTCTGGTATTAATAGGGCTTAATAGGGAGTGAACTCCGGGCTCTCCGTAAACAGGCTCTGGTATAACCCATCTCGGTAGACATAGCTCCACACGATAAAGTTGGACAAGTTTTAAAAAACAAAATTTTTTTACGACATTGTTGTGAAATAAACACTTCACAGCTGTAGGGGGAGCTCGTTGAGAAAACGTGCGACAACAAAAGTGAAACCAGCAAAGAAATAGCTAGAGTTGCCGAATGCCCCTTTAATGTCACATTTTTTAATACTTGCGTTGTTTTATTTTTTTAATATGGATTCTTTTCTCATCCACTTTTTTTGAGGAGGCCTCCCTTGCCTCCTCGGAGGAAACGTCCTATATAATTGTATTTTTTGTTTTGTTTTTATTATTTATAACATTGTATTATTTTATAACAATTATTTAATCATATTTTAAAGTTATTGTAATTATAATAATATAATTAATAATCATTATAATTTTGTAATAATATTCATTTATATAAGCATATATATATATATATATATATATATAAAACATTTTATATATATATATATATATATATATATATATAAAACCTTTTCTTACTTATGAATTTGACACGTACATGACTCACGTCTCCTGTGTGATAGAGCAACCTCTGAGCAGTAATAGTTCCCTTTCGTTGTCACTCCGAGTTACGTCGGATGACGACGAATGGGGTTTCGCTTAGAAAGCCTATCAACTTCGAGTATTACAAAACGAGCCAATGGCAAAGAAATGCCATGGGTCTGCGGAATTTGCATGGCGTAACTCCGCCCCACCTCGTGGGTATAAAAGGAGGAAGCCGGCAGCAAGCAGATATGTTTTCGCTTCGGAGCCAAGTGTATTCTTCTCTCCACAAGCCATCTCTGAATTGTCAGCTTTACAAACGAGTACCTCGAGTGTTGGTGTGACGGCGATCTACGGCGAGAGCGTGCTTCCTGCTGATCTGTTGCAGTGGTCTGCCAGTCGGTGCGTTTCTCCCCGGGTGCTTCAACACTTGAGTTTTCTCTCACTAAAAGAGCTTACACGTGGCACGTCTTTTTAAAGATGTCTCGCCCGTGTACTTCTGGTTGCGGCAGATTGGTATCGGACTCTGATGGGCACGAGCGTTGCATAGTATGTTTGGGCATTGATCATGCTAGAGCAGCGCTCGTGGATGACTCATGTTCTCTCTGTGGGAACATGACCATCGCGTCATTACGGTCGAGACTCCGTGAACTCGCAAGAGTGAAAGTCCCCTCATCCACCCCCCGTCCTGCGGCTGGTGGCCAGGGTGATCTGAGGGTTACGGTCTGGAACAAGGCGCCGACTATGTGTCCGCGACCCCAGCCCCCCTCTTCAATGACGGTGCCCGCTAGTGAACTGCTGATTCCCGCGGGTCTACCTTCTGGTGGCCCGCGGGCTTCAGTTGAAGCTACAGAGGAAGATGCCATGTCTGTTGCAGCATCACTAGGCGGGTTTGACTCTTCTGGAAGTGAGGGCTCGTCACAGCTGCCACCTTCCGGTGTGCATACGGCTGTGCTCGAGTCTGATCCGGAGATGACGGCCATGCTTTCCCGGGCAGCCGCGAGCATCGGACTTGAGTGAAGGCCTCCACCCTGTCCTGAGCGCTCGCGGCTGGACGATTGGTTTTTGGGTAAGGCCGCCGACCCTCGTCCTCGGCAAACCCCAATACCTTTCTTCCCGGATGTGCATGATGAGATCTCGAAGTCCTGGAAGACCCCCCTGTCTTCTCGGGACCGCTCGCTGGTCTCATCCGCCTTTCCTCCCCTCGATGAGGCAGCTGCCCGTGGGTACACTGGGCTTCCCCCGGTTGAACGCTCTGTTGCCATGCAACTATGTCCTCAGAGTGCTTCTTCTCGGGGCGAGCCTAAGCACCCATCCAAAGCCTGTAGATTTTCGTCGACCCTGGTGGCGAAGTCTTACAGAGCGGCGGGACAGGCGGCTGCTTCACTGCATGCTATGGCCACTCTGCAGGTCTACCAGGCCCAGATGCTCAGAGACATGCACGAGGGTAGGACAAACCCAGGGCTCTTTGATGAGCTGCGCGCCGCGACCGACCTTGCTCTCCGGGCGACGAAGGTTACCGCGCGCTCCCTGGGTTTGGTGATGTCCACAGCTGTGGTCCAGGAGCGACATCTGTGGCTGAACCTGGCTGACATGCGGGACGCTGAGCGGACCCGTCTGCTTAACGCCCCCTTGTCCCAGGCCGGCCTCTTCGGCGGTGCAGTTGAAGACTTTGCCCAACAGTTTTCAACTGCCCAGAAACAGACCGAGGCCATCAAACACATTCTGCCCCGCCGGCCCGCTGCTGCCTCCACCTTGCCGGCCGGGCAGACGCCTCGACCTGTTTCCCGCCGAGGGCGCCCTCCTGCGGCTCCCGCCCCTCCCGCCCGGACCACGCAGCAGCCTCCACCCAGGGCCGGTCGCGGAGGAAGCCGTAAGAAGGCGCCACAGCCCTCTCCTGCCCCGCCCCCCGCTAAACGCCGGGCCAAGCGGCGCTCCTGAGACGGGCTGCTCAGGGATGATGATTGTTTCTCAGGAGGTGGTAGCAGGACCACTCCTTCCCCCGGTGGAGGGCCGGGGGAGAATCTTTTGTTCTCCACTCCCCGCTGCTCACCCACGGGTGGGCAGCACCCTAATGTGGTTAAAGACAGAAACAATCCCCTCTTCCCTGAGCTCACAGAGTTCTCGGGCGACACAGAGCGCCGCCCACAAGCCGTGCTCTCCTCGCCCCCCTCTGTCCCAGAGGCGGTTGACACGGCGTGCCGTCCACGGACCGCTTCGCCCCTGTCCCCCTCTGTCGCCAGACCCCTGGCAGAGCAGGCCCCCGCGGGACGACCAGCCTGGTCCTCCCCTGGCCCCCTCTGCCAGGGTGCGGTTGCTAACTGTGCCCCCTCTCCGGGCCGCTATGCCGTCCACTTCTGGGCCAGTTACTCCGCCTCGCTGCCCCTCCGGGGGGACGCCTGTGGCTCGCATGATCCCGTTGGTTCAGTTCCTGGGAGCCTGGCTAGAGCTTCCCCGTCTGTCCCACTGGATCGCGCGTACCGTCAGGCTCGGCTATGCGATTCAGTTCGCACGGTCTCCTCCCCGCTTCAGGGGAGTCCGCTCCACTTTGGTCGGTGGCAATGCCCCTATCATGAGAGCAGAGATTGCCACCCTGCTGGCGAAGGGTGCAATCGAGACTGTCCCTCCAGCCGAGATGAGGTCCGGCTTCTACAGCCCCTACTTCATTGTCCCCAAGAAAACCGGTGGGTTACGGCCAATCCTGGACTTGCGCGTGCTGAACCGCTCCCTTCACCGGATGCCGTTCAAGATGCTCACCGCCAAACGCGTTTTCGAATGCATACGGCCCCAGGATTGGTTTGCAGCGATCGACCTGAAGGACGCCTACTTTCATGTCTCCATTCTTCCTCGACACAGACCGTTCCTCCGGTTTGCTTTCGAGGGGCAGGCATACCAGTACGCGGTTCTCCCTTTCGGGCTAGCCCTGTCTCCTCGCATCTTCACGAAGGTCGTCGAGGCGGCCCTTGTTCCCCTTCGAGAGCAAGGGGTTCGCATCCTGAGTTATATCGACGACTGGCTGATCCTAGCTCACTCTCGAGATCAGGTTTGCGAACACAGGGACCTAGTGCTCCGGCACCTAGCCCGTCTGGGCCTTCGGGTCAACTGGGAGAAGAGCAAACTTTGCCCCGTGCAGAGGATCTCTTTTCTCGGTATGGACATCGACTCGGTCGCCATGTCCGCGCAGCTTACGAGCGAGCGCGCGCAGTCACTGCTGACTTGCCTAAGACAATTCGAGGGCAAGAGTGCGGTTCCACTGAAACTTTTTCAGAGGCTCCTGGGGCATATGGCATCTGCAGCCGCGGTCACGCCGCTCGGATTGCTTCATATGAGACCGCTTCAGCTTTGGCTTCGCGACCGAGTCCCGAGGTGGGCATGGCAACACGGCACGTTCCGAGTACCAGTTACTCCGACCTGCCGTCAGTTCTTCACCCCGTGGTCGAACCTCGATTTTCTCAGGGCCGGTGTCCCCCTGGCTCGAGCTTCCCGGCATGTTGTTGTCTCAACAGATGCCTCCACCACGGGCTGGGGCGCCATGTGCAATGGACATGCTGCTGCGGGCTCCTGGACAGGACCCCAGCGGCTGTGGCATGTCAATTGCCTCGAGTTGTTGGCAGTACGCCTTGCCCTGCACCGCTTCCGGGCGTTGCTCAGGGGTCAACACGTACTAGTCCGCTCAGACAATACCGCCACTGTAGCGTACATCAACCATCAAGGTGGTCTACGCTCCCGCCGTATGTCACAACTCGCTCGCCACCTCCTCCTATGGAGTCAGAAGCATCTGAGGTCGCTTCGAGCCATCTTCATTCCCGGAGCGCTGAACTGTGCAGCCGACGAGCTCTCACGGCTTCAGCCCCTCCCTGGAGAATGGCGACTCCATCCCCAGTCGGTTCAGCTGATTTGGGACCAGTTCGGGGACGCGCAGATAGATCTGTTTGCCTCTCACGACTCGACCCATTGCGCCCAGTTCTATTCCCTGACCGAGGGCACGCTCGGCACGGATGCTCTGGCGCACAGCTGGCCGCAGGGCCGCAAGTATGCGTTTCCCCCAGTGAGCCTTCTTGCGCACACTTTGCGCAAGGTCAGGGAGGACGAGGAGCAGGTCATTCTGGTTGCCCCTTACTGGCCCAACCGGACCTGGTTCCCCGAACTAGTACTCCTCGCGACAGCACCTCCCTGGCCGATCCCTCTGAGGAAGAACCTTCTTTCTCAGGGACGGGGCACCCTATGGCACCCTCGTCCCGATCTTTGGAACCTCCACGTGTGGCTCCTGGATGGGACGAGGCAGGTTTGAGTACCCTACCACCAGCGGTGGTGGCTACCATCACTTCCGCTAGAGCGTCGTCCACGAGACACGTCTATGCGTTGAAGTGGAACCTCTTCGTCAACTGGTGCTCTTCTCTCCGAGAAGACCCCCGGAGATGCTCGATCAGTGTTTTGCTTTCCTTCCTTCAACAGGGGCTGGAGCGAAGGCTGTCTCCCTCCACCCTGAAGGTCTATGTTGCCGCCATTGCCGCACATCATGACCTCATCGAAGGTAAGTCGGTGGGGAAGCACGACCTGATCATCAGGTTCCTGAGAGGAGCGAGGAGACTGAATCCTCCTCGTCCTCCTCTCGTTCCCTCTTGGGACCTCTCAGTGGTTCTAACTGCCCTGAAGAGTGCTCCCTTTGAGCCCCTGCAATCAGTTGAGCTTAAGTTCCTGTCTATGAAGACAGCGCTCCTGGTTGCACTGGCCTCCATCAAGAGGGTTGGGGACCTGCACGCATTCTCCGTTGACGAAGCGTGCCTGGAATTTGGGCCGGCTTACTCTCACGTGATCCTGAGACCCCGGCCTGGATATGTGCCCAAGGTTCCTACCACTCCCTTCCGGGACCAGGTGGTGAACCTGCAAGCGCTGCCCTCGGAGGAGGCAGACCCAGCCTTGGCACTGCTCTGTCCAGTACGCGCTCTCCGCGCCTATGTAGACAGAACGCAGTGTTTCAGGACCTCAGACCAGCTCTTTGTCTGTTATGGTGGGAAGCTGAAGGGAAAGGCTCTCTCCAAGCAAGGTTGTCTCACTGGATAGTGGACACCATTGCCTTGGCTTACCAGCAGCAAGGTCGACCGTGCCCCCTTGGTGTGACTGCCCACTCCACCCGGAGTGTGGCGTCCTCTTGGGCTCTAGCGCATGGCGCCTCGCTAACAGACATCTGCAGAGCTGCAGGCTGGGCGACACCTAACACATTCGCCAGATTCTATAATCTCCGAGTGGAGCCTGTGTCCTCTCGTGTACTCGCTTCAACCAGCTAGTACCGGACCCGCTCAGGTGTCTTCGCTTGCTCGCCATTCCACTCCACGGACTGGATACGTGCGATATTTTTCTCAGGTGAGCTTCTCCGAAAGCCCTGAGCTCCTCCAGCACTCCTGACGTCGGCGCCAGTGTCTATTGCCTGTGCGTCGGCTAGGTGCCTCCCGTGTGCATGGTCCCTCCTCTGAGCGACCCCCACATGTGTATTTCCACTGTAAGCCTCTCTGAGCGTGTGTCTTTCCCTTGGCAAGCCACCTTGCCACCCCTGGGGTTGAAATATTCCACCTGCGGCTGGACACCCCAGTGTTTCCCATATGCTTCCTTCGGGTCATATGTGTATTCTCTAAGTCCCCCCCCTCCGGGCTGGCATTAATTGCATACTTCCCCTAGCTTGGGATATGCTTCCCAGTGTACCTTGGTATTCCTGTGTTATATGGAGTCCTTTGTCCAGGCTGACAGGGATCTCGATTTACGCAGGGCACTGGAAGACAGCTGAGAAGGTGGCGTGATTAGACTGGTAACCCCATTCGTCGTCATCCGACGTAACTCGGAGTGACAACGAAAGGGAACGTCTACGGTTACGTATGTAACCCTCGTTCCCTGAGTAGGGAACGGAGACGTTACGTCTGCCTGCCACTTTCCGCTGTACCGCGGGGATCGCCTGAGCTCAGTCTTGGCTCCTCAGCGAAGAAACATATCTGCTTGCTGCCGGCTTCCTCCTTTTATACCCACGAGGTGGGGCGGAGTTACGCCATGCAAATTCCGCAGACCCATGGCATTTCTTTGCCATTGGCTCGTTTTGTAATACTCGAAGTTGATAGGCTTTCTAAGCGAAACCCCATTCGTCGTCATCCGACGTAACGTCTCCGTTCCCTACTCAGGGAACGAGGGTTACATACGTAACCGTAGACGTTTCCTCTGGGCATGTTCAGAGAAATGTGTAAATAATGACACATTATAATTTGTTGTGATTTTACATGTGGAATTGTGTCATGTTGACATGTTGCAGGTCGGTGGGGCTTGTTAACGTTTGTCGTGTTTGTGGTTGAGACAAACATTTGAGTGTTTTTGAGTGGAGTCATGTGTAGCTTTTGCCTTTCCTGTTGTGTTGGTGTTGTACTGTGATTACACTTTGGCTGACAACCTCATACATCCAGTAGACGTGTGGGCTACATGCCCAGTTCACTGTTTACATGATCTAGAGGGCCTGGCGATGAGCTTTTCGTAAAATGTATATGTCCTTCTCCTCATTCTGATCTCCAGACAACATAAACTACATTTGTAAACTTTCTGAAGAAAATATGATCAATGTTTTTCAGTGCAAAACTGACCGCAATGATGCTAGAATGTTCTTTGTGAATTTTAGCTATTGCCTGTTGCTATGAGGTTGCTGGGATGTTCTGAGTGGTTTCTGACCTGTTTTGAGTGGTTTCTGGGTAGTTGCGAAGGGGATTAGAGTGGTTTTTAGTGTGTATGAGAACATGTAGATATAACAACAGATAATAGAATGAATTAACTTTTGGAATAAAACATGCAAAATGTTGAGTATTTTGCAAATCTCTCCAATAAAATACAACTTGACCTCCTTTAAGGGGGAACTAAACAGATCCGCAAACACAAATTCCTCGACTCCCTCTTTCCAGAAGTTTCTCAGTTCACGATCCCGCTCTCCAAAAGCCTGCTGGGCTTCCAGCCTCTGTCTGTCTGTGTTCCTCTCTAATTAGTCCTGTACCCCCACCAACCCTAACGACCACGCATGCCTTTTCCAGGGCTCCTTCGTGTCCTCTATCTCAATTAACCCGAAGGCAAGACCACTGCCCTTCTATCCCTCTTTTCTCCCCCCAACCTCCCCATCCCTCTTTCCTTTGGCCTCCAGGCTGGATTGTTCATTTAGGAAGTTTTCTCCCGTCCTAATGCGCGGTGACGCCTATTACATAAGTTAAAGAGGCTTCTTTCATATCTTCTCCTGCTGTCCCGGCGTTCACCTTTTCCCGAGCTGGTTCCGCTCTTTTCTCTTTTAAAGAGAGATAATTGATATGCCCTGGATTCACAATGATTCCGGTTTGCGGCCATGTGTCCGTGCATGCTCATTTTGAGGTTTTCTTTGTGAGTGCAAGCTTTTTTTATGTGCAGAAATATGAATGCATGTAAGTGCATGTGCAATGATGAACCTTCTCGAATGAAAACAAGATTAAAGCAAAATGAAAAAGAAATGCATAATCACTTATTAGCATTTAAGCTATAACATGTCATATGCATCTGCAATTAGTTTGAAAGCAGATTTATCTTCTCTTTTCCAGGGACAATTTAAAAGTTGATTTATAGTGGCCCCCCAACAAAGTATTTGCACATTTATAAAAATGTGTGAATGGCTTTCCAATGGGATTGCTCAAGTACACTTTTGTCAGGTTTTGAATGAACAATAGATACACTGTTTGAAATTAAGGCAAAACACATTGGGACACTTTGTGGTTATGAAACTTAGTTAACAATGAACTTCACCTGTGTGAGCTTGAGGGGAACTGACAACATATATTCACTTAAAATCATCTTAAGACCAAAAATGGCTCAGAATATAAAGTTAGTTTCTTTCAGGATGCATTTTGCTTTGATCTAATGCGATGACATTTCAAAGTGTGACTTTAGCGTCAAAGTGTCCAAAAACTTTCTGGAGCCACTGTATGTGACGCGATGTGTGATCTATTCATTGCCGTGTTTGTCTGTGGATGGATTGTGTGGTTAGTTTCCACAGGAAATGGCAGACAAGCTAAAGTTTCTCAGAAACACACTTGTAGGGGTGCTTTCTTGTCGCTGACAGAGAATCATGTCCATATCCTGTGTGTGTGTGTCAGAGAATGTGAATATACCTGCATGCCGGTCATGATTTGAAACTGTTTTTAAGCTTGAGGTTAAACTGCACAATTTGAAGCTTGAGTTCCCCAGTAGGACTATATATTATGTAATGTAGTTGACACTTGCGCAAGAAAATGTGATTGCTGCCTGACCATGCAAACGTCGCTGCCAAAATACTGGTTGTTAGGGTTATTCTGAGTGGTTGCTGGGTTATTACTTATTGGCACAGCTCAAAAAAGTGTTTTTGATATTTTGGGCTCTGGCTCCTGTCCCACCAAAGTAGGCTATATTGTATGTAGGCCCTATGTAACTGTATTTATTACACGGATCTCAGTGGCCTATGTCTGTTACACTAAGAAAAGTAATACAATTCTCCTCAACTGCACAATTTAAAGTATTTCCTCCTCAGCAACCATGACTTAATATAAAAATGTGTCTAATTTTATTAAATAAAAAAGAATAAAACAATGATTTATTCAAATATTTAAATAAAATTCCACAAATATGAGATAATGAGAATAAGCTACACAAGTTATTTTCATATGCACATTTTAAAGTCAAAATAGGCCTATTCATATTGTATAATTGTGGTATAGTGTAACCTTAACATTAAACAGTCCTATCAATGATTGCACTATTATGATGAATTTATTTCATGTAAGTTGTAGAAAGATCTTGTGTTTGTTGCTGAAATAAGAAATGGTGGGAAAGTGCAGAAGGAGGGTGGAAGAGAAAGGACCATGCAATTATGGAATTTCATCCCTCTTTCTCTCGGAAACTTAATCTTCCCCTGCCTTTGGGTAAAGCCGAAGGCTCATTCAGGCAGGAATGTCAGGACGAGTTTTAGAATGTAGTGAGATTGCTGAGAGAGAGAGAGAGAGAGAGAGAGAGAGAGAGAGAGAGAGAGAGAGAGAGAGAGAATCCTGCTGAATTTCACAATGTAAGTTTACAATGGGGGAAGAAAATTCTAAAACGTAAGATTTTAGCGCTCAATTTTTTAAATTTTTTATGATTTTACTGCAAATGTCTAATTTTGTCTTTCATTTAACAAGAAGGTCCGAAATATATTTAGTCAGACCACACGTATGTATGGAATTCCCAGCGTTGCCACAGGGGGCACTATAGCAGATATTAGCATAAATTGTCTTCTTCTACAGTCAGTTTTTATTTCAGATCGAAGACTCATGTCGAAAACGTTTGGAGAGAACCGTAGCAGATTAAGGCGAGACAAATTTTAGCTTGAAAACACTTAGATTTTGTGCACACTTCATTGTAACTTTAACCAAACCTTCTATCTTGAGAACACATGCAATGTCTGCATACTTGCGTAAAGTATGTTTTAATGCTAAAGTTTAAATAAAGAACACAATTATTTAGTTGTACACAAAGCCAGTGTTGTTTTTAATCAGAATCAAGTTGCAAAAATCAGAATCAAAATGCATACAGATTGTGACCGTGAAGAAATCTGGAAGCCTCTGACTGCCAGAGAAACAGATAAAAACTTCAGGATGGAACACAGACATGGGCTCTCTTGTTCCCTGCCCCCACCAAGCACCTCATCCTGCTCGCTCTCTCTCTCTTTCTCTCTTTCTCTCGGCACATTGCTGTTTGATTGCTTAAGCCCGGTGGTCAGACAATGGGCGTATAAAGAATGGGCCGCTTCCTTCCTTCCTGTTGAGTATTCTGCCTTGATGAGCAGACTGAATAGATCTGGGCTTCAGAACGGGGCATGAGCGCCGGGACCCAGCTAAAACCAACAAAGAGACGCTCTGGGGGCTTTTCCAATTGCTCTGCTGCCTACTCTCTCTCTCTCTCTCTCTCTCTCTCTCTCTCTCTCTCTCTCTCTCTCTCTCTCTCTCGTTCTTTCTCTGCACAAATGCACTTTATTTTTTTCATATTCTTAATAGGAGTTTCTCTCTGGAGCTGAAAATGTTGTTTCAGTTTGGAATTTTGCAGTGTTCAACAACAGAATAAATTTGAACAACTTTTTAAACTTTTTTTAATTTAAGTTTTTTTTTTTTTTGGTGTTGTCTCCAAATGTGAATGAATTATGTTCCATATCATGCAATGTATTTTGACAGTCTGTTGACTTTCATTTATGTATTGCACCCGAAAATAATTTACTCACCCTCATTGAAACATTGAAAATCATTTATGAATGTGGATTGAGGTGCATGAAGATTCTTCAGAAGCCCACCTCAAGATGAGCTTGTTGCTTTTTTTCATGGAACATCAATTAATAAATGATGACAGAATTTAATTTAATCAGTATCTTTGTCTTGCCATTTTTAAAGTATCTTGAAAATGTGGATTGTTATCTTGTTCTATTAACCTCAAACCCTTAAGTTTCTTTCTTCATTTTCAAACAGTGCCTTTATTGTTTTGCAGAGTTAAATCAAAAACCTAACATTTAGTCCTGTGGTAATCAGTCAGGGCTACCTCTCTTTGCTTGTGTAGCTTGTCCTCATTGACATTGTTAAATTTAGAATGAGGATGGAAGTAATCAATACCCTTTCAAACCATACCAAACATCAATAGACGGGTACATAACGTCTTGAATGAAAAATTGAAATAACTTCCCGTTAGCCTAATCCACTCCTTTTGACGATAACTAGATGTTCCGGCCTAGGCAAGCACTTAATACTAGTGTTAATTTTTGGGACAAAGTAAGTTCCGTTCCGTCTGTTGTCTGTTTATTGAGGTCAACCCTCCCAGCCTTTATCTGACCCATTTCTCTGCTCAATGGAGAAATCTATATTTCTCCATTTCTCTTGAACTTGGCATGCAATTGCAGCTCTTTCAAAAGGGTGTCATTTTTCCCATCTATCCTTCTTTTGTGCTGCCTGCGCCCATAACAACACATTTAGCGGCTGCTAAACACTCGCACGCAAAGTAGGAAACATGCGCGTGCGTGCTGGCACACACACACACACTCTCAAAGTCTGCCCTGTGAGAATACCAAGCAGGTAGCTGAAGAGGCTTAAGAGGCGGTGAAATAACTGAGGGCCATTGAAAAGATGGTGAATACACAAGGGTTCGAATGTGGGGGTAAACTGTTGGCCCATTGTCATTTAAAGTTATGTCTTTAACCCTTTGTGAGGCTTTCTTGAGCAAACCAACCCCCTGTCGCTGCCCTGCCATTCACAGCTTAAAACAATGGGTGGGAGGCAAGCCGGAAAACGACGCACTCGAGCGACCGGGACGGTTTTGTTTCTCCACCTTTTGCCGCGTAATGGGGAAAGGGGCTCATCACTAGCGAGGGGTGAAAGCTGGCTGCCTGTCACTCAAACCCTCTGCAAAATAACAAACATGAGCCAACAAGCTGAACCGACAGTGCGAATGCCAGTAGTGCATATCATGTCACAGGGAAAAAATGGGAAAAAGGCAGTCTTTTACTTAGTGACTATACAAGAGGCGGCTACATAAATGCGTGCTAATGCGTGCATGCATTGCAAGATCGCAATATATCGATTTAGGCTACTATTAAAAGAATGTAGCATCATTGTCATGACCTTGACATTTTTAAGCTGTTTTGGTTTCAAAGTGGTTCTCAATTGATGAATTGTATCCAACTATATCTAATTGATGGATTGTGGATCCATGGATCTAACTATATAATCACGTATAGTTGTTGTAGACCAATCAATTTCTAAGGGATTTTGGTGCAAATTCATGTCACTTTATTTGGAATGTAAAATCTGGGTCCTAAAGTTGAGAAACACTAAACACATGTTTAGTTAAAGCGATTTTGCAATGCAAATTGAATTATTACTGATGTTTTAGAAATCAAAATTCCCTTTCTGGGTTTCTTAATACAAAAAAGGTTAAAGATCATACGTTACACAACTGCATGCAATGTAATTTGCAGAGCGTCTAGGGAGCAAAAACTTCCTCAAAAGCAGAATTGATAAAGCATCTTGCGTATACCATATCAAGTCTTAACATTCCCACAGGGCAGTCTCCATAACACAAACGAGGATTGGAGGGAGCGTAGCAAACTACAGCTTGCCAACAGAAACAATCTCTGATCCTCCTGATGTCAACTAGTGGTTTGCATACTTCAATGATTAAACCAGTGCCAGATGTTTCCCATGGAAGTAAATGCAGCCAGTATCCGCTGCTGGCAGGGGAGGCTGGAAGTTACCCCTGAAGGTCTGGCCCAAGATCAGGGCTTCTTTGTAAGGAATCTGAGATCAGTTTGTTTGGGTGGTTTTAGAAGACAAACCATTTGGATTTCCATGTATTGGTGTTAATTAATTGGCAAATCATAACTCATTTAAATCAGTCTTGATTCAGCGTGACTATTTCATAACTAAAGATCTGTTGAGATTCCAGATCACCAGAACAACACAAACTAATACAGTTCTGCACTTTTCCAGTCAAGATTATGTCTCAAATGGTCATGGCCACTGCAAGATCATTCATGAAATAACAGTCAACACCATACAATACTCAATGTTGCATTTATAGTGAGCTATATTAAACTTAATTTGATCTCTTTTGTGCTGGAAGAGCTCATCGATAGAATCTCTCAGTAACGCACCTATTTTGCTGATCTGCCAACATACACTATCGCTTTCATCGCCTTATTTTCACATGACCTCGAAACTGAAGCTCTGCGAACATCGCGGCTGTCATCATAAACGCAAAGTGAAATGCGACCCTGACAGAAGATCCATCGGGTAAACAAAGGCAATTGAAAACACTGTAGAGATTGCCTGAAATGGGTCTTTGTGCTCAAAGGCTAAAAACAAGGCCAACAGCAGGCCAGAAAGAACACAGAAAATGCATTGTTTAATTTCAAAACGTTAATATATTTTCTATTTTATAGTGAACATATGCATCAGATTTGACACCCTTGTCACACTTTTTTTTTTTCAGCAACAACAGAGGAGGTTTTGTTTCTCAAAGTTGGGGTGATGCCTATAATGATGCCTCTCAAAATAAATATTACTTTATAAAATAATAAAACTTCAAATAAATATTTTTACACTAAACAATGTGTTGAAATTAGAAAATAAAGTTTTTCTCAGGGTCACTGTACAATTTACAAGTATAGTTGTAGGGATAATTCATGTAAGGTTCCTCTTCTATAAGGCAAAATATCAAAAGAGTGATTGACATACATTCGAAACGAATGTACAACACTATACAAGTTTTGTATATGCATCATATATATGGATCTGTCAAGGTGCCTCTGGTTTGGCACAATGCGTTTCACAGTTGAAATATTATATGTACAAAAATAAAATCTCTCAGAAAAAGAGCTCATTTGCTAATTTACATACTTTGCAGATACTATTCACAAACAGTTAGTTAGGAGAGTCTGTCACCTTTATCAGTCATATTACTGAATGTCAATAAGGCTAACATTCTGGACTTCAGTTTAAAATGAAAAGGACAGGGAAGGTTGTTGAGAAACGTTATCCCCCCTTAAAGAGTGAACGAGAGAGAGAGAGAGAGAGAGAGAGAGAGAGAGAGAGAGAGAGAGAGAGAGAGAGAGAGAGAGAGAGAGAGAGAGAGAGAGAGAGAGAGAGAGAGAAAGTGGATAAGAGAAAAGAAAACAACAAACAAACAAACAAACAAACAAGCAAACCACTTCAAACCAGTTTTTGCCAATCCAATGTCACCTCTTGGTCTACAGTGCCAAAACTACAACAATTTGGGAAAATTGTTCCACTGCTCTGGAGATAGTCCCAGATAAGGTTATCTTCCCAGGGCTACTCTGGGAATCTAGCCTCGTCAACTCCTTTGTTCTTGCAGCGGCATCCTGGCCGACTGGTGCAGTCGTAGCATGCCTGGCACAATGCTACGCAGCCCTTCACCGGGAGGTAGCAAAGCAGGCAAGGCAGGAAAATTGCCAGGACGCTTATGGCCGACCACCGCATGCAGCAATGCGACTGGCTGCAAGAGAAGGGCTTGTCCGCACACACATCCTCATCATCGCTGGAGCAGTGGTAGAAGAGACCTTTGACGCAGCAGACACAGGTGACATAGTCCATCGTCGTCGTCGCTGAGCAAAGGCACCTGCGCCCACACATCCAACAGGAGGGCAGGGTCCGAGGGCAGGTGCATCCTTTGCACTTGCAGCGGCCACAGTCCTCGCAGCGAGTCGAGTGCTTTCCGTCAGCGGTCTGGCCTCCAGCCGGCACGAAGGGTTTCAGTTCGTCCTGCTTCGGCTCTGGGCGTTTAGGCTGTACTCTCACCACCCGATCACCCATCCCGCCTGCGTTTCCCAAAAGTCTTTGCTCCGATGAAGTGCTGCCTGTGCTGGCCCTGGCGGTACTGTGCGAGCCATCGCTGGGGCCACTGGTGGATCTGCTCAGGTCACTCCTCGGTGACTGAGGGGCTTGTTGAGGAGACTGCTGTTCAGCTCGCTGGGCTCTCGGGGAGTTTCTATGCTCAGAGAGCTCAATGGAGGCGGTGGAATTCAGGCTGGAAGGTTGCGAGTCCACTTTCTGCTGGGAGGCCGATGGCCGGGGTGCCACTGTCGGGCCCTCTGTGTACTCATTGCTGCTGCGGATGGTCCTGATCTGGTCCAGGGAGAGCACCTGAGCATCCCAAGGCTCCGAGTCCCCAGTTTGGGGTCTGCCACTGTCACGCAAAGCTCGCAGCAAGCCAGAGGAGCCGCTGCCGCCGCCATTTTGAGCTCTCGTGTCCATCTTTACTCTGAAGTGGGAACCCTTCGGCTGGCATTGAACACATCTGAAGTCCTATGGGAAAGGCAGACAGTTAAACGAGAGCATACAGGGAAGTACAATCCCATAAACTAACCATATGTAAATCATATGAACTAGGCAAAAAGAAAAGGCAGATGGCAAGCTCCTTCATGCAAATCTCCCAACTACACCCCACCTCTACACCCCTGGAAGGCTGGCCATCAATGGGACAGGCCTTTATCACCTGCAGCTATCAGGTTCATATGGAAAATCTAATAGACTCAACACCATCTTTGCTCTACAATGTCTCAGGTGCTGCATTTTACCTGATCAAAAATAAATAAGGATTTCTTTTCAGAGTAGTCATTGTTGCAATTTGTCTTCTGCACAAGCATCTTCCTCATCTATCCTATATTATCAACGAGTGATAGAGAGATTGAGACTATTCTAAAATGTGTTCCTATATACCCTATAAATGACAACCTTTCTATTTACCTATCTGCGGATTTATACAAGATCTCAGCCTTTGGCTTGTTTTGGGGGAATTGTAAGGCACATTGTGGACTGTGAAAAGTGCTATACAAATAACGGAATAATTATTCTTTTCTTGCAGAGCACATTAGAACTTGTTCGTAAAAGGTATTATGGGGGGGGGGAAGCACACCAACTTCCCTTTGCTTTGTAACTATTTTAATCACAAGGAACCAAAATCATAAGCAAATGCACTTGTTTAAAGAGACTGCAAAAGCAAGTTTTATACAACTTACAGGGGGAAAAAATTAAAATGTTGGCCTTGTACTTGGATAATGTGGTGATAGTGTTTAGTTATGTTTACAATGGCCCAAATTCTGTATTTTCAAATTCTGTATTCTGTAATTCAAAGTTCATATTGTTAAAGTAAAAATGAGGATATTATTAATTTCGAATCACCAATTTTAATATCTAGTAGTTGACCTGAACAGGAGCCATAACGTGACGTCCACAGATGCATTATGACACTGTCAATGGGGGGCGGAGCTCTTGACCAAATAACTTAGAGAAAAATTAAATATCCACATGTTGAGGTGAAAAAATAAATAAAAATGAAACCATACATCTCAGTCGGGACCCTCAGCACCATTTGAGTTCAATCTAAATAACACTACCCCAAATTACCATATCAATGCACAATCTCCCTTTCCACAGAGAGGCCCCATCACCAAAATGTCTGTTAAACATCTGTTTATCTCCTCAATGCTATTCAAACTTGTGATCTGGTTTATTACATGCATACTAACTTTATAACGATACTTAACTTAGTTGGACCTTGCATTGAGTAGAGAAACTTTTTTTTCTTTGAAAAAGTTTTTACTAAAACGTTTAGTGGCCCTTCACTTGACTTTTATTTATTTTTTACATAGAAGTCTTTAACGGTAGATGTTATTTATAAACGTCTATTCGCAATTTAAAATGAGGCAAAGTGAATGTGTAAAGTTATTATAATGTTTAGTGGGTCTTTGTATGTAATTAAATAATAAATGTGCAGCTGTAGGTGAGGTTTTTCAAAAGCGATTCGCAACTTTAACTAAATGAAAAGTAAGTCAAAGGTTTTTTTTACGCATGGAACAGATCCGTATGGCAACTATTTGCACAGCTGCAAGAATGGCGCGGAGCATGAGCACTGGAAAAAGTCACGAACTATAATAGAAATGGGCGACTAAATAAACCACACGCAAATAAATTAAACTAAACAGAAATCGTTTCAAAATCCACTGCAAAATTTGATCCAGGTCACTTACCGTGATCTCACCACCTCAACCCCCTATTTGTGTTGTGAAGAGTATATCCTACTAGTAGGAATTTCTCTTTGGTTATTCCTCAATTCATTGGAAGATTCATTCACAAAAATCCAGATGAACTCAAACACTTGCGCGTCCTCGTATTAGCGTATTTTTTTCCGCGCAACTCGCGCGAAACAATAATGTCAGAATTTTATTCCAAGTAGAACGTAATGTAGTTTAACTTTTGTTAAACCGCGAATTCTGCCATAAAGAAAATAAGTTCCAGAATCCAACAAATGAGCAGAGTTTATAGAGAAATAAGAATGGAAACGCTAAAGACTTTTTCAAGAAGAAGCGTTGCGGTTCCCAAGTTGAATGTTTGGCTGCATGGCACACACTGTGCTGCTTTCAAGTTTTTCAGCTCTTGTTTTTTTCTTCTTTCCGGAGAGGAGGTCGGGTTTATGCTGTAAATGGCGTCATGTGGAAGTGAAGGGGGTGAACAGAGTAGCTGTTGTCCCAGAGGATATATCGTATCCGGTCCCAGCTCATTGGCTCTACAGGACTCAACATTCACTCCCTGTGTGTGTGTGCGCGTGTGTTTGTGTGTGTGTGTGTGTGTGTGTGTGTGTCAGAACATTAGCACACGGACGTCCGATTCATTTTAGCGACTCGGTTCACTCGAACGCTTTAGTTTAATGAAACAATTCAAAGAGCCGAGACACCAATTCCATTGAGTTATTCTTCAAAGATGTTCACTTCTTATTTACGTGAAATTTTTACAGTAAAATAGCTGTTTACGCCACATTTTAGATGCACATTTAGACTGTGCTAACTTGTGCATTGTCTATGCAAATTATCAATGACTTTCTGGTGAGGAGGTTTGGGTTGACTTTTTAAAATAAGTTTCTGTCAGGTTCGTTTAATGAAATTGGGTTGGTTCAAGGTTTAAGCTTTACCTATTTTTCTCCCCTTAATTATCGCCCTATTTATTGTCCCAAGAACAGTAGGCTAGTCTTTTAAGTAATATTGTTCCAAATAATATTAATTCATATTGTTTAATTGTTTTCGACATTAGCTCCTATTCCACATTTTTCCTCCTAAACAAAATCACCCCTTACAGGGTAGAGAGTGCTAATCGGTTCAACAGAATCATTCAAATTGATATATTCATTCAAAAGATTAATTCGTGAATCAGATATCGCTACAGCTGTAGAACACGGCCTCAATCTTTCACAGCCTAAACATTTGCACAGGTGAAAATATCTGTTGCTCAACCACTGTTATATTACTATGCACACTTATGTTTATAACTTTATCACTTTCTTCTCGTTTTGAAGATTTTTAAAGGTACATTTTCGAGTGAAGCTTATAAGCTTATAAACACATTATAATGTGTTGAAATGGGTTCAACTTTTTCTGTTCAAAACATAACAGTCTAATTTTCTGCAGTGGTTCACTGGTCACCATGCTGAGATTCACAGTTTTTTTTAGGCTTGTATTTTCATTACCTTTAAGCAACATTTCAGAGTGCACATGCTTAGCTTGATTCTAAGTAACACTAAATGTGTTAAACTAAAATATAAATAACCAAATGGTAGCACACTAGCACTATTTTAATGGCCCCCCTTAGACAATCTGTTGACAAAAATAGCATTGCACCTACATGTAAACTAACTCTCATTAGAGTATTAGTAAAGTGTTAATAGACTGTCTGTTTAATATCTGCAAACACTTTATTTTGATGGTTTTCCAACAGACAATTTACTGACTTTGCAAATACATGTCATATAATATATTTAACTCAATAGAAAAACATATCTTTGGGTCTATTACTGCTCTCTAGTGGCATGAGAGACAAAGAACAGCTGGCCTTTTTACATGCAGTGTTTGTTCAGACAATTATCACCAGAATTGCACATAATCAACAATAGCAGCATTATTGTAAATAGAAAAGCATATCCAAATTGCCCTTATGTTAAATTGCCCAGGCTAGAAACTACAATGAAATATTATTTCATTATTAAATATAACGTAAATACAGTCTGATCAACATAAAGTTAATACACAAAAGAGAAAAAGAAAACACAATGTCTGATCTGGATAAAAGACACCAATACAACAAGTTTATTTAGCATAGAAATAGCTTCCATACAAAGACACTTTATCATGTATGGACCATTGTGGGCTAATAGGAAGTACTCCCACAGGAGAATGTAGGCTTCTTCAAGTACCCCCCTTGACACATTGTCTGTCTGTCTCTCTAGCAACTTTTCTTTTAACAGGCTGCAAAGCAATAACAGGCAAGGCTGCCCTCTGTGTTATCAGAAGGAGGGGGTGAACAATTGCACCTTGAGGTGGCCTCGAATGAACATGGAGAGTTAAAGAGGAAACGAGCAGAGAGTGAGCGAGTTCCCAAACCCATGAGACTCCACCATCTCCAGCTGAGCGGCCCCTATTGTTCGGGGCCTCCTTTTCACCAGCCAAAGGTGAAAAGGTAACTGACAGGGGGCTTTGTGCCTGGTCATGGGGACTCCCATTGCCCAAGAACGCCCAGATTCCCTTGGTCACACATTTTCAATGGGGTCCATGAGGAAATGGGAGAAGGGGGTTGGACGAGGATCCAGGGGAAAAGTCTTTTAGACATAACGAATAGTAGAGTGAATCACATGGAAACTGTCAAGAAAATTCGGAGTCGTTTATGAAATGATAGAACATTTAAAAGCAACTTGCTTCAATTGTCATTACCATAACACAAGAATATATCTCATTCTCATTACCGTAATGCAAAATGTATTAATTATATATTTGAATTATAAAGTTGCATTTGAAAAGTGCAATCAACCTATAAAACACTGTATTTGTTGTAATGAATTTTGAAAAAAAAAAATATATATATATAATAATCTCAGTCATGACAAAAAATGTGCTTAACTGTCATGAAAATATTGTTACAGTAAAACAAGTCTTAATGGTTCTGAAAAGCTTATTTTTTATTATTACATTATTATTGTTCCTTATTTTTATCTTCTGATTTTGGAGTAAAAAATAACCCTTGTGCAAATTACCCAACAATATGAAACAAAACAAAGCATTAATGCAAAAAAAAGTAACTTTTTTTTTCTAACTAAGTCTTCTGGCATTATTTCCAAGTTTACCTCGCCAAGGAACAGCTGTCTTTCTCTTTCTTAGACTGCCTAATCGCCTCCATCCAAAGCACATCGAACAAAAGCTTAAACACGTCTGTAAAGATAAAGAGGAAGCAATGGACAAAATGCATTCAGACGGTTTAGCTTTGAGCTAAGCTCAATGTGACATGAATTTGTGGGCTTAATAAAGTTGCTTGACGTTTTCCTTTCCTGGTGTCGTTTCTTTTACCTCTTGTTCTGTGAGATAAGCTCCGCTGTCACCTCAGGCTTTAACGTGGTTCAAGACAATTTTGTTGGAAGAGACGCGAAAATAGAGAGATAGAAGTTTCAATTATGACCTGTCATTTATTGTAATGTTTTTTTTTAGGTAATGCAGAAAGGCTTAGACTTCATCACAGCATGTTATTTCATTTATTTTTCAAGGCATTTTTCTTTAGAAAATGTAAAACTATCTAGTTTATTTTATGATCATGTTTTGGATAGCGATGTTAAACCAATCTCCTCTTCGCAGTTGTTTAAATATATTTTACCAACCCCTGTTATTTCCACCGACGTGGTCAATGTTGCTTGAAACAAAACCAAAAACCACAGAGTGTCTGTGCTCAGAAACACATGTTAGTCACAGTCGGTAACGTCTCCAAAATATTTGACAGATAGTCAAGGCCACGGGAATGTCTGAGTGGATGTTGATAAGTAGTCTACAATTATATGCGTTTGTAAAGAATCGAAACCGTATATCCCTTTGCTTGTGTGTTGGAGGGAACCACAAGGGTCAAGAATGGGTGTTAAAGAAAAAAAAACATATGAAGAACGAGCACAAGGATGCATATGCGAACATGGAGCCAAGTAATAATGACCCCTGGTGAGCTCTAGGCATCGGAAGGAAACACAGAGCGCCCTGTAATTAGGCATTTTATAATCTGCACCAAATTCTTTGATAATGCAACAAGGGGACGGCGGAGGGGGCCATTTCAAAACCACAACAGTTGACTCCGGAGCCAGTTAGCCCAATTAAAGCAGGTTATGCACAGTCATAATGCTAGGTCGGACAGATCTCATAGGAAGTTTAGGCCTCGTATAAAGAAAAAAAAAAAGTCTCTTGGAGCCCGGGGGCCAAGCTGTATGGGCTTCGCCTGGCATCGTTTAGCAGTTCTCGCACTTCCAAGGATGAATGCCAGATTTGAAGTAATGAAATCTTTGCCCTTAATTTGCTTGTGAATAGCATTGGCGATACTCTGGTTTTTGCTTTGATAGCAGGGTCACTTCTTTGAATGAAGTCTGAATGCCAAATCTGGAAAGATAATTAGGAAAGACAATGAACTGCAGAACGGATTTAATAACCTCATCAGCTTTGCTAAAATGTTTCATCATTTCAGATGTAGAATAGACACAAGGTTGTTTCAGCAGATTGTGACTAGTTTGTGACAAAGTCTACCTTGGGTAATACCTTTGTATATTAGTATTGCACATACTTAAAGCAAGCAACCACCTAGAAATCACCCCCCCAAAAAATCCCTAGTAACCACCCAGAATGCCCAAGCATTAAAACACAATAAACCACATAACCAGTACAAAAAATTTAAAATTTATGGTAAAATAAAACCACCCATTAAACCGTAGTAACATCATAGATCTGCATAGCAACCATCTAGCAATGTAGTGAAGCACTTGAAACACCTTTGTAACACCCTAGCAACCACATAGCAACACACTCAGAACACTTAGGATGTGTATAGCAGTGCAGTGAAGCACTGTTGTCCCTTGTAGCACTGTTGTATACATATATGTATATATATATATATATATATATATATATATATATATATATATATATATATGAATACTTAAGAACTGTTCATTAAATACCTACCGAAAATAACTTAGCAACAGCCTGTTATATAGTCAAAGGAGCCTCCCAAGAAATGATGTGACTCTTTCACTTGAAGTCTATTGGACTTTATCATTCACGTCTGTAGCAGAACACGGTTATGTGCTGAGATCTAACATTTATGGGGTTTGAAGCCTAATATTCTGCTCTGTGAAAAGCACTACATATGCAAGGAAATATGAAATACAAACACATTTTGCCGATCCTTTCATAAACATAGTTGAGACATCAAGTGACTCTCGTAGTAAAATGATTCAAAACAATGGACTTCTGTCTCAGATAAGATGAAATCACCAGCATACTGCAAACAATATCGAGACTTATTGCAGCGCATTTGCTTTTAGCCACGTAAAGAAAAAGGTTGCATAGACAACAGTTTTGCTTAAATCATTTTTATAGTTAATAGGTACCTCTTCTTCCTTTTTATTACCTCTATCTCTTGTACTTCTCAAAACGGCCATGCTCACACACAAATCAAACCCTTCATTTTTATTTTTTTTGGCAAATTCTGCATCCTTTGAACCCTTGATATATCCCTTGGATCCTTGGACAGTTCATGTCCCCTTTAGACCCCCAAACACACAACAAACTTTTGCTCGAACACAGTGGAGTGTTTAGGGCTCAGATGAAAACCATTACACAAATTTTGCGGTTCCTGTTTTTATATCCTCTTCTCCGGCAGTCGTCTGGGACAAAGAAATGGATACTTGGCAAGTTCCTCTTCCTCCAGAAAAAGAAATGAATAACAATCCCGTCCCCTCAAACTGTGCTTCCGCAAAGAGCTCTTTTCCAGATGGAACTCTTGACATGCAACACACACACACACACACACACACACACACACACACACACACACACACACACACACACACACACACACACACACACACACACACACACACACACACACACACACACACACACACACACACACACACACACACACACACACAAGAAAGAGATGGAGAGAAACGCACTTGAGGTAAGCAAATCTAATACTGATACCAAACAGCTCAAATAAAGAAGAATACAACTTTTAATGCTGTAGCATTTAAATTCGGGAGACTTTATACAGTGGGGTCTAAAAACCCGGGACCACTAGTTGAAATGTTTCTATTTTGCACTTTAATGTGATACAAAATGTTGTATTAGAAATGGTGTTACAGTTTTTACCAACTGCTTACACACAAAATCTTTTTATGTCATACGATTTTTGAAACCTCTCACTCAAAGTGCAAAACTACATGCCAAATCTTCAAAACCATAAGCTATTTCTCAGCCTTTGACTCAGTTTTCAATTGCATAAAACACTTTTTCCAAAACACTACACACACTTCTCTACCTAAAACACAAAGATCTCTCAGGAAGTGACTTGCTTTCCTTTTCCAAACACAACCAATCAAAATGCTACACTTATTCAACAGGTCACACAGACACACTCCTGTGCAAACACTAAATGCTTAACTGATCACTAACCAATCACTGCTTTACTTTAGTAAAGATAAGCCTATAAATAGGTCAAAGGTCAGATTACCTGTTTTGAACAATGGATGCTAACAATGAACAGAGAGCAAGAGGAGTAGGAGGAAGAGGCAGGGGACAACGAGGAGGAGGAGGAGGAGGAGGTCGAGGAGGAGGAAGAGGAAGAGGAAGGGAAGAAGAGGATGAGGACGAGGACGAGGGCAAATAAGAGAAGGAAGGAGAGCCATCTCTGATGAGATTAGGGCAACACTTGTTGATCATGTAATCAACCACGGTTTGACCATGAGAGAGGCTGGACTGACAGTTCAGCCCATCTTGAGCCGTCCATAATTCCAACCTTCAGAAATGAGAACGGGTATGCAACTATCTAATGACTATTTTAGCATTATAGTAAAATATGTATGACTGCATAGTATTGCATAAACATTTGTAACTCTAAGCCCATTCATTTACTGCACTGCATTGAATGAATGAGGCTGGTTATCATGCTGTACTACATTTTTTTTTTTTGTAAATGGTTTACAGTTCCTTTGCTGAACACATACTGTGTTTGAATTCTGTACAGAGTGGAAAGGCAAAGACATCATGGAGGACGAGGACGCTTGTTTACAGATGTACAAGAGACTGCAATTATAAATATGGTTTTGGCCAACAATGCAATTAGGATTCGAGAGATAAGAGAGCATATCTTGAATAATGACACCATATTCAGCAACATCAATGCTGTAAGCCTGTCGACCATTGAACGCATCCTCTAACGGCACCAAGTGATGATGAAACAACTTTACAAGGTGCCATTTGAGAGAAACTCTGAACGAGTCAAGAATCTGCAACATGACTTTGTAGAGGTATGTATGCAACACTACTTCCAGTTCTTCAGATATACCATATTTACTCATCTCTATATAATTTTGTCTTTTACAGAGAGTATTGGAGATGGATGCCCATGTAATTTGCCACAAATTTATTTTTGTGGATGAGGTTGGCTTCAACCTCACCAAAACCAGGCGCCGTGGACGAAATGTAATAGGACAGAGGGCAATTACCAATGTCCCTGGACAGCGCGGGGGTAATACAGTTTTTTTTCAATTGCTTACACACTAAAATTAAAACTTTCCCACTATTAGCAAAACCTTACACTCAAGGAGTAAAACACCAGCCTAGATTTGCACAATTGTAAGCACGTTGTCAGCTTCACCCTTTTGGCAAAACATTAAACACAGTGATTTGTAAAACTCTACACACATTTTCACACCTTAGACACAGATAAGGATTGTGAGGTTACTTCCTTGTCATTACAAAGCCGCGGTTTGCCATTGACCACACTAATGAATGAATTGGATATGCACATCCATCAGGCGTGGAAGCACACATGTGCTAATTTGAAAACGCAGCACTCAGGTGTGCTATAAAAGGCAGCAGGTGAGATCACCTGTCTTCAACAAAAATGGAAGGAGCTAGAAGAAGAAGAAGAAGAAGAAGAAGAACAGTGAGAATAAGAGGGGGAGCTCAAAGAGGAGATGAAGGAGGTAGAGGAAGAGGAGAAGAAGGGGATAGAGGAAGAGGCCTAGGTAGAGGAAGAGGTAGAGAAGGACTTGTAGAGTTGAAAGAACCTGAACAAAGAAGACGAGGACCAAATTTGACTCAAGAAATCCGTGCAACACTTATTGACCATGTTATCAACCATGGACTGACACCGATGGAAGCTGGACAAAGAGTTCAACCAAATCTCTGGTTGATACTGTAACTGAATAGTTACAGTATTCTTGTTGCTTTTACAGTAGTTTTTCTTCAGAGTCAAACTGTATGTACTTCATGCAGTAATTTTTATTTGTCTACAGATTTAAATTTTTTCATTGATTTCATTGTTGGTTGATTACTGTAACTGATTATGGTAAGAAATACTGTAAATAAATACTTGAAATATGAGAAATCAGTGTTGTGCAGTGCTTGGTAAGTTTATAGTAGGCCTATTTGTGTACATTCTCCCTATATCTCAAACTAATCATGAAGAATGTTGTTTGTTTGTCTCAATTTTTTTTCATCTAAATTATCCCTTACATAACAATGTCTGGCCAAAAATCTAGCACATGCTATTTCCTAAAAATAGTTTTTTTACAAATGTGTTTTTTATTTATCACAGCAGTGTGAAACTGGTTGCAATAGTGTCTGATCATTGAAGACTGTGTTGGTTACAGTTTTTGCCCGTTGCTTGAACACTATAGACCCATGCTTAGACTAAAGTAACACAACTTGAAGCTTTTGTTACCATACCTCAAACACATGTACCCATACCTTAAACAAAAGCGCTGCTTTGCACTCTAGTTGAAATTCTGCAACACACTTACTCCTTTATGCAACACACTTGGTCCTGCATACTACACTCTATTTCATACATAAGACACTTCGTTCAAAAATTTAATCTCAGGGTGCCATTTGGAAAACACATCTTTCCAAAATACAAAACCCATCGGGTAATTGCAACCACTCAAATACACACCTGAAGGCACTTACTTGCAAAACTGAACACCAATCAGCCAGCTACAAAAAGCCCTCAGTTTAGCCATTTCAAGAACTTTGCAAGCATGGATGGAGGAGGAGGAGGAGGACAAGGTCAAGGTCAAGGTCAAGGTCGAAGAGGCCATGCACGGACCCCTATTTCTGATGATATAAGAGCAACTTTGGTGGACCATGTCATCAACCATGGCCTGACTATGAGGGAAGCTGGGCAGAGAGTCATCTGTCAGACAGGCCAGTGTTCAACAACATAAACCATGTGAGCATCACCACCATCAGACACATCTTGGGAAAACACAACATCACCATGACGCTTCTCTACAGGGTCCCATTTGAGAGGAACAGTGTCAGGGTCAAAGGACTTCGAGCTGAATATGTACGGGTAAGTGTATCTGTCCTTTACATTTACAATACAGTATTGGTGAAATCCAGTAGCAGCTGAATATGTACCATATCAGTACCACATGGATCCATTCGGAGAGCTACACGGGTACCTGTGTGATGGGGTGAGGGTTCTGTATGTGTAGCACTGTAGTGCAGTAATATTTTTTTTTTTATTTGAGAATCTTGGTCATGGATGGAGCAGCAAAGCCTCATGAATTCATTTTCATTGATGAAGCTGTATTCGACCTGAGCAAAACAAGATGACTGGGTCGTAATGTAATTGGCCAAAGGGCAATTGTGCACGTCCCGTGGCAGCGCGGGGGAAATATCACATTGTGTGCCGCCATAAGCCTTCAAGGGCTTCTGCATTATCATGCAAATCTAGGTCCATCAGGTACAATAGCCAACATATACTCACATTTCTACATGCTCTCTATAATATAGTTGTACAGAACAGACCAGATCAGCCCAGGTTTGTGGTGGTATGGGATAATGTCAGTTTCCATCGGACTGCTCTGGTCCAGGCCTGGTTCACCAACCACAATCAATTTGAAGTGGTATACTTGCCCCCTTACTCACCATTTTTAAACCCTACAAAGGAATTCTTTTCGGCTTGGAGATGGCGTGTATATGACCGCCAACCACATGCCCGCATGCCTCTTCTGCAGGCAATGGAACAGGCCTGCGACGACATTCAGGTGACAGCAATCCATGGATGGTTTCGACATGCAAGGGGATATTTTCCCCGGTGTCTAGCGGGAGAAGACATTGCTTGCGATGTCGATGAGGTCCTATGGCCAGACCCCAACAGACGGCGGGATCCATGAGCCCACGTATGAACAATTGCCATGATTTTCTGTGTTTACAGTATAGTGTTTTTTCTATTATCATAATTTTTTTTGCTTTATCTGAATTCATGTTACTGCAATGTACAGTGCTGCAATTTACAATATTGAGTAGGCCTATTTGCTTTTTTGGTTGTTTGAAAATGTGCTTCCTGAAAATATGCCTTCTGAATAAACAGTGAAAATCAAAGACTGCAGTGTTTTACTGTATATAAAGTAGACTAGTGTGATCCCCCTGATCTGAAAGTGTATGCATATGATGCAAGTATGTGTCATTTTGTCATCAGAGTTACATTTTGACAAAGGAATGTTAGGTTTTGATAGCAGAGTTAAGGTTTTGATAGTAGAGTTTCAATTTGACACAGATGTGTATGGTATATTTCCCAGTGTGGTGTCATGTTTACTTGTGTGTAG
This sequence comes from Siphateles boraxobius, assembly GCF_051911475.1. Taxonomy (NCBI): domain Eukaryota; kingdom Metazoa; phylum Chordata; class Actinopteri; order Cypriniformes; family Leuciscidae; genus Siphateles; species Siphateles boraxobius. The sequence continues at coordinate 11,015,002 of NW_027509175.1, forward strand.
AGTTTTGGCACAATGAGCAAAGTTTTGCTAAATGTGTTCAAGCAACGGACAAAAACTGTAAATGAAAACTACAGTAATAGAATTTTCACAAATATGTGTATATCTTTTGACTGAAGTGTGTATGTTTTGACAGAAGTGTGTCATTTTGCAAACAATCTATGAATTATGCCAATTGAGTGTGGTGTTTGGATAATTGTGATTACATTTTGAAAAAAATAACCAGGTTTTCAAAATTGCTATAAACAATTGAAAAAAACTGTATAACCATGTGTGCTGCCATCACTCAAACGGGGTCCTCCATCACAATGCCTCACTGGGTCCATACAACACTGGCCATATACTCACTTTTCTGGAGGCAATTCACACAATCCTTGTCCCTGATCCAGATCAGGAGCATGCTAGATTTGTGGTTGTGTGGGACAATGTTAGTTTTCACCGGGCTTTTCTGGTCCAAAACTGGTTTGCCACCCATCCACAATTTGTAGTTTTGTACCTACCCCCATATTCACCTTTTCAAAATCCCATAGAGGAATTCTTCTCAGCCTGGCGCTGGAAAGTGTATGATCGCCAACCCTTTGCCCGCATGCCGCTTCTCCAGGCAATGGAGGACGCATGTGGGGACATAGAGGTTGCCTCTGTCCAAGGTTGGATACGCCATGCTAGGATATACTTCCCTCGATGTTTGGCAAGAGAAAATGTATCTTGTGTTGTGGACGAAGTATTGTGGCCAGACCCAGCTCGGAGAAGAGATGAAGCTTAGCACTGGGGACTACACCCCCTCCCTCCTGCCAATTCCTGGACTGGGACCCCACACACAATTTACTGTATTCTACTGTAAAGAATATACTTTTGATTTACGTAAATGTTTATAGTTTTGTTGTATGCTAATGTATACAACAGTAATGTTTGGCCTAATAAATATTTTCTGTTTCTACATTGCATTGGCGTTTCCGGTGTACTTGTTAGCACTCTCAGCAGATTACTTTCACTGTAGAATATTGTATTGAAATGTAGATATAAGCCTATGAAAGACCAAAGAGCTTTAGATTTAGAACAGCAGTGTTTACATGGTATATCCAAAAATGTATTATTATGAAAGAAGTGTTTGCCATTTGATCCAAATACTTCATTCTGACATGTGTTTATGGCATTTTAAATGCAGTGTTGCATTTTGAAGGAGATGTGAGGCATTTTGCATTTTGTGTGTGCAGTTTTGAGAATTGTGTGTAGATTCTTGAAAAAAGGAGACTTAGTTTTGAAAACGTGTGTAAGCAGTTGGTAAAAACTGTATTAGACTTACCATTGCCAGGTTTGCATGCAAGTATTTTGGATTATCGGTTAGAATTGCAATAATAAAATAATACAAAAAAATTGCATAATCTTTAGTAGTGGATATAGTAAGACAAAAAAATCATGGAATCTTATCTTTATTCACAAAATGTTTTTTGCAAAATATATGGATGGATGGCTGGCTGGACGGATGTATGGAGGATGGATGATGGATGGGTGGATGGATGGAGGATGGGTGGATGATGATGGATGGGTGAAAAGATAGATGGATGGGTGGGTAGGTGGATGGGTGGATGGTTAGATGAATGGTTGGGTGGATGGTTTAATTGATGGATGGATGGGTGGACGGACGGATGAATAGATGGATGGGTGGATAGATGGGTGGATAGGTGGGTGAATGGATGGATGGATAGATGGGTGGATAGATGGGTGAATGAATGGATGGTGGATGGATGAATAGATGGAGGACGCGTGGATGGATGCATGGATATATGGATGGATGGATGAATGGATGGGTGGGTGGATGGATGAATGGGTGGATTGATGGATGAATAGGTGGATGAATGGGTGATTGGATGGAGGGATGGATGAATGGGTGGATGGAGAGATGGATGGATGAATGGATGAATGAGTGGGTGGGTGGATGGACAGATGGATGAATGGGTGGGTGGATGGATGGGGGGTGGATGGATGATGGATGGATGGATGGATGGATGGATGGATGGGTGGATGGATGGATGAATGGGTGAGTGGGTGGGTGGATGAATGAATGAATGGATGGGTGGATGAATGGATGAGCGAAATGGTTGATGATGGATGGATGGATGGATGGATAGATAGATATGTAGATAGATTTTTTTCATTGTTCCACGTATCCATTATACGCAACACATTCTGAAAATTTCATTATTTAATTTATATACACATATTTCAACTTAAATTACTTTTCCAGAATGGCTTAGTGTTTGGTTTTGTGTTCTATTTATTTGAAGGCTGTATATCATCTGACTGGGTCCTAAGTCAACTTATATTTGTTTCGAAGGTGTAAAAAGCCCCTAAAACGCTGTCCGCTGATGTTGATGTGAAGTAGCTTCTACAGTCGTTGATAAATGATAATAAAAATATCTATGATCCTCGAGAAGAAATCCAACCTGGATTAGTCTAATTAGCTGGCTGTAAAAGCATCCTGAAATGGTGGCCTTCAGCTTCAGGCTTCTTGTCCAGAGGCATGTAAAGCCGCTCCTACGGACTACGGTCCATTCATTCCATTTAATATTCCCTTAGATTGACAGAAATAACTCATTTCCTTTTGCACTCAATGTGTTCCTTGCTAGAGCCATCATATTCATCATGTTAATAGGTTCTGATTAAATTGTCCATGCTTCCTAATAGCACAATGATTTCAGAGCACACCCATGCCCCCCCTAAAGCAAATAATAAATCAAGAGTGTTTATACATTAAATAAACAAACCTAATCTCCATTTAAGTGCCTCATTTTACGGTGTAAACATAGCAGGGTTAAAGAACCGCCGCCTTCTTGCTCAACTTTTTTTGGCCGTGCTATGTCGGAATGCAAAATTTCTCGTTAAAATGTATTAAAAGAAAGAACTGTGTCTGGAGCTCAGTTTCAGCCATCGCGCACACGTTCGCACAGACTCTCCTTGTTTGGCTCGCGACTCGGCCGCTGGTGTACAGCCACATGCGGACACAGCCAAGCTTTGTTCTGCGGGCCACGGTGGTTCATCTAGCCCCTGTATCTTTAACTGAGCAAAAGAAAATTAAAAACAATCTCTCATACTCGCAGGCAGTTGGATAATATCGTCAAATCCCAATCCAAGGCCATAGGTGATTTGGAACCATCAGAGTTTAATTGAGATTGATGTCCAGCGTGTGGTCTGGACTCATTAGGAAACTGCACAGATGGTCCTGGAGAGGGAACATAGCTCCTAATTCAGTTGCAATGTGGAGCAATGCTAAAATGTGTTTTGGAGGTACGTGACGAGACCTGGATCTCTGACTTTGGGGTAAATGTGACAAATTGACGTGTCAAAAACACAGACCCGCATTTGGGAATGGGATGGAGGCTTTGAGGCCACGTAAACAAGCAGGAAATGGGGGCCACTTTGGGTTGGATTTGGCCTGACTCTACCTTACGTCATGCAATGTTTCTGCAACAATGAACTGCAGCTTTAAGAGAGTTTAGAGACTTTTAGAGACTTGAAAAATGCAGAAACCAGACCAAGCAATTTCAAGTGCATTACTAAAATAATTCTCTCATTATCTGTGATCTTGGCAGTTGACTTTAGGGGACGTTATTTCAACATTGCATCTTACTTGCATCTCTTACAGCGAAAGTAACTCAAGTCTGCTCTTGCATTATTAATATTTAGTTGTATTCAAAAAACACACTCCAGCCTCATGTAAATCTTATACACTAATTACCTCCTCAACAACTGCAAGCTGCATATTTCAACAGCTCTCAAACGTACCCAAAAGACCAGTTTAGGGCTTAAGAATGATAGGTAGAGTCTGAATTTGCTGCTTTTATGTGAAATAATTGGTTCTGAAAATCATGTCTGGACTGAGGAAATGTGACTCAATCAACTACATAAAGTTTCTTGGGTTTCTGTATTTTCAGGCAGAATTTGTCATAATTCATGTTGAACTCTTGAGCCCACAGTGGTGAAAACTTTTGTCATGATGCACACAGCCAAACATGCTGTTTTTGAAAAGTCTGGAAAATAATACACTAGTAAAGCTGCTTAAAATATGTTGCATGGAGCAAATGGCAATATAAATATGGATTTTTTTAACATTTGACCTGTGCAGAAAATTAATTCAAATACTTGTATGTCAGTCTCTCAACAGGGAATTGGAATCACAAAGAATTTAATGATTCCACATCCTCATAGCTATTCCAGTTTCTTAATGGTTCCATAAATTGTTATTTTAATACTCAAATCCAATTGCTGGAATTAGACACAACAATACCAAATATTTATTGTAATTTATTGTCATGAACTACTAATTCTGAAAAAACACATAATGCGTATCTTTAACTGCTCATTGTCATATAAGCACTAAGCAGCCATTAGTCACTCCACTGATTTAAGTACAATTATTTGCTGTATGTGTTTGATTCACTAAAAATAAATTGACTCGTTAGAATAATTTGTTCGGGAGTCAGTATACACTGGTTGTGCTGTATGTATGTGAATTAATAAAACAAACTGGATCATACGAATCATTTGTTGGAGAACCAGACTACAATATTTGCTCTGTATGTTTTTGGTTCACTAAAAAAAAAAAAATTCTCAGAGTCATTCTATAGGAATTGGAATACACTGATTGCACTTCACAAAGAGTCATTCGTTCACGTATCAGTCTATACTGGTTGCGCTGTATGGTTTCATTTACTAAAGAAAGTGGCTCATGGAGTCATTCATTCTGTAATTGAATGGTGTTAATAATGTTCTCAAAACTTAAGCACTAAAATATTATTAAAACATTGTTAATGGAACATTTTTGTTTCCTGAAACATTTTAGTTGGACGTTTGTCTTACATATTTTACATGCTACAACTTCAGAGAACATGCAAAAGTAACGTTCCCATAATGTTTGCAAAATGTTAAAATAGAATGCTCTCTTAACTTTTGCCAAAAAAAAACAAAAAAAAAACATTTTCATAACTTAAGGGGAATGTTGGTAAAACATTCTTTGAACATACTTTTTATCTGGGAGAACGGGTTTGCAAAAATCATCTACTAACTAAACGTCATTTGGTTCCGTTACTTTTTTAAAACATATTATTTAAAAGTACCATTTACTTCTCTATGTGTATTATGTTATAATGAGGAAAATAAACTCATTGACAGCCCAACTAAAGGCTCAATAGTAGTTAAGTAAGAATGACATCTGTAACCTACAGTAACTGTGTTACTTTACTCCTCAAGCGCCCCGAGTTATGTTATCTTCTGTATGATGGCTCTCATATATAACTTCGAGGCAGTCATGAACAATGTTATTTACAAACAAGGTTGCTGGATGGAAATGATGTAGTTATGGAGCAACTCAGACCCGAGGCCATGTGCGCACTACATTTCTGAGAAAGAGTTATGTTTCAGGATCTGTTTGGCATTTCAGGCATGGCAGGGTAGACGTGTTAAAGAAAATGCCTCTTGATCAGCCTCAACAAGCCTCGGATTCTTGGAGAAAACATGGCCCGTAGGCATACTCTCATGCTCTCTTTCTGAATAGCAATTTCATCTTGGATATTTGCCACATGAATAGTGCTATCAGTATAATGCCGACATAAATCTAATCCTGTGTCAGCTCAACACAGGCCGCTTTGTGCATGTCAGCTGTGGTCTTCACCTTAGGGATGGCTCTTCAGGAGAAATCTGTCTGAACGATAGGTGTGAAAGGCTTTTAGTGGGATACACACTACCTAATCCCAAAAGGCTCTCACCTCTTGGCTATCCTTGTGTCTAAATGGCCTTTCAACACATCTCATGAAAAGTGTAAAATACAAGTGATTTAGAGGGCTTGATTCCACATCTCTCCTTTATCCCGAACCGTCACTGTGCTTCAAAGCAGAGATAAAGAACTTTCAAGTGCAAATGGTGTTACAATTTCTGCTCTGTTTAGCCATTTAAAGCTGAAAGCCACGCTTGATATGTTTGCCAAAGCATGTGACAACTCATGCAATGTTGAACAAAGAGCTTCATTTGATTTACACTCTACGAAGCCAATATTGTCATTGACGGTTTCCATTAATGAGCAGTGAAAGGAATGCAATTCTTATTTCAATCCCAGTATTTTGCTGATACTCAATGGAGAACAAAAAGAGTTTTAACATCTTTGATAGCAGCTCATCCCCACTAAGGTTACAGAAAGTTAAACATATTAAGACAAATCTCTTCAAGATATCTTCAAAATGTCATTGCTTTAAGAATATATTCCCCTTAAGAAAACCACATATAAAATCATATTTGGAATTCAAGCATCTTTTCTTTTCTTTCTAGCAATTCCGCAATGAATTTTATTAATCAGTGTTTAATGTTTATAAGTTTCCAGATAAGAAGTATACACTTGTTTCTGCTTCAGTATGATTTAAAAATCACAAGTTTTGATTCAAGCTTAAAGGCCAGGGCTGACTATGTGTCTATTGACAGTTTTCTTTCTCCATTCACAGATTCTAATCCCACATGATATGTCTTCATTGCTGTCCAGTTGTCAGAAACCCAGTAACACCCGTCAACATGATTGATTCTGTAAATCCCATTGAAGGTGAAACTTACAGTGAAAACCTATAACTTAGAATTACCTACTAATGCCTTTGAATTAAATATATTACATTCTTGTCCATACGTGGAAAGTTATACCACCACTGAATGAAAATAAGCTCTTTATCTTACAGTAATAGGCCTACATCATTTGTCATCTAGGATATTATACAGGACTCTTTCAAAGCTTCAAAATGTCACAAAAAGAAACATAACAGGAATCTATATGACCTTTGCATTACATTCCCAGACTTCTGCAGTCATTCGGGAGCTTTGTGTGAGGAATACATTTTAATGTAAGCCATTATTCGTTATAAAATTCTTGCCAGCCATTGTCAATATCCATTTTTATATAAATCCTTCATGTAGGGTTTGAAGACAATTTGAATTCCAGTCTGCTCCTCACACAGAGCTTTTACAGGACTTCAAGACAACAACAAACAATGTTTGAGTTACAGTCACTCGACGCCTGTGTACCATGTACCGCTTCGGATGGGACTAACATCTCCATGTTTATTACAGAGGAGTGTGTGTTTTATAGATGTGGCCGTTACAGAAGGTCATCTGCTTTGTTTTCGTGGATCACGTATGACGTATATGTATTTTAGGCCTGGATTCACAGACAGGGCTTAGATTAAACCAGGATTTGACCTTAGTTCTTTTAGGAAATTTAAGTAGCTTTTAAATAATAAAAACAACAACATTACTGCTGTGCATCTTGAGACAAAACAATGGCAGTTTTTTTTTAAAATATGTCAGTGCAAGTTGCTTTCAGTTAAAACTAAACATGCATTTTAGTCTGGGACTAGCTTAAGCCTTGTCTGTGAAACTGGGCACAATTAACATTGATCAAAAACCAAGTGAATTCATTATTTTGCTTTATTTCAGGCAATGGTAATTTAAACAAATTTGTTTTTTCTTCCTCTAATTTCAAAATAATGGTTTTGTAAGCGTTATGCCAAATAATTTTATTCATACTTGCGCAGGCCCGGCTGCAGGATGAAATGACTGAGGGGGCATATGAAATTGTTAAAGGGGCTTAACTTTATACCATCAATGAACAATCAATACACACCGTGCTTTGGAATGACAGATTTTTAAATGCAGCGCTCCCTAAAACACTCCATATGCAACTGCACAGGTAACCGCGTAATAAATGATAAGCCAGCGTAATTTATTATGCATATATTAACCCTTTCACGTTAAGTTTAAAATATTCTAACTGACTCCCCAGGGTGAGTTTTATCAAGGCGACCGTTATTTTAGAACGTTCCCCTTTAATGTTTCCATGGCAACGCGTCATATCGTTTTTATTTAGTTTTTCCTTTTTTATTCAAAATATTCACAAACTTGCTTATGTAATCAACTATCTGATATTCCGATTCTCAAAAATGTGTAAGTGAGTGTGTTTGGTCGTTTTAAACCTTTATAAATAATCTTGGTCTTGATCGATAACGTGAGATGGGCGCCACCATGTTTCTTTGCGCCCCAGTTTAGAGAGTCCTGTCAGTCATCAGTTTCTCCCGAAATACATGTAAGAAAGTGGCCGGTGAACTGTGAGAAGAATAGAGTAAACTTTATAGTTACTTCCACTATGTTTGTCTGATATGAATAACACACGTTGGCAAATTATATTTGAATAGCTTGTTATGGCTGCTTCCATAGACATCAGTGTGAATTTTACAAACTTCAAATGTATTGTTTTACTAGTGCTTACGTGTATTTAAATGTCTGAATCCTAAAATAAACTTTAGGAGGTTGAAAACACTGCATAGTTGTGATATATGACAGCGCTGAGCTCGTCCGTCTCTGGCTCAGCGCCAACCAACGTGCGAAAGCACAGTTTGAATCTGGCAGTTATGTCACGTCACTCTAAATCCCACATATGGGACCGTACCGCTCAAAAGGTTAAACATTTCACTTATAACCATGAATACAAAAATGAAACTGAGGGGGCACAAATCAGATCTGAGGGGGCAATGCCCCCTTTTGCCCCCTCGTGGCACCGGGCCTGCCTGTGCATATTGCTGCATGAGGTCGCTTTAGTTTCCTGTCCTGCCTTGTAGAAATAAGATTCTTTTAAAACAAATTCTGATTCAGAGCTGTGATGAGATCTGTCATTGTCATGACAACCGTCTGCAGAGGAATGGGCCTGCACTGGTGTTATGAAAACCGTGAAACTAATTATGTGCTAAATTTAGTGGGAGCGTGTTGTGTGAAAGGCTCCTATAAACTGTAATTCAGCTGGGAAAGGAAACACCCTGGGAAGAGCGCAAAGCGTTTTGGAAGATCAGCTGTGCCAATTGCTGGCTACTTGCAATATGCCATACATTGTTAAAATGCTGCAGTGTTTTCATTGCACCAATGTGTGATAAGCGTTGTAAACTCCATATGTCAGGTCACTGTGACAACTGTTGTTCCCAACCCGTTAAACAGCTGAAATGAATTATCTTAAAGGAATAGCATATCCCAAAATGAAAAGTGTATATTATTTATCCTCATGTATCAGCATTGTGTGAGGAACAGACCCAATTTAGGTCATTCTTAATGGAAAATCTTTAAATTTGATCCTCCACCTCACATACTTGACTGACAACCAAAGTTTTTTTGTTCTGCCATTTTCTTGATCTGAATCTGAATGAAAATTAGATTAAAGGGCAATAATTAATGATATTTCAGGGAATACCTTTCATCCTGTTTCTCACACAACGCTATCATAACATGACTAATTGTATGGGCAACTTTTATAACACTCATCATAAAAAATGTGCTGATTTATTATATCTTTATATTGTCATTGTGCATAAAAAATATACTAACACTTTACTTGAAGCCTTTAAAAGTCTAAATATAATGTATGTTGTAATGCATTCTATATTTTAATAAATAATTGTAACCAAAGTTGAAATTTGAAGATTCCTTGTTACACCTGAAATTGGTTGTTTGCCATGTGTTTTAATGCATTGTATTTTCTCAAGGTGTAACAATGAATGGATAAGTATTATAATGTACTATAACTGTGGTTACCATGTTTATTGAGAGCACAAAATGCATTACAAGGCATAATTAATGCATTACAATACTTTTATAATGCATTATATAAATGCTTCAAGTAAAATTTTACCTTTTTTATACTTATTTTGCATGCATTGGAAAAATAACAGCTTTCTGCTTTGGAATAACAAAACTGTCCCTTTATGAAGCTTTATTGCGCACATATGGCATTCAAAAGAAAATTCATTCCTATTCATAACCTCAGAAGTACAAAACCTACAAAAAGTTACTGCATGTGACCTTTAGTAGCCTGTGTGTTTATACGCACACTTACAGATAACCTGATAAAAAGACATCATCTCGTTAAGCCTAAAAACGCCCTTGGTGAACAAAATCAACAGGAAGTCACCCATGTGCATCCACTTCCACATCTCTTCCTCCCCAGAGTTTATAAGCCTGGAGCAAAATTTAATTTCCACCTCATAAGTCTACCATAATGTGATACCGCTTCCACTAAATTACTCGGATAACCTTAATCAGCGCAGAGGTTAAAGACCTGAACCGTAGAAATGGTTTCAACTTGGTGTAGTCGGCACGATAATAGCTCTCTCTCCTCAGGCACAAACACAGACACCTCCGTTGCCTTAGCCAGCCCTGTTTTATTGGGAGTCTTCCAGGCCACCCGGGGGAATGTTAAGGGAGGACAGAGGCAGAATGATCCCCTTACCGGATGCCTGTCATGGCCCCAGGTTTTTCTTTTACCCCCTTCTCCTCCACAATCAGAGTCCTCTCTAGGCCTCAATAGATCTTTGTTAAGGCACCCAATGAGGACGTATCAGATTTCCCAGGCCTCTTGGCAGCCTGTGTGCTGGTCGGGATACTTGGGCTTTCAATTCTTAAAGGCTGCTTTTCAAAAGGCCTTGTTTTTCTTCCTGAAGGATGGAAAAAGGGGAAGGATTCAGTGTCTGATGCTTGATTCAAATCTCCAGTCTTATCGGAGGAATTTTATCGAGTCATCATTATTTTGTACTTCCTATGTGGGCTGATATGGAATCAGTCACAATGCATCATTACTAGAATGAAATTCTCTCAATACCAAGTACAAAGAATCCATGTTGAGTTTCAATTTTAAAATGGGGGGAAACAATGTGACATTTTAACAAACTATAGAAGCCACTTGTGTAACTTATGTGTCATGGTCAGTTCAGGCAAAGATAGATGAAGTGTGGATCTAATCGCAAGCAGTTTATATTTATTAATATTCAGTAATATTATCAATCTGACTGCACTGACACTATCGGATAAAAACAAAACCTGAGCTGGATAATGACTTTATTGTCTTCTGTAGAGCTGCTTTATGGCTGAATGAAATTCGTTTAGTATTTTATGAACTTTGCAACTTCGACACTATGGAACTGAAATGAATCAACATTGAACTGACTCAAGCTAACTAATGACACTATAGTCTGTAGATCTGTAGAGATGTGAAATTAGATAACTATAAGTTCTCAGAACTTTGGCTAACATTCTGAACAAACGTTCTTAATAGTTTGTTTAAAGTAATTTGGTCTTTAATTTAAAAATAAAATAAAAAAAACGTTAGAACAAAAATATTTATTCATCATTCATGGAACTTTTTTTAGTTGGACGTTAGTCAAACATTTTTATTCAATGTTACTACTTGTATTAGAATGTTTACAAAACATTCAAAAGTAACATTCCCATAATGTTTGCAAAATGATAAAATGGTATGTTCCTACTACATGAAACTGAATAATGACACTATTGCCTTCTGTAGAGCTGCATGCTTTAGTTTAATTGAATTTGTTTTAAAAAACGTTATTTTCCTGTTTATTACAGTGAAGCTGTGTTGAAACAATCTGTATTGAATAAAGTGCCATAAATAAATGTGGCTTGACTTGATGTAAATATAAGCATCTGCACTTAGAAAAAAGCCTCAATATGATTTTATATAGAAGTTTAGGGTTCTTGACTAAATTTTAAAGAAGCCTTTATGCCAAAAAGGTTTTATATAAGAAGAAATGTCTTAAATTGCATAATACATTTATGTTTAACAGATTATTTAATTTTTTTTCTTCTGATAAAGAATGTTTACAAGCTGTTTAAATTATAAAATTTAATACAAATAAAATTTAATTAAAACTAAATTAATTTAAACTAAATCCATAAAATGATCCCATTTCTTTAACCACTAAAATATTCTATCCTGAAGCGTCTTACAGAACCCTTTAAGGTTCCATATAGATCCTTTTCTTCTAAAAGTGTACACATACACATATCTGTTTTTTATTCTATTCAGGAAGACCTACATCCTATCTCTGACATGCCTCCAATCTATCTTTCACCATCTCCCTATAATTCTTATTCTCCCTCCATATTCCCCCTCTCTCTGGTGTCTGGCAGTGGATCAGTGCAGCCCATCTTGAAAGCTACTCTGCTCCGCTTAGTGAATTCACCCTGGTTCCCCATCATTAACTTGTGCTAGCTCTGGAGAGCACATTCTGAAAGCAAAGGTCTCCCTCTCTCTCTCTGCCTCTACAACAGCTCCTCTCCCTCCTCTTCTCCTCCTCCAGTTCTTCTCGTGTCCCTGTGGAAAACAGACGCTGAAGAGCTGCCCATACGCTCCCTCGTTCATGGATAGTTTGGTGGGGTCTGTAAGGCTCACAGGAAACTGATAAATCTAAAGCCAATGCTTAATGTCCCGGGTGGCTTCGGACCCTCAGGGCAGAGGCATGCAAAGACTCTTGGGATTTTGGAAGCTCAGAAAAAGAGATTTGGGGGAGATTTGTCCCGTGGTCCCGCTAATGGCAGTCACATATGTGCAGGAAAGGAGAGATTATCCTCTTCATTTCCACTTTTTTCTGCCAAATTAGAATAGACCTTATGTAGCCCTGCTCCTTTTCAGCGCTGCACTCGTTGCGTTCTGTCTTTCGGTTTGTATTTCCACAGCATGAAGATAAGATCTTATGGATTTATGAATGCAACGCTCATTTTAAAATATTCCTGGTCTAATGAGATTTGTTATGACATCTGCTTCAAACATTACAATGCTCATGATAACTTAAAGCTACAATATGTTTAGTTTTCTTCATCACTATGGGTCGCTAACCCCTTAGAACAACAAAGGCGTAGATTGATGACGCATAAGAAGAATTATGGAACTTGTCGTCATGCTGATGGATCTAATAATGTTTATGGATGAGTGAATACATTGATGTTTTTAACATGACTGTGGTGTGAAGCAGGTCGCGATTGCTAATGAGAGACCGATTTCAGCGCCACACGTGAGTCCCGCGGATATAAAGGAATAAAGACATTTAATTCTACCGAACTTCCCACAAGTGCAGAATTACTCACACAGGTCAGTTTATTAGACGAATTAAACTTGTGAGGGAACGCAGCACTGTTTCACTTGGCCTACACCAGTGGTTCCCAAACTTTTAACAGGCATGTACCCCCTGAGACATTTTAGATCTTCCGGAGTACCCCCGACACCACCAATTGTTACCAACAAGTTTTTTATTTATTTATTAATATTTATTTTTATCAATTTTGTCGAGAATAGTTAATAGAATCATAAACATATGATACAAATCTCATCAAAAGTCAACATATGATACAAATGTGCTGAATATAATGATTTTAAACAGATATGCACCCAATCTCACACACAATAGGCCTACAACACATATCCAACATCTCATTAAAGCTCTCCATCCACATCACCAGTTTAATCAATGTGAGGGATGTGCCTGGATCTTCTTACATAATGCAGTGATGTTAGGCCGAATTGGGGACAGTTTCAGTCTTATATCATTTTCCACAAACAGTCTGTACCTATACTTGGTCTTAAGGCAGACCAAAGCTGAGAATCCAGTCTCACATAAATACGTTGTCATCATAAATAAATGGCATCAACATATAAAATCATCAACCTAAATAAATGGCATCAACGTCTTAATCGCTCGGTTTGCCAGGTCCGAACTTGAAATATAAATTCTCAGAAAATGCATTTAATACTGAAACGTCTGTTTATATATCCACACTCCCTTAATAAAGCTCCAGACATTAGAAAAATATCAGTCTACACATGCGTTTTATATTTAATATGAGGGAAATACACGATACATGACACAAAAAATCTTTAACTTTTAGGTGGCAAAATATGTTTTAGTAATTCTATGAACTACACTGCGCAAAACAAAAGTAATACTACCCACCGGATGAGGGTCGGCCTCCACAGAACATAAAATATTATTTTTATTTAATTTTTCGAGTTCGCATTTATGAGGGAAAAAACAATGTTACGGACGTGACAGTTCTCCGTTACGGACATGACCGCTCTGAAAGCGACTTCAGAAAGCACAGAGCCTTTCTTTAAAGTAAATTTCGTTTTTTATTAAATGTATCTTAATTTCAATTAATGTTTCATCAACCAATTTCCTGGATTTAATAAATAAGAATAAATATATAGTAGAAAATAGATCATCATGACACGGAGCGTGAACTGGACTCTCGTCTCATAAATGAACCGAAACTCAGCGTATAATGTACTTCACAGACTTGAGAAATATACAGAAAGCTTGATGTCTACTTTAAACAGAACATTTAAAAATGAAAAACAGACTGCTCTCTGCTTATGTAATCCGTATGAAATCTGCATTTCTCTCTGGCGCGTTACTGTGAAGATTGCGAGTCAGCATCGTCAACTTCATCTTGAAGCCGACACACTGAAAAACCTTGTTTATTAATAAACAATTAAAATCTCTCCTTGCTATATTTTACATATTCATAATCATTACTTTTGCCGGTTCTTTGTGGCAGCTTTAAGATACTTTATTGGGAGCGCCACCCTTGTTACATGAACGCGTCACCACTGCATCAGCACCGAAAACATGATTTTTTTTTTTTAAATCTAAAATAAAAAATCATGATACGAACCGAATTGTAGGTTTGGTCTATCGTTACAGCCTTAACTAGTGATGGGGACGAGACCGCCAATGCCGAGTCCGAGTCAAGACCAAGTCTTTGAAGGTACAAGTCTGAGACAAGTCCGAGAAAAGCAGAAATCGGTCTCGAGACCGGACTCGAGTACTACATCACTAGTCAAGCGCAAACCAGTACAGAAGTAATCAATACATTATCAGGGAGGATCATGCCTTTTTTCACAATCATTTTGGAGGGTCATAGAAAAAATTATTGCTGGCGAAGAGAGGGTCAAGTCTTTTTTGACAACAGATCTCAAAACTCCTCCGGTAACCCCTTAAATAAAAAACGAACAGTCCCTTAAATCTTTTTTCGCGTACCCTCTGAAATCAGTCCACGTACCCCTGGGGGTAAGCGTACCCCAGTTTGACAACCGTGGGTCTACACTATCACACTAAACAGCATTTGAGTGTGTTGAAAGTTATAATGTTATTCTATGTGTTAGTTTGTTGGCTGTATGAGACTAGCAGTAAGCTAGATCAACATTAGAATAACATAGAGATCATATTCTAACATTTCATCATGCTGAGCTATATAACATTGATTTGTTTTATGTACATTTGCTCAGCTGTCTAATAAAGTGCATGCAAGAGTGGCGTCTCTATCAAGTCGAAGTTTGTCGCGGACGCTAGCTCTCGGCATCTCAAAAACGCCACGCTGATATTGATCCTCGTTTTAGTCCTCCTTTTGTCCCAAATTCTGCTTGCCATGGTCCATAATGTTTGAACGAAACAACAACAGCGTGAGAGTGCCGCTAGACGTAACGCAGTTGTCCACGTCTGTCGCCATGGTTACTATGGCAGTACGAGGGGAAACCATGATAATACGGATATTACGTCATTGACAGGCGACAAGTGAACTTGGATGAGCCATTATTTAAAATTAGAATTTCTCTGAACCTCCGATTGTATCCGTCTGAAAGAAGAATGTCATATACACATAGGATGGGTTATGGGTTATACACAATATGGCGGATTAAGTCCTTCCTTTTTAATAAAAGAGCCAATCGTTGATTGGTAAAGTCACTGCGCTACTGCAGCTGCCGTTAGAAGCTCAATTTCCCATAGAAACTTGAGACTCACGCTTAGGACTGCATATGCGTATTGGCTGATCTATCCTGAAAAACAAGCTCTTTTAATGCTATTTGAGCATGAGAAATAACAATTATGGGACAGTTCATGTCAGATTGTCTTGCTGTTTTGAAATATGTTATTTAATTGTCACTTCGGCAAGCAGTTTTTGAGACTTCAGGATCTCCCCCATTCAAGTACATAGGACTTGGTCTTGGATGCCCAAAATCGCTGGCTGGAGGGTTTACAAATATGGCCACCGATTGAACAGAATTTCTTTGAAAGGGACTTTGGTCAGACTCTCTACAATGTCAAAGTCTCTACTGTCACTTTTGATCAACTTAATGCATCCTTTCTGAACTAACCTCTTATCAAGCGTTTTTATAAAATTCCTTTCTATTAAATATCTAAATTAATAAAAAAGTTTAAATTGTCAGTGGATTTATTTTTGTTCTAACTTCCTACCTAAACCATTCTTTGAAAGTGTAAAAAGTAATCCCAAACTGCATTTCAGTGTTACTGTCAATCAGAACAACAACATAAAAGAGACACAAGCACATTTCACCCCATGCTACACCCAGTAATGGCAGTACTGGCAAGGTTAAGAAGTGCATGTATCCTGTGGTATCAAGCCCCTGTCAAGTACACAAAGAGCGAGTGTCTGCATTCTTGCTCTCTTAAGTACAGCACAAGTGCCAAAACAGAGAAGAGAGGGTGGAGGGGGGGACGGCCGCTGAGAGACAAGACAAAAATGCAAATCCAGACAGAGATGATTGGTAACTTCCTCTATGCTTCTGGCAGCTGCATTGAGGACTGCTGTGCAGAGGGAGGCGAGTTCCAGCCAAGCTACTTTAATGACGATTCAAGACAAAAGTGTTTTCTCCATTCAGCTTCTCATGCATTATAAACAGTGCAGGGACGTTTTGTTTGTGTGTTTAGGATTTTTTTGTCCTGCAGCTGAGTCATCTTAATCTTTTTGTTTGTTGTTCCTTCCATCTGTGAGCAAGGTGGGCTGTGTGTGTGTTTGTGTGTGTGTGTGTGAGTGTAATTTTTATATATATATACATATATATATATATATATATATATATATATATATATATATATATATATATATATATATATATATATATATATATATATATATATATTATTATTTTTTTTTTCTGACAGAAATGTCAGAAAAAATAACTGGATAATGTCCGGGTAATACGTTGCCATTACTTATTATTATTATTATTATTATTATTATTTTTAAATATATATATATTTTTTATTGTTTTTGGGTTTCACTCAAATGTCAGAAAAAATAACTGAATAATGTCCGGTTTAGCTCCCATTACTTTTTATTTTATTTTCACTGTGTAAAAATATATTTTGTAATTCATACATTTTACATATGACAGGATTTTATAATAATCTAAATACTTAAACAGCAATCTTTTTAATTGTTTTTAATATACGTTCCATTTTAAAATCTATATTTACATATTTATACTTTTATTCTTCATTTTATTTTTCATTTAACCAACTTTTTTATATGATAATATATAATTATAATTATATATTTTTATAATATATTTTTTGTATGATGAAATCATATAACCAGACAAAAAATAACAAAAATTAGTAAATAAATTAAGAAAAAAATTACAATTAATAAACAGATATTCTGTTCATTGTTATTTTAAAATATTTTTATTATGATATGTAAATTATTATTATATTATTATTGTTATTATTACTATTCTCAAATTATATGATTCCACTGTACTCAACGTCAAAGTCAAAGCATCCAAAAAGCAGCCAGAATAAAATATATGTCACTTCCAAAATAAATGTTTCTTATTTTTATGATCACTTTGTGAAAGAACGGTACACATTTCCTTACTGCTGATAGATTTATATACAGCTGTGTAATCATCCCACCCTGAACTGTTAGGTAATAAAAAGAACTGATTCGCGTACATTCATTACTCTTGACATTTAATATGTTCTTGTGATTGTACAGGGAATTTTGCCTATTAAATGCGATGTGCTGTAACCCGGCGTTATGTTGCAACTTGCCCCTCTTCACCTGGCTTTTTCTGGCCTTTCCGAGTGCTGAAAGAAACCCATTCAAGAACTTAAACCAACAGGATCTCCTGTCCAACGTCCTCCCACAAACATATCTCTGTTTGCACGTGTAGAAGTTTATTAAAAAAAGAAAAGCCAGCTCTCCAGTCTGCATGACACTAGCTGGCTAATTTTGCACATAGTCAAACTAATTACCAAACAGCATGTGCGGCAATTTGAGGCAGGACCTTTCCCAGGCCCCTCACATGGTTCCCCAGTCTTCGTTCTGCCAGCTTCGTAGCCCCGCTAGGCCTCAAACAACAGCTGCAGACCTCTGCAAACATCCGGTGTGGAAGAAGGCGACAGCTAGTATAAAGGAGCGATTGATAGCAAAAAAAGGGGCTTGGTGGAACGCTTAGGAATGCATGCCGGGTTTACAACTTAATTTAACTCCAGAGGCCTGGGCTTCATTCTTCTGCTGGCTACACTTATTGAGGAATGGATACAAAAAAAACCAACAACAACAAAAAAAAAAAAAGTGAGATTCGAATGCAAACCCGTTATTGCCCAGCAACCACGAAAGGGACACAGAACATTTGCATACCGAGAGTTTGGTCTCGCCTGGATTAGCTTTTCATCTTTTTCGCAAACTCAAATTTATAGTTGTAGTGTGTCTTTGGAGGATGCAGTCTTTATTTAGGTAGTCATTTAAAAAAAAAAATCATATTTGCATTTGTATGTTCTGAGCTATAAAATGTTTATCCGTCAGCTTCTGAGAGAAACTTCCTAGAAAATGAAAGCTGCCAAATTTAGAGGTGGTGGGCCGAGTGAGAGTTTCTTTAAATGTCCTCTTTACAGGCTCGAGGGTCTTTCTCTACTCTTTTATTCATTGACTGCATTTGCTCATGTTCAGTCAAGTCACAGATGCTACATGTCGTCTGTTGTTGTTTTTATAAATCCCCTCTTTTTACACCGAGAATGGTTAAGCAGAGTTTTGTTCACAATATGTTATTTCTTCGTTAGCTTTGCAGGAATGCAAAGGAAAAGGTTTCCCATTTTACTATTTAATATCACTACATCATTTCTCTCCTCTCAGAAATAATTCCTACTTTAACTTCCATGCACTTTCTTGTATGCTACATGTAAACATATAATTTACAGGAATTATATGAAATGCATCACTGAAGAAGTAACACTTACTGTTTGAATATGCATTCTGTCATAAAATATTTGTTTAAGAGACAGTATTCCAACACTACTTATACAAGTTTCTCATTTAATAACATAATTTTCCTCAAGATGTGCTCAGAGTGCATGTCAAGTACGAAGAATTTTTTAAAAATAAACTCTTTAAAATATTGGCACAATATATATAAATATGTCTATTAAGGGCAATATTATTTTCTCCTCTTCGGCAGCCTTGGTTCCAGAAATATTTTTTCCCATTCATTTTCTCCATAGATAAATCCATAATAAAAAGCCTTGAACTAAACCAACAAGTACTGAGATGAATCACAATATCCCAAATGCTGACTTGAAGGAAAAAAGGATATGAAAATCCATAAAAATATAAATTTAGATTCCTTTATGGAAATGAACATCTCAACCCATCAAGCAATGAATAACGAATTTGAATTAAAAACCTTAAAGTTTTTTTTTTTTGGTGTAAACCATCTTTACTCAGAAATTGCTATTACATTTCACAAACAAAGAATCAGCAACACCAAGTTAAAAATCACATTTTTATAGAAAAACTGAAATGGTATTTTCTTACAATAATCTTTATTTATTTACTTTTTTTTTTACAGTGTGGAAACAATATATTTTCACAATACACACATATACATATAACTTCCAAATATAACTATATAGTCTTCATATATAATCTTCCAGACAAAGTTTACGGACATGTAACAAGAAACTCAGATATTAAAAAATGCATGTATCTTTTCATTGCATGTTTTTGAAAAGCAGCAGAGAGACCTGTCAAAATATGAGGCATGCTTGACCAGTCATGCCTGACGTGACCACCAGCGTGGGCTATTTAATGCATTCATTCAAAAGATGTCCTTGTAAATCCATTGTGGG
This sequence comes from Siphateles boraxobius, assembly GCF_051911475.1. Lineage (NCBI taxonomy): Eukaryota > Metazoa > Chordata > Actinopteri > Cypriniformes > Leuciscidae > Siphateles > Siphateles boraxobius. The sequence goes on from NW_027509175.1 coordinate 11,034,792, forward strand.
AGGAAGGGAAGAGGAAGGAAAGAAGACTTCCTCCCTGTGGAGTGGATATTAACACTGGCAGCTGGTGGGGTAAAGGAATTCTGCTGGAATGCTGCAAAGACGCTGTTACACAAGCATTGCTGCTACATTCATTTGGCCCACCCCATGTTTCATTGCTTTCTTCTGCACCTCTATAAGGGGAATATAGCATGCTCTTGACATAGACACGAGGGTTTACCTTGCACTAGCAGAGCTTAAAATTTAATAGATAAGTTGAGCCTATAATTTAGATGATATATTCTTGACTCAAAAGCAAACATGAATGTTTTAATTTCATGATGGGCTTCCAGCTATTGACTGATTTAGCTACATCATAAAAAAAGAAATGCATCATGCTGCAACTGTCATTGTGCTACATATGGTTTCTGGATGGTTACTCATGCAAGACCTGAACAGGTTTCTGAAATCACTAATCCTTGAAATACAGTTTCAATTCTCTGATAAAGATAAAGTATCTACTAACTTCTAGCCCAGCAAGCATTTTTGCGATTTAAAAGATGTTAATAGCCATCCAAACACAGCCCTGACGTCTAGGCTGAAACAAGGATAATTTGGGCTGTCAGTGCAAATTTAATATGTCTAACCATTGCCCAAGAATAGATGAACAGGTTACGCATAGAAAATGTCAAAGAAATGAAACCGAACACCTTGCAATCACTGTGGACTTTGCTTGCATGATGGAATGTCATACATCTCGCAAGTTATTTTGGCAAAAATGACATGTAACCAAATTCAAGGTTATTTTGGGTAGAATTGGGTTACTCATAGCTGGAATATACCGGGTCTACAGTTTCTCCTAGTTGGTGAAATGACAGCTATTACTTGCTGGGATGCTATTTTAGAGTGATTTTGAACTGATGAGACATGACCTAAAATTGGGGTCTGTCGCAGAAGGCAGAACAAAATTCAGTGCTAAATGGAAATATAATGCACCTAACTATAGTTGTGCATAGTTGGAATAGTATGGTTATGTCATGGTACAATTAAACATGCCTATGAAATATGTGTTCTCATGTTCAAAAATGGCTAGCAATGGAATAGATTATAATGTAGAAATCTAAAGATCTAGACATGCATCAAGTTAACATACAGTTTGAGTGCAAATGGATATACTGGTTGAACATTCAAAGTCGATGAAATTTTATGGATACAGTACTAGAGATTTTACCGTACTAGCTGTCTGACAACTTCAGTCATTACTGAAGCAACACCTCTAAACATTTCCAAAAGTAAAGTAAAAGTAAAAGTAAAAGTAAATTTATGAAAATTATCAGTTTATTTAAAATGAGAGATAGATAGATAGATAGATAGATAGCTAGTTAGTTAGTTTTAGATTGACCAAAAGTGACTGTAAAGACATTTATAATGTTTTATATTTAGGATTTATATTTAAAATAAATGCTGTTCTTTTGAAATGTCAAAAAAAAAGTAGATGAATAATAGCTGCAAATTCAGCTTTGCATCACAGGAACAAATTGCATTGTAAAACATATTCAAGTAGGAAACAGTTATTTTTAACTTGTAATGATATTTCACAATATTACTGTTTTATACTTTTGATCAAATAAATGCAGCCTTGGTGAGCATAAAACATTATTTTGAAAAAATGAAAAATCATACTAACCCCAAACTTCTAAATAGTAGTGTACATATGTAATATAACCTCACTAAACAACTACTTCCATATCTCCCCGTATCTGAATGCTCTTAAAAATGCCAAGTCTTTCTCTCATCTAAATCCCTCCCTCTTTTCCTTCTGTTGAGTTCAGCGCTGTGTAGAGGACATCAGCCTCCTTAAGCAAGCTGGGACAAACATTGTGAAAGCCATTCCATCTGATGGGAGCCAACAGTGGTAATTTCTCCATCTGATTTGTGATGTGCAAATGAACCAGTGGTGAAGTTTGTTGAGGCAGATACTGCCAAAGACATGAATAAACAAATTCTTTCACATCCTCCAGATTAAGGAGTAAAAACACTCAGTTTTCCAAGCGAATAGAGCATTTAAAAGTGTGGCGTCTGAAATAGGATTTACATGGACCTAAAGGTCAACTGCAAATTATTAATTTTGATAGGTGAATTCACAGAGTTTCAGTGCAAAAACAGCATTTTATTCACTAACTGGGGAACCAGTGAAGGGATATTCACTCATAAAAAACAAAGAATATGGCACTAAAACAACACATACAAGCAAATATAGAGTGATTGATTCTAAGTGAATTCTCCCCTCAATGATTTAGAATGCACTTTAATTTACTAGATAATCTGAGCATGATGAATACAAAAAAAAAAGCATAATGCTAAAGGCAAGCCACTGGAGGAAAAATATAAAATAAAATTGTGTCTCAGTAAGTCCTATTTTATTGTTGAGACAGCCTGCGTCAATCTTTGATCAATATAAATAGGACCCTTAGAAGCAAAGGCAGGTCTGACAGAAGGTGAACATGACAGGCCTAATCTGTTTCAAAGAACTGATAACTTATAGCGGTCTCAGAGCTCTTACGAGCTTCTCAAGACAAATCTTCTCAAGATGCCACCAAACGACGCTGTCAGGAATATCAATCCTGTCTGTCATAAAGTAATATAATAACAATAATAAGATAGTGAGCAATTATCATTTAAAGACTAGGAGTGCCCTTGTTGAACAAGTACTGAAGTATACCTGCAAAGTACACACATATTTACTTACTAATAATTTGCAATAAAATGAATTGTTTAAAAGACGGTCAAGTTCATTATTTCAGTACTTTCAGTTTTAAATATTCTCATTTATTTTATTAGTTGTGTTTAACCATAACTATTACTAGGGGGATTTGATCAACAGTTTGAGCTATGGACATGAATCATATCTCAAATTCTACTTGTCGAGGTGTGCTATCAAATTTATAATTTTTCCCTGGCAGGTGAACAATGGAAAATACTTACATGAAAAAGACTTACATTTAAAGAGGGACCCAAGACATATAGGGTATGTTTACACGAAAATGATAAAAAAAAAGTGTTTCCTTAGCTTTTTTTTGTGTACAGGCCACAACGTTGTCAAAATGAACCTCGTTCACACAGATCTGTCAAAACGACTAAAATGCTGTATTCTGCTGCCAGGCCAGTAGTTGGCGATGTCTCTTTATATAACACTTACGCCTATAGACTGAACACTAATATGTATGCGCATGACATCACTGTTTACACAAATTCGATTTTTGTAGTTTACACGGAGACAATATCGCTATTGTTTTCAAAAACGATTTGAAACCCGTTTTCAAAAGTTTGCGTTTTCAGGCCCCTATAACGCTGTTATCGTCTAAATGAACAGACAAAACAAGACTAGGACTATCATATAGAGACTAGGAGATGAGAAATGGATCACTTTTACTATGGTATTATTTTCCGTAATTAAACTGCTTTTACATAGTAGTCTATGAAATGTCTCACTCCTCTAGCTCATGTAGAATGAATGTATCAATCATGTATTTGTTATAGAATGTTGTATTTATTCCTGAATAAATTATACAATTGTACAGAGTTTCATTCCACACCATCTTAAAGCCCACGGGCAGGATTTGATTAAACTATTTATATACACTGATCAAATTGCTTTCTTCACCTTCAGATTGAAATAATTTCATAGGCTAATGTGATATAAGATTTCAACAATCCAATTAATACAGAAGCAAAACAGCCAAAAGGCACATACCATTTCGGCACACATGATAAACATTTCCATTTCCCCTCAGTAGTTGATTTACACATTCAATTACTTTGCCGGTCTCCACATGTATAGAGAAAGAGTTTGAATTAACAGTAAAAGAGATCCATTTGCCATCAAGCAGCCCATCATCACAACGTTAACAACTAGCGGTTTCATTAGCGCCCCAGTAAGAACATCACAGGATTCTGGCATAACAATATAGGTAATTTCCTCTCACAGCAGTTTTCAATTAAAAACGATTGTAATTATGATAATTATCATTTGTCAGTAATTTTGCTGGAAGAGGCAGTTACTATGTCTTGTCAGCAGAAGCCGTTTCTCCAGATACCACTCCTTTTTTAAATACATTTGGCTGCATGAATATGTTTGTCGTCTTCTGATAAAAACATATTTTCACAAATATTTCGATCAGTATTTTTTATTTTGCTATTATCGCTATTAAATGGAATTGCATGTCAGAATGTCCGAGCATCTGCTTTCACTACAACAAAGATTTGTATTACTAAGCTCCAAAAGGGACATCATTTATTTATCAATCAAAAATGGCGTAAATTTGCAATTCGCACAAAGTTATCATATGACTGCAGAACACTTAAAAATTAGTGCACAAGTCATATGGATTTATTTTATGATATTTTTGTCAACTGTGAAGTTTGGGAGTGCAAATCACATTTATTTTCATTGCATGGAAAAGAGCAGCACGGATATTCTGCATAACATCTTGTTTTGTGTTCATGGAATAGCATTTTTTATCTTAAAGTAGACTAAATATTCGTTTTTGAGTGAACTATTCAACGAAAGCTCACATATGTCCTAAATTAAGTCATTATAAAGGAACAAGGAAGGTCTTCAACGGTTCTCTATTAATAGCCATTTATGCTGGTTTCCAGGTGGACAAAATCAATTCATTTTTGAAGTAGGGGAGTCCCTGAGAAAATAAAGCTCTTTCCTGCTGAATACCTCTTTCCATAGAGAGTATAGCAGGGCTTTCCAATCAGCCTCACAGGTGCAAGAGCCTAGTGGGGTCAAAGGTCATGGGATAGCGGTCTCATTTGGCACACAAGAAGTCGGCAGCCATTATAAAACTGTTGACCCTGCGGTGTTCCTACTAATAATGTGCTGTATGAAAGTGGAGGTATCCTGCAGTGGCTTCCTGGCCCTTCCCGCTTGGAAAGGCATTGTGGAGTGAAAGGACGGGGAGGTGGCAATGAAGTCTTTCACACTTTCTCATAAGAGAATAGTGTGCATGAATACATATATTCTACTCTGCTGCTGACAAGAGAGTCCTTCTACTGTTCTCGAGGGAGTAAACCTATGTTTCACATTATCCAGTTGCTTATGGACACGCCGTTTCTTTAACTATGGGCACTTTTGTCTTATAAACTCTCTTAAATCACTATTCATAGTTTATTTAACCAACAAAATTCATGATATATTAACATTCTGTGGTGGGAATGACATACGTGACTAGCATTTTGGTTCTAGCAAAAAGGTTCAATGGGGTTCTATATAACCCTAGAGTTCTTGAATGAATTTTAAAGATCCATTTATGCCAAAAAAGTTTTAAATAAGGAGAAATGTCTCAAATAATTGCATTATACTTTCTTGTTTAATGGGTCATTTAAAAAGAAAAAGGTTCTAGTGATAAAGTATGTTTACAAGCTGTTTAATTAATCAAATTTAATTGAAATACAAAATTTAATTAAAATAAAATAATTTAATTGAAACTAAATTCATTGCTTGCAAACCAATAAAACATACAAGTCCTGGTTTTAAATTGACTTTCATATCAGAAAAAGCAGAAAAGGAACTTGGTCATAAAAGTTAGTACGAACTCCAGGATCAAAGACAACATGGGTATTTCTATCCAAACATGTCTGGTCCATCAGAACCAAACATTTGATATCAGAAATAAACATGCAATCTGCAAAGTGATGTACCTGCAGTAGACAAAATGTATGCTTTTTCCAGCGGACATCAGCTCTTCACTTCCATTTGGAAACTGTCCAATCCTGTTAAGGCCTTGAATGGTTGTTTTCCTGAGCAATCAGAGAATTGCAGGAAACGTTCGGTATAGAAGCACTAAATTCGGACCCCTGATCTGCGGTACTCTGTGATGTCTGTACCTCAAATATATCTCTTATGTTGACAAAGTGGTTAGAAAAGCTCTTGGTATATAATTCTTTAAAAGATGTCATAAAATATGTGTGGATTTATATATATTTATAGGCTTTGGGGCAAAATCCATAACAAAACGCCACAGGTTAGTTTTCTTTACAGCTTCCAGGGGTATCTGGAAATCAGAGATCATATTCTACATTCTTTCCACAATATGATAAAACTTATCTTTATATAATATATTCACTTATCCCCCACTTAAGCTCCTAAAACCTCTTATCTGTCAATGGTTTATCTGTTTTACATCCTTCAGAGCACATGTGTGGGATGCATTGCAAGTAAAATTGATTTCATCTTGGCCTAAGTCCCGTGACAGAATCAAAAGCTTAGGTTAAAAAACCAGCTCATATGACCTCGGTTCTCCATGAAAGACCACCAGGACTTTAGGAGGAGACCCTTAGCTTTGAAGAAACCCTAGGTTGACCCCAATTTCCCTTCTTAAAGTCCTTGGCCTTTGTCCTTCCTTGTTAACCATGGCTACAAAAGTGGCCCTGACCAATGAAGCACCTCACAATGTGTTTATAATTCAGAGCTGGAATAAAGGCCTGTGGAAAATAAAAGTGAAGGGCTGAAGGTCTTTGATTGAAGAGGAGATGAGGGCAATCTCTTAAGACCTTGAATTTCAAAACTGGAAAGTGTAGAAATCTCTGTAAAACAGGAGAGAAGGGTCAACATTGGTTCTAATCGTAGACAGATGAAGCTACTCCTTGCTGAATTATCTATTACAAATCCAATCATTTTAAAGAAACATTTATCCATAAATGAGAATTTCATCATCGTCAAGTTTGTCTTGATTGGTTTTACAAGTTTTTATTGTGCTTTTGTGTCCTTTTTGTTCTCTTTGGGGATCCTGGAGATTGTTCAGAATTTCTCATTTTATGTTTCACATCATAAGAAATTTATATTTTTATTCAGCAAGGATGCATGCAATACATAAAAAAGCGGCAAACAAATTTATAATGTTATACTATGTATCATGGTTTCAACAAAAAATAAATAAATAAACAGAACTGTTTTAAAGGGGCTATGTTTAGCTTTTTACTTAAACACATCTTTAAGATAGAGTTTTCATTTGTACATTTATGAGCCAACCATAATGTAATAGAAAGAATGACACCTTAATGTCCACCACGGTTGCCTCTATCAGCCTGTAGGCTCAAGTGACCTATGGCTAAGCCACGCCCTCTCCGATCACTCGGACAAACAATCAACATTCGGTGACAGGCGCTATGGCAGGAGGCAATTGATGATTTTTTGAGATAGAAATATTATATAGATATAGAGTTTGGTAGAAAGTTGTCTAAAATATTGTGCTTCAATATGTAATTAATAGTTCATGATCAAATTAAATATGTACAGGTCTAAGCTGCATACGTTTCCAGGACAAGCCTTTTTACCATCTTTACCAAGAGTACCTCTCCGTTAGTTTGGTGCTACAGTATTTACATGAATCATTCAGCACAACATTGCTAACATTTGTTATCTTGGTTATTTACAGATACGTTAATGACGCTAAGTGACATGATGTACAACGCAGCTAGAAGCTAACGTTAATGTTTTCTAATGTTAGGCTAACGTTACGTTAGATATGTTAAAGATAACATTCAAATACGTTGTTGACTTATCTAAGAACAGATGTAGACATCCTTGTTTAATTTATCCACGTTTAGTTGGTGTTGTAGTCTACCGCATAACACCGTCGCCCAGCCTCTCGGGATACCTAGTGTCGGAGTTGCATGTACTCCATGCACACCGTTTGACCATTTTAAACTTAAAATGACAAGAAAAAACATATAAAAACGAATGAAAACTGACTAATTGTAATGCATTTCAATGGACGAGGAAGCAGAGAATGTCAGAGTGTATGGGTTCGCTATGCGCACTGTGATTGGCTCATCGCGTTTGAGGGCGTGGCTTAGCCATAGGTCAATTGTGTGGGGAGGATTCGGGTTCGAATTGGTGCGAAAATTCACAAAATGTGACTTCATGCGCGTTCTCGTCTACTTGGGCTTACATCCGTACGGCAGCCATTAGCAAGCAGCGGCAATCGCTAGCAGTAACGTTAGTGTTTCAAATGGACTCTGCGGATGGAAAGAAGCGACCAGCCTCCAGCACAAGCCAGACCCCCACGGAAATTCCTCGTAAAAAAAAAAGAAAAAGAAAAAAAGCCTTATCGAGTGCGGCCAAAACAGAGAGTGACCGGCGTCGGGCAAAGACAAGAGTCAATATCGGCATTTGATTCTTGGTGGGAGCACCAGTCAGCGCTGGGTATAAAAACAGACCACGAGCTGGCTTTTTTTTTACTGCAAAGGTAAGACATAGTTACAACTCTCTGGTTGCTGTGGTCGTGCTCATATGAGCATGCGCACCGAGAACGAGCATGATGCCGGTTTCACACTGCACGCGTTAGCAGAGCGTAAGCAGCACGTATTTTTTTCGCCGCCCATGTTAACAGATTAGATCATTCACACCACACGCAGAGGTGGTGTGGCAGCGCGTAACAGGAGCAGAGCAGGAGCAGCAGTTCCACGATAGTTTCAGCGCCCAGTCTATTTTTGCCACGACGTTTACACTGAATTAAAGTGATAATGCATTAATCATGGCCAAAATACACAGCAGTTTTACCCAAAAATCGCATTAATGATATCTATTGTGTTTTAAACAGTCAATCAAATGTCCTTCATCAATTTAAAAAGAAAACAAATGTCCAATAACAAACTTGTTGCCCAAACTACAAAAACAAAGATGAACCAAACGTTAAATATAAATAAAATAAGCTTCTTGACAAGTATTTTCTCTTAAATGTATTTGAAAACGAAATAAAGCAATGCCAACTTACTCAGTAATCTATCTATACACACGCCGCAGTTCAGCGGCGCGATCAAACGCTGCCAGAAAAGCAAAAGTTCTGCTTCCGCTCACCGTACGCACTGCTCCTGCGCTGTTTACGCTCTGCTAACGCGTGCAGTGTGAAACCGGCGTGAGACTGGCTGCAGTTTCTCTAACGGCCACTGGTGTCAGTAACGGTTAGACATTTCAGAACTTACGCAATGCTCCTTTAAACATTGAAAATAATGTTTCATGAGCATCAAATCAGCATATTATGATTTCTGACAGATCATGTGACACTGAAGACTGAGTAATAATGCTGCAGTGAATTATATTTTGAAATAAATTAACATTGTTGTACTGACTACTCCGAGACTTGGGTTAAAGATCCATATGCAGCTTTATTGGGACAATCTAGAATCGTAATCCATATAACAAGCAAACGGTCAAACACATGGGCAAACAATCCAAAATTAGCCACAGGGCGGAAAACACAAGAAAAAGAGTAATCCATAATACACAATTACCAAGACACCGGAAACCAAAATAACACTCAGAAATGCAGTGTAACAACATACAAGACTTCGCAAAGAGTGAGTGAAAACACAGGGTGTGTATAGGCAGAGAACAAGAACAAGAGCAAATAACAAGGTAAACAACAGGTGAATATAATCAAACATAATGAGATTATCCAAGCAGTGGGTTATGGGAAATGTAGTCCATAATAAATTGAGAGGAGTGCCCTCTAGTGGAGATCATGGGCTCTCCAGCTGGTGGATGTAACAAAAAACAGTCATTTAAAATTGTAATAATAATAAACCACAACAGTACTGTTTCTATTGTATTTTTGATAAAAGAAATGAAGCCTTATTTGGTTAGCATAAGATACTTTTTTCAAAAACATTAAAAATCTTACAGACCCCAAAATCTTTCAACGGTAGTTGTCTACATGTGTAATTTAAATATATCATAGCTGATCCGAACAAAATTTGTATGCTAGCGGCAATAGCTCTAGCTTGTCCCTGAGCGCCTGAATAGCACTAACCCCGTGTTTCAACCAGCCGCTGTGTTCCTAAGAGAGTGAATGAGATTGGGTTAGACCCAATCCTTTCCCGTAATGGGCACCATATGGCTAATAAAACAGAATTCTCTGTAGCGTGTTATCCTGTGGTTAAAGCAAATCTCAGGCTTAGTCCTGACCCTCGCTTTGTGCAAACAAATGGTTAAATAACCCTGAAAAGGAACAACGCTGCACAAATGGGCTCCTCAACACAAAGATAGGGCACAGAGCCCTGCGGTTCACATGCAAATGACCAAAAGTCTCCGCTGCAAGCGTACTAGCACAATACAGTGATTATGAGGGGAAGATAAAACGGCAGACAGACTTAGCCTCAAGCTCACAATGAGCCAGTGAACTTAATCGACACCACCCAGCTCTAGCATTTCCCCAGCAAAACTTCTTCCTTTATATTTTTGTCTTCATTTTTTTCATAGCCCTAGGAACACATTGTGAAATCTCATACCGTAGCTTCATATTTCTTTGTATTTTTTTCCCTTTCGTCTTGCCGCTAGAATGCATCCCTGTACCATACAATTAGAAGAAAGTCGAATTTGCTGCCGAATGATGAATTATGCGCCTTGCATACAAGAGAAAGCTAGTGTCTGATAATAACGGCAGTTTGCATTGTCAAAGGAGTTCCTCACAACTAAAAATCTATTGTGATAACAGAGGAGCTGTCAACACGTAGTCTAAAAACAAAATGAAACTCCATAGTCCACAACATGATCATGTCTTATGTATTTTTTATATATCGATATGCCCTGACGGGAGTATTTTATATCACCTCTGAAGGTTTAATCTTCCCCACATGTATAATAAGAATAGCTTTCGTCCCCAGAGTGAAATAGTCCTAACATGATTCAGCACAAGCCAAGGGCCTTGCAGCACCTCCACCTAGTGACCACCAGGGGGCGCCATCACACTCCTGCCCACTCAGTCTAGAGGAACGCGTTTTGCTTGTAAATGTGGAGTGGGGCGTGTGTTTTCAAGGGGGAGAGAGAAAATGACCGTGAAAATTACCATGTTGTTTGTTTTCCGTATTCTTACAGTGCCTGGAAAAGACTGAATGGTCTCAGACAAGGGGGGAAAGACTGATCAATATCTAATCAGAGGGAGGAGGAAGAGGTGTTTGTGCGCAGCAGACAAACACATAAAACTCTGCCACCCATCCACAGATTACAAAGCCAGTGTGAGGAGAACAACAGAGATATTAGGATTCGATAAACCCAATCCTTACTTCTAAATCCACTCGGTGTGAGAAATCAGAACATGATGTACAGTTCATGACATTTCAGTTTCATATTATTGACTCTGACCTCCATTTCAAATCAATATGAGGTCAAAATTGACCCCCGTTTACTTTCTAAATGCAGGTTCCTGGTCTTATTGTGAACGATTGATTGGTGCATGTTGTTGCAAAAACAACTTTTCTGTAAAGTGTAATAATTCGCTCCATTGCTAAAAAATACTTTTGTTTTTATTGCACTCATTTTAAATTGCAATAATATTTCACAATATAACTCTTTTACTGTAGCCTATTAATAATCAAATAAATGCTGCCTTAATTGACCCTCAATGACTTCTTTCAAAAACATAAACAAATCTTACCAACCCCAAACTTTTGAATGGTAGTGTATACGGTGCATTGAAATTTATGTAGAATGATATTTATGTGGTACTTTAAGGTACTTTACAGTACATCAAAAAACATGATAGTATAAGGTACTTTTTTTCTGAATCATGCTATACTGCCATAATCCTTTCACAATTTATCAGTATTTAAAAATATATATGTATTCAGTGGCGGATGCAGAACGTGACAGATGGGTGGGCCTGGATTAAGTCGAGGTGGGCCTGAATCTAGGGTTTAGTATGCTATATTTATGGAGATGAGAAATAAAAACCGCACTGTACAGCTATGATCAGCTGTTCGGCCGAGCTTTCGAAGTTGTTAATACGGAAAGACCGATGCTGACCGGTTGTTTTTTGTCAAATGACCTTGCGGCACTCTCTGAAAAGTTGAGATGTTTTTCATCTCGCCGCGACATATAGGCGCGCCTGGAAAAACGAGCGCGCTGCAGCCTGCACCACATGCGTATGGCAACTGCAAGCAGTGTTGCCAGATTGGAAATGTCCAATTATCGTACCAGGAGTTCAAAATGATCTATTTGGAAGAACATTATCGTACACGACGTAAACGTGAAGAATACAGCTATTTATCCCAACATGTAGGATGGATTAGATGGAGCAGTGTTGACGTGCGGCCGGGCGACATGTGTGGTGCCTGTGTGTGTGTGTGTGTGTAGGCTATAGGCTACGTGCTTGCGTGCAGGCAGGTGAGCCTGCAAAATGATTCTGGGTCAGAGAGAGAAGCGGTAGGATGTGTGTTTGGACGAACGACTGAAAACTCTGAAATTATCTTACATTATGGGATTTTTTTCATTTTTGATCGTACATCGTACAGAGGTCAAAATTATCGTACAAATACGATAATTATCGTCCATCTGGCAACACTGATGGCAAGCTAAAGTATTCATAAAGCATGCGGGACGCGCGATTTGCCATAAAAGCGCGCGTTCTTAACGTGCACTTTGTAGTCACGGAAAACGCGCGCCAGAAATTTGTGGTTTTTGCATTAAAAAAATAAATAAATAATGTATGAAACTTTATTGTAAAGTGTTACCGGAATTACAACTGGAAATTTTGCGAGATGTGTCTCGAACGAAGGGATTAAGGGACTGTCCGAGGTGCTGAAATAAAAAACAGTGAACTTGAAACCGAGAGTTGTTTTTCTTTTCTTGTTACAAAAAACACTTCAGAGGCATAAAACACCTGCAGACAGAAACAATATCATTTAAATAGCAGATCACACGTCGATGACGGACGTTTTGATGCAAAAAACGCGCGTTTCTGACGCGCATTTTCCGTGACCACAAAGCACACGTTAACAACGCGCGCTTTTATGACAAATCGCGAGTCCCTTGGCAGTCGAAACGCATGCGTTTGACGAGTCAATCAGATGCCTGACCATGTCTTTCACGACCGCGTCGCTTCCATTATGAGCGCGTAGGCCTACATCTGAAATAACAAACTTGAGCGCGCAAAAGACGCGATATGTGAACGGGCCCGTCTTTGTCTTTCCAAGACACGGTATTCATGTGAACAATGAGCCTCGTCCCCTCTCCTTGCAAGGGTGTCAAAGTCTGGACAAAATATGTACAGTGACATGACATAACTGCCAGATTCAAACTATGCGTTCGCGCGTTGGCTGGCGCTGAGCCAGAGATGGACGCGCTCAGGCTTGTCATATATCATATAAAGTGTTCGGCGGGCCGTAAATGGCCAAACTTAATTCATTATTATTATTATTATTATTATGCAAATTAAAAATTTCGTTTTTATTAATCTGATTGGGTGGGCCACCTGTCAATCTGGGTGGGCACGTGCCCACCCAGGCCCGCCCATAAATCCGCGCCTGTATGTATTAGATTTTTATATTTTGTGAATTAAATGCCAGCCAATACAGTTGCTAGGTGACTGCTTTTCAGGCAATGCTATACAGATATGATCTAGGTCTCTCATTCAAATGTAATTTTGTAAATCGTTTTTGCCCATTAAAAAAAATAACCTGTGATGAACTAATAACCTGTGCTGAAATAATGTCTGTATGCAACCTAAAATGTCTGTTTTGAGCACACTAGCACTTAGTCTTATGATGTACTTTAGGTCAACATAAACATCAAGATTGTGTGGACCACTTCTCCATCAGCTATCACAGAACACTGACCTAGTTCCCATTCAAACGCAGCGTGTGAAGTTGAGAAGGCTTGATTTCTGTGTTGGATAGGAGATAATGTGGAAACTGCGCCTTGTATCACTCTCCAGCGAGTACAGGACATCAAAAGGTATGAGCGACTGTTTCACAACCCTCTGATTCTATCGCCAGACACCATGTGTTACAAATGTCTGTCTCTCTCTCTCTCTCTCTCTCTCTCTCTCTCTCTCTCTCTCTCTCTCTGTCTGTCTGTCTGTCTGTCTGTCTGTTTGGGAACTGCATTTTCTCAGTCTCACTGGATTGCATTTTTTAAATCCAGCACAACAGAAAGTCACTTTGATTCAAGTTCTGCTTCATTAATTGGTGTGTTTTGAAGACCTATCATTACGGTTCGAGCACAAGTACACTGACTGTTTTCTAACTTAATAAGCCATTTCTACCTGATATGACCTTTAAAACGTACTTCCATTGGTGTAACAACCGTGCATAAAAGCATTTCATTTAGATTTTACTATTTAAAGTATGTTTTTATGTTAAACGTTTTACATTGACTGGTCAAGATATTTTTGAATATATAATATAATATAATATAATATAATATAATATAATATAATATAATATAATATAATATAATATAATATAATATAATAAATACACTGCCCACTAACATGTGATGAAGTTGTAAAATGCACGATATCTCGGCCACCATATTGGTATCGGCTGATATATGTTTAGTTTTAATGTTATCCTTATTGGCCTGATAGAAACATTTGGCCGATATTTTAAAGCAGATAAATAATAGATTATTTCTTTTACATAGGCATTAATTTGAATACTTGTTCAAGTGACTCTTACAAATCCCACAAACAATACTTAAAAAAACCCAGTAAATCTGTTTAGTCAACCAAATAATGTAAAAGCCAGATGTCTAGACTTTTTAACAAATTTTAACCAGAAACTCACTTACATTTACAAAAATATGTAAAATTGAATTTAAGTTCAGAGTGCACTGTTTTCATTCATATTCATGTTTTGGGTAACATCATGTTTTCAAGCTGCTTTTCTTCTAAAACCAGAATGGAACAAAATGCCAACAATGAGCCCAGCGGCACTAAGAGTTTAAAGATGAATGAAGTATTTTGGGATTTTGACATGACTTGCTAAACTTTTCGAAACAGCTCTAACGAGTCTCACAAAATCAGTGTCATGACACAAGCTTGTAAACTTTCCCAAAGCGCGCTTTACAGACCCCCTTCAAGCGCATAATAAATATTCTGCCTCTTTTGTGTCTTTCTTGTTCCCTGGATCGATTCTAACACTTCCTTCTATTTATTTCCCTGCTTTTCTTTTCTGTTTTTTTTTTATACACAATTTCTGTCTATGCGTTCTCCTTCTTTTGCTTCTACTCTTTTGAATTTTGCATGTAGGCAATAATGCTTCCATCGTTGCTCACATATGGTGGTATTAGCAGACAGACGGATCTTTGATTATGGAGCGAGAGTTGTCGGGGGCTGTCGTGACAACATGTTCAGTTACACTCATCTAAAGAAGGATCAGTTCTCGACAAATCACTTTAGGAGGATTTATGTGCATTCAGAGTTTCTGAATTGAGTGGGAAAAGATCCCTACATTCCTCAATGCATGTTCAACGCAGTGTGCATGATTCATCACGGCAGGGTTATTTCCAAGAAAACTATGTTTTTTCTTTGTAATCTTTTATCAAATTGTAATAATCTGCTCTACATAAGTGCCTACTAAGGCTGAATGGGTTTAATCAATAACTAAAGAACCTCATAGACATCATATTTTAAGCAAACTCACATTAAGTTCTCCATTCTGTTATACAATGCCCAATTTTCATTAATCAATTTATCCATGATGGATAAAGTTAAGTCCTGCCCTAGATTGTTTCTTGTTAAATACATGGTTTCACTTAGAAATACATGACATAAGAAAAATGAGTTGCAGTTAAACTTTAGTTTTTTAGTAGGTAAAAAACAATATAATACAAAATGGTTTTCAGGGGCTTATTGGTTTAAAAAAACGTGGGAACATATAAATTATATTATATAATTTATATTAATGTTAGTACTATTTTTATTAGTCAATCATTTTGCACTACATACAGTTAATTCGCATACATGTGCACATACTATAATGATATTGTATCTAAATGGAGCAAATTTCAGAGCTATTGGATCAAATGTATTGCCTTTTTAACGGTCTGTATTAGATGTGGTGAAAAAATATATATTTTATAATACCTCTATATTCCCAACATATTATTCATTTAATAAGTTATTTTACTTAATATTTATTTAATATAATTTTTAAATCAATTTATTTATTAATAAATTTATTTATTTCTACCACTTACTAATGCTGCCTCCATATGCTTCTGCCAAAAAAAAAAAATTATAGCTACATGTATGCTATTACTTTTATCCTTGATCAGACTTGCAAAAATCCCATGGGCTTCAGTTAAAGTAGGGTTTACTTATTGGTGAACTAGAATATCATAGAGATTTGAGCATGGGCACTTTTGCTTTACAGAGAACACCCTAGCAACCGCATAGCAACACACTGGAAACACTCAGAATGCCTTAGCAACCACACAGCGATGCCCGAGCAGCCAGCCACATACACAAGAATAATGTTTTACACAGTCAAAAAAACACTCACATTTTCCTCTGAAATGTAAAAATCTAGTTCTTAATCGTCTTTTAAAACACTAGTAATTGCTCGAAGTGGCTGACAACTAATCCATTGGTGCCACTGTAGGCTAAGTTTGCTCCACTGTTGGTGTCTCATTGGAGTAACTGTCATCACGGCGGTTGTCAGGACAGCAGTTGTGTCGTGTAATTAGGAATCTCTTGTCTAGTGCCTGTCCCGGCCCTGAAGGGCTGGAAGAGCAGAGGCGATGAGACCTGCACGCCTCATTAACGCTTCTTAATTATTACCCTCAATGTTTATTCTTTAATCAAGTCCTTTTGTGTCAGCCTCTCCTCCGTTCTCCCCCACCGTGGGCAAAAACACTTCGTCGGTGGCGTTGTATGAATCAATGCTGCAGTAAATTCGTGCTGGATATTGAACAGGGCTGTCTCTGAGATATTTTAAAATATTGTCTACTTACTGATCTAGACATTAGAAGAACATTTGAAAGCACTTTTACATAGTGATATCATCTTTAATATCTATAATTATTTGTCAGACTAGCACTAGATCTCCTGTAGTCTGAGCACGGCTTTAAAAAAAATATTTTTAAAAAACTTGATTTGAACAAGACAACCAGAGTCCCGACTGGGAACATGGGAAATATCGCGGAATCTCTCGCGGTCAAACATGGCTTTAGAGTAAACAAACATGGTGAACGACGGGCAAGAATAAATGGAGATAATATAGTGTTTGGACTGCTTTTTACAGAAAATCACGGGGGAAAAAAAGAAAGAAAAAGGGTTTGGATGAAGTCTTGTCATCATATAACGTTACAAATTATATATAAAAAAAAATAATTCTAAAATAATTGTATTTTATAATAAATAAAATACAAATATATAAATAAAAAAGAGGGTCCTCTCATTAATAATGCAAACAAAATCATATGAAACAGCACAACCATTCAAGACATCTGAAGATAAATAAGGCTCTAGTAAAAAACAAAAGAGAGAAAAAAAGACTGATGTCATTACATATGAAACATTGCTAATGACTAAAGGCCGTTATCGCTAAACATGCTGCTTTTTTTGTACAAAATTAAATAGGCTATATTGTATTTTAAAGGAACACGCCACATTTAGATATGCATTTTTGTCTCAGTGCATTCATTGTCTAAGTCTGTCAGCGCCGCGGCTAGCTTAGCTTAGCATAAAGAAGAGAATCCTTTGTTGCAGGATAGCATATCATGAGTAAAAGTAATAAAGAAATAAATTTAAAAAACGATTTACTTTTTGTGGCCTGCGTATTCACAACGAGTACAAATAGCAATACAGATTAAGACTAGGCGATTTCCTAGGCAGATATTGACTTGGGACTATATTGGGGTGAAGCACAGGCGAAGCACTGCTACTTGGGCGCAGAGATATCACGCAACACCTGAAATCCCCCAACTCTCATCCTCAGGTCCTCAGGCTGTTGAGCGATCGCAACCTCCTCCTCCTGTCGTTCTATTTCCAAAGCCTGCAGCTCCTCTTCTGAAAACTCTGGTTCGTAGGTATGGTTCTGGATCTTGTCTGAGAAGTCACCCTCTTTGTCTCTCACAAAATCCGCCATTCACTATGTTATTATGCTACTAGTGCAGGAAAAATTGCCAGCTAATATTCACACCGGTATGTTGACGGAAGTTGGGGGATTTCCGGTGTTGCGTGATATCTCTGCACCTAAATAGCAGTTCTTCGCCTGTGCTTCACCCCAATATAGTCCCAAGTCAATATCTGCCTAGGAAATCGCCTAGTCTTAATCTGCATTGCTATTTGTACTCGTTGTGAATACGCAGGCCAAAAGAAGTAATTAGTGTTTTTTTTTATCACTTTTACTCACAACATGCTATCTGGCAACAAAGGATTCCATTCATTATGCTAAGCTAAGCTAACGGCAGCACTGCCAGACTAAGACAATAAGACAAAAAACGGTGGCGTGTTCCTTTAAAACTAAAAGTAGCTAATTTAAACCTGAGCATACAACAACAAATAGTTCCATATATAAATAACAATTGTGAATGCTCCAATCTGAAACCCCCAAAGAAGGTGTTCCTGACAACCCAAAACAGAACAAAACTACATACCTCTTAGTAACCCCCTCAGAGTCGTGCTGGGGTATACATTAATATTTAATGCATTGGCTGGGATAAGAAACTCCACTGCAAATCAAGGCAGTGGCATTGCCACGGCGGAGAATGCCATTAATTGGTTTCCTTCGAGTGTTTTCTCGATCAGTCAATTATCCACTTGCCACAAATCCCTTACAAAGCAAGAGAAGTCGGCTCCGCTGCCAAGTTCCCCGGAGATAAGAGGGCTAGAATATGATGACGTGCACTGAAGCTTGGGAATTTCAGAAACAAGTTGTCTTCAGCATTGAGAACTCTTTTCTGCTGTTCAGATGTGAGCATATTCAGGACTGTCTGTAATGCATCAAGGAGGTGAAGATGCTCGCACACATAAATACTTTGAACTACCGTGTCAGAACCGCACTCGAGTAGATTAATGATCTATAGAACTCGGCTTTGCTGATGTTTGCTGTATAATTGTTTATGCAGACACCCACAGCATAACCAATTAGACGTCTAATGAATTATAACAAATTTGAATTTTAAACACGTTAAAGGTGCTGACGTGCAAATAATATATTTTAGACCCCCAATCAATCCTTATGTGTCATTCACACTCTCAATATTCATAAAGCATGCGATAAAAAACAAAAAAACAAACATTATATAATGAAATGTTTGTCGAAACTAATGTTTCTCAACTGGTTTTACTGGTTTCAAGTGGCAAATCAACACAGTCCCAAAGTTTAGTAAACTTTATCCTTAGCATAAATATATTAAAAATGTTTGATTTTATTATATTGCACTACCATTTGCACACCTCTCTCTCTCTCTCTCTCTCTCTCTCTCTTTCTCTCTCTCTCTCTCTCTCTCTCTCTCTCTCTCTCTATATATATATATATATATATATATATATATATATATACACATATATATATATATATATAAAACACACTTTTGATCAATTTAATGCATCCTTACTGACAGAATATTATCATGAACTGCATAGCACTTACAATTAAAATGCAACATTATTCATATGACTAGGCTGAATAGAAAATCATTAATTTTGTTAAAGCATAAACAACACTACAAGTGATTTACAAACCTTAAACATGGAATAATCAATGGTGACAAACTGAATTTGCTCTAAAGTACAAAATAAAATAAAGTTTGACAAGACACACAGCCTTTGAGAGACATAATTAGATTTGTTCACATCTGCGTAATTTCACTAAGTATTAAATGAATGTCTAAGCATTTAGTTGCTTAAAGTAAATCTTTAGTAACTCTTACAAACTGACAGGAGTATTTTTTAATGGAATGCATGGATGGAAAATTTTTTGTCCCTCTTAAAAGTTCATATTTTTATTTTGTTGTCTTTTTTTTAGCTTCAGATTGATATTTCTATTTGCCATTGCTTTTTCCATGCCGACTTTCAACCTTTAAATACCTGTGACCCATTTTTAGATCACGACCCACCAGTTCCAAATAATATCTCTCATTTTAATCAGTCCCGTTTGTTCAAAACAAATCCAACGCGTTTGTGTATGTGGGTGGCTAAGGTGTCAGGGAAAACGTGAAGTTTGGGGGTGGCAAATGCATTGCAGTTTAAAAAAAAACAAAAAACAAAAAAAAAACATAATTAGCTTTCACAGTAAAACCATGCATCTGTGACAATTACAGCAACTGTATCTAGGCAACGTAAGCTGGCTATTAGGATTGTGCTGTTGTTCGTACCCACTAGCTGTGGAAGTGAGCATTGTTCTACAATGTACTGTCACACAAACCTTTAATTACCAGTGTCATGTTACAATAAGCACTCACATTGCAGTTGCAGACGAATTGCTTGGGCATATTTTACACAGTTAGTGTACACAATAGCACTCTGATGAGATCATTAATTAATTCTTTTGCAGGGTGCTTGAATTATGCAAAGAACGGCTGGTGATTTTTACTTGCTCATCCCTTTCAAGTCCCTGTAGACGGCAGAAAAAATGAGCCGGACTCCTTGACTGCCTCCTCGATGGATTGTTTTGGCTCTCTATAGACCTTGTATTCACATTCTGTGTACTAAGACATTGTACGGGTAAAAATGGTGTGTGTTTGTGTGTAATAACCTTCATTTTGTTCGGCCCTGAAAAGGCTATTAAAGGGACAGGTCACCCTAAAGCGATTCAGTCATCATTTGGAACGTCAAACCTGAATTATTTTATTAATAATAGGAGCATATGTTTTTTCCCCTCCAAAAAGGTACAAAAGAAATATTGGAAGTGTTATGTGACCAAGAAGAAATACAATAAAACATAATCAGGGTGACAAGAAAAAGATAACACAATTTTCATTTTAGAAGTGAACTGTTCCTTTAAGGCCTGTGAAATGAGGTAGAAACCGAGGAACATTGGTTTGGCCCCTGAAAATGCTAGAGGAGTGTTGGGGGTATATTGTGCATGAATATTTCACAAGCCAGAGGTCCATTCCTTTCATTTGACTTCTGCTTGGGTTCAGCATTCTTCTCAGACCAGATCTATTGAGAAAACACCAGAACAACACAAACTGAATGAAAAGTATAGCCATGAAAATCAAGATGTATACGAAAAATATGCTTTCAAAGCGGCACGACTTTTATTAGAGGTTATGTCTGCCTAGATTTTCATATCTGATGCTTTATAAAGATGACAAATCTTTCACACACCCCCAGGAAGTGACTCTGAAGGAAATAGATGAACACTGATAGCAACTGTCTGGTGTCAATGCTAATGCAATGTCTATTCATCTAAGTAGTTGCCACCTTCTTCATGCAACACATTAACTTTTGTATGTTAAATAATTATGCAAATCCTAAATTCAAATCATTTGCTTATCTCTAACAACCTAGCAGCTCTTTTGTATGAACAATATGAAAACAGCATCAGAATGATAGCTGATCTATGTCTGGTGTGGAATTCACTAGTTGCCAGAAGGCTGCTCACAGGTTGGAAATAACAGCTAAACCTGAAGACGGGAAACCCTGTGCATTTGGGAATTAAATGCAGCAGTTGGCTTGCCCTGTTTGCATTCACTTACAGAAAAGCATCTTATTCTGCAATGTTTTCTATGTACCATGGATTTAATTTTTGCAAAAATGTGAAAGTCATAATTTTGATAAATTGAATGGCACCATTGCTATTTTTTAATTATTAAAAAATGTTAAATGACGAAAAAATACATTGATAAAATATTTATAACAAAAAGAGCAAATTAATATGTATAAAATATAACGTTGAATAAATATTTTGAAATATACAACGGGAAGGTTTTTAGGTTGTCACTTCTGGTCAATTTAATGTGCCCTTGCTAAATAAAAGTATTTAAAAAATGTAAAATGTTTAATGACTAAGCAGAAAAGTGGAAATGTAAAAATGCTGAAAGTTTTCTGTGATGGGTTTAGGGGTAGGGTTAGTCTAAGGGGATAGATTATACAGTTTGTACAGTTTAAAAATCCTTATATCTACGGACATTCACCATAAAAACATGAAAACACTTTGTGTGTGTGTGTTTAATTTTCACAAAAATTATTAATGGACCGATTTACAGACTATTTTTTTAATGCAATACATAATTTCCCTTTTCTTTACCATAAAGTTTGGGGTGAAATGTGACAGGTTTTTGTGAGTTTCACACATATTCAGCGCTGTGCTATATATCAAATGGCCACAGGATTAACATCCAATACCTTCATTCTATCATTGCACCTCAATAGTATATTTGCGTAGGGATGCTTGATGCTTAATGCTCCTGCATGGTGGGAGGCCTGTGAACATGCTGGGAGTTCATGAGCATAATACCTGTTTTCATCAGCTCCCAGCTCCACATTTTCTAATAGTAGCATTGAAACCCCTGACTTATATGTGCTGACTCATGCACAACTACTCATCTCATATTCACATTCGGCAAATGCCGTAATCTGCCTTAAAAACACCCCAACCCTTGAGTAAGTGCACCTTGGAGATAAGCTTTTCCAATTCACCTTCTCTCAACCGGTCAGGTAAGTTCTCTGGTTTGTGGCTTATACCGTGATATGAAATAAATCAGGCCTCAAAGCAAAAGGGAATAAATTGCATTTTTCAAAACCTTTCCCTTATGGAAACAGATTTTCTCGTTTTCTTTCTCCCTGAGCCCCCTTCGTCCGACTCCAAAGAAATAGTGCTCCATGGCGGCATGGCTAATCCTCCAACCAAAACATTGTGAAATTAGAAATTGGCGGGACACAAAGATTCCAGTGTGAACTCGGGAGCTGTTTGAAAAGGCCTGAATGACTAAAGAGGTTGCCGAAGCACTTGACAGGAAACCCGTACCTATTGATCGTGGTGCAAAGTAGATTTCCTACCTTGCATTGTTGGCCACTAAACCTACAGCGGGATATTTTTAGCCCTCGCCATTCCAGCCAACACTGGGATGAATGTTTTAAAAAGCAGGCGTATGGGAATCCATAAAGGGATCCCTGACCGATTTCCACATAAAATTTTAAATGTCGTGACATTTTATACAATGCTAATATAGAACAAACTGGAAAATGACATGAGGATTGATGCATCTATTGCATGATAGGAGCTTGCTTTAAAGAGGTTAAAGATAAGGTGCGTTTTGACTCTGGCCTGTTGGATATATAGTCAGGGGTCTCCATCATTAACCTTTGAAAGATTGTGCGTCTCAGTGGAACTACTTATACTCTGATAAATTGTGAAATAAATTAGTTACCTGACTGCTTGCAGTATACGAATAAAGACGTGTTTTATAGCTAACCTTGCTTCAGTTACCTCCCACACTTCAGTTTTTTCGTCCCTGAAAAACTCAAGCTAAGTTAATAGGGTAATTTAATTACCTTCCTGTAAACAACAACCTCTTCCTCTGGCAGCATCCACTAGATGGCACTGTGATCTTTTCCGAGCTCTCTCTCCTCTCTACCTCCTTATCCTCCTCCTCCTCTTTTTTTTTTAATATAAAACAAAGTAATTGCCTGCGGCACAGTTCAGAAAGCTGCAGCTACAACTGACGCAGATCTTTCAGAGGCAGTCAATCATTATTCATCAGAAGAGCGTGCCTGTGTATTTTTTTTTTTTGTGTGCAGTCCTGTGCTTTAACGCCTAATGCCGGCCGAGTGCGGGCTACAGGTGAGCTGTCAGTTTCTCCCCACCGACATTCATCACACAAGCCACCCGTTAATAACGGGAAGAAGAAAAATTCCACGGGTTTGAGATTCTTTTTACATTCTCGGCTGTAGGGAAGAATGGAAACGCTAGCGGCCGGGGGCGGAGGGCAATGCGCTTCCATCTTGACTCGGCGCCACACAACTTTGCTGACTTTCCCGCCAATCATGTTCGCTCACCTAAACATGACAAATGCTAGCAGAGAACTAATTAGAACGGGACTGTCATTGTTGCATGATGTGGAGATAGATAGACACAGATGATAGAAGGGAAGAGTCTGTGATGGAGAGGGAGGAAATGTGAATGCGAGAGACAGATTGGTAGAGCGCATCCCTGCCTCAGACATAACGAGAGAGAGAGAGAGAGAGAGATAGAGAGAGAGAGAGAGGGAGAGATAAAGAGATAGGAAGAGACTTGTAAGAGTGTGTAGGAAGGTCGTCGGCACATGCGCACACTCGCGCACGTCCAGACGAGGGGGGGCTGTTGCAGAGAGCTTTGCCAACACATCACTCTCTCTTTCAGCATCACCTCCCTGATCTCCCTCATCTTTTCTAGTTTTTGCTGCAAATCCTTTTTCTCATAAGAAGCCACACTACTTCTTCCACTGTGACTGGGAGTCATGCTAGGTGGGCGACCATCTGGAAAACATTCACCGCTGGACGACTCTGAAGTGTTTTAGATCACTGGGTCTCAGCTGGTTTTATAGGATCCCAATTTTACATTGGACGTCAAGCAGAAACCTTTTTAGGAGTAAAAAATTAAGCAAAATATGCCCTACTTAAAATCTAAAATAGAACCATGAACAGCACAGACCCAACGATATCCAAAACTATTAACACGAAATGGACTACCATTCGAAAGTTTTTTAAAGACGTTTCCTATGTTCATCAATGCTGTATTTACTCAATAAGTTAAATTTACAGTAAGATACAGTAATATGAAATATTATTAAAATTTTAATGAAGTGTTTTCTATTGAAGTATTTTTTTAAATGTATTTTCAGTTTACAGTGTCACATGATCCTTCAGAAATCATTCTAATATACTGATTTGGTGCTCAAAAAACATCCATTATTCAGTTGTGCTGCTTAACTTTTTTTCAGGATTATTTCACGAAGAGAAAGTTCAAAAGAACAACATTTATATAAAATATAATTTATAAAAATATTTTAATATAATTATATTAAAATGTTTTTACTGTCACATTTGAACTTTTTCAAGACCCAACTGACCGATTCTTTTGACGTGGGTTATCACTCAAACATGTTTCCAAAAGTCCCATGCAGAATTTTGCACATTTTTCATTAGGACATTGAAACTGAATCAAATCAGTTCTAAAATGATTGTTAAATATAAAATGAACAATATTTCTCACAATATTCTCACAAATTTAATAAAATATGAATAATAAACAACTTAAAATAATACATTTAATTTATTTATTATTATTATTTATTTAATAATGTATTAACTGTTCATCATTAATTATATCCAACACAACATAGTAAATAACAAATAGTGATTAATATATATCTTCTGTGAAAGGCAAAGTAAAGCTGTCAACTTATGTATTTCCATACCTCCATGCACCTGCTTGCGCAGACATCACACGTCAGCAGTGGGTTTCATGCTGAGTTAGACAGATGTCAGTCACCAAGCACCGCGAATGAAATAGCAGCCACTTTCTACAGTTACATCTGAACCAAAACAACCAGCTTATGCTGCGTTCACACTATAACTACTGTAGAGATTTGAATTTATGCGTTTCAATGGCAACACGATCAATGCTGAAATGAAACTGCAGCAGTCAGGTGGTACAGGTCAGTGCTATTTAAGTTGTTTATGTTCATTATTATTGTAATGTTATGTGCTTTAAAACATGAGGTGGTTTAATGCTGTCTCTCGTCTCGTGACGCTTTGCAAACTCTGCTGTGTGTGTTCATGTGTTATGGAGACGTGGCTTTGGGGATGCTCTGAAGGGAGGGTGGGATCTCATGCATTCAAAGCTAGCTAGCAAAGTTAGGTTAGCTATTGCTAGCTGCTCAGAAAATTGCCTGCCCTACCTTTAAATCAAACATAATTTTGCAAAATGACCAGAAATGTAATTAAACACCAGACACGTTTCTCAGCTAGTTAAAGTACAGCTTGAGAGAAATGGCATATTGGAAATGATCCATAACATCTAATTAAATCCTGTTACTTTGGAGCCTCTCAAAAAGGTCTACTTTTGAACCTCTACTGCTTCAAACAGCAAAATGTATGTGATTTCATGAAGGGTCCAAGCAAAAGAAAGGTCAAACACATAGAAAGACACCCACAAGATCAACACAGCAGGGAGGAAGCAGCCAAAAAGAAAACAGCACATTTGAATTGTAAAGCAATGCTCAAAATTGAAGGTTTTGTGTCTCAGAAAAACTTTACTTGCACATTCAGTATATATATATAGCTGTGTTTGACTTCTAAAATGAACTAGAGGGAATAAACATTTCCAACAATAAACGATTCTCAGTGTAACCACGTAAGACATAAACTGACCAAACAACATAGTTAGACAACCAATCTCGTCTCGAGCGGAACTTGAGTTACTGTACGGTTCAACAGACAAGTAATTACTTTATGAGACAGTTCATATAGAACCTTTAAAAAAGCCAAAAGGGATTCTGGAAACAAAACAATCAATGATTTAAAAAAGCCAAAAGGGATTCTGGAAACAACAAACAATCAAGGATAAAAAAAAAAAGAGTCAGCTGCCAAAGAAAATTCAATAAAAATTCTCAAGTTTGGGGATGAAAGGTGTGATGGATGTCGGCCTTATCCCAGCCTTGCTTCCGTTAGTACCCATCTAAAAATTTCCCTGGTAACACTGGCTGTGCTGATTGGTGTATCATGTTATAGGATTGTGTCTAATACTTCACATAGTACTTGGCTTGTTTTGGTTTGTAGCACAGAATCAATTTCACTAAGAGATTTCTACCCTACTGTTGAGCTCTTCAGCATTTCTCCTACGAGACCGGTTCCCCCAAAACATATGCCAGATGTCCTCTAGTAAGTAAGCACTCATTTAGCAGATGCTTTTCATTTTTTTTTTCAAAATGAACTCACTTTAGCTACATGACATTAGCAGTGAAAGAAATGGCTCACAAACTCAAATTATATGAAAGTCTCAACAAATCCACAACATGGCAGAAAAATTATTCTCGCTTGTGCTTCAGTAAAGAACTAACATCTATTAAACAAATGAACCAACCTTTCCTCTCCTTGTTTGTGTGCATTACTTCACTCTCGAGAGTAGAGCTCGACCTTAAAGAGTGTTAAATCGAAATGCTGCCCAATGGGGCTCACACTGGCCCAATAGACCTTTAAGGTTTCTCACTTTAAATAATGATTAATCAGAAGTGAACTGTTCATTTGTGACCTGATGATGAAGTGGAAGTCAGCCTGGAGATGCTGAAGCGTCTATGCCATTGTCTTTTTTTTTGTCATACAGCCACACTTATGTTAAACGGCCGTTGCATAGCTCAGGATAATTAAGGCCTTGTTTAAAAACCTTCTCTTAGGTGTTTCTTCTAATTCCAAATTACACAATTACTAACGTACAAAATACACAAATTTGAAATGAATGTGAATAGCAGTTCAGATCATTTGGGCTAGAAAGAATTCAGCAAGAATATTTGAGTTCAAGTTGAGATCAATTTGTCACTGTTGCGATCTCTTCTCAAACTCTTCGGGCCATTTCCAAACCAGGCTCATTGTAAAAACAAGCCTGAGACATTTCTGCAAAATACTATTACATTGCTTCTTGCATGTTTTGAAAAAGTTTCAAAGCTCGTGTCCAGTGAGTGGAGCTAAAATCAGGTTCAAATTTACCCCAAAACAGATGAACATGCATCTGGCAACATTTTTTTTTATGTTGGTTGTTGTGAGTATCACTGCAGTTCCCTATCAGGGAACTCGAGCTGCGTGACAACGCTTTGGGAACGCCCCTGCGTGAGTGCGTCATGAAGCATGTATGAAATCAGTCCAATGGCGAGACGGAACGTCATAGGCGGGTGACGTCATCGACCAGAAAACTATATAAGCACCCCAAAACACAAGCGCGTCAGCTTCTGAGTCTTCAGCAAGCGCTCTGTGTGTGAATATATCAGTCTGTGTCTCAAAGTGTTTTTGTCTGTCCTTAGAAATTGCTAGGCAGGAGTTTTTCACATATAAAAAAACTATAAAGAGACGATATATATATATATATATATATATATATATATATATATATATATATATATATATATATATATAATATGGCGAGCGAACAGCAGTTCAGAAAGTGTGTTCATCCCTGCCCACGTTATATCACGAGTGGGGACACTCACGATCTGTGTGTTGTTTGTGTGGGAGTGCAGCATGCCCAGTCAGCTCTCGAGGGAGCTGGTTGCGAGCATTGCGAGCGTATGTCAATGAAAACGCTCCGCTCCCGCCGAGCCCTCTTCGAGGAGAGTGGTTTGGTGCGCGCTCCCCGCGGTTCGGGTCCCGCTGCTGCCGAGGCAAAGCGGAGGCTTCAATCGTGGGGATCGCAAATGGATCTATCAGCGGGGATTGACATGGGCTCTGCCTTATCTCAGCCTTTACCTGGTAGATCCAGTGCCTCAGATCCGGGTGTGGAAGCACGCGCTGCGGTTTCTTCCCCCCAGGCTGAGGCACCATCACTTCAATTATCCAGTTCTGAGGATCTGGATGTTGAAAGTATTGATACAGCAGAGACTGGGGACTCGTCACTTCAGTCTCCTGCTAGTGAGGAGCTTATGGAGGTGCTCACTCGTGCTGTAGAAAAATTAAGCATCGAGTGGCTAGCTGATAGACAGGAATCTCGTTCAAAAAGTAAACTAGATGAAAGATTTCTGCCGTCTCGTGCTGCACCTCCACGCCGGTGTCTTCCATTCTTTCCTGACCTCCACACCGAGGTGTCGAGGTCATGGAAAAGACCAGTGTCATCCAGAATATTTAGCCAGCAAACATCTGTTTATACAAATATTTCTGGGGCTAAGAATTATGGTTATGGGGCGATGCCTAAGGCTGAAGAAACGCTAGCAAGCCATCTATCTCCAGATACAGCATCGTCATTTAAGACACCGGCATTGCCCACAAAGCCATTAAGAAATACCTCGGCTTTGGTGGGCAAAGCTTACTCGGCAGCAGGTCAAGCGGCAGCGTGCTTACATACTATGTCGATATTACAAGCATATCAAGCAGACCTATTAAAATATATGAGTGAGGGGGATGAAATTAGTGCTGACGTAATTCGAGAATTACGTCAGGCAGCAGATCTATCTCTCCGTGCCACCAAGGAGACGGCCAAATCAGTGGGCCGTTCTAGGGCAGCCACGACGTTCATTCGTCGAAGAAGAAGCCCTGACGCGAGAAACGTGGTACTGAGGGTGGTCCCCACCAAGAGAGAAAGGTGTTCGCTGCAGTACACAGCGCCCGTTCTCTCTCCGTGCCCTCAGGGGCCCGTTCTGCCAACCCCGCCTGCGTGCCGGGGCGTAGACGGTCCCAGCGAGCGCTTTCCCGAGGGACGCTCGCCCGCTCTGAGGAGCGGTTTAGAGTGGTCAGACCAGTTGTTCCCTGCCGGTGCGCCGTTACAGGGCACTGTGTCTGCCACTCAAAATATTCCAGAGGCCAGTCTCGAGAGACTGGTACCCTTAGTAGAATTTTTGGCAGAGTGGAAAAGCCTTCCAAATGTATCTTATTGGGTCCTGAAGACTATCGAGAAGGGGTACGCGAGTTCAGATCACGCCCGCCTCGCTTCAGAGGGGTTCTGCCCACAGTGGTTGGCCCTGAGCAGGCTCTGGTTATGGAACAGGAGGTGAAAACTCTCCTGCTGAAGGAGGCTATAGAACGAGTTCCTCCTCCCAGCAGAGAGTTGGGTTATTACAGCCGATATTTCATCGTTCCAAAGAAGGATGGGGGGTTGCGTCCAATTTTAGATCTGCGCCTGTTAAATCGCTCAGTAGGGAAGCTCAAATTCAAAATGCTTACTCTCAAGCAGATCGTGTCACAGATCCGAGGACTGGTTTGTCATGACAGATCTAAAGGACGCGTACTTGCACATTTCCATCCTTCCACAACACAGGAAGTTCCTGAGGTTCGCTTTCGGGGGCGAAGCGTACCAGTATCGGGTTCTTACGTTCGGCCTAGCACTGTCTCCCCGAACTTTCACGAAATGTATGGATGCAACTCTGGCTCCGCTGCAACTCCAGGGCATCCGCATTTTAAACTATATCGACGATTGGTTGATTCTGGCTCAATCGGAGAATCAAGCGATTTGGCATCGAGATGTCGTTCTCGCCCATATCAAAAAGTTGGTGTTGAGGCTCAACGCCAAGAAGAGTGTGCTTTCTCCATTACAGAGGACCACTTTTCTGGGCATGGTTTGGGATTCGACGACGATGCAGGCACGTCTGTCTCCTGCTCGTATAGCTTCGATTCTCTTAGCCGTCAAACAGGCAAAGCTAGGCCAGTCACTCACTGTAAAAGAATATCAGAGGATTCTGGGTCTGATGGCAGCAGCGTCCAACGTTATACGTTGCGGCCTGCTGTACATGAGACCACTGCAGTGGTGGCTCAGGACCAAGGGGTTCTCCCCGAGGGGAAACCCTCTCCGCAAGATCAGGGTCACGGGACAGTGTCTCCGTGCTCTGGCTATGTGGAAAGTACCTTGGTTCCCGTCCCTAGGTCCTGTGTTGGGGGCTCCGTGTCGTCGTGTAACACTAACGACGGACGCCTCTCTCACAGGCTGGGGGGCGATCATGAGTGGTCGCTCGGCCCAGGGTCTGTGGCAGGACCATCATCTTCATTGGCACATAAATTGTCTAGAAATGATGGCGGTGTTTCAGGCTCTGAAACACTTCCTCCCAGACCTGAGAGGTCACCATGTTCTTGTCCGGTCAGACAACACATCGGTGGTCTCTTATATAAACCATCAGGGGGGTCTACGTTCGCGCCCGTTATACAAGCTGGCTCGCCAGATCCTTCTATGGTCCCAGGGGAAGCTTCTTTCACTGAGGGCGATTTATATCCCGGGGTATTTGAATCAGGGGGAAGACATCCTGTCGAGGCAGGGGCTGAGGCCCGGGGAGTGGAGACTCCACCCCGAGGTGGTGGAGCTCCTATGTAAACATTTCGGTCGTGCCGAGGTAGACCTATTTGCATCCAGGGAAACATCACACTGCCAACTGTGGTTTTCCCTAAGTCCTCCAGCCCCTCTGGGGTTGGACGCGATGGTACAGGAGTGGCCGAGGTCACGCCTGTACGCATTTCCCCCGATTGCTCTGCTCCCAGGAGTTCTGGAGAGGGTTCGCCGGGACGGGGTCAGTCTACTGTTGGTAGCCCCGTACTGGCCGGCCCGAGTTTGGTTTGCGGACCCAATTTCTCTCCTCAACGGCTCTCCTCTGGAGATTCCGATGAGGAGGGACCTTCTCTCTCAGGCGAGCGGGTCGATACTACACCCCCGCCCAGATCTATGTAGGTTGTGGGCTTGGCCTCTGAGGGGGCCCAGCTCATAGAATCTGGTCTCTCGACTGAGGTCGTTGAGACCATCCTCCACTCCAGAGCTCCGGCCACTAGGAAATGATATGCCTTGACGCGCTTGTGTTTTGGGGTTCTTAAATAGTTTCCTGGTCGATGACGTCACTCGCCTATGACGTTCCGTCTCGCGATTGGACTGATTTCATACGTGCTTCATGACGCACTCACGCAGGGGCATTCCCAAAGTGTTGTCACGCAGCGTCTCGTTCCCTTCAGGGAACTAGGGTTACATACGTAACCAGAGACGTTCATCAATGAAATATCCATTGAGTGGCATTAAAAAATGAATGCTCTGTCACTTCTGAAAATAATGTACCACTTACTCTAAACCCTTCCATAAACTGAACTGATAGCAGCAAATGTGAAATGGAACGTAAACAAATCAAGTAACCAAGCTGGTTTAGCTTGCAATTACCAGTCTTTTAACTCTTTTATGTTTACTCTTGTTACGAGCACTTTGCATCGCAATGCTGTAACAGTTCAGATACCAAGCCAGTTTACAAAGTCAGAAAAGCAAACATCAAAATGTATTAGTTTTCAAATCATGCCCTATGGTAAAAGTGATTTGAGGTCATAGTATTATGCAAGGAACCACATGAAAATAATCAATAATCTGCCAATCGTTTGAAAATAAATAAAAGTTGTTGATGTTTTACTTCCTCTAGTGTTCCTTTCAGCTGAAAACTGTGCACTCTTAGAAAAAGAAAAAAAAAAAGATCAATGGGGTTCTACATAGAACCCTAGTGTTCTTGACTTCATCTTTAAATAACTCTTTATGGCAAACAAAAAGGTTCTATATCAGCAGAAATGTTAAATGATCGCATAATACTGTCATGTGTAATGTTCTAGTAATACAGAGTTTACAAGCTGTTTATCCATGAATAAAATGATCCCATGATAGGAACCACTAATAGCTACTATATGTGAAGCGCCTGACATAATCCTTTTAGGTTCTATATAGAATATTTTCTTCTAAGAGTGTATGTATAGGTACATTTTTAGAGTTTTGCAAGCATATATGTAAAGGCATGTTTTTCCAGTGAGGTTGGCCTTTTCCGAGGAGAAAAATACCAAATGCAGTAGGCTCCATTTCATTTCAGTTGTCTGTCTAGCGAAATAATGGAGATATCAGTGTTAAACACACCCCAAAGGCATACACACAGTAATAGTGCTTTCTTAGACAACACTGACTTATCGATCAACATTTGACTGGAATAATAAACATTTGTGCCACAGCAGCGCGTTTAAAAAGTATTGAGCCCGTGACCAATACTGACCAATTATGGCTTTCCAACAACCATCAAACTTAAGGCACCCAGGGAACCAACACTGCTCTATGAAAAAAAGAAAGACATAGGAATCAATGTCCAAGTTGATTCCTATGTCTCATGGAAAAGAGTGAATTATCTGTCCTTCATGCTCTTCTGTATGATGGATGTCCAGCGTGTTTGAGAATCCTTCTAATGAGACCTCCGAGTTAACATGCGTCTCATATTGTCCTGCCGCTCAAGGGGGATTTCCTTGTGCAACAAATTGTTCGCCATCCATTTCTCATTGACAGTGACTGCTGCACGATGGCTCTATGTTCAGAAACCTATCAAGCTGCCTTTCTGAAAAGCATTCTAAAGCATTGTAGGCCGAAGCAAAATAAATGAAGACTATAAATATATTTCCTTTGATACCAAATAGTACTGGCAACCATATAGATCAATCTAATTCAAATGCATTATTTTCTTATGCTAGTGTGTTATGTCTAATGTCAAACTGTACACTCCACTGTACAGCATTCCACATCCTCCTCACAATAAAAGGCAGCTGACTATGTAAGCACAGAATAGGTTTTGGAATTTATATTTGAGAGGAATCTCTTATTCTCACCAAGACACCATTTATTTGATCAAAAATACAATCAAAATAGTAAATTTGTGAAGTATTATTGCAATTTAAAAAAGAAATTAAATGTATTCCTATGATAGCAAGGCTCCAGTGTTCACTGTCACATGATCCATTCTTTAATAATTTGCTGACTTGCTGCTCAAGAAACATTTCTTATTATTATCATCATCAATGATATCCATATACACATTCATGACTGCATTCTGACTTTTCGCAATAGCAAAGTGTTCTGTTTGTGTCAAGGCTTGTTATTTCACCAATATCATTACCAACAATTTTCATAGAAGGGAAGCAAATGCTGACATTTGACAGCTCAGTTGGGCTTGCTTTCACCTCAAAGAAACAACAAGAAACATGAATCAAATAATTGCTCTTAGTCTCTCTGCTTTTATGTCACTCTTGGGTCAGTTCCCTTTCTCACAACCTTTGTTTCCCTATCACCCATGTCAGTAGAGTACCAATTAAAAGTGCCATAGCGTAACGTGAACCCTGGATGTTAGCAAACAGTTTTGTTTCTTTAAAGGAACGACACTTCATTAAACCAGTCTCTTATAAAGCCTCTGTTTTTAAGTTAATTACTGTTCGAAGCTCTGATGCTTCTCTCACTTTTTCTCCCTTAACTCACCAGAGGAGCTCTTGTGTTTAATTAGGGCTGTGTGGAATGCCAATAAACAATGTATTAGGAGACTAGGAGACAGCAGATAAGTGCCTGAGTCATTACCTAGGGTTCATAAGCTGTCTTGATGTACAGTCGTAATTGCAGCAACGTGGCCCCATTTGCGGCGGGAGATCTCTTTGCGGATCTTAAAGTGTTTATATTGGTGTATTTGTTGTTTAAAGAGTAACCTGCCATTTTTGGATGGTATACTTTATTAGGCATTAGTGGTGATTCATATTGCACCTGTTTGAATCATCATCTGTCTGTAGGTGGATTCTGTTTAAATCCCCCAAAAGCTCCCCCCTCCCCACACCTGTTTTAATGAGTTCCATAGAACGATAGTGCAGCAAATTTTGAAAAGAACATCTAGCCTACCATGATGTCATATTTTGAGGGCCATTAAGCCATCAGGTGATTTTTATCTTTGACTTGATATACATAAAATTGTTGAGTGTGAATATCGGTGGTGTAGCAAGTCAGCCCTCGGTTAAAATCACGTTCATTCGTGGGTCATGTCCCTCGCTTTCATGAAAGTGAAATAAGATTGAAGACTTTAATGCAGTAGAAAAGGCCTTTTGAAAATACAATTCCATATAACGTGGCTCATATATTTTTAAGTATGGCTCTTACTTTTCTTAGGCACCTTTAATAAAGTCAGAGCAGTTTTAGGCCCTATTTTGGATTTGGACTGAGTGGATAATCCAAAATATTTTAAAGGCCATTATTTTCCATTTGTCATTTATACCTATGTTTGAGGTACCGGTGAAGCTTTTTCTCTTTCCTCTCCAGTTGTCAGATGCATTGAGACCGCTTTTAGCAAGCCAAAGAAAATGTTCTCTATCAGCCATTGAATACTGCAACCCTCCATATTTAGATTTGCCATTCAAAATGATAGAGGAGTCACATAAAGAGAGGTCTGACAGTGTCAGTGCATTTATAAAAGGTGTCAAACATCCGGACTTGAATCCAACATTTAAGTGCTTTTCCTTTCTCTGGCCGCCAGCTGAAGAAGAGGAAAAACAGAGCGAGAAAATATTAAATGCCATTGCTGCATCTGCCAAGCACATCATAAACAACATCATCTGTGATGTCCAAGATCGTTTTCTTTACAGTAATGACCTGTTGAATGGTCATCTAAAGCACTCACAGAGCCATTCTGCCAATAGAAATAAGCCCCTCCCACTGGTTATTCTTTGTGTTTGTTTGTATCTCTCATTCTGCATGTTTTGGGGCACCGCGAGGGACCACTTTGGAGAAGAGTGCGGCTCAAGGAAAAGAACGAGTACGGGGAGAAGTGCAGAGAGTGATGCTGCCAACCTCTCAACAGGGGGCAATCACTTTACCTGTCAACCCCTCCGCATGTCGCCTTTCATTTTCCGGCTCAAGGGACAAGAGAAAGCGTATAACAGCATTCACACCCAGATGTTCCATTGGCGAGTATCTGGCACGTCGTTTTCCTCCCTTTTTATTTCCTTTTTCTGAATGATGGCTGAGTTGTCTAGGAGTTGACAAAAAAGTAGCAAAAGATTATGGAAAAACTGCAAGCATTTAGCATATTGCTGCGGCGGCAAATAAAGGATGAATTATTCATTTGAACTGTCAATGATACTCTTATTCCGCATACAAAGTGAAAACCATACTAAAAGGAATTGACTTGAACTCTGTGGATTGCTTTGCTAAAGGAATAGTTCATCTAAATGCCAATCTTCCAACTGTGGAGAGTTATACAAACTAAAATAAACAAATAAAAAACCAAATTATTTCAATTTTCCCTCTAAGAGAAAATAGGCCTTTACAACAGTGTTATTTTAGTATTATTTAGATACTATTATACTATAGAAATATAGCATAATAATATAATATAGCATAATATTTAGGCTATAATTGTCTACATTCAAGAGAGAGAGAGAGAGAGAGAGAGAGACAGAGAGAGAGAGAGAGAGACAGAGAGAGAGAGAGAGAGAGAGAGAGAGACAGAGAGAGAGAGAGAGAGAGAGACAGAGAGAGAGAGACAGAGAGAGAGAGAGAGAGAGAGAGAGACAGAGAGAGACAGAGAGAGAGAGAGAGAGAGACAGAGAGAGAGAGAGAGAGAGACAGAGAGAGAGAGAGAGAGAGAGAGAGAGAGAGACAGAGAGAGAGAGAGAGAGAGAGAGAGACAGAGAGAGAGAGAGAGAGAGAGAGAGACAGAGAGAGAGAGAGAGAGAGAGACAGAGACAGAGACAGAGAGAGAGAGAGAGAGAGAGAGAGAGAGACAGAGAGAGAGAGAGAGAGAGAGAGAGAGAGAGAGACAGAGACAGAGACAGAGAGAGAGAGAGAGAGAGAGAGAGAGAGAGAGAGAGAGAGAGAGAGAGAGAGAGAGAGACAGAGACAGAGACAGAGACAGAGACAGAGAGACAGAGAGACAGAGACAGAGACAGTAATTAATTACCCATTAAAACCTGGATCAAATTATAGAATTCAATAATAAAACCAATTATTTTATATGGATGTGAAATTTGGGGACCAGTACAAAATTTTAAAAATTGGGATAAAACACCAGTAGAAAAATTACAATTGGAAATTGCCAAAAATATTTTAGGGGTTCACCGAAACACATCCACTGCCGCCTGCAGGGCTGAGCTAGGCTTGTGCCCGCTGAACATCGAGATCCATAAGAGATGTGTTCAGTTCTGGCTTCACCTCCATCAGTCTGATCCAGAGTCAGTCCAATATAAAGCCCTCCTCGCCAATGAAACCTCAGCAGAACCTCATCCTCTAAACACACTCGCTCTTCAACTCCTCCATCAGACTACACCCCCCGCTGACCACAGCTACAGCCCCAAAACTATTGTTAAAGAAATACACACACATCTAAAAGACACTCATGATCAATCACTAAAAGCAAGTTTTGACTTCCAAAATAAACTCAAATGTTACTCGACCCTCAATAGAACCACTAAATTGGCCAGTTATCTATTTATTAAACATTTTAAAGAAAGACAAATCCTCTCCAAATACAGATTAAGTGACCATGATCTAGAGATAGAGAGAGGTAGACATAGACAAACATGGAGAGAGAGAGAGCAGAGGATCTGTAGACACTATGATCTACAGCACATAGAGGATGAGGAACACTTTCTGCTCTTCTGTCCCAAATATACCAGTATAAGAGAAACTTTTCTGTCCAGATTTGAAACCTTGATTCCGTCATTCTTTGAACTGAGTGACACTGAAAAAATTTCCTTCTTACTGGGAGAAGATGATAATACAGCTGCACTAGCAGCTAAATATGTGCTAGCTATTCATAACGCAAGAGACAGCTAATTTTCTGGAGTGACCCACTGTATTTATTCATCTATTAAGATAGATTATTTTTATTTATCTATCTATTTACAATGTTACAAATTTTATTTGTTTGTTTGTTTTATTATTTATATATATAATATGTTGATGCTTTGGCAACATTGTGTTACACAGTCATGCTAATAAAGCTAATTTGAAATTGAAATTGAATTGACAGAGACAGAGACAGAGACAGAGAGAGAGAGAGAGAGAGAGAGAGAGAGAGAGAGAGAGAGAGAGAGAGAGAGAGAGAGAGAGAGAGAGAGAGAGAGAGAGAGAGAGAGAGAGAGAGAGAGAGAATATGAGATATAAGAAAGTTACCTGGATAAGTGGACTGATATACAGCTTTGGTATGGGTGATGGAGAATTTTACAAAATATCTATTTTGATTGCCGCAATAGATCAAACAAAATCGAGTAATGCATTGACCCATATCATAATCACTGATGACAAAGTTCTTCAAAATTCATGCCAGATTAAACAATGGTCGGAGTTCGTTGATCACAAACGTGGAACGCTAGTTTAAATATGTGCAATAGAGATTGAGATTTCAGAGCTGCAGCGGAAAGTACGATTTTCAATCGTAAAACGAGAATAATGACTTCATTTGTTGTCTGTTTCTCATACAAATCAGTATTGTTACTGTTTACTAAAACTAAAGCTATTCAAATACATTTCTTTAATTGAAATAAAAGTGAAACAAAATAAGTTGAAGTACTAAATGAAATAAAAAAGTTAAAGCTAAATAGAAATGTAAAAAAATTAATAAAACAAATCTATGAATGCTCATTCGAAATATTAACAAATACTATAATGGTATACATAAAACAAATCTAATGAAGCTTAAGAAGACTCAAAATAATTTTTATATTTAGACTACTTTTAAACTTGACAGATGTGGTTACTTCAAATTATTGTGAACATTCTTTAAAAAAAAAAAAAAAAAAACGTACATTTTGTTTTCCGCAAAACTATTTTTTGATGTCCTTGCTCTGACCCGACAAAATGGCATGGGATGATATATGTGAGTTTGGTCACAGGCCAGAATGGCAGCACCGGATAAATCTAAAGCTGAAACATTTAAATCCTTCACGGGAGGAATCAGTCTCAAATAAGAGCACTGCTGTGAGGGCACTGGTCGAGATGATGCTTATGTGACTCAGCACAACAGTTTCTTCCATTGATTCTAAATTACCCAACACTCATAAGTCTTGCACAACTGCAGTGTTCACTTGATCTAGCACCACTACAATACTGTTGATTGTGTCACACTGATGAAACCACACCGGCCGCTTTCACCCGTAGATCATTCGTCCTCTGAAGAGAGATGGATGGCTCTGTACTGGCCTGGGGGCAAAGTCAAACGACAAGACCATTACATATCCAATCCCCATTCTCTACTTAGCTCGCCTATCTTCCATTTTGAATCAGACGGGAAGTCTTCCTTTGTTGTCGCCTCCAGCCCGTCTATGCGTCTTCCACCCATGCAACATAAACACAGATGCTAAGTTAAGATTTATTGCCGGTAGATAGTTAATGTCTATGCGGGTAAAGATTCTCATCCTGTTCATTTAGTTCACCATGCAGTGATAAAAGTGACTCTTTATGCAGTGCAACCAAACGGCACTCAGCTGGTTTTCTTTTGTGGGCATTTTCAACTAAAACGGGAACACTTTTTATGCGTTTTGGCCGTTTATTTACACAACAACAATGTTTTGGAGGCCTTAAAACACAAACTTTTGAAAACGGGTTTTAAAGTGCAAGTTTTTAAAAACGATACCGTTATCGTCTCTGTGTAAACTACACAAACATCAAATTTGTGAAAATGATGACGCCATGCACATGCGTATTATATGTTCAGTCTGTAGGCGCGTAGTGTGTCTTTACAAAGTGACATCAGGAAAATACAGCATTTAAGCCTTTGACAACGCTGTCGTCTGTACATGAAACTTTTCAAAAATACAAAGCAAAAAACGTTTCCAGTTTTAGTTCATTGCTGTTATGTAAACGTACCTTTAGAGACAGGAGGTGCTTAACCTTCAGCAAAAGCGGATCTCATTGTTTGCTCATCTCCTTTCTATGATGTAAAAGTTCAAATCATATCACGATGTTAAAGAAAGTCCGATTTTTGTAATGGTGGAAATTTGCAAACAAAGTTGCACGAAAAACTTTTTTCTGGTACCTAGGGACTAAACTGTGTGCCATTGATTAAATTGAGCCATGCCATGCCGACAACTTTCTTTTGACAACACAGAAACTGAGAAAAACGAATTAACAAGAACAAAAATGATAGCCTGCCTCAATATCCCCCTCTACGCTGATGACAATCAATGAAAAGAGGTCCAGACGAGGATTACAAAAAACAAAACGCTTATTTTGATGTTGCTCAGGGTGTCATTTTTCTTCATTTGTCTTCTACCTTCAGTTCCCCAGCAATTTTCTCTCCATACAGATATGAGGGAATCAGTCTTGGTTATAAGCACTGGCCTATGTTATAGCAACATGTGGTTGTCCATTTCATGCATCATCATACTCCTTCCTTGTTGTGGACAGATGCTACCATAGACTCACCGCGGGGCAAGATTAGCATGACATTCTGCCATTTACATCACAATTATTTATATGGAAAGTCCTGGCCCCTTTTAAGGGGGATGAATGCTAATAATAGGCAATTTTTGAGGTGGAATGTGTTTCTAAATGTGTTTATATAATTAGGGAATGATTGGGAAGAAATTATCGGTAGAAGAAAATCATGCTAATATATGAAAAAAAAAAAAATCATCTGTATTCTTAGCTGTCCACAAAAATGAAGAACATGAAGAAATTAATACTTTAATTCAGCAAGGACACATTCAAGTGACAATAACCTTACAAAAGATTTCTATTTAAAATAAAATATTTTGAAATATATTCATCAAAGAATCCAAATTTCTTTAATGTATCAATGTTTCTACAAAACATTAAAAATATTAAGCAGCACAACTGTTTTCAACATTGATTATAATAAGAAATGTTTCTTGAGCTTCAAATCAACATATTATTATGATTTCAGAAGGATCATGTGACACTAAAGACTGGAGTAATGATGCTGAAAATTCAGCTTTGCATTACAGGAATAAATTACATTTCAAAATATACTAAAATAAAAACACATTGTAATAATATTTCACAATGTTACTGTCTTCACTGTATTTTTAAACAAATAAATGCAGCCATGGGGAGCAGAAAAGACTTGAACAACGTTTAAAAATCTTAACGACCCTAAATGCTCGTGTAAAATGATTATTATTATGAGTAATGTGCAGCAATGAATATTGCACAATATGACCAAGACATTACAAAACTAGAAATTCAGAACAGCTAAATGTGCCATAGCTCTGTCAAACAGGTTTAGGACTGGGTGGACCTTCTGCTTTGTTAGTCGTCCATGAAGACCTTGAAAATCCTTCCTAAGCCTGGGTTTTCAGAGCCAAAAAGGCATCACAAATCCTTCTCAGTCACATTCTTGCCGATTTGGTCCGGCAGCCCATAAACTTGCTTACACATGATTACAAAGAGTGCTACAGTGAAAAAGAAAACATTTGTATAGCTAGAATGTATTCATTGAGAGATAAACATGCTTTTTTTTTATCCACGAAGCAATATAAGGGGAAACAAAAACACAGTTTGAAATAGAGAAGCCTTTAATCTGTAAAGCATTTAATAAAAGAAAAATACATATTTGGAATATCAAAAATATTATGCCACATATGTCACCCACATTAATCTGGGTAGGGTGGTGATGGTGCAGTGGATAAGATACATGCCTTTGGTGTGAGAGACCTGGGTTCGAATCCACTGTGAGACACTAATGTGTCCCTGAGCAAGACACTTAACCCCTAGTTGCTCCAGAGGCGTGCGACCTCTGACATATATAGCAATTGTAAGTCGCTTTGGATAAAAGCGTCAGCTAAATGAATTAAATGTAAATCTAGCTACTTCTTACACATAGGCCCGGTTTACACCTGAGATCACAAGTAGACGAGTAAGATAAGCGTTAAATCATGTACCAGATGTGGTGTGACACGGTGAGTGTGTTGGAAATCAGGAATGGTGAGAGAACATTGTGCTTGGTATGTTTTTCGTCTTCAAACTAAACTGTGGTCTCCAGCCAACAGAGTTTAAATCCCGTCTGACTAGCGCTCGTCCCATAATGCCTATGTATTAGGTCAGTAAGCGGAGAGTCTTTTGTGGTTGTTTGAACACATTCGACCACATGAGCGTCTACACAATGGCTGCATTTACACTACAGGTCTTGATGCCCAATTCCGATTTGTTGACTATATCCAATGATTTTGAAGACATGCAGCTTACATCTTTTTTGTGTGACACATATCAGATATCTGCATTTACACTATCCAATTGGTGAAGCAACTCAAGGTAGACATACTGACTTAGAAAAACTTAGACTGAAACGGAAGTAAAAACAGCACAATTTGCATTGGACAAGGATTAAATGATAATACAAGATTTTGTACCATCTTTAAAGGTCAGCAAAACATTAGGTTGAGCCTTCGTCCGCTGTTGCCCCATTGAGTCATGTGATCGTGGTTGTTGTCCACCGGAGTTGACATCATTCGCAACCGTTGCTTTTTCAATGACGAATTGACGGGAATATCCGATCTGTCCACTTACAAGGCAGATACAAATGCACGTATTTGATTAATATCAGATTTATTTCCACTTAGGAATGAGGCTGAAACCGATCTGAGAATATTGGAATTCATGTGCCTTTTTTCCCCTCCTTACACATTCGTGGGTCATAACCGATATGTGCCACTTAGAAGGAAAAAAATCTGAATTGGGTCAGGAGATGTAAACATATGTACTGTTTGTTTTATGGGTTGATTTTCTTTGCTAATGAATCAATTTGCTGGATCACCCACATATTCCCTCTCTCATATTCCGGAGGCCCACGGCTAGACAGACTGCACTCGACTGTTCTCTCGAGACTAGACGGGGTGAGTTCACTCAAGCGACGCTTTGCCATATGGCACTACAGTGTGCAAGCCATCAGCTCTTTTAATTCACCACAATCTTCAAGACGGTATTTATCTTTGCCGAATAATGTCTAAGCAAGCTTTTTCCATGATAACTTTGCCCTGGATTTGGGCAAAGAGATTGTTTCTTCTGTTGAGAAGTGGCATTCTTAATCATCTCACGCTGAGATCGAATGCTCCTCTAGAATCAACAAGATATGCAGAATCCAGTTTGATTTAATTCATTATCCACTCCAGCGGACGCTAATCGAGAACAATTGATTCTGTACGGAGACTAAAAGGGAGGCATGTGTGGCGCTTGTAAGCATGCGAATGCGGCGGCCTGGAGGTGTCAGAGTCAGATCACTAAAAATGATTGGTTGTTTGTGTCATGCGGTGCGGGCAAGAGAATGCTGGAAACGACACGAAGAGAAGCACTAAGTGAGCAGACCGCACGGACGAGATGAGATCAGTGTTTTCACTCCCAAGGCATCGTATACTGAAGCATCTCACTGCAGAAGCCAAAGGAACCCCTTGGCGTTTCTATGTTGAAGCAGCCAATAACCTCACTGCTGTCAATGAGAAACCTTTGGAGTCAATCCAGTGACGAAAAACAAAGAAGAGAAGGAGATTGAGAATTTCCACTACAGGCTCTTTTGAGTCAGAGGGGACGATTTTTATTAAAACAACTGCTTTTCTTGGAAAATCTTTGATGCCTTTCATGTAATGATTCTTCTGTTTTACCCTTGTGTTTAAACCTGGTATTAAGATGTGTTTTGGTTGATCGGATCACAAGTAGACGAGGCAGACGTATTGCTGTTTACACCTGGTGTTTAATCTGTCTCTTTTGTCCACTTTCAACCACTTCTGTCCTGATTTCTTCGAGGGGAGTGTCTATGGGCGGGTAAATATGTTTTTTTTTTTCAGGTCTTTCGATCTAATAGACAAAATAAGCTTGTGCAATTTACATTCGAACGCGAAATGAGATTATGGAAAAACACACAGAGAGCATCATCTTTAGTTTCTGCTTTAACAGCCACAACACCAGCCGGTCTTTAATGGCTGTTCGAACACATTCGGCCACATGAACGTTTACACTATATAAGCAATCTGGTCGAATGCAGTTTCAACTACCTCTGGAAGTGGTTGAATGTGGACAAGCTTAAAACCTTTTAGACCCTGTTTACACTTGTATTTAGCGTCGTCTACTTGTAATCAGATTGACCAAAAATGCCTGTGATGTATAACACTTATATCTAAGACCAAAATCAACAGAGTATTTTGAGTCTCTTTTGCACTGATAAAAAAAAAAAAAGCGAGCTGGTATACCAGCCGACCCTAGGGGGTTAATACCAGGTGTAAACAGGGCCTTAGAAAATTTAAAGTAAAAATATGAATTATAATTTTTTCTAATTGTTTTGAATCTTTTTTTTATATATAATGACTGTTCCTCGTCATTTCACCATGACCAAAAATTTTGCCCGTAATTATTTTTTTCCCCAGAACTTGAGATTAAATATGAGACAAAAACTCAATGTGCACTATTGTTTTAAACATTGTCAGAAAGATATATTTTTTAAATAAATTAATACATTTATTCAGTAAGGATGCATTCAATTGAGCAAGTGACATTTATAATGTTACAAAACATTTCCATTTCAAATAAATGCGTATTTTAAACTTTCTATTGAAGAATCCTGAGCAAATGCAACAGTTTCCACAAAAAGACTAATCAGCACAACTAAACATGGTTAATAATCAGATATGTTTCTTAAGCAGCAAATCAGCATTAGAATGATTTCTGAAGGATCATGTGACACTGGAGTAATGATGCAGAAATATTTAAGTAGAAAACAGATATTTTAAATTGTAATACTATCTCTCAATATTACTGTTATTGTTGTATTTTTTGATTTTTTGAAAAGAGACTTTATAAGAGTAAAATATTTTCAAAATCTTACTGACCCCAAACCTTTAAAGCAACACTAAGTAAGATTTTTTACCTTAAAATAATGTTTCCAAAATCGTTTCAGTGGTTCATCAAGTCGTGACATGGTGAAATGCACTTATGCCACAGCTTTGCGGTCCTTTATCTGATATATCCACGCTATGTAAGATTGCCAGATCGGGTCACGATTCTGTAGTTCTAATGAGACATAAGAAAACTACTAATTTGACTTGCTTTACGGCAAGTGTTACAATTGCTACAATTGCTCGTTTGTGATGTTGCAAAACATCATACTTTCAAAAAATCATGCATACTCTACCTTGTCTGTGGCCATTGTTGATTCCAAAGCCGGTGCTGGGTAAACAGAGAGCATGTGCGTACGCGAGCGACAGTAGGCTGCGGTAGGCTAAATTATTTACGACAACGGTAATGGACAATTCCGCTTCCAACCTGTAGGGCGACCGCAGAGGAAAATACTTGGTGTTGCTTTAAACGATAATGCATCTATGAACAGATAATTCAGATTAACTATGACTATACACGTAAAGTTTGGAGAGTGTCAACAGCATCATTTTTAGAAGTGAATTCTGTAGTAGAACATGGTTGTCAAACAGCTGAATGTATAGTGAACATGATCACGAGGTAAAACATCTTTGTCAGATTTGAGGGACAAGTTTACAACCAGCTTCTACATCAGT
This sequence comes from Siphateles boraxobius, assembly GCF_051911475.1. Taxonomy (NCBI): domain Eukaryota; kingdom Metazoa; phylum Chordata; class Actinopteri; order Cypriniformes; family Leuciscidae; genus Siphateles; species Siphateles boraxobius. Next base: position 11,079,443 of record NW_027509175.1, read on the forward strand.
GTTATTCACCTATCATTTCCCTTTGATTTTAGGGATAACTTATGGGTAGGTTTAGGTTTAAGGTTAGGGTTAGGACTACACAATCAAAAATATATGTTGTGTAGTCAGGGACATTTCTTTGTTGGCAAAATCACAGTGACCATTGCCTACATGCATAAAATCACAACACTCTCATCCCTGCAAATTAATCTCTGTGCAAATGCACCCATGGATGACCCATGCAAATGTTCTTTTACAGACATCACCCTGAGAAATAATGGAAATAGGATCTTATGAAAAAGGGCTTGTAGTCGACTCGTACTTCAATTCCTGACACGTTTAGAGTGAGACCATGCTGACCAAAGAGAAGGAAACATCATACACCTGGATAAAGGGTTTGTTCGCTCTTTAAATGTCTTCTTTCTTTCTCTTTCTGTCTGTCTCTCTCTCTCACACGTCAGTGATTTACCGCCCTTTGTACTGCAAAGAAAAGGAGAGTGGGACTGTGCTGGGTATTACAGAGCTCACAAGATAAATGTTCAGCTAGTACAGACAGGAAAACGAGACATAATTTTCTCTCAAGACGGGAATTCTTCACTGGAGAAAAAAAAAGTTGCACAAAACTTGCTTACTCTTAGCAGATTCTTTATTTTTTGCTAAGATCAGTTGTTCTTGGACAGATGCTTGTTTAGCTTTCAAGAGCATCACAATCTTTATTTCTCACAGACACCAAAAAGCACTTTTCAAAGCCGTCATTTTACCTGCGCGTAATGATGCAGCTGCACTCAACCTCAGGCTGATCTGACCTATTCAGACAGGGCAATTTCATACAAATCAACAGTTCAAGGTTTTTATTTTTATGGAATACTGATGTCACAGTAATGAAGAGTTTACTTCAATACAAGAGCTTCAGTTTGTTTTAAATAGCCTACAAATATTTAATAGCCTGTAAATACAACTACTAGCCAACTCTACAACAAAATAGAAGACAGAGGATGTAAATAATTAAAAAAAACGTTTTAATACAACTGCACTGTCTACTCAATTATCTGAAAAGGCCCTGAGTTAGTGTTATGCTTAAATTATATTAGGGGCCATGTAGTCAAAGAATTAAGCTAATCAAAATAATGAAATGATTACACCGCAGATTTATGGCGAATCACACAATGTGAGAGAACCACGGGGTTCACCCAAAGCAACGACTTTTTCAAACGTTAGTAGCATAAACATCAAATTTCGGGATTTTTCGACCAGTATGAGGTTCACATGGCAATGAAATACCTGGAAATATCAGGGAAATATAAAATAGTGATTTCCCAGGAAAGTAAGTAGAATTTTTTATTGGTATTACTAATTGTATAATATTTAATCAGTTATCTGCAAGTGAATTAAAAATTTTGTTTAAATAGAAATCCATATCTAGTAATGACAAACAACTAGAATATGTCATAAATCAAAAGGTGGCATTGTCCCAAATAGCTGAATTCACTGTACTGTTAATTTGATAAAAAACAACAACAACAAAAAACCCGTCAGCAATATTTGTTCAGATTATCTAATGCCAACTTTGGAGAAAATTAGACTAGTTAATTTAACTTTAAAAATTAAAATCCACAACAAAATAAGGAACATTGTAGGATGACGGACGGACAGATGGATGGATATAAAGAGACGGACAGGACAAACAGATAAAAGGACAGACAGACAAAAAGACTGACAGAACATCAGAGAGAACGACAAAACAACAGACAAACAGACAGAACGACAAATAGACAGAATGACAGACAGGCAAAACTACAGACAGACAGAACGGACGATAGACAGAGCAAACTACAGATAGAACGACAGACAGATACAGATAGATAGATAGATAGATAGATAGATAGATATCTGTAACTCCACAGCTTCCTAAAGTTGATACTTTTTCCAACTACTGTATATGCAGGTGTTATTTACAAAACCATTATACTAATCAAAAGAAGTAATAAAGCTATACATAAAGTGGTGAATCTCACAATGTGGCACTTTGATGACACGCAGGCCAGACCAAAAACCCAGCAACAATTTGACATCTGCTATGAGAATTGAAGATTCTGGCCAATCATCCATTGATCAGACGACTGGTGTCCTTTCTGTACCCGGGACACAAATTGTTCTTTCCCCACGGCATGGCAGTATCATCAACAACAGCTGCTACCCCAAAGAATGAATCATGGCGAACCAATAAACCTGACTGACCCACATGCACCTACCCATAATTCCACTCCACTACAACACACTTTAATCTTTAGAACAAACCACTGATATGTGTTCGGCATACTGGCAACTTTATCGGATTTTCTAATTGCATTTCTTCTTTCAGTTGTATCTACTTAAACCTGGTTTACGGTGCACAATGTCTTGATTCTGCTACGTTGTGGCCATTTACGCAACATTCCCACGATCAATAGTGACATCACGAGTAAAGACAACACCAGGTGGTCTTCCAATGCATGCAAATTGATTTTGTATTTTTGGATATAGCATTATGGATTTGTTGTGTCACCCAATATTGTACATAATTTAATGGAAAATCTTACAAACGTTAGTCTATGATAAATATAAACGTCTTTCTCACACTCTGTGAATGGTTGCAAATGACCAAAAATATCGATTTATTCTTGAACGAAGGGTGCTTAATTAATTAATAAGAGTGGATCTCATCTGCAGAGTGCATAATTACCAGAGAAATATGCAGCCTAATTGGTTCATTAGCATTTTAACGTTATCTGTGATCCATTATGTGCCAGCAGTTCTTGTTAAGAGCGGGTTATAAATGTCTTAGCGTTGCTGTCTTTAGCGCTGCCTGGAAGTTTCGTATAAACCGTGCCCAGCGAGCCAATTTAGATAACACTGTGATCTCTCTGTCCACATTTGTTTTGCACTCTGCTCTCTCATTGTGGCCATAAAGTACATCACCATTATGGGACCTCGCTTTGGCCATTCATATATTTGATAGAACAGCTGTTTCTGCGCTTCGCCGTAGCACATTACTTTTGCCATTGGAAAATCGAATAGAGACAAAGGAGAAATAGAAGTGTATAACCTGTCTGAACTGTCCAATTTGGAGTTAATACACACACTTTTTGATGTGCACTGGCAGAACAACAAGTCATTTAGTTGTTTTGGTCCACTACACACACTGTTCCCTGCCTGCTAGTTGGCCCCACGGGTAGACCCTATTCTGAAGGCAATATTTTTTTCATGTGTGCAAACTCTCTCACTAAATCTTTTATTATTTAATAAAGGTATAGGGTTTTTTTTGGGGGGGGAAAGCTGATCCTGATGAGAATGATTCTAATGATGTAGTGATCTTGGTATTACTCGTGGAGATTGGTTAGTGTGGCGAAAACATGAAACCATTGCACACTGCAAACAGCCATATTCTTAGAGAAAACAAACCCAGGTCAAATTTCACCCCCCATAAAAAAAAATAAAAAAAATGAAGCATATTTCTTGGAACATTCAGTGGTGTAAAGTATTTGAGTAAATGTAATTAGTTACTGTAATTATCTTTTTGACTACTTTGTAGTTTTACTGAGTATCAAAGATATTAGCAACTTTTACTCTCTACTTGACCACATTTTTGAATAAGTATATCCAATAAATTAGTGATGTGTAATTATTTTGTAATATTCAGATTCAATATTAAATATAATATCAAACATTAATATCAATCAATCTAGTTGAGGATGCTCAGATGTTTTTAATTCCATAACAAGATATACTAATTACCAAGGTGATTTTTTTCTTTACCACAGTACCACCGTGAGCAAATTACCCAGGGTATTTTTAATAACAAAGGAATTCCCTGCATGAGACTTGAACAATGAAGTTTGCACCTCAATTATTCAAATGAATGTCTTAAATTGAAAGATAATCAGACGCTCACTAAAGTAATTTTGTCATTACCTCTATATTGCAATTAGAGTCCTGCAGAGGGGAGAACAGAGTACTGAGACCTGTACTGAATCTGGATGACTCAAAGATAAGAGAGTAAATACTGCTCTTTCAGATGGCTTACATGATGAAATCAGATGGAATTGATTCTTAGGATGTTGATACATGTCCATTTCTCTCTGCAGTCAACATCACTGGTCATTAGTCCAGTGGCTTTATAGTCCAGTTTCACATCTTTAAGACAATGGCTGGCTTTTTGACTTGTCTTGAGTAAGTTTCAGCGCTTCTCGAAGGCTTCGACTGGCAGTTATCCTACACCAACTTTACTTCTGGGTGTTTTACCCTAGACACATTTGTCAACATAATCAAATCTTTTTAAATAAAGAAACATACATTAAAAGTAAATTAAATCATATTAATGTCAAATTGCAGGTTGCAGCAGTGAGGATGCAAGATCTAGGTGCAACAGTCTTTTATTAAACAAAACCGACTCTTTGAAACAGAACAAGGTTAATCAGTAGGACAAAACCGCCATCATAGCAGAATGACGACAGACAACTGGACATAACTATACACAGGCTTAAATACACAGGGAAACAGGAGAGTTAACAAGATAATTAACGAGACACAGGTGACAGGGATTAAATCAATAAAACACTGGGTGTCACAGGCAAACATAACATGAACACAATGAAAACTAACTCAAAACAGAACTTAAACCATAAATCAGTTTGTTGTTTGGGACAAAATAAAATAAAAAAAGTTTCTTTTACCTCCCTGTTGGCCTGGTGGTGCCCTATCAGGTGAAGGATCAAACAAGATTCGGTGTCTGCGCTCTTATCGGTCATCTCATCATAGTGAGGCCAGCAGGGGGTGCTCACCCTGTGGTCTGTGTGGGTCCTAACGCCCCAGTATGGTAATGGGGACACTATACTGTCAATTGAGCACTGTCCTTCGGATGAGACGTTAAACCGAGGTCCTGACTCTCTGTGGTCACAAAAAATCCCAGGATGTCTTTTGAAAGAGTAGGGGTGTAACCCCGGCATCCTGGCCAAATTTGCCTAGTGGCCTCTGTCCATCATGGCCTCCTAATCATCCCCATGTATATACAGGTCCTTCTCAAAAAATTAGCATATTGTGATAAAGTTAATTATTTTCCATAATGTAATGATAAAAATTAAACTTTCATATATTTTAGATTCATTGCACACCAACTGAAATATTTCAGATCTTTTATTGTTTTAATACTGATGATTTTAGCATACAGCTCATGAACACCCAAAATTCCTATCTCAAAAAATTAGCATATCATGAAAAGGGTCTCTAAACGAGCTATTAACCTAATCATCTGAACCAACTAATTAACTCTAAACACCTGCAAAAGATTCCTGAGGCTTTTAAAAACTCAGGCGTGTGCAGGAAATGGGCTACAGGTGCCGCATTCCCCAGGTCAAGCCACTATTGAACCAGAAACAGTGGCAGAAGCGCCTGACCTGGGCTACAGAGAAACAGCACTGGACTGTTGCTCAGTGGTCCAAAGTACTTTTTTCGGATGAAAGCAAATTTTGCATGTCATTCGGAAATCAAGGTGCCAGAGTCTAGAGGAAGACTGGAGAGAAGGAAATGCCAAAATGCCTGAAGTCCAGTGGTGCTTCTCTGTAGCCCAGGTCAGGCGCTTCTGCAGCTGTTTCTGATTCAAAAGTGGCTTGACCTGGGGAATGCGGCACCTGTATCCCATTTCCTGCACACGCCTGTGCACGGTGGCCCTGGATATTTCTACTCCAGACTCAGTCCACTGCTTCCGCAGGTCCCCCAAGGTCTGGAATCGGTCCTTCTCCACAATATTCCTCAGGGTCCGGTCACCTCTTCTCGTTGTGCAGCGTTTTTTGCCACACTTTTTCCTTCCCACAGACTTCCCACTTAGGTGCCTTGTTACAGCACTCTGGGAACAGCCTATTTGCTCAGAAATTTCTTTCTGTGTCTTACCCTCTTGCTTGAGGGTGTCAATGATGGCCTTCTGGACAGCAGTCAGGTCGGCAGTCTTACCCATGATTACGGTTTTGAGTAATGAAACAGGCTGGGAGTTTTTAAAAGCCTCAGGAATCTTTTGCAAGTGTTTAGAGTTAATTAGTTGGTTCAGATGATTAGGTTAATAGCTCGTTTAGAGACCCTTTTCATGATATGCTGATTTTTTGAGATAGGAATTTTGGGTTTTCATGAGCTGTATGCCAAAATCATCAGTATTAAAACAATAAAAGACCTGAAATATTTCAGTTGGTGTGCAATGAAACTAAAATATATGAAAGTTTAATTTTTATCATTACATTATTGAAAATAATGAACTTTATCACAATACGCTAATTTTTTGAGAAGGACCTGTATATACCATTTGGCTTCATCACTCTGTCTCCTCTCCACCAGTAAGCTGGTGTGTGGTGGGCGTTCTGGCGCAATATTGCTGCCGTCGCATCATCCAGGTGGATGCTGCACATTGGTGGTGGTTGAGGAGATTCCCCCTTCTATGTGAAGCGCTTTGAGTGTCCAGAAACGCGGTATATAAATGTGATGAATTATTATTATTATTATCTCCACATCGCTGTGTATTTGCATAAAGTTGAACTCAGCTCAACTCTGTCGCATCGACGACAGTCTCTGTCTCTCATATGGACTCAAATCAACAACTCCTGCTGCAAACCGCTGTCAGTGTGAACGGCGCTTAAGGCAATGACCTGACTGATTCATGGGCTGCGACTCTTTTAACCGTCACTCATACAGGCCAAAAATAGCGTTCCTGTAACACTCACTTTTAGCATTCTTCTAAACTAATAACTAGTCCAAGCTCAAATATTTAAAACAGTTCTGACTAAATTATATTTAAAATTCTCATTTCCCTTGACTGCATTTCTCATCTTAAAGCAGTCCCTCCAGGATTTCACGGGCCTTTTTTGTGATTGTTGCGGCCTAAAATGCCTGATGTTGCGGCCACTTTTCTAAAAAGTTGCGATGAAAGTTGCGATGTTCTTGGCATTTGTTTTTATAGGTTAAAACGGCAAAGGTAGATAGATTTTTACTTAAAGGGATACTTCACCTCTGTAAAGATGAATGTGTATTTAAAATGGGTCATTTATATATTAGAAATGTGAAATTATTTTTGAATTTGCTGCTCCCAAGCCACGCCCTACTGGTAAGAGAGCGCAGTTAAACAACAAGGCTATCTACTAGTGAGTCTCTGTCTGCCCGGGATTTCAAGATCGCCAAAAATGTCCGGGATTCGGCTTTTGCGTTCTACAGTCGCCATTCATTATGTTTACTGTGGCGAGCGGGAATTTTTGAGACTGAGGGCCGCGGGAGAACGACGCGAGTGATTACTGATGAGTGACACCCGTGAGACACACTGGTCTCGTATCTCTCACGGAGGAGCGGGAATTTTCTTTTATTGTTATATATCTTTTTTGTACATGTTATAGGTTTACAAAGTGAAAAAGCCCAAAGTCCACCCCAAAGGGACTTACCATGTCCCAGGGAAAACAATGTTCAACATCTGCTCTATTGTACTCCAGCCTTTACTTCAGAGACAAATGTGCTTACTTTGTAACACACGTTATAATGCCTGCCTAGCTGCAAAACATAATGTTGTATGTAACTTTGACATGTGTTTTACTTTTACCTATTTTGTAAAAAAGAGTGCGTCGCCCGTTGTGTGAGGAGAGTGAGCCGCTGCGTGAGGAAAGTGGACGACGCTTTGCAGGAGACCGCAATGATTGGTCAAAGTTGCAGAAAAATTGCGGTGATTGGTCAAAATTGCATAACTGAATTCACGGGGATTTGTTGAAGTTGCGTTAATTGTTGCGATCGCAACATCGCGAAATCCTGGAGGGACTGTTAAAGGTGACATTATGCCCTTTTTCAAAGTCTTGATGCTCTTTTTAGGCTACACTAGAATAGGTTTTCAAGCTTGAATGTTCAAAAACATTATTTTTCACATATTTTACACTTTTGCAGCACCTCTCTGCCCAGTCCGTCAGTCACGCTTTTGTCTCTATGAAGCCCCTCCTTCCGAAAATGCAATGTGCTCTGATTGGACGGCTGGATCAGTGTGTTGTAATTGGACAACAGCTTTGATCGTGTTTGGAAAATGCACACTACTAATGCAACTCAATCGGTCCTCATCTGCCCTTTTTTTTTTTTGCAAATGCCTTGGGCGGGAATTCTTTATATGTGGAATATTGTGACGTGTTAGTTCCCAGAAGAAATCTCAAGACTACAATGGAGGCATTTTAGGAGTTCAGAAACAGGTACACTGATATCGAGAATATCTCCTGTTGGAGAGACTTTGTTCTTTGTAACTTTGCAGACCTTTCTTATGCTCAAACAGCAACATTACACACTAAAGAAAGCTGAAAATGTTAAAAAAGCATAAACTTCATTGCAATGCAAATGTAGCTATATGAGGCAGTTTATTTTTCAAGCAGTGTTTGCGTCTAGCAGTGTACATTTGATGGATAAAAATGTCAGACAGGCAGCGCTGAGTGATGCTGTTTGACATACTTATCCACACATAACCCAGACATAACCACAAACCGTTCAATTCCAATCGCTGTCTGAGCACAAGTTCAGTCTTCTATATTTTATGTGATGGGATGGCAGCATGGCAAAACACATCTCCGTCGCCATATCCAGGCTGTGTCCTCACTTAAAACGCATCTTTAATGCACAAATCCTCCAATTTGCAAGAATTCCCTTGTGAACTAATTTGTAGTTTCACTGAGAAAACAGAATATACAGTACATCAATAAGAGGTTAGGGAATATGCTTTGAATTATTAGAGATATGTGCAACTCAATAAAACCTCAGATTAAATGATGTGGGGCTGGCTGATATATATATATATATATGATATGATGTATGTATGTGTATATATACAATTAACAAAATTATAAACGCAAAACTTTTGTTTTTGCCTCCATTTTTCATGAGCTGAACTCAAAGATCTAAGTACTTTTTCTATGAACACAAAAGGCCTATTTCTCTCAAATATTGTTCATTGTTCAAATTATGATTAATATTTTTGTATTATTAGTAGTATTCGGGAAGGCCTACTTTTATTATTAAATTGATAGGCTATAATTAATTTGCCACGCAATAACTTCATAGCGCATCACCGCATAACCAACGCGCAGTGAGGATAAAAGATTACATAGAAGCTTACTGCTCCTCATTGAAAATTGTCTAAAAACATTCAGGTCGATTACAATGAATTGTAGGCCTATAATTAAAAATATTAACAGTCTACAGGCTAATATTTCCGAACAGTCTGCAATAATTAGTCAAAACAGCTTTATTTCAAAAACAGTTTGTTTAACATGGGCATTGTTTAACAAATTAACAAAAGAGGCACGGTACATCACAGGTGAAGACGTGGGTAATATATGTTTATCCATTTTACAACATGAACTGGAGGTAAGCAACCATAATTTGTAGCTAGTTTGATAGCTACAGAAATTAAGATCTCCGTTTTTTCATTTTCCTTCTTGCTGCAGATGAAATGGTTAAACTTCTGGTTTCATGCAGGTGCAGTGAGGGAAAAAGCACTGAGTTTAGGGCAATCGTTTCGTAGCTCTGCTTCAACTGTGCTATATAGTCACGAGGAGCAACAAAAAAAACAGTCAGTATCTGGTGTGACCACCATTTGCCTCACGCAGTGCAACACATCTCCTTTGCATAGAGTTGATCAGGTTGTTGAATGTTGCCTGTGGAATGTTGGTCCACTCCTCCTCAATGGCTGTGCGAAGTTGCTGGATATTGGCAGGACCTGGAACACGCTGTTGTAAACACCGATCCAGAGCATCCCAAACATGCTCAATGGGTGACATGTCCGGTGAGTATACTAGCTATGCAAGAACTGGAATGTTTTCAGAATTGTGTAACTGTGTACAGATCCTTGCAACATGAGGCCGTGCATTATCATGCTGCAACATTAGGTGATGGTCGTGGATGAATGGCACAACAATGGGCCTCAGGATCTCGTCACGATATCTCTGTGCATTCAGAATGCCATCAATAAAATGCACCTGTGTTCGTTGTCCATACCATAACCCCACCACTACCATGGGTCACTCGATCCACGATGTTGACATCAAAAAATCGCTCACCCACACGACGCCACACACGCTGTCTGCCATCTACCCTGTACAGTGAATACAAGGATTCATCCGTGAAGAGAACACCTCTCCAAAGTGCCAGACGAAATCGAATGTGAGCATTTGCCCACTCAAGTCGGTTACGACGACGAACTGCAGTCAGGTCGAGACCCCGATGAGGACGACGAGCATGCAGATGAGCTTACTTGAGACGGTTTCTGACAGTTTGTGCAGAAATTCTTTGGTTATGCAAACCGATTGTTGCAGCAGTGGTCCGGGTGGCTGATTTCAGACGATTTTGGAGGTGAAGATGCTGGATGTGGAGGTCCTGGGCTGGTGTGGTTACACGTGGTCTGCGGTTGTGAGGCCGGTTGGATATACTGCCAAATTCTCTGAAACGCCTTTGCAGACGGCTTATGGTAGAGTAATGAACATTCAATTTAACCCTTTAGGCGCCAGAGGTTTTTTCCTAAAACGTCCAATTTTGACATCTTAATTTCAAAAGTCTATATATTAAAAGTGATAAAAGATAGAGACTTTCTGTAAATTAGAGAAATATTAAGGATGACCCAAAGTTTATGTAGGGATTACATTTTCCCATCTAATTTGCATATTATGACGTCATATGGTGGCGGCAATCTTGGATTATAGAATTTTCATGAAAAGTCACGTTTAAATGATAAAATGCAGCACTTCTTTCCCCCCAAAATGTCCATCACCTTCTGTATGCTATATTGCACAATACTGAATGCTCAGGTATATATTAAGTATTAAACAAACTGTAAATCATTACTAATAAATGGTAGAAACAAATCGAATGCATGTAGTGGTTGGACTTTTGCTGTAGAGATTTTCCATTTACTAAATACAGTAGGCACTCTGATTCCATGTATGGGGCACATATATATTATTCATATGACATACAAACACAAGTAGACAAGACCTGTTTAGTTCAAACGCTCACTCGCCACGGCAAGGCACAGATCATGAGTGAGATGATATGAGCAGCGCGGCCAGATCTGCCTCGCGCGCGCGCCGAGTATGCACAGCTCGGACTACTTTCATTGTCATTGCGACTCCTCACCCTGCCTCCACGTTGCCTCCTAACTGTCCTATGAATACTTCGACCTCGTCTAACATACCCAGTGGTATTAGACAAAGTCTCCACCACAATACTGTCGCCGCGATTGTGATGGCGAGAGGCTCTGATAACATGGCTCACTCGCACACTAGCTCCGCTTTTGATCGCACTGATTCAATGCGCTCTAACTCGAACATTTTGTATAGAAACATTACGTTTTTTTGAGTCGGGGGTGAAGAATGACATGTCTGACATCCAGTGGAGGGGATGTCAAACGAAATTTGACACCCAATTTGAAAAAAATCGTCCGTTTTATCCAATGCGCGATCTTGTCGAGTAAACTTGACCGTGGCACCTAGAGGGTTAAGGGCAACAGCTCTGGTGGACATTCCTGCAGTCAGCATGCTCCCTCAAAACTTGCTGTGTGATAAAACTGCACTTTGTTGCTAGAGTGGCCTTTTATTGTGGCCAGCCTAAGACACACCTGTGCAATAATCATGCTGTCTAATTAGCATCTTGATATGCCACACCTGGTGGATGGATTATCTCGGCAAAGGAGAAGTGCTCACTAACACAGATTTGTGAAAAATATTTGAGAGAAACAGGCCTTTTGTGTACATCGAAAAAGTCTTTGAGTTAAGCTCATGAAAAATGGGGGCAAAAACAAAAGTGTTGTGTTCATAATTTTGTTCAGTGTATATATGATTTAAACTTTAGTAGCAAAAAATGGTTGTTAAAGATAAGTTTGAGTTACTTCCATGAATCAGTAAAAATGTTAAAATTTTAAATTAAAAATCGGCTAAAATGGTAATTCCCAAATCTGTTTTGAAAATTTGGGAGTAAAATGTGTTTGTGTCATGAAAATAAACATAAAAAAGACATCTTAATGGTCCTATATATGCACTTGTTTTTTGATATTTGTTTGTTTATGTATACAAGAACAATACAATACAATACAAGAACGTTGGTTTTGATGTAAAAATGTAAACAGACATGCACACAACATACGTGCACATTTAACAAGCCAACAGAAAGCTATTAAATATGCATGCATTGAGAATTCGAGTAATGAGAAACAAGCTAGACGTGCTGATTGGATTTTGCTTCATGATTTTTAGAGTATTTGACCTTTACATGTTAAAATGACAGCATTAAGCCACTTAATTGTCCATATACATTGTTGGGTTATTAAGCATAATCTGTGTATGATTGAGCATGTAAACACACTCAATGGCTGTTTGGGTGAAATTATGTTTTACCTCATAAAACAACAACAGCAAACTTTAAGTCATTTCAGAGAAATTTTTCTATCTATCTATCTATCTATCTATCTATCTATCTATCTATCTATCTATCTATCTATCTATCTATCTATCTATCTATCTATCTATCTATCTCTTAGAAAAAATATCAAACCTTGTATTTTTGCATGGGCAGACATAGTTAACTCATGTACTACACATATGATATACTTGTTTTACTAAATGTAAACCGGCACGTATAACCCACTGTTAAAATATATATATATGAAACTACTTTAATTTTAATCTCATGAATACAGAATGGGTTTTAAGTGAGTCAATATATGTAGACATGCATGTCCACACTGACTCACAAACAAGCACACGTAAATAGCCACTTCCATTTCGGTTTCATTTGAGGTGAACGAAACCATGAGTGCTTAACCAAGACTTACGATCTTAATTAAAGTCCTCCCGTAAAGCTCATTAATGCCGTGTACACAGTTCTTATATAATGGCGGGCCGTAGCATTAATCATTTTAAGAGCAGTATCAGTCTGTCATTTGGCCTTTTCTACAATATGCTCTACCTCACAATGCACTTACACAGTTGAGAAGTCAAGCGTGAATATAATGACATCAAGTGTCTTTCGGCCTCAGTACAGTGAGAGTGTCTGCTCACAAGGATGTTCATTAATTCTCTCTTCATATTGCTCCCAAATCTCCACCTCCACCCTAGCACACCCTATTAAAATAAATCTTTGTGTGTTATCTCAGAGCAAAGCACATCTCAGATCATTAATCACCAGCGACGAAGCCACAACAACTACTAATCTAAAACCTGTTCTTTGCTCCGACTTCCCTCTGCTGCCGTACAACTGGGAGCTTCACGCAGCAATCCTACATCCCTAGACAGAAGGAAAGAGAGTGGGAGAATTACACAGAGAACAAGAGAAATGGGAGGATATATAGGACAAATAAAGGAAGTATTTGGCATTGATTTTCAATAAGAGATCGCAGTACGAGGCGGCGTGACCTGCAGCGACCGTCGACGGGTGCGATGTGCACGAGACCAGAGATGCGTCAAAGTTAAGAAAAGTTTTGTTTTATGCAAATGAGCAGCGATGCAATGCAGCAGCTACCAATGGGAGTGAGGGAAGTCAGCACTCGTGTGATTCGTCCCCTTTGAGAAACGGTAGTTGAGTGCAGGAGCAAGACTATGAGCAATGTTCCTGTTCACTATGATTTGTCTCTGCCCACATACAGGGATATGATATATAAAAAAAGTGATACATGGAAAATTGTGAATATCATTCATCTTGGTCATAAGATGATGTATTATGCACTGCTGCATCTTATATACAAACACTTTTCTCCTCAAGAATGTTCACTTTTAGCAGCAGGAAAACTAATTCCTTGTAAAAATGGAATGACATCTTATTTTTTACAAGCAATACATTGCCCCCTTAGGTGACCTCCTGTCCTAAAACTAGTGTGAATGAGGATTAAAAGTTACTGAGTTCAGAGATGTAACATACAGTATGTGCTCTGACATGCTCACAGCTGTCATGATCATGTGTAAGTGGAGCACAGTGAGTTCGGAATGTTTATTTTTAATATATATATATATAATACATGTTTATATGTAAAACTATAGCCGTAGATGTCATGGTCAGAATTATTGGCAACCTTGGTAAATATGAACAAAGAAGTCTGTGAGAATAAATCTGCATTAAGCCTTTTGATATTTTATGAACTAGTTCACAAAAATCTAAACTTTCATTGAAGAAAAAGAATTGAACATGGGGAAAAAATCTCTTTATGATATAAATGTTTTTCTCCAATGTATGTTTGCCAGAATTAATGACACCCTTTTATTAATACTTTTTGCAACCTCCTTTTGCAAAGATCACAGCTCTGAGTTTTCCAATAAATGCCTGATGAGTTTGGAGAACACCTGACAAGAGATCTGAGACCATTCCTCCATGCAGAATCTCTCCAGATCCTTCAGATTCTCAGATCCATGTTGATGCTTCATCTCTTCAGTATTCTTTGGGGTTTAGGTCAGGGAACTTCGCCGGCCATTACAGAACATTCATTTTGTGCTCAGTGACGTATTTTTTGTGTTGATTCGATGTTTGTTTTGGATCATTGTCCTGATAGAAGATCCAACCAAGGCCCATTATAAGATATCAAGGAGAGGGTGCCAGGAGTTTATTTTTTGATGTCCAGGACCTCCAGAAGTAAAAGAGGCACACAATTTCAAAGATCCAGTAGTATGTTTAACCGTGGGCATGGGGTACATTTTTATCCCTGTTTGCACCAAACCCATCTGGTGGGTTTTCTGCCAAAAAGCTCTGTTTTTAGTTTCATCTGACTATAGAAGCTGGCCCCGTTTGAAGTTCCAGTAGTGTCTGACAACTGAATAAATATGCTGGAGTTAGTTTTTGGATGAGTGCAGTGGACTTTTTTTTATTGAAACCCAACCAAACAACATGTGGTGATTTTATTTTTATAGGCTTTTTGATCCCAAGATTAATTTGTGCAATTCTCCATCTTACCCTTGGTCTTTGGCCACTCAAACTCTCCTTCTCACTGTGCATTTTTTGGCCCAACGGCGGAAAAGCTACTTTTGTGAAATGTTTTGCTTTAAAAGTTTGCTTGTAATTTCTGTATAATTAAATGCCACTTGCTTTTAGATTTTATCTAATGCAATGACATTTAGACATTTTATGTCTGTGAAGTGTCTAAACACTTTTTGGAGCCACTTTTCTGGTATGAACCTCCTCACTAATGATGCATAATAGAACAGTTGCAATTTTAAAATTATTGCAATAGTGCATCATGGGTCATGGATTCAGGTGTCAGCACTGGAACTACATTGGACTCAGTGTTCCTCATTGTGTCATTTCTTTGTGTTATGCCTTGCTGCACATGCCAGACTTCTCACTTAAAACAACTTTCATTATCTGATAATTTCTGGTAACAAGAACTTTATTCAGACACATTTGCATAATCCTATTACCTTTTGTTTTGCATGAAATATGATTTAGCAAAGGACACAAAAGGCAAGCAGAAAAGCCTCTGCAACCAAGGAGGAATATGAAAATTCTATAGCAAATTTGTATCTACATAGACTTAGACATAGGGTAGATAAATGATTAATTTGTAAATGACTGTGGTCCAAGAACATCAATAGTCTACAATTGGCGCTGGCAATGCTTATTATACGGTGGGCAGCTTATGCTGAGCATCAATGTTTCTTTGATAGTCGGCAGAGGGAACACGAGGGACTGGCAGATGAGAGTCCTCAGAACTTTGAGAGGAATAAACAGTAAAAAAAAAACATCTGAAAGGAATAAAATCAGAGGCACATCAGCATCTTGCTCACTGTAAACCTGCAGAAATGGTGCCAGCCACATGATCAATGTTGACTTGAACATGGGAATAGTGTTGCTTTCAAGGATGCTGCTGGTTCTTTTATGTACCAGAGAAAGTGGAACGGTATAAGCAAAAAAGGGAGAACAGATTGTTGAGCTGTATGGATGTGCAAAGCTGAGAGTGATCACTTCAAATGAATTAACATTTATAGGTATTACTCAAGGTGGGACTAAGTCTAGGGTCATAAATAACTGCTAGGATGTGATCTACTTGACTATTGACATCAGTCAGGAAGGTGGATTCATTTTAGGGGTCTGTGATTAATGACATCGTTCAATCTGTTTTATTGAATTAAATTCTAAACCCTTCTCAAAACCAGCCTGCATTTGACCCAAACGATGACACAACTCTAGTCTTTTAATTCTTCTCATCATCTTAAGTGACTATCATCATCTTAAGTGACTATAAGAGACATTTGATACAAAAGTGAGAAGTTACTTAAATATATAACAAATAAAATTCAAAGTAATCAGTGCTCCAAATGTAGTATTTGGGATGAAGTTTTGGATGTCGAAAACTGTTAGAGAGATTCAGTTGTCTGAATAGCCCATGTTATTAAAGGGCACCACTCAGAGAGCCACTGATTGAGCTATAGATCTTAAAAACTGCCATAGATTGGATTTATTGAGGATGGACACAGGACCAAATCATATTACTGGAGAACACACAGCAATTGAAAATAATTTTTAGTAATCGCCCATGGCCTTAACCAGACATTGTTAGTATTGACATGGGGAACAATTTTGAAATATCCATTTTTAGCATTAGCCAGCACACAAGCTGGGTTTAAAATAGCAAGAAGGTACAGAGCTATACAATGCATTGCCATTGAAATATTGTCATGCTGAGGTTGCAGCAGGGATGAAAAAGGCAGGATCTAATTGCAGCAGTTTTTTTTAAAGCTACAATATGTTGTTCTCTTACGAGAGTATCTCTCGTACTGCGTAATATCTTACGCTATGGGGAAAACCTCTTTTCCATGAGATATTGAAGCCAAAAATTATCCTTTAATTTTGATTAATGTAAAACGCTGTGCGGCAGCGTGCAGACATAGGCAAGACGGCTCGCGCGCCTATTGGCTGCCCTGCGGCAACAGCAGCAAGCCTATCGAGAGAGGCCCTGCGTGACGTGACATCCAATGGGGGTGCTTCGCGCCCATTTCGTCGCGTCCCGCCAGAATAGGCGTGGCCTTGGCCTATAAATACGCTCGACAGGCTGATACAAACTGATTTTCAACTCTTCAGCGAAGCACTACTGCATCGCTGGATCCGGAGTGAGAAGCCGCGCCGTCTGATTGTAAGCCTTCTGCGGGACGAGCCTTCGAGCCTGAAGTCGCTGGCCTACACCTCGCCGCCTTCAGCCGCCGTACCTGCTACGCTTTCCGGCGTTCATATCCTTTTCACTGCTGAGTGTGTGTTCGCCGCTGCGACTCACACTCTATCTCTGTTTTGTATCTGTTCTAAAAGAGCAAGCGTCTTTTTGAAGACGCTTCGTTCCTGTGGAACTATTGCCATGGTGACTCTGAGGACTTGCCTGGCATTTTCTCTCCGAGTCTGCACTCCCGCCCGCTGTAGTGCCGCGCCGCAAAGCGCCGTATTCAGCGGGTCCTCGAGCCTTCTCCAGCCCGTGAAAGCTCGCCGGTTCGCCCGCCAGCTTCACCAGCTTCAATCGAGTCGCTCACTGACGGACAACGGCCGCCGCGCGCCACCGCTTCCGCCATTAGTGACGACAAGATAGCTGCATCGGTAGAGGAGGCCAGCTATTGCCATGGTGAGTGAGACTCCCGCCCGCTGTAGTGCCGCGCCGCAAAGCGCCGTACTCAGCGGGTCCCTGATCCTTCTCCAGCCGCGAAAGCTCGCCGGTTCGCCCGCCAGCTTCACCAGCTTCAATCGAGTCGCTCACTGACGGACAACGGCCGCCGCGCGCCGCCGCTTCCGCCATTAATGACGACGAGATAGCTGCATCTGTAGAGGAGGCCAGCTGCTATATCCCCGCGTCGGACAGTGAGGATTGGGCGAGCTCTGTGGATCTCCCCCTTCTGCCCGCGAGTCGTCAGGGAAACGGGCCAGCATTAAACCGCGGCTAGCTTTTCTTTACGTTATAAGAAAGCTACCCCGCCCCCCGTGGGCATGCGTCATCGGCGAAATGAGGATAGAGTGTATTTTTAGTCCCGCCGAGGCCGGACCAATCTCCATTCCTCAAACATTTCTCAGTTCCTCTTAGTTTGAGCGGCTGAAAATGTCAATATTGCAGCAATGAGCCTGTTGTATAACACGCACGCATGCAAACAAACGCCAACACACACAAAACTGTGATGACGCTCTATTATGTGGTCGAGCTATTTTAGGCTTTTGTCGTTTCCCCCTGTGGTTCAGTGGCGAAACCTACAGCCATCGCACGGGAGACCCGTGTTCGATCCCAGCTCTCGCAGCAGATAAAATTTAGTCTCGCCCGGCCAGACTTGCACTGATACTTTTCGCTCGTTCAGTTCCAAGAAAATGTGACTGTTCCAGTGTATTTTGCAGCAAACAAGCCGGTACCATGGCCCGCTTGCCTGCACACAAATGCTGTTTCCACGGCGACCCAGAAAAATCATATAAGCAATGTATTGTCTGGTATTCCGGCCACAGCCGATGGTGTTTTGAGTGTAATGAAAATGCCCACAGCCCAGTGTTCATTTCTACACACAAACACAGCCCGCCACAGTGCAGGGCTCGCACATATGAAATCGACTCATGTCAATTGTGCATTAAATGTAGTGAATGTGCCCACAACCCAGTGCCCACAAACACTACACGCTGCATGTGCCACGTTTTCTGTAAAACGAAACCAACACACATACAGTCAGCTAAGACCCACGGTGTTTAAGTCTCGCCGCGGCCAGACTCCACCGAAACCTCTCGCTCGTTCAGTTCCAAACAATGTGACTGTTCCAGTGTATTTCGCAGTAAACAAGCCGGTACCACAGCCCGCTTGCCTGCACATTAACGCCATTTTTACGGCGACCCAGATAAATCCAATAAAGAGTGCATTTTCTGGTGTCCCGGCCATAGCCGATGGTGTTATGAGTGTTGTAAGAATGCCCACGTCACAGTGCCCATTCCCACACACAGACACAGCCCGCCACAGTTCAGGGCTAGCACAAATAAAATCGACTCATGTCGATTGTGCAAACGTAGGGAATGTGCCCACGACACAGTGCCCACAAAAACACTACACAGTTCGTGTCCCACGGTTTCTGTAAAAACGAAACCAACACATATTCAGTCAGCGCAAGCCGACGGTGTTTTCAGTGCAGTAAATGTGCCCGCTGTCCCGCGCCCACATTCACTCACAGACACGCTGAAACCTACGGGGTTTGTCCCGCTCGTTCTCTCTCCACAATTTGTCATAGAGAAAGCGAGTGCGAACAGGCTGCCCGCCGTGATCGGCGCGCCCCCCGCCTCGCGCACTTTAAACACAGTGTTCATGTCTCAGCACACCGAAGCTCTGCAGCCGCCGCTGTGCCGCGGCCAGAGCCCGGATATCATTCTGCCTCTAGCTATCCACGCGAATGCATGGGCAATGCTTCCTGGGGTATCAGAATCGGTGTTGAACACTATAAAGAGAGGCTATTCGCTACAGTTCGCTCGACGTCCCCGCCGTTGCACGGCGCGTGTCGAAACCACGGTGGACAATGAAGTATCTCATCTACTTCGAACCGAAATAGCGAAACTACTGAGCAAAGGGGCCATAGAACCTTTATCTCAGGCTCAGAGCGAAGGGGGTGTATACAGCAGATATTTTCTGGTACCGAAAAAAGACGGGGGTCTCAGACCCATTCTAGATCTGCGACAATTGAACAAAGCGCTTCTGAAACGCAAGTTCAAAATGCTGACAACCAGCAAAATCCTCGCGCACGTGCGCCAGGGAGACTGGTTCATGTCAATAGATCTGAAAGACGCCTATTTCCAAATACAGATTGCGTCACGTCACAGGCGATTCTTGAGATTCGCCTTCGAGGGCCAGGCATATCAATACACAGTCCTACCGTTCGGCCTGTCTCCAGCACCCCGTATATTCACGAAGTGCATGGACGCGGCTCTCGCACCCCTGAGACTTCAGGGCATGCGAATTTTGAACTACTTGGACGACTGGTTGATTCTAGCTCGATCACGATCAGAGCTCATAGAACACAAGACCGCATTACTCGAGCATCTCGAGAATTTGGGTCTCACAGTCAATTGGGCGAAGAGTTCGCTGTCTCCCAGCCAGAAAATCTCCTTTCTGGGAACAGTGATGGACTCGCTGTCTATGACAGCACGTCTGTCGCCGGAGCGAGGACTGAACATTCAGCGCGCCGTGAAATCCTTCCGCCGCGGCCCTATAGTCCAGCTCAAACGGTTTCAGAAAATGCTGGGCCTCATGGCCTCAGCATCTTCAGTACTTCAGCTGGGCCTGCTTCGCATGCGCCCACTGCAGTTATGGCTGAAAGCACGAGTTCCGCCCGGGGCTTGGGCCGCTGGTCTGTTTCGCCTCAGGGTCGACAGGAAATGCGTCTCGGCTCTGAAACCTTGAAAAAAGCCGACTGGTACCAGTCAGGCGTGAGTCTGGGGACTCCCTCGAGTGTGATGGTGGTGTCCACGGACGCCTCCACCTCGGGGTGGGGAGCGCTGCTCGAGGGCAGACCGTTCTTTGGCCAGTGGTCAGAACGGGAGAAGCTCCTACACATAAACTGTCTAGAAATGCTGGCAGTAGACAACGCGCTAAGGCGTTTTTGTCCCCAGATAAAAGGCCGCCACGTCTTAGTCCGGTCGGACAACATGTCAGTGGTGGCGTACATAAATCACCAGGGCGGCGTCAGGTCCCGAAGCCTTTACAGGCTGACGAAACGCTTCCCTGGGCTGGGCTCAGCACAACCTGCTTTCACTGAAAGCAGCGCATGTGCCTGGTCACCTGAATCTTGGACCAGACAGACTGTCCAGAAACAATGTCCAAGCAGGGGAATGGTCGCTGCACCCGCAGACGATCCAACTGCTGTGGGAGACATTCGGCAGAGCGCAGGTGGACCTGTTCGCGTCCCAGGAAAACGCTCACTGTCCGAACTTTTTCTCCAAGAGCAGGGACGCGCTGGCCCACGTATGGCCCCGACGCCCCCTCTATGCTTTACCCCCCGTCTCGCTCCTGCCTCAAGTGCTGGAACGAATCAGGGAAAATGGATGCCCAGTGCTGCTCGTGGCTCCGCTATGGACGAACCAAACCTGGTTCCCAGTCCTGATGCAGCTGGCCAGCACTGCCCCGTGGCCGATACCGGTGAGGAGAGACCTCCTCTCTCAGGCAAAGGGCTCGATTTGGCATCCTCGCCCGGAGTTATGGTCCCTACATGTGTGGGCCATCAACGGGTACCCGCTAACCTCCCGGAGGGAGTGTTAAACACGATCACGCAGGCTAGGGCCCCGTCTACTAGACGGCTCTACTCCTCGAAATGGTCAGTGTTCTCTACCTGGTGTCAAGCTCAGGGCTTTTCACCCGTAGACTGCGGGGTTACGGAATTGCTCTCCTTCCTTTAGGAGCTGCTGGATAAGGGTAGAACCCCGTCCACGCTCAAAGTATACGTGGCGGCCATAGCGGCGTTTGCAAAACCGACGTCTGGCCAGTCACTGGGGAAGAACGACCTCGTCGTGCGATTCCTCAGGGGAGCTCGGAGGCTGAATCCTTCCAGACCTCCCTCAGTCCCTATGTGGGACCTTTCTACGGTTCTGGAAGCCCTGAAAGGTGCCCCATTCGAGCCAATCCATTTGTCAGACATGAAGCACCTGTCTTTCAAAACGGTATTTCTTGTGGCTCTTGCTTCAATGAAGCGCGTGGGGGACTTGCAAGCGCTTTCAGTAAGCGCGTCCTGTACTGAGTTTGGGCCTAATGACTCAAAAGTCATACTCAAACCAAGGCACGGGTACGTGCCAAAATCCCTCAACACACCGTTCAGGGCCCAGGTTATTTCCCTGTGCGCCCTCCCGGTGAACAATGAGGAAGCGGATGCTAATCTCCTTTGCCCCGTCAGGCCGCTGAGGGCTTATGTGTCCCGCTCGTCTGTCTTCAGGCAGACCGAGCAGCTCTTTGTTTTGTTTGGCGGACGCTCCAAGGGACTGGCCGCATCAAAACAGAGCCTATCCAGATGGATAGTCGATGCCATAGTGCTGGCTTACACTTCTAAGGGCCTGCAGTGTCCTTTGGGTGTCAGAGCGCACTCCACGAGAGGCGTGGCCTCTTCGTGGGCGTGGTCTAGTGGGATTTCCTTGCATGATATCTGTATGGCGGCGGGCTGGGCCTCGCCGTCTACATTTATAAGGTTCTATAACCTAGAAGTTCCCGCCTTACAGGCCAAGCTGCTGTCGGTCTAGAATTCAGTACTATCTGTCCCGCTGCGCCGGCGCAGAATGCTGAGTTTTGATTGAGTATCGCTCACTGATCGATGGAACAGCTCCATGGGTGTTGAATAGCCCGTATTTTTGCCCAGTTCAGGCTGAACGCGTTCACCCTGTCTGCGGGATATACTGTTGACATAACTAGCTCCTATGGGATGCTATTTCGTGGGGAATGATGCTGGTAGCCTCTCTTCTCCGACTCTCTGTGAGTCTACGGTGATTATGCACTATATGAGCCCCGGGCTACTGCCCTTGGGACTTTGGTGTCGGATCCCAGTACGCACGGCGTCTTACATTGTGTTCCCCATAGCGTAAGATATTACGCAGTACGAGAGATACTCTCGTAAGAGAACGTACTCGGTTACTAACGTAACCTCGGTTCTCTCTAGAGAGGGAACGAGTACTGCGTATCTTGCCGTGCATACAACAGCGCTGGTTCGCTTCAGCGTTGAAAACCAGTTTGTATCAGCCTGTCGAGCGTATTTATAGGCCAAGGCCACGCCTATTCTGGCGGGACGCGACGAAATGGGCGCGAAGCACCCCCATTGGATGTCACGTCACGCAGGGCCTCTCTCGATAGGCTTGCTGCTGTTGCCGCAGGGCAGCCAATAGGCACGCGAGCCGTCTTGCCTATGTCTGCACGCTGCCGCACAGCGTTTTACATTAATCAAAATTAAAGGATAATTTTTGGCTTCAATATCTCGTGGAAAAGAGGTTTTCCCCATAGCGTAAGATATTACGCAGTACTCGTTCCCTCTCTAGAGAGAACCGAGGTTACGTTAGTAACCGAGTACGTTTTTTGGGTTTTTTTGCCGCTAGGGGTCACTAACCTCTTACAATTACAAAGATATCAGCGCCACATGCGAGGCCCGTGGATATAAAGGAATAAGGACATTTTATTCTACCGAACTACCCGCACGTGCTGTATTAATACTCACACAGGTCAGTTCATTTGACGAATTAAAATTGTGAGGTAACGAAGCGCTGTTTCACTTGGTCTACACTATCACACTAAACAGCATTTGAGTGTGTTGAAAGTTATAATGTTATTCTATGTGTTAGTTTGTCTGTATGAGAATACAGACAAATACAACATTAGAATACCATACTGATAATATTCTAAAATTTCATTGTGCTGAGCTATATAATATGGATTAGTTTTATCTACATTTGCTCACCTGTCTAATAAAGTATCTCTCTCAAGTCGAAGTTAGTTGCGGACGCTAGCTCTTGTCTTCTCGAAAACGCCGTGCTGATATTGATCCTCGTTTTAGTTCTCCTTTTGTCCCAAAGTCTGCTTGCCATTGTCCATAATGTTTGAACGAAACAAGCGTGAGCTTGAGAGTGCCGCTAGACGTAACGCAGTTGTCATTCCAGTTGTGCCGTCTGTCGCCATGGTTACTACGGCAGTACGAGCGGAAACCAGGGATAATGCGGATATTACGTCATTGACAGGCGACAAGTGAACATGCAAGCCATTATTTAAAATGGGAATTTCTCTCAAATTAAAAATCTTTGGGAACTTTTGGGAACTTTAGGGATATTGTAAGTACACAACTGCAGGAAATATGTGCAAGTGATTTTTGTGCGTGTGATTTTTGGATATTTTATTACAAAAATCTTACATATTGCAGCTTTAAACACTAATGCTGCATTTACATGAAACTGTTTTCAACTAAAACAAAATGTATGCATTTTGGCCGTACATTTAAACGTATATTGGTGTTTTGGGGGCCAGAAAATGCAACCATTTGAAAACGCAACAAAAACGTAAACAACAAAAATGCAAATTTGTGAAAACCGTGACATCATGTGCATGCGTATTACATGTTCAGTTTATAAGCGCAGATAAACTGCTTTCCAATTCAGATGTAAAAAATGACATTTGTATTTACTAAGATGCAATTATATATAGTGTATACTTTTTATCATATAAAGAAATTGACCATGGTGAAAATATTTAGACACATGTTTTGAAACCTGTTTTGTTTTCAGAAAGTTTAATATAACTTTCAAAAAGGTCCAGTACAAACGTTTCTGCACACTCATCAGCGGTTGCTGTCACAGTTAATAGGCGACAATAACACTCCTCTGGAGGCTAGACCGTCCCATTTAACAACGCTCAGTCCGTCCTTCACGGCCTTCGAAAGATGCAGGCTCTGAATTGTGACACAACTATAGTGTTTCTTTACAAGGTGATATCGCCAACTACTGGCCTGGCAGCATAATACAGCGTTAGTTTTACATTATTTTTATTTTTTTTTGTCATCTGTACAGGATAAACAGAGGAAACACTTTTGTTTTTAGAACATCCCTGTTGTACAAACTTACCCTAATCAGAATTTTAAACACTCAGGATACACGAACGCAAAAAGAACAGCCATGAAACAATGATGAGATCAGACAAAGAACACTTCAATCTCAGGGCTACACAAAGGTTGTAATGGTAGCTGCCCCAAATCAAATTTGGTAATTTAATAAATGTAAATTTAATTTAAATTGGCAGAGCTCAATTTCTCCGTCACTTTGGACTCCAGCAGTCTACAGTCTATAGCGTATGTCCCACTCAGGTAACTGTTCTTCACGTTTCTGTTTTTCCCCCCCGCCCCCTCTTCCTTTCTCTCCCAATTTTATATTAAATTTCCTCTTAACTTCCTCATTGTTTTCTGCCCATTAGGAAAAGTGAAAGAGTCGGGCTGCGTTCCAGTCCAAAATCGTCATGCCCTTCACTTGCTTACTTCCCTACGTTCCCTATTGCCATGGTGTTATTTTAGTTAGGCTAATAGCTGGTTTGATTTGCATTGAGAGATGATCTTATGGAAAGTGCCCCATGCCAATCTCTAGGTATAGTGAAGGGTATGTGATGATGTGGGGCTATTTTAATTCCAAAGGCCAAGGGAACTTTATCAGGATGCATTGTATCCTGGATCCATGAAATAACTGGCCTTTAAAAACAAAAATCTGCCTGCCTCTAAGGGAATTTAACATAGGGGTGTCCTGACTTACACAACCTTTATTTTAAGGAAGAACATTTATTTATTTACGATACATTATGCATTTACAAAGAAAATTGGTGTCCCTAAAGGTTGGATTTTACCTCATTTTTTAAATTAAGGCATTAGGATCAATTTCCAACAAATGATTTTAAAAATGACTTTTTAGTCAACTTATGCTAGGCACTGTAGGTGTGTTTGAGTTGTTTCAATCTTTTTTAATAATTAATATATCAGAGTTGTTTGTGGTGGGGTAAATCAAACGCAATATTCGTTGACGTCACAATCGTATTGCATTGTGGTATATGGAGCTAACTGAAGTGTACAAATGAAGTAGACTAGCTCCCTCTGTCAAAATTGAGTGAGTGAGGGTCTGTCAATATAAACTTCCCTCATCCACATCACGAAATGGAAACCACTTCAAAATGGTGGCAGGGATTCCCCCGAGAGGAAGTGCTTAGGGAAGTTCGCAAGCACGCGTCTAAAAGTGGACTGGAACGCAGCCTCTGTATGATTTTTTTTTTCCATATCGTCATAAGGTCAATCAGGAATCAAACAATGAATCACCTTAGAATTCCGATTCACTCATGACTAAATGACCTGAGCTGCTAATAGGTCTATTTAATGTAAAAAAAAAAAAAAAAAAAAAAGATTTTATTTCTCTTAAGGAGAAACATCTGAGTTGATACTTAAAAGAAACATAGTTGTTTGATATCAGATATCTACTAATACTCGCCTGTGATCACTGAGCTGTTTAATCCCAGTTTATTTCATTATTTCCTTGTAATCCTATTGCTGTGGTTTTAGGTTTAAATAAACTTAAAGTCTCTTAAAAAGCATTAACGAAGACCATTCTGCCTGCATCATTGAAGATACTGATGACTTTCACAAATGAAACATTCTATTACTAACACTATTCTAGAATATTGAATTGTATTTTGATGAGTGAAACCATACCATGATGAATCTCACACACAGTCAGCATTTTACTTGCTAATCTTTGACATTTTTCTTCATGTTGTCAGTAACAGCTTTTTAAAGGTGTACAACTTTCTTGTAATGCACACTAGCAGGAATGGCTCTTTTGTTGCATGTAGCCTATGGTATTTTTTTGCTCTGACAATCTGAAGCTTTAAAATTCATCCCTTGAAATCCTTAGATCCTCCTCTGTTGTACAGTATGCAAGAGTGACCTTTCTAGATGTTTTTGACAGAGCCTTTATATGCAACCTTTCTGCCACACTTGCATAACAAATCTCTGTATTCAAGGGGGCATTAGAGTTACCTTAAAATGCTTGTATCATTCGATAGGAAACTCTTTCCCCACCATTGATGGAAATTTCCGTCATTTATGAGATTGCGTCTGCGTTAAAAATCACATACTCTCGAGGTACTTTATTGAATAAGTAATTTCTTCAAGACTGCTAAAAAATGATGTATAGTATGAATGTAATTGGACTTACTACATTCACCATGTTCCCCTTATCACATCACTGCCATTCACAAATCCTCTCCTGTGGCCTCATGGGATAGTAAAGTGTCCATCGTATGCACACTTCAGATTCTCACCTGAAGTATGTTATCTGAGAACGAGAATTTGGACATACTTATTTTGCCACACAGTGTTTTTCTCCTACTATATAGTTGGGAAGTATGCGATTTCGGATGCAGTCAACGTTTCCCTGCCATTGACGGAAATTTCAGTCTTTCTGTGTTTTTACTGTTATATGGTAGGGGGCGCTATGACATCTTCTGAAAGAGTACCGAATCTCTTGATCAAAAGACTACTCCATTTACGTTTTGATCATCGTTCTGAATCCGATCCAGACCTAGTCTTTGACAAAAACACGTTTTTTAGCTTGTTGCTCAATATGTTGCTTTTTTTAATGAAACTTACCTAAATTCAAATATGTTGATAAAAAAGGAATGGATTAAGCTAGAATATTTTTTTGTTGTTGTTTTAAAGCAGATGCTCTGTTCTTTATTTTGATATATTGCCTGTTCGGATATTCATTCAATAAACAATTCTAATTGTTTGTGAAAATGACCAAAACAGCTGGCGATGGCTGGCAACTGTTAAAAAAACGCTGGTAGGGAAAGAGTTAATCAGCTAGCTATAAACATATCAACTTTAACTGCTGTAACTACTACTCTAAAAGGGTGATTCTTGGCCAGAAGAAGCTACACAGTGCACGTGGCATTCGTCAAAAGCCTACCTGATACGAACATCAATATTCAAGCTGAAAGAGAAGTACAAGTGAAAGCAATGAAGATATCCGTCTTAAATGACAGGAGACCAACACAATGCAAGACAGGCAAACAAATACAAGAGGAACGCACAGACATGGAAGGGCTTGAAAGAGTGAGAAAGAAAGACAGAGACAGTGGGAGGGAATGAAAGTGAAAAAAAAGAAAAAAACATCTGTCTCTCTGTGGGTGGTGCGTAAAAGATGCAAAGCTACATGTATAGATGACTGTAGACCCTCTGGTCGTATATGAACACAAAGCAGTGATGGTGCTGTTTCCTAGCTTGTGGCAACAAGAAGCCACCGTAGGGGGTGCCGACAACCCAGCTAACAAATCACAGTCCGTTTCATCAGCATCCCATTTCCTGAGCGCCGTCTCCCACGCAGGTCAACAGGAAACACAGGTTTAAGGGCTTCACTGTGGCCTTCATTGTAGCCGGTGTCGCTTTGAAAGACGCGGTCCCCGTGAGCACCCGCACTGTCTCGCAGGGAAGCTCCACAGAATGCCAAAACGTGCTATCATGTAGGAGCGAGAGGTGAGGAAGACACAGCAGAGCACTGGCAAGGTCTTAATTGCATGAGCAAGTCTGGCAGAGACAGAGGTGTTTGCGTGCTACTCGTGTGTGAAAGGACCGTCTGAGCTTCTCTTCGTGTTAAGCAAGAGTTCTCTAAATGAACTACAGTACTGGTCATATGTTTGGAATAATTACGATATTTATGCTCACCATGGCTGCATCTGTTTGATCAGTAATACAGTAAAATAATATAAGAATTGCAAATAACTCTTTTCTGTTTTTCATCTTTATTCACACGAACCTTCAAAAATCATTCTAATAGGCTGATTTGGTGCTCTGAGCATCAATAATAATTGATTATGTCTGAGCAGTTATTAACTCTTTCCCCTCCAATGTTTTTTTTTTTGTTGCCAGCGTTAGCAATTTTTTATTATTTTCACAAAAATATCATGGCCTCAAGAATATTTTATAACATACAATATATCAAAAGAAAGCACAGAGCCTCTGCTTTAAAAATAAATAAATATATCTTTACATTTTAAACATTTTATATAGCATTTTATTCTGGCGTCATGCCTTCTTTTTTATTAATACTTGAATGTGAGTAAGTTTCATCAAAAAGGCAATAGTTTAGGCAAAAAGCTGAGAAAATCGTGTTTTGTCAAAGACTATGTCTGGATTTGATTCAGAACGATGATGAAAACACAGATGGAGTAGATCGAGTCTATCAAAACCCCCAAAACGTCACAGTCCTATAGCTCATCCTGGGGCGACATTTCATTCAGTAACATTAGGCAGTTTTGATTTATATGATTTATATGTTTAACATTTGATGATCATGTTAGAAACATTTATGCATAAGTAAGTAAGCTAATGGTTTGGAAAGAGTTAATAATTGTTCTTATTATCAATGTTGAAAACAGTTTATTGCTGTTAAATGTTTTTTTTTTGTATTCTTTGATAAATGGACAGTTTACAAGAACAACATTTATTTGAAATAACAATATTCTGTAATATTATGAATATCTTTATTTTCACTTTTGGTAAATTTTGTGCATCATGCTGAAGTGAAGTGTAAAATCTTATTTTCCCAAAACTTACCCCCCCAAAAAGTTTCCACTAAAATATTAAAGAGCACAACAGTTTTCAATATTGATAATAATAAGAAATGTGACACACACGTGAGACTGAAGACTGGAGTAATGATGCTGAAATTTGAGCTTAGATTACAGGAATAATTTATACACATTAAAAGATATAAAAGTAGAAAACTGTTATTTTAAATTGTAATATTTCAAAATTCTACTTTCAAAAAACTACTTTCAAAGGCAGTAAAAAAATCTTTCCTTCTGTGCGTTCACATCGGACGCGAATAGTGCGTCAAATTCGCGTCTACCGCGTCTAGTTTGACGCTTGACCACTTTGTGTTAATTTGCGCGACAAGAGTGAAACTGACGCGCGTAAAAACAAAAGTTTGAAGCGACATTTACGCGCGTCAGAGGCGAAAGTTTCAAAAGTTTCGAACCCTGTTGGCGGCCATCTTTTTACAAAATGTCTGTTGCTGATGGGTCATTTATCGAGAGAGTCACCGCTCTGTATTTGCTCTGGAGAGCAGAAACGCGGCGTAGGGATCATCATCGCCGTATTTGGGTCCACCAGACCCTTCGGAGGCGAACCCAGTTCAGCGTGTTTCACCATTTGCTCCAGGAGCTTCGCCTGGATGACGGCCACTTTCAACGGTACTTCCGTCTGTCCCGCGGCCAGTTCAATGACCTGCTGTCCCGCATCGGAGTGAGGATCGCCCTCACCCTCGCCCTCACCCACCTAATCTGTAATTTATTTTTCTTTTCATGATAAATGGGGCCAGGCTACTACAAAAGTGATTAAACTGTCCTGTGTTTTTTCTCCCTCACACAACACAGACACAAACTATGTTCTTGCAGTAAAGTATGTTGGTTCTCTTTACATTAGAATAATACTAATAATATTTCATATAATCTAGATTAGATATGGAATAAATAGCATACAAAATGAATGTCTAATACATTAAAATCAAGTTTTTATGTGGTAAAATATTTACTTCACCACGTGACAGCAGCAAGTTGGCTCCTGATTGGTTAACGCGGCGCGAATTTGACGCAGAAGTTCAGATTTTTCAACCTGGGCGGCAGACGCGATTTCGCGTCAAACGCGTGAATGGACAAAAAACACTAAATAAATCATTTGCGCGTAACACGGCAGACGCTCAATTGCAATTCTATTCAGGGCCGGTGTGAACGCACCATAAAAGGCTTACAAGTTGGGGTGTTGTGGCTTATAGTCCATGTGTGTTTGCTTTGAGGCTAAGTTATGTTTAGCTACTTAAATTATGCTATATGTACTGTGAATGCTAAAAAAAAGCAATAAGAAGCAGCTCATCAAAATTCATGGTTATTGGCTATTTGAAGTAAACAAAAAATCTAAATAAACCGTATATACCTTCTTAAACATACTAAATGACATGAAAATTGCGGAGTTTTAATCCATCTCTGTTAGAATTAATGCTAACATCTATACAACAGTTCTATAAAATAGCCAGACTTATGAAAATACTGCAAAAGATCTGGACCTTTATCTAGTCAAAAACTACTTAAACAGAAGGAGACAACCCTATATAGAGTATGTTAGAAAGTGCAAAAGTCAAAAGAAATACACTGGCAACACAAAATGATGATCTATTTAATTAAGACCAGCAGCTGAAATTGCAAAGGATTCCATTGTATCTTTTATTCTTTCCAGCTCTTTCCAGCATTTAAAACCGACTGTAGATATTTGAAAACTTTGATCAATGAGCCATTCTAGTAGTTTACACAAATGAGACAATACTAGACAAATAATTCTGTCAGCGCATAGAGAGAAATGTTTAACAATATTCGACTTGTCACAAATGTTCCATGATGATGAACGCATAATGTTAATATACTTTTGTTCCTTGTTACCGAATTTAAATAATTTGGTCTCATTTTGAGAAATTATGTTTGCAAAGCACATAGGATGTGGCCATTGAAGT
This sequence comes from Siphateles boraxobius, assembly GCF_051911475.1. Lineage (NCBI taxonomy): Eukaryota > Metazoa > Chordata > Actinopteri > Cypriniformes > Leuciscidae > Siphateles > Siphateles boraxobius. Next base: position 11,110,469 of record NW_027509175.1, read on the forward strand.
GTGAAACTCACAGAGACGCTGATTGAGCTGAGAGCATTTGACTTGCTGTTGCTGAATTACAAATGAATGTTGAATAAAAAGTGTATGTGTTGGATTAAAACACACACGCACACACACACACACACACACACACACACACACACACACACACACACACACACACACACACACACACACACACACACACACACACACACACACACACAAACATGCAAATTCCTGGGCTTCTAATTTTGCACACCGTAAAAAGAAAAAAATGCTTGAAGCTGACAGTATAAACATCTTTATTTTAATTTTTTATTTTACTTTACATGCAACCCTTTTCAGTATAACTCGCATTTTCAAAAGATAAAATAGAAAACAATGTGTTTGACTAATTCTATGGCTCTAATACATTATTCAAGAATATGAATATACTCACATCAATACAAAGTTATATATAATTTTTATTAGAATTAAGAGTATGAAAATTATACTTATATGCTTGAATAGATATACACTAAAATATTTGCGGTCAGTAATATTTTTTGTGTGAAAGCAATTAATAATTAAACTCAAAAAGGACACATTAAATTGATCAATAGTGACAGTAAAGATATTTATAATGTTACAAAATATATATTTACAAATAAATGTGGTTCTTTTGAACTTCATATTCATAAAAAGTACCGAAAAATTTTCAAAAAAATATGAAGCAGCACAACTGTTTTCAACATTGATAATAATCAAGCGTAGCGTCAGTTCTGGCAGGTCACGTTAGTCAAGCTCGCATCAGCTGACTCTCATCTCATAAACGTCTATCACTGTATACATATACGCTCCATCAGTATTATCAGCAGCTATCGTGTTTCCTTGGAACGAATTAAATTGTACTTCTCGAATTATGTTGTACTTTAAAATCTTGAATTAATGATATCTGCATTTATTCATGTTGGTTCTGTTTACCCTAAGGGGGGTTATTGCTGCCCTCCCTGTTCTTATCCATGCTAAACTGCATGGGTGCGGAGGGAGTTCTTGCCCAGAACAGAACTATTAGCCTGGCAAGCCAGATCTACATCAAGATATTAGGTCTGGGAACTCACAATTGGCATACCTCAATCCGAGGGGCGAATAAACAGTTGTCTTTCGAATTCCCTCTGCACGCAGTAGGATAGCGCTACAACCAACCAGAGCAACAAACGGCTATGGCTGAGTGAGTCCCATGCGTTTTTCCACCAGCAGAGCTAGTTGATAGGCCTATATTAAACTTTTGCCGTATCCGGTGGTCAAAACTCCGAACACATCTTCCTTTTTTAAGAATAACTTAAGTGACGTTCTCTTAACTCCAAATCATCCACAGTCCGCAGCCAAAGCCGTTTCGAAAGACTGCTGCCAGCAGCATCTTCTTTGTTTTCAAGTAGCAGGGAAATCACCTATGGAATTCATGCGGAACCGTCACAACTCTGCCGTCATTACGTTAAGCCCACCCACCAACTCTATACACGATGTGATAGGCCTGACCAGAGTTTGGTTTTTCCAGCTCGAATGCCAACGGAGAGTTGCTAGACCACACTTTGCTGCAAAATAATTTTTGCTGCCGCTAGGGTGCGTCTAGATTTCTAGGCTACAGAACTATAGATAATGGTCCTGACAGAAGTAAGAAATGTTTCTTGAGCAGCAAATCAGCATATTAGAATGATTTCTGAAGGAAATGTGACATGTGACACTGAAGACCATAGTAATGATGCTGAAAATTTAGCTTTGATCACAGGAATAAATTACATTTTAAAATATATTCAAATTAAAAACAGCACAACATACCATTTTACTATATTTTTGGTCAAATAAATGCAGCACTTGTGTGCAGAAGAGACTTCTTTCAAAAGTAATGATATGGTATAGTATATGCTCACTTCATTCCATTTTCAGAGGCTCAAAACATGAGACACATGCAAAAAAAAAAAAAAAAAATACAGCATTCCCATCATTAATCCTATTTTCAGTGTCACATGATCCTTCATAAATATTTCTAATATGCTGCGATATGCAGCGCACAAAACATTTATTATTATTATTATTATTATTATTATTATTATCTATGTTGAAAACAGCTGTGTTGCTTAATATTTTTGTGGAAACAGTGATTGGCATTCAACAGTTTGGGGAGAGTATATTTTTTTTATTATATTAGCTCTTAAGGTGTACAATGAAGTTTGAGACATCAGTTCAGTTTATTTGCATTCAAACTTTCCGAGATACAACAATTTGAATTAGAAATTAAAATAAGACCTATACAACCCTGATATAGCTGGACCTCCAACAATGCGACCATTTTAAATGCTAGAAAAAAAAAAATGACGCACCACACCAAGGTTATAAAATCTGTTTCACAAGCCACTAGTTTCCCTCATCTGCACCAAGGTCAGAGTTTAATGTTCTCTATGCACATTAGTTTACCACATGCACAATTACATCTATCACAGTAGAGTCTCTTTGCTCTGTGTATCATTAGTTGTTTCCCGTCTCTCCACCTCCCGACAGCAGTCTCCTTTGTGTGAGGAGGTTACGAATGACTGAGCAAGTTAATAAGAACATTCAGACTTGGCTCTGCGAAGCGCCTCTCCAGTCAGCAGAGGTTTCACACTTGTCTATAATACAGATCCCCACAAGGGTCTCAGTATGCATTGGAGGAGAAGCTAGCAAGGCTTTAGACCGCTTTGGAGAAAAGCCCTCAGAGTAACTTTATGCAGTGAACGGAAAGACCTGACCATACAGATGGCTTCGGGATTTATGTTTCAACCTGAGCTACAATTACTTTCTTTCACTGCTCTATATTATATACACAGTAGCAAAAGTCACTGATAAAAGTGGAAATCTCACAGCATATATGCATGTTAGAGATGCACCGATGTTCGGTATGGGCTGATTATGTTCACTATCGGCCATCTGCTGATTGTTTAAGAACAGCCGTCTATCAAAAGTAGGGGGAAAACGTGTTAGACTGCATCTTATTCGGTGTGTGAAGAAAATGTCTTGTGTCAATAAAAATGTGTAAGATGTCAATAAAACAGCTTGACAACAATATGTCACTTAATGTTGCATTTACCTCAGGAAAGTTATCCAACGTTCACAGTTTCTTGGTTAGCTAAAAAAAAGAAAGAAGAAAAACACTAGAGATGAGCTTATTTTCTTAAAGGGTCATGAAACCCCAAAACCCATTTTTTGAGAAGTGAACAGTACAGACTGCACAACGTTGAAAAAACTAAAGGTACTCATTAAGTTTATTCATAAGTGGAAATTAGCTTTTTTTTGAATTTTTTAGAGGAATTTCTGTTTTCCCACATCAAAAGCAAAGTCAGAGCAACGTCACAGATTCTGGCATGAACACGTGGATCACATAGATCAGATACAGACAGGAGCAAGCGCATTTCAAGTTTTTATGGACATATTTCATGTACTCTAGTGCTCTAAACATAAACCAGTGCCGTGTATGCGCACATACTGTAATTAATCACGTCTTCATGTCAAATGAAACGAGTGCAAAAAAGGACTTGGATACAGCTGGATACTGATAATAAACTCTATGACACAATGGATTATTCTGATACAAAGAAGACAATGACTGTATCCGAAATTTCCCCCTATATCCTTAACTAGGGCACGATATGAGGGGACAGCCATTTGCAGTGATGCTCGAAACCATAGGGGACGTTACTGAGTGCACTCATTAGATCCCACAATGCACAGCAATAACAAGTGTACAACTGATGTACGTTCAACGACTAGAGAATACCCATAATGCACTTGTGAGAGTTGCACGCCGGATGAATTCCCGCGTCTGACCAGAAGATGGCACCCGCTGCTGAATCATCCATCCATTTTCCAAACCGCTGTTTTATCAACTGAATGCAATAGGTTGAGCTCTGTTGTTCATTTTAACCTCTAATATTATAGCAATTTACCTAATGTAAGGGTTCCTGATAAAGTTTACAGCATTAATTTGGAGAGATTTTTTTCCTTTAAGAAAATAAAACTATATATATCTGCATATAGTATAATTCTGAATAATTGTCTATTGGTGGAAAAATGTATATATACTTTATATAAAATTGTATAAATACAATTTTTTGTATTTTTATATTTTTGTATTTCTTTGTATATATAAAAACAATTTTTGCCGATAACTGACTATTAAGAATGATATCTACCGATAGTTTGGTTTTTATTTTATATTTGTATATCTGTTCAAAAGTATGGCGTCAGTAAGATGCCAGCAAGGACACATACAACTGATCAAAAGTGACATTAAAGATAATATTACATAAGATTTTTGTTTTTGAACTTTATTCATTTATAGAACAGAACAGCCGACCGATCCTCCACCAAAAAAAAAAATATCATGGTTTCCACAAAAATATTAAACAGCACAGCTGTTTTTAACATTGATAATAAGTAATGATTCTTGTAACGCTGTGGTGGTAGTTGAAGCCACCAGACAAATATCCGGATTAAACACAAACTTTACTTGAGGAGTACAGACAGGACATACACAACCACATCAAACTTTAACAAAAACTGACAAGGGACTGAACAGAACAGGGAATATAAATACGCAGGAGAAAATGAGGAAACTAACTAGACACAGGTGGAGAAAGGTAAACTAATCAGGGACTAACCAGAACAGGTGCAGACTAGACAGAATATAATTGTAACAAGCATCAAATCAGCATATTAGGGCCCCGTTTACACATAAATTACCTTCGTTTGTGCCCTTCATTTACACGTAAACGGAGAATTCACCTCTGAAAACGATTCTTTCTAAGACTCCACTGACTTCCTGCTCAGCTACTGTTCGGATGCTCTCGCTTACTGCTCCGCGCTTTGCTCTATCGCTTTTATATTTCTATTTTTTATCTCCTTTTATCACCTAATTTTAACTTCAGCAAATCAGCACAGTGCTCAAACGCTTGGATTACTACAAAAAAAAAGCAGAATTATTTTATTCTACCAGCCTCCCACTTAAAGCTTACATTCTGGGGAAGAGAAAACACAACTGCCTACATTCATAAGGATAAGAAAATGCCTCCTCTGGAATCTACTTGCTGCTCCAACTGCCACAGACTTTTACAAAGGATTGCAATTCTTGAAACAAAGTTAATTGCGGGACCACCAAACCAGACGGAACACACAACAGAGCTTCGTCATGGATGCCATCAGCATACAGCCGGTGAGTCCCATGAATCTAGTGCTTCTCGACAGGCCATACTGAGTGTAGAGAAACAAGCCGATCGACTTACTAATCGATGGCACAAACAGGGTGCGAGACCCAAAGGCACTCGAGACATCAGATTGTCACGAGCATCACATATTACTGCAGTAGCATCCTCTACCCCAGATACGGCTCTGACAAGGACTGCAAACACTGGTCTCCTACCACCGCCTATACATCTTGAGAACAGATTTGAAGTATTAATGAATGAGGAATCCCCAAATTTGATGAATGTGATCGAACACAGACTGAATCAGCCAGTAGCTAACACTGATGCTAACTGGGGCTCAAGGTCGAGCAGACAGCGGCACTCAGCTCACAGTGCAGCCGAGCCCAGGACTCTGATAGTGGGCGACTCCATAATCAGAAACATTAATAGCAGGGATACAACAACGTGCTGCCTTCCACAAGCAACAACATCTGATGTAAACAGGGAACTTCAGAACATTCTGATGAAACATAAGACTGCAAATCGACTCATCATTCATGTGGGGAAGAATGATATTCATAAAGAGCAGTCGGAACTTCTTAAAAAGGATTTAAATGAACTTTTTGAAACACTAAAAAGACTGAAAGTTCAGACATTCATCAGTGGACCACTCCCAGCACCAGGAACAAACAGGTTTTCACGGTTGCTTGGGCTTAATACATGGCTGCAAAAAACCTGCAATATAAAAGGAGTGAACTTTATTGACAACTTCAATCTTTTCTGGAGTCAGAGGCAACTGTTTCAACAGGATGGCCACCATCCAAACAAACTTGGTTCAAGAGTGCTAAAGGACAATATCTACTTCTCCGTCCGTCATCCTTCTGCAATGTGTGCCAATCCACTCAACCTGCATGGCACACACACACCTGGATACAGTATGAATGACCACAGGATTTCACTTCAGCACCTGAATGGACATGCGGTTGACACATCACACAAGGACAGTGATAACACCACTCAGCCACAACAACCTCTGCTCACGGACACAATCTCAGCTGAGCCCTGCCCACAGAGCTCACCACAGACAGACTGTGACATACTAGCACTGCTCCAAGATACAGCACCCAAGGACGACTTTCTGGAAAACAGCCAGGGAAACCAGGACAGCATATTACAGCCTCCAATAACACCAGAGCAACAACCCCTCTCACCGGAAACGTTATCCCTCTCTCCAGCATCTCCACTTCTGTGCTTCTCAGAGAAAATGGAACAACTGGTGCATGCTGGAACTAGACTATCCCACTCTTTTGCTGCGAGCCCCCACATACCAACCAAAAAACGCCAGGCCCCACAACCACCAAAGCCTGCGGGCCCAGCTCGCCCTCTCCCTCCTCCTGTGAGGGCTCTTCGGCCTCTGCCACAGCGCCAGGGCCCACACCCTCCTCCAGCGGCTCGAGGTGAACCAAAAACAACTGATACCAGCTCTCAGTGATATGTGTCGGGTCCCCGCTATGATGACAATAACTTTCTCAAATGTTTACAGAACAAGCGGGAACCCAGTGTGCCTGTATCTTTTTCTATTGCTGTTCGATTACATGATAGAAAGTCTTAGGCCTTCAAAAGCCGTTCAGCAAAAAACATCTAATCTGGTGCCTATTACACGACATACTAAGATTGCTGTGGGGACAAAAAGTAAGACTGTTAAGTTAGCACTCTTAAACATCCGCTCACTTAAAAATAAATCACTTTTAGTCAACGACTTAATAACCACATACAACCTGGATTTTATGTTGCTAAATGAAACTTGGCTAGAAGACAGCTGCAGTGCAACAGTCCTCAATGAAACAGCCCCTCCTAACTTTACTTTTATGAGTGTCTGCAGAGCTGTCAGAGGAGGCGGAGGTTTAGCTGCTCTTTATAAAGATGTCTATCAATGTAAGCAAATATCATTTGGGAATTCCCCGTCTTTCGAATATCTGGGTATTGTGTTAAAAGGTGCTCCACACATTTTACTTATCATTGTTTACAGGCCTCCAAAATACTCTCCAGATTTTGCTGAGAACTTAACAGAACTGTTATCAACAATTTCCTCAGAGTTTGACTGCTTTGCCATTGCTGGAGATTTTAACATTCACATAGATAATGCATAAACCAATATGGCAAAATAAATCAAAACTGTTTTAAAACTTTTGATCTGACTCAGCATGTACATGGACCCACACATAATCGTGGACACACTCTAGATTTACTTATCAGTAAGGGTCTAAACATTTAATCAATTGTTATAAAGGATGTAGCACTGTCTGATCATTTTTGTATTTTCTTTGATATATTGATCTCTCCTGCCATTGAAGCTAGATCTGTGTCTGTCAAGAAGACATGCTTAAATGAGAACACTAGTGTACTATTTATCAAGGCTATATCTTTAACACCAAGCATATCTGCTAACTCTGTTGATTTTCTCCTTGATTCTTTTAACTCAAAAGTTAAGAGTGTAATTGATGATATTGCTCCTGTGAAAGTCAGGAAGAAGAGTGGCAGACAAAAAGCACCTTGGAGAAACTCAACAGCAGTGCAAAATATGAAAAGACAATGCAGAAAAGCAGAACACATGTGGCGGAAGACAAAACTTGTAGTCCATTATAACATCTACAAAGACAGCATCCATGCTTTCAATAAGGAACTAGGCAAAGCGAGACAGACTTTCTTCTCGAATATTATAAACAGCAATATAAACAACACGCGCACTCTTTTTGCTACAGTAGAGAGACTGACAAACCCCCCAAGCCAGATTCCCAGTCAAATGCTCTCAGTGAGAAAGTGCAGTGAGTTTGCTTCTTTCTTCTCTGAGAAAATCAATAATATCAGAAAGGTGATCAGCTCATCCTTGAGTTGCGCTGGGGTCAGGCAGATCAGAAAACAGCATGAGAAAGTAGCCACTATGTCTGATTTCGAAGAAATTGATGGCAAAATTTTGGAAGAAACCGTACAGCACCTAAAAACATCAACCTGCGCCCTTGACGCACTTCCCACATCTTTTTTCAAAAATGTGTTACACAGCTTAGAAGCAGATCTCCTAGAAGTGGTAAATGCCTCACTTCTCTCTGGGAGTTTTCCGACCTCCCTGAAAACTGCTGTTGTCAAGCCCCTCCAGAAAAAGAGCAATCTGGATAAGATCATATTAAACAACTATAGACCGATCTCAAATCTTCCTTTCATAGGCAAGATCATTGAAAAAGTTGTCTTCAATCAGCTGAACAAATTCTTAAGCTCGAATGGATACTTTGACCATTTTCAATCTGGTTTCCGACCGCACCACAGTACAGAGACCGCGCTCATAAAGATAATAAATGATATTCGCTTAAATACTGACACAGTCAAATTATCAGTGCTGGTACTACTCGACCTCAGTGCTGGATTTGACACTGTCGATCACAACATACTTCTTGACAGGCAGGAAAACTGGGTCGGGCTTTCTGGGATAGTCCTAAAATGGTTCAGGTCATACTTAGGAGGCAGAGGTTATTATGTGTGTATAGGAGACCATAAGTCTGAGTGGACATCCATGACATGCGGAGTCCCTCAAGGCTCTATTCTTGCGCCACTCCTATTCAACCTGTACATGCTCCCAATGAGCCAAATAATGAGAAAAAACCAAATCGCTTACCATAGCTATGCAGACGACACACAGCTCTACTTATCCCTATCGCCTAACGATTACAGCCCCATTGACTCCCTTTGCCAATGCATTGATGAAGTAAACAAATGGATGTGCCAAAAGTTTCTTCAGTTAAACAAAGACAAAACTGAAGTCATTGCGTTTGCAAACAAAGATGAATTTCTCAAGGTGAACGCATACCTTCAGTCTAGGGGTCAAACAACTAAAAATCAAGTCAGGAATCTGGGTGTGTCTCTAGAGTCAGACCTTAGTTTCAGTAGTCATGTCAAAGCAATAACTAAATCAGCATACTATCACCTGAAAAATATTGCAAGAATTAGATGCTTTGTTTCCAGTCAAGACTTAGAAAAACTTCTGCATGCTTTCATCACCAGTAGGGTGGATTATTGTAATGGACTTCTCACTGGCCTTCCCAAAAAGACCATAAGACAGTTGCAGCTCATACAGAACGCTGCTGCTAGGATTCTGAGCAGAACCAGAAAATATGAACACATCACACCAGTCCTCAGGTCTTTACACTGGCTGCCAGTTACATTTAGGATTGATTTTAAAGTATTATTACTGGTATATAAATCATTCAATGGCCTAGGACCTCAATACATTGCAGATATGCTCACTGAATATAAACCCAACAGATCACTCAGATCATTAGGATCACATCGGCTAGAAATACCAAGGGTTCACTCTAAGCATGGCGAGTCTGCTTTTAGCTATTATGCCAGCCGCAGCTGGAACCAGCTTCCAGAAGAGATCAGATGTGCTCCTACAGTAGTCACATTCAAATCCAGACTCAAAACACATCTGTTTAGCTGTGCATTTACTAAATGAGCACTGTGCCACTGTTCGTCCGACTGTTTGCACTGTATTTTATTTTATGTTTTAATTACTCTGATTTCATTTGATTATTTCTGTATTTTATCTTTTATTCTAAACAGTTTTAATTATTCTGATTTCTTTTGATTATTTTAATTTCTTCTTTGTAAAGCACTTTGAATTACCATTGTGTATGAAATGTGCTATATAAATAAACTTGCCTTGCCTTGCCTTAAGAACTCTGGCCGAAGTTGAGATTTTGGAAAACTTTGTTTGCATGTAAACGGAGAAAAACTGAGTTTTAGGCAGCCGACCTACAGGTTTGGCATGCTCTTGACGGCATATATACACGGGAACGAAGTTATTTTCGAAAACGGAGAGGGTGAAATGTCTGTTTTTTGAAAATAGCTGGCCATGTGTAAACATAGCCTTAGAATGATTTCTGAAGGATCACGTGACACTGGAGACTGGAGTAATGATGCAGAATATCCAGCTTTGATCACAGGAACACATTTCTTTTAAAATGGATTACAATAGAAAACCGGTATTTTAAATAATGCACAATGCAAAAATATTTAATTATATCTCTTAATAGTACAGAATCTAATATATTTTAAATAGTACTGTAAGGAACATCAATAAACACAACAATAAAAAAGAGTATTATACTATGGTACATTTTCATAAGTAAAGTATAGGTAATTTTCTCAGAAATGTACTATGAAAATGGTGTTTTATAACAGCATGAATTGTCCAATTAGGATGTCATTTGTCAACCTTGTTTGTACTCACATGTGAGAACAGTTCAACAACGGTTGACAGCACTGCTAAAAGCTACTTCAGCTGGAAAAAGTACTTATGTTGTTGCCTGGAGCCTTCAAGGCCGGCCAGCGTTATGCCAGTCAGGAAAGAAAGGGACCAGAATTCAAAGATCAAAGGCCCTGATATACTCACATCAAAGTTCTTTTTCATTCTTCGCTTAGGGCTAAAACGAAGTTCAAAACACATGACCAGCGATATACAATTAGCGAGCATCTGACACCGTTCACTCTGCTGAGAGTGGCGTTTAGATGAATATGCAAATATGTGCTGCACACTTTCCTCTCAATAACAAAATAAACACAGAACAAAATTGAGAAAACAGCAAGCATTTTTTTAAGAAAGCAAAAGAAAAGCAGCTGATCATAGCAACGATATGTTTGCACGAGCTCTGCAATTCGGCAATCACGTCACGTATATGTATAGCACTGTATACAATATATTGCTTAAAATCAAGCAGCTTTACCATATTAAACATGAAAAACAGTGTCAGTGTCTCTTTTCATCAGAAGCACAACTTAATTTTCTATATAAAGCAGCTCTCAAGTGTGTTCATGTTTTTACTCGTGGTCATCTGACCTCGACCGACTGAACAGGAGAAATGAACCAGGAAATATTTCAGCGTGAAAGAAGGCACACCTACCTATTACGTAATCGCCACGGACAAATGGTAGTACGAAGGTGTTTACCAGCCGGAGCGGACTTTTCCAGAAAGTTTGCTTTGGTAAGCTGTTTCGAACTTCCAAAACAGACAGAACTTTGTTTTGGCCTGATTTTGTTTGAAATTACATCACATGGAACAAAACTCCAGAAACTAAGGAGCACCAATGGAAGCATGTTTCCGCCACTGAATAAAAAATAAAAAAAGATAATGTTTCACAATTCTGACTTTTTGACTTTATAGCATGTAATCGCAAGATATAAACTCGCAATTCAGATTTTTTTCTCTCGCAATTGCCAGTTTATATCTCGGAATTTTGACCTCTTTTCTCAGAATTGTGAGAACAAATTCTGAAAACACTTAAAAATAAAAACACTTTTTTTTCAGATTGCGAGTTTATATCTTGCAATTCTAACTTTATAAATCACAAATTTGAGAGAGAAAAAAAGTCAGTGTGAGATAAAATGTCACAATTATCTTCCGTGGCGGAATCAAGCTTCCACAAATAACACTTGCTTTTTATCTCTCTAAAACAACTTTGAACAGGTTGTAATATGCCCTGATCATTTTTTTTTTTTTTGCATCAGGTCCATAATTCATACTAGCCACATAAGAGCGATAGAGCCAGGTAACCTTGATAAGACGGGCCCGAGTTAACCGCTCCCACAGCGGTTTCATATCAATGCAGACGTTTGTGTTCTGGCCTAGATGTTTTATCATCTATTTTTGAAAAAGCTGCTGTTTCTTCGTCACTCTCTCTGGGATTATGAGTCCTAAAGCATGATGCACTATACCTGAGAGAACCAATCTAAGCCGTCAAAGATTTCACTCTCTGTTGCTTTGCTACTTTCACATTAATTATATACACAGCACAGTCATCCCTAATTGGATCGTGGACTTTGAAATATTCAGATTCTCTCCTCTCAAGTCCCTTTCATTGCAGTCCTCTTACCTTGGAGCCAGTAGTTAAGAAGGGGGGCATCCTTCCACTTTTGGTGCAGTTGCTAGGCAACACCAAGCTGGTTTCCTTGACTGCATCACATCTTCAATCAGGGAGGCATAGACGAATAACAGGAGTTAACCTTGAGAGACTACAGTAAACAGAGTAAGAACGCCATCCTGAAGCCCCAAAATCACAAATGATCCTGAAAACGGTCCCCCTTTTGTTTCTCAGGTGAAATTCTGCTTTCTTGTGAAACATGGATTTAAGGATATGAAAGCATTGCGTGGCAAATGAAGTGGGCGAGAGATGAAAGAATTGGCTGATATTATAAATAGATGGAGAAACTTGCATAGATTTGCTGTAAAGTGAATCGAAGAATCAAAAAAGTGGGAAAGGGAACATCATGATCTTTTTGATGCAACAAAATAAGTGAATTAGATTGTGCCTCATATTTTCATATACGTAAACAACCTAGATATTAAAGGTATACAATTCTTTATTTATTAACTCGCTCTCATGTCATTTTTGCTGTTGTTGTTTAATTATTATAGTGGATTTTTATGATTTTTATAGTATTAAAGTGGATTTTATTTTTGTAATGTTTTCTTGTGCAGTATAATTGTTATTAAAACTATTAATATAACTGGAATAAAATGAAATATAAATATTATATGAAAAGTTAAAAACAAATAAAAAAATATATATAAATGTTGCCATGCCAACTAATTGAAATAAATCAGTTTAAGTTTGAGTATTACTGCAACTTAACCTGAAATACAATTAAATCTATATAGAATTATAAAAAATTAAAAAGCTTATTAAATTATTAAAAATTATTAAAAGCTTAACTGAAAAATAAAAGCTAATTCAAAATATTAATAAACACTACAATTATATAAATAATACTAAAATAACATTGATGAAAAGTCTTCTTAAATTAAATTAAATTAAATTAAATCAAACTAGAAATTTTTATAATATAAAAATATAAAACTTCAAATCAAAATATATAAATAAAACAAATATATTAATAATATATTATTGTATAAATAATATCACGTGTCCCATGTGCCCCCGAGTATTTTTGTGAAGCCGAATCTGATTTGCCTGATCTGATTAATTGCAGCAATGATTTCTCTAGTTCAGGTTGAGTTTTCTGGGTCAACTTTTCTAAACGCAGCAGAGAGAGATTGCTCATGGCTTGCTTCATGTTTCACTCTCACAGAAGGCTGATCTGTGGAAAAGATAAGAGTTTGTTATACTCTCATTTCATGCTCATTTTTGTGTTGAGGTTAAATCCGCTCCAAGTAATACGTGTTATGAAACACGATTACCTTTACTAATGAGTAATGTATTTTTCTTCTTTTTTTCATTTACATCATGATTCCCAAGTTACTATTTTCAAATGAGCAAAGTAATGAGCTGAACATCACTCGATGCAACAAAATTACATCACTTCACTTCATATTATCAACAAAGCACTGCAATATGACACAGTCATTTATAGGGCTATTCACACTGCACTTAAATGGTTAGCTCACCCAAAAATTTAAATTCTGCCATTAGTTACCCTCATGTCGTTCCAAACCCATAAGACTTTTGTTCGTCTTCAGAACACAAACGAAGATCTTTTTAATTAAATCTGAGAGCTTTCTGTCCCTCCATTGACAGCTATGCAACTACCACTTTGACGCTTCAAAAAGTTCATAAAGAGATCGTAAAACTAATCCATATGAATTGAGCGGTTTAGTCCAAATTTTCTGAAGAGACTCGATCGCTTTATATAATGAACAGATTTAATTTATGCTTTTATTCACATATAAACATTCATCAACTCACACATCAGTTGTGGTAAACGGAAGCTCAAGCATGACGTACAAGAACCAATAAGGTTTATTCTCGTGTTACGCAGTACGTTTGAGCTTCAGCAAGAACCAATGAGGTTCATTCTCGTGTTTTGCAGTACGTTTGAGCTTCAGCAAGAACCAATGAGGTTCATTCTCGTGTTTTGCAGCACGTTTGAGCTTCAGCAAGAACCAATGAGGTTCATTCTCATGTTACACAGCACGTTTGAGCTTCTACAAGAACCAATGAGGTTCATTCTTGTTACGGAGCAAGTTTGACCTTCAGAAAGAACCAATGAGGTTCATTTTTGTGTTGCGCAGCACGTTTGAGCTTCTGCAAGAACTAATTGAGATTCATTCTCGTGATACACAGCATGTTTGAGCTTCTGCAAAAACCAATGAGGTTTATTGTTTATATCACTACATTGAAATAGGAAGCCGCTTACAGGCAATTCTACAGTCTTCACTTCCAGGTCAAGAAGCTGTCAATCAAAAACGCAGTAGCCAATGAGAACACACCACTGCTAACCCCGCCCTCACAAGAGATTTGTGCCAGAATGGCAAACGAAAACTTCAGAAACGTAATTGAAAACTCTGGAAACGCATTTTTATGTCCAGATCAGCAAAAGAAAACGAGAAAACATTTAGCAAAGCATGTAGTGTATTAAAAACAAAGTCATACATTTTGACTGTGATACATTTTATTCATGCACAAAAATAATCCCATAGACAAGTAGGCTAAATGAAGAAAAATTATTCAGTGTCATTGGCCACTTTGTAAAGGCAGAGCGCCAACCGCTATTCACACACTTGAACGTCGATGCAACAGATGTTTTCTGGGTTTTTTCCCCTGCTGATCTCACTTGCCCCTCCTGCAGTACCGTACACCCCTGGGGGTGCGCACCACACTTTGAGTACCATTGCATAAGGAAAAACAGCAATAAACTGGTTGTATCCTTTAAGGTCACACACTCCAGCTGAGCAGCTACCATTGAGATGAATGGGCATGCTAATGGATCGACCTATTTGATTACAGACAATATAAACAACATTTCATCATTATAAGGGAGCAAAATATTTGCCCAACAGGCATTTATAATATCAACAATTAACAAAAACTCAAGTGAATTGGTTATCTTTTTACACACTTTTCTAATCTGCCAATCCTAGACACCCCTAGCCAGTTAAGCGACAAGTACATTAGCAACATCTCTGACCAATTACATTATGGAGTTCAGTGCCTGAGGAAAAGAAGAAATGTACTGACATGTATTGATGTCAAAACTCACAGAGGAATATTATTTGAGGTCATACTTAACAAAAAAGTTAAAAAGAACGGGTTATAAAGAACACTTTGCGCCAAAAATTTTCTATGTAAGGGGAAATGTCCTAAATAATTGCATAATGCTTTCATGTTTAACAGTTAAATTTTGTTGTTGTGATAAAGTGTGTGTAAGCTGTTTAATTCATAAAATGTAATAAAAAACTAAAAATGAAAACAGAAATTAATTAATTAAAACTCAATCCATAAAATGATCCCTTGATGGGAACCCCTAAAAGACTCTAATTATGAAACGACTGAAAGAACTCTTTTTGTATAGATTATAATAATAAAAAAAAATTATAAAAAAAGGCATTGCAAAAATTCCGTTAGCATGCATCAATTATAGTAAGTTGTGGAATAAAGTTTAATATTTAAAAATCTGATATCTGTTGCCACAATAAGTTAAACATACTCATTATTTTCAAAAAGAGAACATTGCCTACAATCTGCCCTGTTTCATTATGACATGTACATTAATCTCCCAGAGTGTGTTCAAAAGGCAAATGTGATTGAATTAAAACATCAATGCTTTTGGATCGAAGAATGTGGTTCTGGAAGCTGTAGATTGGATTTTTAAATGTGTTTTGTTAAGGCGACTTAGCAGGGAGGCGAATCCATAAGGGCATGGACTAATTCTGCCGATGGTCTTTTTATGGCTCAACAAACGCAGCACTTGCTGTCATTGACGAAATGGGCGTCTGAATGACACAAACCTCAATGGCGGAAACTGTTGTCGGTTGGACAATCTCACGTTGCGAATACAGAGTTCAGGTCTCTTATCGTGTGCGTATCTAATCGAATCAAATCAGGCATGAGTCAGAGGCAGGGTCTCTCGAGGGTGCTGTTGTTCTGGTGTTGAATTTGCATGCTATTGTGTGTTTCATCAAATCTGTCTCCTTGGTTTACATCCCAGAGATTTGCATGCAAGCTTACTGTCTTGCCGAAGTTTGACAGGGCTATTATCACAAAATACTGGCTGCTTATGAAATATTCAAAGTAGCAAAAAGGCTAGAAAGTAACATTTGGAGGGCTATAAATAGTATCACACAAATCTGCCCTAAATGGCCCCTATTTAAGGGGAAAACAGGCCGGAAGAACCCTGCAGTGTTTCTTCATGGGGAACTCCCATCACTGCAGGTTACAAATATGCATCCAGTCAGTAGTTATTATTGAAAATAACAATAGCATGTGCAAACTTGTTCACCGCTTATTTCAAATCTAACACAAAACATCACAGGCACCGCATTAAAACGAGAACATGCGTGTCACCTTATGTGCTTTACACCTCTTTTTCAGATGTCAGGGTTATTTTTAAATTCATTTCAGAAGCAATAACCCACAGGCAGTATCTGCCATGCAAAATGTGACAAAAATTCAATCACTGCGAGATGAAAGAGGTCACTGATGAAAAATGACAAACAATAAACTAATTAACATAGCTATTAAAAACAGCATCTTGAATTACAAATTGCACTTGCAGACAGCGTGACTGACAACATGAACATATGCTCTGTTGTTTTTCCACAGCTATTGTTGAAATGGCAGGTTGTCAAAGTTGCCATAAAACTGTGCTCACAAGTATGCTCACATGCTGCTTTGTTATAGGAAGAAGTTTTGTTCTATACTGTACTTTGTTATCTTCTATACTTCAAATTATCATTTTTGTTGAGTGGTTGAGTGCCATTGGCATAGCAATGGAAGTTGAGTCCATGTTTACGGATAATATGACCATGGGGTAGTATGTAAATGGTGAATAACAGAGGACCAAGCACAGAGCCCTGGGGCACGCCATGGTTGGCAAGCGCAACACATGTAGCTGCGTGGACCCAGTCAACATGAAGTGAATACACTCAAAGAAGTTAGTATTCACTGGGATCTCTTTGACCAGGATGTCAGCGCGATGGATAACAGCAAGTACGCCACCACGGTCAAGGCTGCTAGGCTTCTGGATATAGCCATGACCTGAGGGAGTTGCATGGTTGAGAGTTATGAACTCTTCCTGGTTCTGCCATGTCTCAGTAAGACATAAAAAATCCAGTGATTTTTCCAAAATTAGGTCTTGGATAAGGCTTTGTTATTTAATGAGCAAATGTTAAGCAGCATGAATGATACCCTAGTTAGTGCATTGTCAGTGGTGACAATGTTGTCCACACAGACGCAGATTTGCATGTGATGGGCGTGGTTTGCATCGATGACGTCGCCGCCTTGAGGCATGCCACAACGCAGCTGGAATAGACAAAGTTTCGTGAGAGTAAACAAACTTATGACGGGCAGCCCTATGGACATAGGGGGAACGATTCAGGAGATGGAGAGATTTTATCACCTCAAGGCAACTCAGAGATGTATTAGATCTAAGACTCTTGAGTTCCACTGTGGTTTATTTGATGAAAGTCGTAGTCGAGGGGCAGCAAGCAGTTGCTAGCATCCTAGCTCGGTTTGCTAATTCCATAATGGTGACAGCAGGCCAGGAAGACCACAGTGAAGGAAAAACATATTTTGGGCAGTTTCAGGAACCAGCAGAAATGGACCTGATCGGGGATCCACGGTAGTTCACCGTACTTCAGTAACAGGTGTCATCTGATGGGTTGATGGTGTAGAAAAGTTTGCAGCGGTACGAAGCGTTAGACAGCAGTGACTAACGCAGCAGAACCGAGCAAAACAGCAATTCTGATCCCAATAATGATGTCTGCATTGACCAACGTGTTTAGGCTGGTTGTAGAGCAGGGGTCGGCAACCTAAGGCTTGCGTGCCAACACTGGCACGCGAAGGGTTAATCGCTGGCACGCAAGTAAGCGCGAGAGGGGTGTATGTATTTCATTCAGATAAAGTAGCCTACCTCCCACATATACAGATCTACATATTGATGTAATAATTCCTTGTAGTAACAGCTTGTTTTATTAACTTAAGTTAGGAGTTATTAATATTATTAAAGTGTGAGTATTAAACTGCACAAGTCAATGAAAGAGTGCAGCTCTAACAAACCATTGGTCAGAGTGGTCGCGCTGACCACTGCGCATCAGCGCAAACAAGTTATCCAACTGACACCTTAAAGCTCGTTCCGCTGTAAATAGTTAATTCTATAAATTTCAACCAAGTGTAAAGAGTCCTTATTAAACATTCCATACATATTAAAATGACTGCGATGCATGTGGAAACTCCGTTCATGCGTACCTGATCACTTCATGTTTTTTCTCTGATTGGAAAGCTATCCAATCGTGAGACAAATGCCCTCTGATTGAGAGCACACTTTTACATATTCCAGATGAAAATGAACAAAATGCATACATGCATTATATATGCTTGTTGAAGTCACAAATGTAAATTTTACTCCTCCCAAATTGGTAAAAAAACAAACATGCGAGTGTTATAACGGCTCCCGGTTTATAGATATGACAGCGCTGCTGCAACATGCATCTCTTCAGCAAGCCGACGTGCAAACTGCGCAAATGAAACTGAAAGTTTAGCTTACATTCTGAAGCTCAACACACAGTTGTCTTCATTAAAAGTAGTGAGATGCAGTTATGTTGCCAAGTGGAAGTGTAACACTTTTAACAAAACTGAAAGAAGTCAGTAAAAACACGAATGACCAGGTCCAATCTGTTCTTCAAAGTCTAATTTAGGCCTGAAAACTAATTTCATGAGAAACATTTTAATTTCTGTACCATTTCTGTGTTAGCCATTATGAATATTTAAAATATGTTTATGTTTATTTAAACAGGGGGGGGGGTTATGGCACACTGATGAACTCGGAAACTTAAAAATGGCACTTTATGACAAATAGGTTGCCGACCCCTGTTGTAGAGCATTGACAAAAACAGTTAGATCGGAGATGAGAAGCAGTGACAAACATGCTAGCGTCCTCTCACCACCCCTCGATACCATACCACCAAACTTGTCCCTAACCATACCCATATCTCACCTCAATAGCAGAACAAGTGTTTCTCAAATTAACACAATAAGTAGATTGTACTTCTTTTTTTCTATGTGAGTACATAGTAAAGACACCTAATATAAAGTGTTACCACATCAGCTTCTTTCACTAACCATTTGACACAAAAATGCAAAAGCTAGGTCAAAACGGCAAGCTTTTATGGTTGATTGGTTTACCTTTCAGTCAGACAACCCCAGACAGACACAATTCTTGGTTAAAATAAGCTTACATTTTAGACTCTATGCTACTAGTCAAAAGTTTAGACATGAAAGACTAGGCTGGTGATGTTTAATGGCCCTACAATTGACATATCTTGTGTAAAAAAAATCAGCTAATTGACTAGTAAATCTCAAAACAAATTCAAAATGCAGAGTATTTGCACTCTGATGTTGTGCGGAGTATTTTACGGAGGAAGAAAACGGCAAGTTTTGGGGAATCAAGTAATTCACTGAGGAGCTTTGAATTCTTATTAAAAATGTAAGACTTTCCAAACCAAACCAATCAGGTAGAGCTCACAAATACTTAGAAATTGCAGGTTAACACTACTATTCAAAGCCAGTAGAGTTGTTATTAAGATGTTTTATATTTACATTTGAATATCTACTAGATCGAAAAACGTAACCTGGATCAAAGATTTCCTACATATTAACTATTAATGTCCGTGTGTCAGATGGGATGAAGCACAGACACAGAGGATGAGTTCAACACAGAGCTTTAATGAAGATTGCCACAGGAAAGAGAAAACAACAGCAATGTAAAGCAACAGTTGCGAGAGTTATTGAACTTAGCAGATAAGAAAACAGTCTTTGTTTTTTTCCAGATTGGTGGAGCTGAAAAGGAGGATGACGGAAAGGACAGACAAAGAGGATCGAGGAGAATCGGCAACAAGACATACAGGCAAGTCCTTTACTCGCTAGTTACAGATGAGACGGGTGTGGGGAAGTGGTGATGAAGTATAGTTCTTGATGGGGTAAATGTGACAGGTGAGTATGATTCCAAGTCCGGAGATTTAACAGGGAGGAGGAGTTCAGGGAACCGCGGAGTTCGGGAGACTGTGCAATACTAAACTTCACCAGTAAACGTGGTGACATTCAAAAATGCAAAGTAGCATTTAAGCAACTATAGAACTCGACAACTGACACATGTCAAGATAACTTACTAGTTAAATAGTTAAATATATAGAATTGTCTGTTAGTCAATAAGAACTGAGTTGGAGAAACATTCTTTCCTAAAAATTGAGAAAAATACCCCAAATGTACTTAAACTTACTTACACACTCTCTCTCTCTCTCTCTCTCTCTCTCTCTCTCTCTCTCTCTCTCTCTCTCTCTCTCTCTCTCTCTCTCTCTCTCTCTCTCTCTCTCTCTCTCTCTCTCTCTCTCTCTCTCTCTCTCTCTCTCTCTGATATTTATTATTTTTAAGATTATTATTTTTTTGTAAGATTGTACAAGTGGAGCTAATGGGGTTTCCATTTCTTTTTATGAATGTTTATTCACCAAATAATGGAGCAGAAAGGGTAGAATTTTTATGAATGTTTACTCATCAAATAATGGAGCAGAAAGGGTAGATTTTTTTTACAAAATTATCCAGTGAATTTAAAAAAAAATGATAATGCTTGTATGGTTCTTTGGGGGTGACTGGAATTGTACTTTGGATTTTACATTAGACCGAAATGGTGAAGAACCGTATCCTCAGTCTGCTAATTCCTTAAGCAGTATTATAAAGAAATATGATTTGTCTGATTTATGAAGGGAGAAACATCCAGCAGTTAAACAATATACATGGGTTAAAGCCTCTCATGATCATATTAGTGCTGCAAGGTTGGATAGGTTTTATGTAAGTAAAAATAATTATAATAGAGTTTTGAAAGCTAATATTTTTCCGAATGGTTTTACTGATCATCATTTGTGTATGATTGAAATGAGTTTAAAATAGTCACAGCATTGTAGTTATTGGCATTTTAATTTGAATCTGTTACATGACTCTATATTTTATGAAAAAATTGTGGTTATTTTGGTCTAAATGGCAAAAACAAAAAAATGACTATGACGATTTAGTGCAATTGTGGGAGATTGGAAAAGCACAAATAAGAATTTTCTGCCAGAACTATACAGCCCACTCAAATACACATGTAAAGAACACTATTAAAATACTTGAAAAAGAGATAACTGAAATCGAAAAAGGAATCATTGAAGACAATTCAGAAGAAGTGGAACAATTAAGAGAAAAAAAGACTGTTTTGGCTTCTTTGTTCAATGAAAGAGCAAAAGGGGCTTTAATAAGAGCCCGTTTTTCTTCACTACGAGAAATGGATGCTCCAAGCTCTTTTTTTTCAACTTGGAGAGGGAAGAAGGAGAAAGAAAACTTATGTTACATTTGAAGTTACCAGATGGGACTTTAACAACAAATCCAAAAGAAATGAAAAATCATGCAAAGAACTTTTATACTGATTTATTCAAAGCAAGAGACTGTGACATTAATTGCTTGGACGACCTACTAAGAGACTTGCCAAATATCACTGATGATCAGAGACAATTGCTTGATGCCGATATTCATTTGGATGAAATATCAAACGCATTCTCATCCTTTGGCGTCATATGTGACGCCATATGACAAAACGGCGAAATACTTCGCACATGGCACCCTTTATCGTCAATATAACACGCACTGTGATGGGTAGGTTTAGGTGTGGGGTAGGGTCTGCGTCTCATATTCACGCTAAAGGATGCCAGTCAACTTTATGACGCCTTGGGTTCGCGTGTTATTTCACGCTAAAGGGTGCCATGTGCGTAGTATTTCGCCGTTTTGTCATATGGCGTCACATATGCCGCCAAAGGATGAGAACGGGCTCAACTATCAGAGGCGGTAAAGAAACTCTCCAATGGTCGGTCCCCTGGCATTGATGGACTTCCTTCTGAATTCTATAAGCAATTTTGGACTATTTTAAAAGATGATATACTTGATGCTTTTAGACTTTCTCATAGGAAAAATGAACTGCCAACGAGTTGTAGAAGAGCAGTTTTGTCTTTATTACCAAAAAAAGGTGACCTTGGACTGTTAAAGAACTGGAGACCAGTAGCCTTACTGTGTACTGATTATAAAATTCTAGCTAAGTGTCTTGCAAATAGATTAAAACATTTTTTAGAGTATGTTATTAATGATTTTCAAACGTATTGTGTGCCAAAAAGAACAATAATGGACAATCTCTATCTTGTGCGTGATATAATGAATTTAGCAAATGCTGGTAATGAGGATGCAGGTTTTCTGTCAATTGATCAAGAGAAAGCTTTTGATAAAGTGGATCATTTTTATTTATTCGAGACTCTTAAAGCTTTTGGTTTTGGTAAGAATTTTATCTCTTGGATCAAACTGTTATACACTGGAGCTTCTTCATTGTTAAAGGTTGGAGGTGGGCTTAGTTATCCAGTATTAATTCATAGAGGCATAAGACAAGGATGTCCTTTGTCAGGGCAGTTGTACTCACTAGCAATTGAGCCTTTACTAAATAAACTTAGGGAGAAATTACAAGGTTTTTTAGTGAAAGGTTGTGAAAAAAACAGACCAATCACTCTTTCGGCCTATGCTGATGACATCACTGTTTTTATAAGACGTGACAAAGATGTAATGAATTTAACAAATGCTTTAACTATTTATGAAAAGGCTTTGTCAGCTAAAGTAAATTGGGAAAAGAGTGAAGGATATTTATTAGGAGACTGGCAGGGAAGGCCACCCCGCACCCCCCCATGTGCGAGCTTTTGTGGCATAAAAAAAAAGTTTAAATGAAATTTGTAATTTTTATTCAATAGTTTGTTACGTTTTATGAGATTGTATCAGTTTTTGATTGGGTATATATGTGTATTTACCCATGTACATTATGGATGTTAATGAGGAATGTCTATATAGTGTATGTATAAATAAAGTTGTGTTAAAGGTCTCTCTCTCTCCCCCTCTCTCTCTCTCTCTCTCTCTCTCTCTCTCTCCCCCTCTCCTCTCTCTCTCTCTCTCTCTCTCTCTCTCTCTCTCTCTCTCTCTCTCTCTCTCTCTCTCTCTCTCTCTCTCTCTCTCTCTCTCTCTCTCTCTCTCAGTTCCAGTCAGAACATAAAGTTATATATAAAGGCAATTTATTAAAATGAAAAATTCAAACAAAATGTTGGAGATAGTACATGGCATGCATGTCTGGCCCAATAGAGTTTTTTAAAGAATAATTTCCAGACTGTTGATGTTTGAGAGTGTGATTAGATAAGATTCTACATTGTTCGGTGAACACTCACAACACACCAATTAAGAAGATGGGTTTACTGCTGCTGTAACAATACCAGAAATCCCTTGACACCCAATTAGAGGAGGGCTTCTCATGCCCTTGGATGTCAGTGAGGTCTGAAAAGCTAAGTAGAAACAACACTTGCAGGATCCCATCATAGCTAAAAGAAGAATAAAAGAAACTATACTGGATGTTAAAGTCAACATGAAATGAAAATGTACTTTCTTAATGTATTTGTGTATTTTCCAACAATACACATTATTGAATTTTTTTAAACATTTCTTTATTTCTGCATTTATTTGTTTACTTAATCGTTTATTTCATACTTAATTCTGCCAAGGCAATTGTTCTACCAAGGCATTTTGTGATACATTTTAGAAAAATAAAAACTAGCCCACATGACTGGAGGATTAGTTTGGGAATATGGGAATTACTGTCATGCTTCACTGATTATGCATTTTGATCCTGCATTGATGTGGTTGAAGAACTTTTTGTTGAGGTACTATATTGATTTACTGTAGGAATTGAAACTAGCCTACAAGGTCACATCATTATGCCGTGGCCGTGACCTGTTGTTACATACAGCAGCATTCAGGTGAGTGATGGGACTTCTAATCTGTGTCATTTCCCTTCAATTCCTGTTCTCTCTCTACTATCTCTAACAATGATATATATGTTTGCCATAATGGACAAAAACATTAAACTTTATCATACGCATTTCCATTTAAATTTAAAGAGAAAACGACTGGCACTGCAAACCTGTCTTCAGAAGTCATTTGATAGATTTGTGACTTAAAAAGAGCTTATGTCAAAATAAAAAAGTAAACAATTATGGAACAACTATTATTAAATAATATGGAACTTGAATTTCTAATGCAAATGAAAAACAATGCAATTAAATATCAATCAACATGCTAATGTTTAAGATTATTGTTGTTACTATTCACAATATAATACAAATATCTAAATGACTAACACTTGATACATGTTGATTCAGAAATGTTTTATTTCTTCTCACACACAGGAAGAAGGAGCTATCTCAAAAGTAGATTATTTATTAAATATTCATCTCATGGATTCAAGTTCCTTGAGAGAGGATATTAATATCATAATTTAAATATGACCTGATTTAGAATTTTCGTTTTTCTCTGGGCACCACATGCCAGGACATTTAACATCACACTAGAAAGTATTTGAGATCAGGAACCGTCTTTAATTGCATTTGTCATAATGCAGCGTAAATAAAATCTACCAATGAAAGAAAACAGTATAATGATATCATGGATTAGAAGAAGCATGAATTAAAAGCTTGATTTCTGAATTTGTAAATGAAAATACATTCTCTTAACCTGTTCCCTTTCGAGGACGTTCACTTCGTATTGTGTAGCTATACGCAGTGGGAAAACTCCCTTTCTTGAGAATATTGAAGCCTTTATTTTAAAACGCAGTGCAGCTGCACAGCCAGAACAGCACAGAGCTGTCTAGCTCAGTGATTGGCTGGGCTGTGGGAACCGCATGAATCTATGGCGAAGCAGCGCTAAGCTATCAGGACGCTTCCCGCCTCGTGTTTGCCAAAGCGCGCCAGAATGAGGAATCAGATTTAATCTCCTGTAGCGATCGACGATGCCTGGCACACCGCTGATTTCTCCTTGAAGCCTTTGCCGTCGACGAACCCAGGACCGGAACGAGTGACTCTGCTTTGCTCTCTGGAAGACCCAGATATGATTCCCCGAGTTGGCGCGGCTGCTAGAGACAGCCCGTGGCCAACTCCGCTGAGGATGGACCTCCTCACGCAGGCGACCAGAACAATCTGGCACCCTCGTCCCGAACTGTGGGCCCTCCATGTATGGTCCCTCAACGGGTTCTCAGGAACCTCCCGGAAAAAGTATTAAGCACTATCACAGAGGCTAGAGCTCCGTCAACCAGACATCTCTACCCCCTTAAATGGTCAGTGTTCACCAGCTGGTGTACAGCGAGGGATATCGACCCCTATTCGTATGATGACCATCGGTACTTTCCTTTCTGCAAGAGCTGATGGACGCGGGATGAACCCCACACATGCTCAACGTATATGTGGCGGCCATAGCAGCCTTTCACGCTCCTGTGGCTGGCCAGTCCTTAGGAAGGAACGACCTGGTTGTGCGCTTCCTAAAGGGGACTGGGAGGCTTAAAGGGTTAGTTCACCCAAAAATGAAAATTATGTCATTAATGACTCACCCTCATGTCGTTCCAAGCCCGTAAGACCTCCGTTCATCTTCGGAACACAGTTTAAGATATTTTAGATTCAGTCCGAGAGCTTTTTGGCCCTCCATTGAAAATCTATGTACGGCATACTGTCCTTGTCCAGAAAGGCAATAAAGACATCATCCAAGTAGTCCAAGTGATCTCAGTGGGTTAGTTAGAATTTTTTGAAGCATCGAAAATACATTTTGTTCCAAAAATAACAAAAACGACGACTTTATTCAGCATTGTATTCTCTTCCGGTTCTGTTGTCAATCCACCATCAAAGTATTGAGAGCGGTCTGCACAGATCCATCAATCTCTTTACTGCTTAACCAATAGCGAGTGTTTGGGGCGTGGCTTCTATACCAGGCGGAGCCAGAGGTTGTTTAGCCAGAATGGGACCATGACTGATGATACATGGGAAAAGACATTCAGCTTCGGTTACTTCAAAGCCCATGGACTGCTGACTGTATGTCATCTGGTGCATATCATCTGTCATGTCCAGGAGACGTTGTGTGTCGCGTTCTTTAATGGTCCACCTGGAAGCGAACATGCCATGATGCCAAACCCCCTCATAGAAGAAGAACGTTGTCATGTTTACAACTGAGACAAATGAGCGCTTATCAGAATTACATCAGTTTTACACACCTGTCTGTTATTGTAGGGACATCAACGTTACATTTTCACGACCTTAAACAGGACGTGAAACAAAACTAAATGTAATTGGTTGCTTTACATGTCAGTCAGACGGCCTCTGGGCAGTCCTTGGCCAATGAATGCTGCTATGCAGTTCTGGCTACACGAGACTAGGGGAGTAGTGATGTACTAACGGGGTGTTTGCAAGGTTGTTTGAAAATATTGCTTATTTTTGTAATTCTGAAGGTTGTAATTCTAGTGTTGCTGGAACTACATACTTTATCTATTAGCAATCCTCCACAAACAGTACAGCACAATCTCTACTAGTTGACAAATTTCTGTCAGTGCAGAGTGTATACTTTAATACCATCAGCCCTACTTGTAAAATATGGTAAGAAAGGAATTAATTACCAGTCCTACTGCCTCCCCAACCACACACACACACACACACACACACACACACACACACACACACACACACACACACACACACACACACACACACACACACACACACACACACACACACACACACTCTTTGAAAATATTTCAAACAGTGACATTCTGCCGACCATCCTGTATTAACAGATAATCACCAGGATGAACCAGTGCAATTACGGCTGTCAACAGTTCATTATAAACTCCATCTTCCTCTGGCCATTACCACATTGAGTCAAGCTTGAAGGACAGTGGCAACCGCCACACTGGAAATATTGTGTAGATATCAGACATGCCCCACTGCCGGGGGACAATATATGGGGGCAAGCCAGGGGCATCCTTCCAAACACCACTTATGATAATGGATGTTATTGGGATTCATAACTATATGAGAGAAAATTCATTAAATAGTTACACCACCTTTGTGCAAAAACCTGGATTTTATTCACCAAATTGTGTCATATTTTCCCCTAACAAAACAAAATAACAGCAAACAGAATACATTTTTGCATGAACTATGCCTTTAAGTCTGTGATGCTGCCATCGTAAGCTTTGGCTTGGTTAGTTAAACCATTTGGACGGTTATTCACTGACTTATAGATTCCAGAACACACAAACAGTTTGATCACTACGGACAAAATAATCCATCCAAGATGATGCATCGCTGGAAGACATGGATGGTGAGATATTTATGGAGGTATTTATGGATGGACAGAGATAGCAAGAATGAGAGAGATAATCTTGGTCTTAAGTCTGCAAACCCAGACAACAGATTAGTTTTGGTTACTCGTTTGAGTATGTCTGATGTGCCACCAAAACACAACACATATAGTAATTGTTTGTAAAAACACTTGTAGCCTAACTGAATCAATAAAAGCTGATAAAGAGATACAATTTGAGCAATTGATGCTAATTATTATAGGCAGGAAATCTGAAAGCAATACAGCCAAAACTACAAAAAAATTCCCCATTCAGAAGGATGCAATTAAATTATCTAGTTCCATACGTGGCAAAGTGACAATCAAGCAATACCACATGAGCAGAAGGCTGTTGTTCTGGTGACCGATTTCAAGTGTGACATTGCTTTTAAACAACAGTTCAATACTACTTATAAATATACTATAAATAGTGAGCAACTTTATAATGCAGTGGGGCAAGTTACTTTGTCTGTTTTTGCCCCACGAACTAAAATAGTTCCAAAGGAATCCAAAGCACACCGTTGTGCATTTCTAAGCAACTGAATATTTTAACTAAACCACTCAAATTTAATCTCAATTTGCCTCTCCATGAATTCCTGCACAATGATTGCATCCCTCCCCTTCCCTCTTTTTGTCTATATGTGTGTATTTCTTGTATATTTTTTTTCCTGTTGAATTACTCTGTGATAGCCACTGACTGATTACAGTAAACAATCTGTTCCTCATGAACAGTAATATACTATGTCATGACACTAGGGCCACATGACTTGACTGAGAACCATTTTAATCACCACCGTCTGTTCAGGCATATTTATATTCTCATATTCACTAATTCATAGTCATACAGTGACCCTACACCTCTCAAGACATATTGTCGGCTATGCAGATGGAATAATTTTTTTTCAAAACCTGCTAAATTGTCCTTCTTATTGAAACTTACACTAGATGGAACTGTTAACTCTTTATATTCAATTGTGATTCAAAGGGTGTGTTCAGACTTGAAGCAGGTTTGGTTCGATTTGCATATCAAATATGATACATTAGGCTTTATTTAAACAAGACGGACACATCTAATGGGATCATGAACTTCAGGGACCAGTGTGAAATGATCTACCAATGCAATCATAAACATCAGAATTAGACTGAAACATGAAATAAATCCACCCCAGTCCCAACCGCCTGCTCCATTTTTTTATCCCCAATTCCAGATCTACAACATGTTAGAGTGTGGCAAGCCAAGACAAATCTTGGCTCTCAATCGCTTGCTTCCTCATCCAAAACAAATTTCCTCTCAGGTACTTTGCAGGTTTGGTGAAAAGTGAAGAACTTGGAGATATGCTGGGCTCCTCTGAGGATTGGGTGGTCCAGGCAGAGTCTGGTGGCCCGAGGGGGTGAGAGACATCTGAAGACATTAGCGCCTGCTGAGTGAACTTCGGCTTCCTCAAAGAGAAAATAGAAAGTCAAGATGAGTTCAGATTTGATGTAGGATACCCTCTAGGGAGGACAAACTTCTAGGGCAGAGTCATATTTTCGTAATGACTAACATCAATGTCCTTATCAAAGGTGAGATGCCGTCGTCTTGATTCTTCTGGTGCAAATACATTGTTGAGGCTGAGGAAAAGTGACAGGACAGAAAATTGAAGGTTATCAATAATGTAGGAAATATGGAAATATAGCAGAGAAGGTGGGGACAAAGTTTGTTCAGATAAAGACCAGTGTTTACTGTTAGGAAACTTTTAAAAGCTTGTGATGCAGTCATACAATCCAGGTAAACTTGCATTTGTTCTTTTTGAAACGATTGTTTTTTTTTTTATGATTGATTGCACTTGAAAAGTTCAGAATTAAATAATAGCCTCACTTTAAATTCACAGGATGTTGACCTAGAATGACAAGAGAAGGAATTAACTGAGTTGCCTCTGCCCTAATTGCGCACATGAAGTGCACTTGTAGACTTTTTGCTTGCCCGTGAACTCAGTGAGGCTGTAGGATGTCCTATTTGTCATTTTATATTTCAGAAGGAGGCTCAAGTGGACCCTCTAAGCACTTTTGCTGATCCCACACCGGCATAGGCTCCACAGTTTATGTGACATTATGTGTCTAGAAATGTGGACTCGAAGGACTGCAAGGGCTTGGAGACATAGTCACACAATAGAGGGATTTCATTACTCCAGCACAAGTTTTTACACCAATGCACAAATAATTACATCATTATTATTTTTTTCCCCGAATTAATTATATTGATTGCCAGATATGAATAATATTACTCAACTGATTAGACATATTTCTCAAAATAAATTAAGTACTGTTAAAACCAAGTAAATCTCCGCAAAATGAGCACCATATCCTTTTCAGATAACTTCATAAGAATAAATACTGACATCAAAATTTGATTATATAATATACTTCTAAAGTAGAGCATTCTTGGAAATGTTCTTCCATAAAATTAAACTAAAAATTTGTTCAATTTATTAAAAAGCTAGGGTAAAGTTTTTAGTCCATGTCTGTTTACTTTTAGGCTATAATTGAAATTTAATTTTAAATCTTTTTAGTAGTCTTTAAGTAAAATTCTTTAAATTTAAGGAAAATAGACAAAAATATGAGCCCTTATTTTAACAATATAATTGTAGCAATGTTCAGGGAAGAAGGAGGCAGGAACCGGTGAACATTTAAACATACTTAAAATTAAACCAAACAAACTAAAATACCGCCAGCAGCCCCTCGCGGACGACTGCTGGCTTACCCAAAATAAACATAACGGCCAGCAGCCCCTCGCGGACGACTGCTGGCTAAAATAAAACACAAATTCAAAAAACAAAAGTCAACTAAAATACAGGCCTGTTCCTCTCTCGATCATCAACGTCGTCGCTCCTCCTTTATGCTTCCGCTCCTCCGTGAGAGATGTGAGACCGGTGTGCTTCACAGGTGATGCTCATTAGCAATCGCACCACCGGCCTCGCGCCGTTCTCTCACGTCCCTCGGCCGTCCTGTTCGCCACATACCCCCATCGCCCCTCACAGGCCGGGGGGTACCCACGATCCTATGCCTACTCCCCGGCGGCGGCGATCCCATGGGGGGGTATGGACCGACAAGCCGAGGGAAACGGGGACGGAAGCATGAGGAGCGACAGATCGAGAGAGGGGAGAGAGGGAAAAAAAATTGGTCCAGTTCCCACAACGCGCTGCCATCTGGTCCCCCACCAGCTGGGCGATCTCCTCCGCGGTGCCTGGCGTTGACGCTGGGTAGCCCTCGGTGGACAGCTCGACGCTCTTCCGCCGCACGGTGGACGGCGACGGCTCCTCGGGTGCCTTGGGCAGACGGCAGGAGTCCCCCGCTCCCTGCTCCTCCCCTTCGCTGGTGGATGGCAGCAGGCTCCGGCCCACGGTGAGCGGCGGCAATTCCTCCTCTCCCTCCCGGATGGCAGCCGCCCCTCCAATACCCAGGCGGCCGGCAGCG
This sequence comes from Siphateles boraxobius, assembly GCF_051911475.1. NCBI lineage: Eukaryota > Metazoa > Chordata > Actinopteri > Cypriniformes > Leuciscidae > Siphateles > Siphateles boraxobius. The sequence goes on from NW_027509175.1 coordinate 11,141,368, forward strand.
AGCTCGACCATCCCACCGGCAACTCACTCCAGCGCACCGCCTCGAGCGTCCATGGCCGCGAGTCCCCCGCTCCCTGCTCCTCCCCTCGTTCGGCGGATGGCAGCTGGCTCCGGCCCACGGCGAGCGGCGGCGACTCGCGCACCATGCTCGATGGCACCGCGGATTCCCCACAGCGGCGAGGACTCTCTGACAGCGCATTCCTCCCTCTTCCCGGGTTTCGGCACCAGTGTAGCAATGTTCAGGGAAGAAGGAGGCGGGAACCGGCAAACATTCAAATAAACTTTATTAAAATAAAACAAACCAAACTAAAATACCGCCAGCAGCCCCTCGCAGACGACTGCTGGCTTACCCAAAATAAACATAACGGCCAGCAGCCCCTCCCGGACGACTGTTGGCTAAAATAAAACACAAATACAAAAAACAAAAGACAACTAAAATACAGGCCTGTTCCTCTCTCGATCATCAACGTCGTCGCTCCCCCTTTCTGCTTCCGCTCCTCCGTGAGAGATGCGAGACCGGTGTGCTTCACAGGTAATGCTCATTAGCAATCGCACCACCGGCCTCGCGCCGTTCTCTCACGTCCCTCGGCCGTCCTGTTCGCCACAATCATCAATTTAAATTAAATAAATAATAAAAACGTTGTATTGTCAAGTGTTTCTTTCCCCTTCCAGTGTTGGTTTATCAGTAATACATAATCATAGTTTACACCACAGCAGTTTTTTTATTTTATTGTAAAATAAGTAGTTTTTATGTGGGCACCTGTTTGTTGAATATTTTATTCCAAAATAATTGTCATAAATACTGGGTTCCCATCTGCTTCTATAAAAGCTTCCTCTTGGATGGCTTTCCGATAGATGTTACAAAATTTCTGCAGGGATATGCTTTTGTTCAGCCAGAAGAGCTTTAGTTACTCAAGGCACTGATGTGGGGCAAAACGGTGGGATTATATTTGATGGTCCCGTTCACTGGAGGGTGTTGAGTGGGGAAGAGGTCAAAACTCAAGCTCTTCCACACTATCTTTGACAAACAATCCCTATGGACCTTGTTTTACCAAAATGTGCTGATAAAACTAGGAGTGGACATTATGGATTTTGAAGACAATGACATTGATTCAATGTTGATTGTGTTTAAATTACCACAACTTAAACTACTAATTGCAATAATTCAGTATACCTATTGTCATATAACATCCTCAAACATTTTATTTCACTGTGCAATACATATTAATTTATCTTGAGTTTCCATGTGGGTCCAAGTAATAACAGATTGTATTAAAAAAATATTTCAGCAATAAAAATAAATAAATAAATAAATAAATAATAATAATAATAATAATAATAATAATAATAATAATAATATATACCATATATATATATATATATATATATATATATATATATATATATATATATATATATATATATATATATATATATATATATATATATATATATATATATATATATATATATATATATACTTACACTGTTACATACCCCGGGTCACTAGGGACCCTATACACTTTTTAACAAAAATGTCGTCTTATATTGTTTATACTGCATAGATTTATGAATACTAATAAGATTGAGGTCTAACTTTAATATATATATATATATATATATATATATTTCATGGTTAATAACCTTGAAACATGTTACGCTGAACATGAAGCTATCCAGAAATATCACATATTAATAATCAGTTTAATCTGTATTCATTTAATTAATTAACTTTTGTTTTATGAATCATGGTTGAAAAACACAGATACATATTTAAGAAATTTAGAAACCTAATATAATTTGCATTTACATTAAACAATATGTGTCTGAAACAGAGTCCAGAAGTAGTCAATGAGTCATTGATTTGAGAATCCTAAATTGATTTGTGAATTCATTGTTCACGACTGGTTTTATGTTCAACTGATGCATTGAAAAAAGATCCATCTGAGAATGACTCATTTACAAATCTAGCCACCGATGAACATTTCACCTGAAAACTGCAACGGTTTGAATCTCTGGCAACATTTAGCATAATTTTAAGTCACATTCTCCCCATGAGACCAGGCTTCAAAAGCGAATGGCTAAATGTTGTGCACGCATCTCCGGGAAACCCGTCCAAACACCTGTTTCAGATCTGTCAGTTTCAACCAGGTGCGAAACTAATTCCCTCAATAATCCATCTGTAATCCACTGTTGGTCTAAAAGCACTCAGGACTAAATGAGGTGACGAGTCTTATTCTTCTCGATAATTCACTATGATGTGAATCAGCACACATCATGAATATCATTTACAGTAAGACGTTAGGCTATACATAAGTATGATAAAAGTATGTTTTTAAATTTAAAAACAAAACAAAACAAAAACAAAACAAAAAAAAGTTTGGGATCAGTTTAATTTTTTTAAAAGTTTTTGAAAGTAGTGCTGGGTTCAGACTAAACAATATCAGCCTTGTTTTGGCACGATCCGTTGAAGTAGGGTGCCATGGTGATTCGTAAACAACAATGGGTGCCGGGAAGCAAGAATCAATCGTTTTATCTCGTGTAGTGTGTCAAAGTGGACCCGTCTGTGACGCTACCTGACATCCCGACAAACAAACAAGAATGTTTTTTCGGTCCTCGAACTGTGACATTGACCAATAGGAGCACATAAGCTCTTCCGTACACAGCTTTCAAACATGGTGAAGCGAAAGGAAGACAACAGTATTGGTGAGGCTGTGGAATTATGCAATTGAGGAATTTATGTTTCTTTTATGTCCTTTATGATGTTTCCAGAAGGGATTACCAAAATAGAGTGAAAAAAAGAAATGAACGCTAGAGTAGGCGGTTCAGCAACCAGTGCAGAACTGATAAAAACATTACGCTAGCAAAAAATTTATCCTATTATTACAAAACATGCTGCTGCATTAGTCAATGTTTGTTTACTCTCTTGTTTCCAGAAGTCAGTCCCCAGTTCCGCCTTCTCGATGACATTATGCACGTTGATAAAGACAGCAAGTGATGATTGGTCAGGAAGCGATGTGTAGTCTGCCATGTTTCTTGTCCACGACACAAGAATTTAGGAGTCAAAATCACATAATCGGACTATCGTAACAGACAAAAATATCATGTAGTCTAAACCCGGTATTACATTTACACTTGTGAAGCCTATACGAACATATGACAGCATAGCCAGTAAGTATAATATAGTGAGCATCCAATGCTTGCTAGTTTAATACATTGCATTCTGGGAACTTCAATGGAGCGACGACTATGTGTAGTGCACTTGAAACTAAACAAGAAACATAATTGAGACAAATCCAGAAAAACTGGAGAGAGAGAATGTGCTCTCAACTAATATTTACAGGGTAATTAATGTTCTCCTCCTTTTGCCAAGGTACATCTGGCATAGACTGAAAGACAAAGACACAGTACTGTGGTTTCGCTGGCTGTCACGAGAAACGCTGCAACTACAACTCTTGGCTCATTGATCGTGAGGAAGGCCATTACTTTAATTAGATGGTGTGTCCTTGGCTAAAAACTTAAACACATAAAAGCTATAAAAGTTCTGCAACTCTTACTCTTTCATGAAATTACCTGAAGATAGGTTTTCACACTAGAGTCTGTAATAAAGCTGAGCCGAGTGGGATGAAATTCTATTGCTCTTCAGAGAAGAAGTGCTGTCTAGTTATTAATGGTTGGATGTGGTCTTGTGTTGTTTGCAGTGATAATAGTGGATCCTGAGGTGTGAAATGATCATATGTCTTTTCTTTTCTTCTGGGCTATCAAAAACAACAGCGCTGTGTTACCCCACATTTGAAAAGAGTGGAAGCAGCCGATTGCAGCATACGGATGATAAAATCTCCACTGGACTCGAGACCGGTGCGTCGCGCAGGTCTCTCTCATTAGCATTCACTCAAGCGGACTCGTTCCACTCACACGGCTCTCCACCCGCCCTGCTTCATACCACAGTAAAGTTAATAAGGCTTTAATACATTAGCTCATCCATGCACATGATTTCTGCCCGAGACCGTTGGATTCCTTTCCATTGGCTGTGGAGGTGAAGACGATAGCTCGCATGAATCCACGCTCATTCACGCCGTCATCAAGCTATGTCTTTTTTTCTGAATAAGTGACCTCTAGTGGCAAAAATTACATATTGTGCCTTTAATGCTGAATTTGTCAAATCATAAAGTACTATACGATCCCAGCCTATTATCAGTTTGTTTATTAAACAGTTTGACTAATCTGATTATGTGTTCAGTTATAAGAGTGCATTGTGTCTCAGTTCTGTTTTTACATTTAAATCAATTTCATGCAATTTTTGCAGATTTTGACCCAAAGTCCCCCCAGAAATGTCCAATAATAAATGCTTAAATAATTGGAACAACATAGCCGTCAACTGATTAACACTACTAACTCATTTTAATTGTACCCAACATACAAGCACAGCATAACTTTTAAGAAATCATAGCAGATTTATCATTATCAACGTTGAAAACATTGCTGAATAAGTATTAATTTCTTTCAAAATCCTACTGACCCTAAACGTTTGGAATGGTTGTGTATATTAATTAAATACATGTGGCATTTAAAACAATAATTGTTAATGATTTAATATTATAAAACATTGACCCTTTCAAATGAATGCAAAATTATCCATAGGTGTCCCAAAATTTACGATCACAATTCTTTCCTGAAAAGCTGAACATAAAGACCTTAATTACCATTAGGTTGGAATTACAATTAAAGAGAAAAAATATGTGCCTAGGCCCCGCATGGGGTTTGCTCATTTGGTAAACATAAAAACAGCATTTTGTCTCTTAACACGGGATTCAAACACCGCTTAACAAGGTAATTACCCAGCCCACTTGTAACTCTGTCTGCCTTCAAGTATCATTCACTATTAACATACAGCAAAAACAATGAGTCATGTTTAATTTGACAAGAATGTTTGACCCCTGCTTGAAACTGCATGAAACAATAGGGAGAAAAATGGTATTTTAAATGTTATAGACCTTAAAGTAGACATGCTGTGCATAATTTGACAGGAACAAATGTAATGGAAAAATTAATATTGTAAATATTAATTTTAATTTATTATAATATAGTATTAAAATTATAATAAATTATATTGGTGTGTATTATGATGATCGTCCATCCGTCTAACCATTAAGATTATGAAGTTTTAGTGGACAAAAATGAAAATGCAATGTATATGACCTTGAGTGTTAAAGGAACAGTTCACAGTTAGATTTCAGAAAAATACCAGCCAGGGTTATTTTTTTAACTGAAACTAAAACTTATACCATAAACATTTTTGCAACATGAAATAATAATAATAATAATAATAATAATAATAATAATAATAATAATAATAATAATAATAATAATAATAATAATAATAATAATAATAATTTAATTTAACTTGATGTTCTAAAAACACCTAAAATTGTAACGGAAATTCAAAATAAATAAAAACTATAGACACGTAGTATATATATATATATATATATATATATATATATATATATATATAGAGAGAGAGAGAGAGAGAGAGAGAGAGAGAGAGAGAGAGAGAGAGAGAGAGAGAGAGAGAGAGAGAGAGAGAGAGAGAAAGAGAGATGACAAAATACAATCCCACAACAAAATTACTAAAACTTTAACTGAAATGAAAATGGAAAACAAACTAAATATAATTCAAAATATTTATAAAAACTATAGTAGCATCTGCATGATACAAACATAACAGGAAAAACAACAACTAGGATTCATACTTAAACAGTTTTAAATACTCAAATAGATTTTCAATGTTTTATTTTATTTTTCTTTCGCTCCATTTTTGATGACTGTAACTGTGTTCCACTGCTAACTTGAAAAACTTCACATGGCCACCTTCTGTGCTCTTACCATCTGACACTGAAGCCATTTTCACAACCTGTATCTTATCTAATCTATAGCCATCAATATAATAACCAGCCTTGAATCGGTTCCTACAAATATAAGACACAAACGCTCTGCCCAGCTGCCTCTATAGTTCGTGTTTGACCAAGCATTCAAGCCCTGGCGTCATGCGAATCATCCCTGCTGCATCATTACAAGGGAATTTCTAGGGAAAGATTCACTATTCATTCTTGATATTTACCACAAACGGGAGGTTGTGTGTATAGTGTGACACATATAAGTCTTCTCCCACAGATATAGCAGCATCAGAAAGCCGTCCACAGTGCTGGACTGGACAGAGTACACAAACTAAACCCAAGGCATTAGGCGTCCAGGCCCAGAGGAGCCGTCATTTACCAGCATTACTGATCACATCCAGGGCTTCCATTAGCCCATCTGGCAGATGATCAGCTCGCTGATCCGGCTCAGTGAATTTAGAGGTTGGATTATGGAGGTAGATCTAGTGGTGGATGAACTTCTTGTGACCACATGCTAAAGATCAAGCTATGGAAGGCTGATCAATGTATTCAGCTGCAGCGTTTGGTTTGGTATATGGATTTCTGGAGCAATCTCCAAATCTGTTTGAACTACACATCATGATTAAAATGATTAAAGTTAACCTTGGAAAATGCATTTAACTGTTCCAGCTGCACTGCAGAAAACAAAATCTTCTTCTTCTTCTTCTTCTTCTTCTTCTTCTTCTTCTTATTATTATTATTATTATTATACAAAATAAATAAATATATGTTGTGCGTAAAGCAAGTGAAAACAAAATTAAAATATTTCAAACAGTACAAAAGCTTGGGGTTGATAATATTTTTTAAATGTTTTTAAAGAAATCTCTAATGTTCACCAATGCTGCATTTAGTATTTGATACAGTAAAAGCATTCATATTACAATATTATTAGTAAATATTACAATTTTAAAATGACTGTTATAATTTATATTTTTGTAATACATTTTAAAATGTCATTTATTCTTGTGATTCAAAGCTGAATTTTCAGCATCATTACTCCAGTCTTCAGTGTTTCTAATATGCTGATTTACTGCTTGAGAAATATTATTATTTAAACATTGAAAACAGTTATGCTGCTAACTATTTCTGTGGAAAACCATTTTTTCCCCCCAGGATTGTTTCATGAATGATAAGTTCAAAAGAACAGCATTTATTTGAAACAGAAATATTTTGTAACATTATGAAAGTCAAAACACTATCAGTCGGGGCAGGTGTTCCACTGACAGAATGAAAAAATCATTATTGGTTCTTAAAATTAAACAAACAAAAATAAATAAATAAATAAATAAATGTGCAGGCTAAGCTAAAAAGTGAAGTCAAATCCTCATCTCATGAATTGCAGAGCAGTCTGGTTGTCATATAGCGCATGGATAACAAGCCCTGTAAGAGACGGGATGAGTCAGCATGGAGAAAATGGAAGCAATACTTTGAAGTTTTCATCCTGCCAATCAGATGGACTAGTTACCCGAACTGACACTGACTAGTTTAACTCAACTGCACAGAGAGACAGAGAAACTGAATTTCAAAGGAAGACAACCAATTTAGCTTTGCAATAATATTTTGACTGTAAATATTTTTATCACGATAAATGAGCTAAATTATTAATAATTGAAATTGAAAATATTAGTGATATTTTATTCATGGGAATTCCTTCAATACTGTTTAAAAATCATCACATGATGCACCTTTTGTGCACTACAAACACATCCAGCTAATATGATTAACATTGGTTATACATTTCTTTTGGGGGCATTAAAGAGAAAATTGCGTGCCGAATGTTGCATGCTAAAGTGACTAAGACATTGGCCTCACACTTTTGTACTTTGTAGGGTTCAAACTAATAAGCTAACAGGAGACTTTTATGGTCCTTTCATCTCCCAGTGCATATCATTTTCTTTTCTTAATCTTCTTAAAACGAAAACCTAAATTGTCATACACGAACAACAATGTGCAAACAAGAGTTTATGCTATCTACTACTTCTGCTTTGACAATAAGGCTGCGTGACTGCTCTTTCCTGGCAGTCTCTGCACAGCCCTGCGACCGCTGGACCAAAGCTATCAGACTTGCACTCTAATTCCCGGTTTTCGGCCAGTAGTCTGTCAAGCTCTGGCAACCACAAATTTGCCTGGCAAAGACATTCGAACAAATGTTTCGAGATAAAGCTGATCCTTTCACCATGTGACTGAGCACGCTAACAATGCTAACAACAACACCACAGCATCCGTGGAAACGATGAAGCCTTTAACTTGCCAACACAGTCATATTATTTATAGGCAATCGGTCACTGCACAAGTTGACGCTCAAATGAACAAGTTCTCTCATGCTGGCAAACTTGGAAAAGATTATGACAGCACTTCTAAAGAGTGATTGTTCAGGGTTGTGTGCCTGGCGTATCTGCCAGGATGTGTTTTAGTAACGCCGGGCAGGTGTCCCATTGTAGCAGGGGGATTATTGCAATCGTGAGGTAATCCTCTCATTTGGACCACAGGGAACGCAGCTGTAGGAGTGTCAGAGCACCTCACAAAACTCATGGAAATCAGGGTGTTTATGCCTAAAGTGGAAGAAACCCCAAGCCCCTTCACACTGTAAGAGCGTATTGACTGTACATTGGAAGAGACAGTTTTTGCATCTCAACATACTTCCTTTCATTACTTCTCATTACAGAATCCTCTCTAATGGATTATCAATTCTGGTACTTTCACAGTCAAACCACATTATCATACCAATTATAAAAAAAAAAAATTCTTCGACAATGATTCCAGGATCTGACATACGGAGCACCACAGTTTCTGGTTTTAAGTGTGTGTTCACACTTGTCATGTTTGGTTAAATTAAAACGAACCATGATGCGATTGCTCTTTTGGTGCGGTTCATTTGAATAAGTGTGAACACTGCGATCCAAACCCTGGTGCGCACCAAACAAGCAAGACTGCTGGAAAGATGAGGCTCCGCTTCCAAACAAACTCTGGCGAACCAAAAACGGGACGTGTTGTCACAAGGTGTGACCCTAAAGAAAAGTTTTTCTCGTCGTAGGCACGATGTTGCCCATCACAGTTCAGTACAAGCATCAGAACCGCGTCTCCTCGTTGCAGATCTTTGTTTGTGTGTGTGACGGAGGGATTCCTGTCGCTGTTTTGACTCCTTTACACATTTTATAAGCTCTTCACGTGTTCTCAGCTGGTCAAAATACCATCATATGTAGGCTATGCATATACAATGAGTGTATTTAGCCCAGAACACAGCATTGTTTTGGATGTTTGGTAAGTTCTGTCACAAAATATACTTAATAAAAGTTGACCAATCAGGTTGTGAACATATCCTCATCCTTTCGGTTCGGTGAACATATCCCTACTTTCGGACCTATAAGAAAGTTATTATAGAGCACTTGGTGGCAAAAAAAGAAAGAAAATCCAAGTACTATAATAATGACAAAGCAAGCTGACCTCAATCTCTCTTTTCTGCATCCTCACATTTTAGAAGGAATCTCAGTGTTTGCACATTCATTCTATGCTAATTAAAATGATTCTGGCCACATTTTGGTGAATTTTTTAATCAAGCTTTTGGTGAACCAACATGATCCCATTCTGTGTGGTTTCTCAAATCTAGCATCTCTCACATAGCAATCTAATTGTCATCATGCTTATGCATACATGTAATGCGATGAATATTTGATTGCATGCAAATTGCTCCAAGAGGCAGAATCTTGCAATTAGGATTAACAAGTGACCCCTGGCTGATCCATAAAGCTTTGTCGATTACCTCACTGCATTACCAGTTGTTATTCCTCACAATTGCTAAAGGCTATTAGGTTATATCAGCAGTTATCTATCCAATACAATTACAGCTGTAATAGGAAAGAATAAACTCAGAGAGGTCGCACAGCCTGGATGCTAATTAATTGTCTAGTAGCCCTTTTTATGTGCATAGAAAATAAAACAAAGGCTACACTAAAAATAGCCCCATTGCTTCACATAAAGCTTGTTCCCAGTACAAATGCATTCCCTTCCATTTGAGTTATGGCACTGATTTAGATAGGTGCACTGAGGTATGATCTAAAACTGAGGAGGTCTTCACCCGTGGCAGAGAGGAGAGCTTTTATCCAATGCTGAAACCGCCCAGTCCTGCTGAGTGATTCAGCATCCCGAATGAGAATTGATCATCGGCTCTATCTTAGCTAGAAATCTTTTCTTGATATTGGCTGACAGTTCAATATGCTGGAAAAGGAAAAGGAAAGGAAATACTCTGTATAGTTGAATCCAGCCTGATGTTCAAAGCCAGTGGGGAATCTAAGACAATATGCTTCCTTTTGTTAGTGTTCTGTCTTATTTTTCCTGTCTTCATTGAATTGGGGAAGTGATCAGTGGGCTTGTAGGCTACCACAGCGAGAGAGAGAGAGAGAGAGAGAGAGAGAGAGAGAGAGAGAGAGAGAGAGAGAGAGAGAGAGAGAGAGAGAGAGAGAGATGACAAAATACAATCCCACAACAAAATTACTAAAACTTTAATTAACTTTAGTTAATAAAAAAGCTGACAGTGAATAATAAGAAAGCCAGACAGTGAATAAAAGATTGAAAATACCATTCTGCAAAATGACATTAAGCTCTAAAACCCAAGCCATGCAACAGCTTTATGTGAGAAACAGTCCCTAACTGTGCAGACACACACACACACACAAACACACACACATGCACACACTCAAATGTTTGAGGTCAGTAACATTTTTTTCAAGAAACATTTCTTAGCATTACCAACGATGTAAACAGTGTTGTTTTACTATCATTGATATACTCTATAATAGTTTTATTTATATCATATTTTTGTTAATATTTTGAATTAGTTTTAAATTGTATCAAAGTTTAAGTAATTTTGTTTTGTATTTTTGTTATTTTTATATATATATATATATATTTTTTTTATAAATATTTATTTACATTTATCCATTTTGCAGACACTTTTATCCAAACCGACTTACAAATGAGGAATACAACAAGCGATTCATCGTGAAGAGGCAAACAAATACATACGTGCTCAAAATACAAAGTTTCCAGCCAGTTGTGCTGGAGTGCTGGTAAAAGTGTAGGAGAGATGGCTTGTAGAAGGTGTGAGGGGATGGGATCTAGAGGGCAGGTGGAAGGATGACTGGAGAGGGTAGAGAAGGAGGAGAGAAGACTCCTGGCTGTGGATGTGGTTGGTCTGAGTTCTTGTGAGTGTGAAGCTGAGAACTGTGGTATTTTTTAAATATTTAAAATTACATCATCATCAGACTTAATTATATTTTAATAGAATAGAATAGAATAGTTGATTTTGGACTGATATATTTAATGAAGCACAACACTTAATAGCAGATGTGTGTGTTTAGTGCACTTCATCAAATGTTGTGGGCACAAATGGTTGGCTACTCCTTCCATTTAGGTGTGTGTTATCTGCTGGCAGGATACCAGAGATCTCACAGAGAAACATCCATTACACTTCTGCAGCCACTTTAAATTTGGAATTAACTCGACCAGCGGAGGTCAGTGTGTGTCATTCTACTAAATATTTTATGAGTTTCATAGATTGGAGTTATTCATCACTGCTAACACAGTTTCAACATCCCTGCATATCATTACACATGGCATGAGTCCCATGATCGACACCATTCAACCCGAAAAGAATTATTATAAGCCACAGGGATATTTTGATTGATCTACGCACAAAGACTTGTGGAATATGGGCACAGGTGAAATTATCAATGTGGTAAAGGTATTAATAGATCCACGTATTAAAATTGTCCGTAGCAATTGAGGTCAAGTTGAAAAGTGCCGCATTGTGGAACATTACGAAGAAAATAATGAAGGTGCTTGAAGTAATTCATTAAAATGTAAATATAGCTACATAAATCAAGTGAGAATAGGATTTTTAACGGTAACTGAAATAGATGAATTTAGGGGAGGAAAGGAAAGCAAGCCAACCATTTTCATAAATTAGCCTAATGTTCTCTTGTAGCTCAGCTTGAGAGCAAGTTAGTGAGAGCAGTGTCTTATGGGTAAAGTCTTTTTTAAAGCAAGTCAGTCCATTTGGCAGCCATTCTGTAAATCCCCGGGTGACGCGATTCTACATGAAGAAAGAGTGGAAACAAGAAAAACATATATGATAAACAGTACTCCTTTAGCTCAAATCTAGCTCAGCTAACCTAAACCCACATAAAGACCAAACAATGCCTTTTCTAATAAAATGTTGGATTTACTTCAAAAATGTTCTCCTGCTTTTACTATAGTAGCATTAACTGTTGCAACTCTGGGTTTTTATGTTGTATTATGTGTTGCATTATGATGTCATTTTGTATAGTGATTTAAAAAAACAGTGTTACCAACTGAAAAGTACATAACAGGAAAGTTTCAAAAATACCTTTTCCGAACATTATCCCTTACTTTTATATAATATAATATAATATAATATAATATAATATAATATAATATAATATAATATAATATAATATAATATATTATATAGGAGGAATATCAAGGAAGGCTAGGTGTCCATGGATATTTATCTAAGCATATATTTGATGAATTACTTTAATTACTTATTATAACTTGTTAATTTTCTTTTTAATGTTCCAAAATGCAGTACTTTACATCTTGAACTCAATTGCAACTTACTACTTACATGTGACTTGAATAAAATAGAATTTGCTATTATGTTACACAAAATGTTCTTACTGTAGTCATTGTCTTATTTCAAGTTATATATTATTATATTATTAATAGATCCACACACACACACACACACACACACACACACACACACACACACACACACACACACACACACACACACACACACACACACACACACACACACACACACACACACACACACACACACGCAAATGTACTTACTATAAATACCATAGTTTAACTATGGCTACTATGCAAGAAGTCAGGGGTCACGGCATTATGATTTAAAACTAACTTAGATAAAAACTGTGGAATGCTAAAGGCAACTAAAGATTAAAGGGCATCACATGGATTATGATCTTTTGTGATATAGTCTATAAAGCGACTCATCGAATAAATGTAACAGACTTATCAAACTGAGTGCATAAATGTCAGTTACATGCATGCTGCATTTCAATTCACTGATGTTCCAGCAACATTTCATAAATATGTCACTGCTTCTGACACCGATATCAACTTTATTTGATACAAGCCGCTCTGACGCATATTAGTCTCAAAAATAATAAAGAACAAAAGTGCACGATGTGCCGTTTAATATCTCCTCACACTCCATATCTCTTACATTTTTCAGTCCAAACTTTACTCATCATTATTCTTTAAAGTTCACCTTGAAACGTGTTTCAATCCCGTTCACATCAGCCCGTGAAGTCAAGCGTTTACTCACAGCTATAGCAAATTCCTGCAGATATGGTATTCCACCTGCCAGTAATAATGGAGTAAGTCTGCTCTTCTGTTATGCCCGCAGGTGTGACATTATGCAGGCCGGTTAACAGTGTGTCAGAGAGCTAACCCATTAAACACAGTAGTGGGTGGAGACGCATCCCATCAGGGAGGGAGTCTTAGTCCAGTTAGCATATTTCATCTGCCTTAATACCCAAATAAAATGTAAAATAGCCAGGGGAGGATGTGTCAGGACTACATCGAGTATTTAGAGCGTTTTAAAACATGCATGTGAAAGTCAAATTAATCTGACTAATAAGTTCAGCTCTTTACAAAATGAATGGGTAAAGTAACGAGTAATACCTATGATAATTATACAGTATATAGTGGGTTTCTAAAATCTGAGATCACAAGTGGAAATGCAGTTTTTCTAATTGAATACAAGCTTTACATTACATAATTAACTAAAGTGTTCATAATGTCTTTGAACAAAAGTTTCTTCATAATGTCATATCTATTCATTTTAGTCAATTTTACTTTGACTAAAATGACACATCATTTTAGTTGACTTTAGTTGACAATGTATAAGCAAACACCATAGTTTGGTCTCAGTAAGATTTTTTTTTTTTACAAAGATATTAATAAATGCTGTTCTTTTGAACTTTTTGAACTGAAAATTCACAAAAATATTAAGCAGCACAATTGTTTTCAACATTGGTAATAATAAGGAATCTTTCCCAGGCATAAAATCAGCATATTATAATGATTTCTGAAGGATCATGTGACTGAAGACTGGAGTAATGATGCTGAAAATTCATCTTTGATCACAGGAATTAATTACATTTTAAAATATATTAAAATAGAAAACAGTTATTTTAATTTGTAGTAATATTTTACAATATTTACAATACTGTACTGATCAAATAAATGCAGCCTTGGTGGCAATAAGAGACTCCTTTCAAAAACATAAAAAAACGACCCCAAACTTTATAATGGTTAATCATATAAAAGATGTATCAATGTAAACAAAATACAACTTATGAACCTATGCTTGAAAACCTGAAAGAAATACACCAAAATACCATTATACTGAAGAAATTTACACCATACGATTTATGTATTTTTAAAAAATCCAGAATTTCAGCATGGTCTCTAACATTACAGTCTGAATCCCATCCCTGAACCACAGTACTTTTCTGAATTAACTCCCTCAAAGTTAATTAGCTTAACAAATCTGTCGAGTGTCATTAGATCCATAATCTTATCGCGTGCTGCAGATTTGTTAATCTTTGAAACAGTAATTTCCTTATCAATAAAGATCAAGAAACCAAAGCCTTGTTGGCCAGAAACAAGACTAAGGAGCAGACCCGTGACCTTTTTGATATATCACCACAAAAGAGCATCAGTATCACTATGAGAAAAACAGTAACGACATACTCCAATAATGAACGTTGCAAACAATGTGGCAATTTGCACTATCAATGCTCCTGATAACTAAGGGAACGATTCTAATGGAATGAAGTAATATTAAATATTCCCTAGTGTGGAGGCATTTATTGGTTGCTATAGAAACTGTTATGAGGAAGTGAATCAAATGCTGTAGTGTGCTTATCAGGATTCATAAGGATTCTAGAGGGCGTACACACAACCCTACTCTAATAAACCTGAAAAGAGCAAAAGGAATGCTCATAACCCACAGACACAAAGCTGCTCAAAATGATTGGATTCTGTTGGACGTGGTTAGATGTTATGATCTCCGTCTTTTTCTCTTGCCCAATCACACACTCTTCACACGCTCTTCGTCTCGCTCGGAAGGGATTTGGATCCGCTCAGGAGCTTTGTCTTCGCAGTGGGGTGAGACATCTTGGGAAGGAGCGTCAGTGAGTTAGTTAGTCAATTAAAAGTTGCTGGAAACTTGATCCAAAGCTCTCCTTCCTCCGCTTGTTACTCGTAACTTAAAAACGACTAAAGAAGCGTGCTGGACTCTTGCTACTAATAGGGGTTTCTCAGCCATGCGGACAGCTGATGCTTCCATTCAAATAAATTCTACTCTAGACGGTTACGCTCTGCAGTCAATATATGGTTTAGAAAATGAAATACTTTTGAGAAAGGCACCATCTTAGAGAGAATTACTGCCTGCTGTACATGATGGCAATCACATAACCCATACTGGCTCTGGACTGATGATAGCATCACCTTTCTTTATAGATCACCTCAACCTGCACCTAAACTAAAGGACTTTTCACACCGAGTCTGTTAGAAGTCAGAGTTCAGTTCATTTGGACATTTTAAGGGATTGAACGCAACGGAAGGACTGCAGCTAAAATTGAATTCAAGGAATATTCTGCTTTCATAGACTTTAGTCAGGTTAGACGCCATTTTCAATTGAACAGAGATTAAAATGAGAGATATGGTGCATCCGAAAAAATAACATACTGTCTGAGGTGCTACATTCTGTATATCAGTATACACACATTATATAGCAGCATATAGTATATAGCAAACTTATTAGTATATAGCCAGCAACTTATTGCTCTTGCTTTCATTCGTGCACACGTAACGTATATGAGAGACTGTACGTGCTATACTCACGGCAAAGTTATTTTTCATTCTGTGCTTAGAAGTGAAAAGAAGTCATAAATATAACTTTGCCGTAGGTATATCACGTCCACTCTCTCATATATGTTACGTGTGCACGAGTAAAAGCAAGAGCAATAAGTTGCTGGCTGCAGTTCACTTAACGACAACTGGTGTCGCTAATAATAAGGGTTTCTGAATTCTACTTATTGCCCGTTTAAGTGCTTTTGTGAAATTATGAGCTTAAAATATCCGTTTTTAAATCCTAATAAGATACGAATGCCACCCAGTTCCATTGCAAATGCCTCACCATAACCACGAGACAAAATACAAGTTGAAATTATTTTTGTGGTATTATCAGCATTATGCTGCAAATGCAGTTGAGCTTAAGTTGTTGTGCAATATTCTTTTAAAATATTCCCAGAATATTCTCTTAATAGTGATGTTCTGTGTAAGACAGACTACCTCTGAAAACATTTGTCATGATCTTGCACGTCTTCAACTTCAAAACTGGGATTTTTTTAATTTTTTTTACTCAACCTAAATGTGAAATATTCATCCTGTTTAGCCACCAAAATTAAAATATTGAGAACAAAATAATGATGTCTTAAAGAGATAAAAACTAGCTCATGATGCAACCAGCTTTGCTGCAAATAATGAAAATAACATCCTAATATTCACCCAAAATCTGAGAAAAATAAGGCACGATAAAAAATTCATAAGTAGTAAGAAACATTTAGGGACAGTAAGTAAGGTAATTTGGCCCCTGGGGAGCGGTTGATGTGGTAAATTTCTCACTTCTCTATCTAAGTTGTTATCTAGCTACCAAAGTAAAAGGTTGCCGCTAGCATTCAGGGTGGTAATTACATTGATTATGTATATGTACCATGGTTTGGATCCAAATAATACAATGTGGAAAAAAAGACCTGCAGGAGTGAGAGGATAAGAATCAACCTAGCGATAAAAAAAAAAAAAATGTAAAGAAAGAGCTGAGTTTATTTAATTATCTTAGTTGCTTATGTTTAAATGCTCAGACTTCCTCTTCCAAAAAGTGTTATTATTCTAAAGCAAAATCAATGGAAAAATACTGATTCACAACATCGCTTGTGATGTTACAAACCTTATCTCTCACTCATGAAGACAAACATCCCTTGAAACCACAGAATCAAGATTAAACAACAATAGCATAAAATTCATTAATAATAATACACAATAAATGATGTAAATCAAATAATAAAATTAATAAATGTTTAAATATAAATCAGATGGCAAATACATAATGACTCATTATGAGTGATTCAAAAATTTAATCATAAATATACAAAAATTCAAATGTCTCATAATCACATCAAGAAGTTGAGTCTGAAACATCACTTTCTGTACAGGGCAATAATCGGACATGAGCCGAGACTGCGTGAAACAAACGGCTCTGTTATACATATGCCAGCTACATTGATTGATAGCTAATGAAGAAAAAACTAAAACTAACACTGTTTGGTTGTAGGTTGTCAAGAAGACCGAGTAATGCACTTTCTTACCACTCCCAAGGTTGCCTTGCTTTATAAAAGCAACAATAATAGATGAATCCAGTCCAGTGAACTGCAAAAATACCCAGGAATAGCAGCACATAGGAGCACATGATGAAGTTCAGTCAAACACATGTTCAGTGTTTGTGTGACATCTCAGCCTGGGCTAAATGAGTAGCTAAATAATCCCTCAGATAACAATGCCCATCATCAAGGGAGAATATAGCCTGAACCAGGTGCAACTAAATCAATAAGCCCCGCAAAGACGTGTTTTACAGTGAATTTAGAACAGCTAAGGGCGTTGTCAGGCGCGACGCGGAGCGGAGTTGTTCTAAATTCACTGTAAAACATTGTTTCAAGGGGTTTATTGCTTTTATAAAACGGTTACTCCATAAAAATAATATTTTTAATATTTATTGTATTCATAAAATAAACACCAACAACAAAAAACCTATAACGTTATAACACATTATTCCTCCGCCAAGCAATGTAGTTCCAAAGAGGTTGTCATGCAACACATGCAGCAACAAAGAATCACCAACGGCAGTAATACTAAAGTAATGCGGTCACAGGTTTATGCTTGTTGAGTAATTTACAACGGCTTCGAACGCGGCTCAACCAATCAGAATCAAGGACCGGAACTATCCGTTTAATAATCGTAATTCTATCTAAGCAAAAATACTGGACAAAACAACAAATTTATACCCAATTGGAATATATTTGATATTAAATACAAAGGTATATGGAACATGATTTTGGACCAATAAGATTTGACTGTGAGTGGGGCTGGGTTATGCAACGCAACAATAGAAACAAAGCAAAAGATGAAATGCAAATAAGCTAAAAAATAATTCAATTTCAAATAATCAAAATTTTGTAATAATAATAAGGTTGATAACCCTTTATAATAAGGTTCAATTTGTTAACATTAGTTAACTGTATTAGCTCTAAAACATTTACTTATCACAGCTGATATTAATTTCAACATTCACCAATACATCATGAAATTCTAAAAATGCACCTTATTATTTAATTGACCTGAGCTAACATGAAGTTAAGAACAATAAACACTTGCATTTTAATCAACTAACATTAACAAAGTAGTATAATAAATAATGTAACAAATGCATTGGTCAGTGTTTGTTAATTTTAGTTAATGTATTAACTGTTAACTAATATGATCTTATTATAAAATGTTACCAAACAAATTCAATGTCGTGGTAATTTTAAAAAAATGTCAATGTTTGCATACTTTAAAAAAATGTTTACATTTTGATATATTTATCACACCTTTATCACAATTACATCTTTGTTTACTCTTAGGTGGCTTCCATACATTTTATAAACGGATAGCAGTTTATACAGATTTAAACAAAACTGCATAGGGTTGCCATTTGACGTGTTTAAATGTAAATTATTAGCAAAATCAACCGAGAGCCACCAGTGTAAAATATAGCATGTACATGAAATAATTATTAAAAACACAATATAGGGGCCCTAAATCCACAACACAAAAGGTTTGAGCCCATTCAGTGGGATGCAGAAATGTGTATTATTACAGTATTACACACACACACACACACACACACACACACACACACACACACACACACACACACACACACACACACACACACACACACACACACACACACACACACACACACACACACAGCAAAGCTCCCCATCAGTCATAAGCTGCAATGAGGCCTCTTCGGATGCTGCTTCGCTAATCTTCTGAACAAGATTGTCCATACTGGTTTACCAAACATGTTTTGGATTAAAGCCATTCTATTACAGAGCGAGGCTTGAATATATAGCAGAGGGGAAGAGGAAGAAATAACACGACTTGAGCCATGTTTTCTCAATAGCCCTTTAAGAGTATTGGATTCTTGGTAGGGGATCACATGCAGCAGGGAATAAAGCAGACTTCCTAAAATGGGACTTTGTGGGATTATGGTGGTTGTGGGTAGAAAAGCGTATATTGCTGGAGTTACAGTTTCTGCTCAAATGAGCTTAGCAGTGTTTTTAGTGAGAGTGTCAATCATAGCAGCGTGGAACACCGCCAAATGAGCCACTAATTGGAGGTCAAGTGGTCAAGTACAGACACGGAAAAGCAGTTAAAAATATAGTCCACTTTAATGACCTGATAAATATCGTAGACTTCTCAAACTGCAACAAATAATTAAAGGTTAACTTTTAAGGACATATGCGTTGCCTCTGGGAATTTAATGACAAGTACTGTGCTTTTTAATTAAGATAAGCATACGACACACTCCTGGAAACATAATTTGTGATCAATGCACTCATTTTGAAACACACATTTCATTATGCTTCAATGATAGTGCTTTCGGCTAACTATAACTCATTGTCTGAAAGTTGGTGCCACCGTGCTCCCATGGAGCAACATAATTGGTCTTAACCCTGCTATTATCTTTGGGGTCAATTTGACGTCTGTAAATACATAATATATATTTTTTTTGCTTCAGATTTAATGACTTTTTCTAATTTAATGGGGACAACTCTGTAAACATAAAATTAACCTGCTGATATGTTTTCAATGTCCTGTACACATTTTGTAGCATCTGTGTTCCTTGGGGTCAATTTGACCCCAGGCTCTTTTAGCTGTATAAAACATATAAAACAACAAGAAATATTAAAATTCCACACAAATTTGTTTTGGATGTTTTATTGAGGTCACTATAACATGTTATAATTGTATAATGTTCATCATAATTTTACATAAATTTATTCCCCCCATGCCGTGGGGGAGGGGAAAACATAATTCTCATGGTTTACCAAACTAAGGGGAGGAGCAAACATTATAAAAGCATGAACAGAAGCCTTCTAAACCATTTCTCTTTGTACTCTGTGTGCTCTCTATGTTCTCCATCTCTCTCATTTGAAAATGACATCTAAACACCCTTGGCACCCTCGTCCTGATCTTTGGAACCTCCACTTGTGGCTCCTGGACAGGATGAGGCAGGTTGAGTATCCTACTACCAGCGGTGGTGGTTACCATCAACTTCCACTTCCATAGAGGAACCTCTTCGTCAACTGGGCTCTTCTCACCAAGAAGACCCCCGGAGATGTTCAATCAGTGTCGTGCTTCCCTTCCTTCAAGAAGGGTTGAAGCGAAGGCTGTCTCCCTCCACCCTGAAAGTATACGTTGCAGCTATTGCCGCACACCATGTTACAGTCCGTAGGAAAGCACGACCTGATCATCAGGTTCCTGAGGGGAGCGAGGAGACTGAATCCCCCTCGCCCTCCTCTCGTTCCCTCTTGGGACCTCTCAGTGGTTCTAACTGCCCTGCAGAGTGCTCCCTTTGAGCCTTTGCAATCAGTGGAGCTTAAGTTCCTGTCTATGAAGCAGCGCTCCTGGTTGGATTGGCCTCCATCAAGAGGGTAGGGGACCTGCACACATTCTCCGTTGACAAAGCCTGCCTTGAATTCGGGCTGGCTTACTCTCACGTGATCCTGAGACCCCGGCCTGGATATTTGCCCAAGGTTCCTACCACTCCCTTCCGGGACCAGGTGGTGAACCTGCAAGCGCTGCCCCTGGAGGAGGCAGACCCAGGCTTGGCACTTCTCTGTCCAGTCCGTGCTCGCCGCTCTGTCCAGTACGTCCTCCCGGCGCCTATGTAGACAGAATGCAGTGTTTCAGGATCTCAGACCAGCTCTTTGTCTGTTATGGTGGGAAGCTGAAGGGAAAGGCTCTCTCCAAGCAAAGGTTGTCTCACTGGAAAAGAAAGTGGATGCCTTTGCTTTGGCATACCAGCAGCAAGGTCGACCGTACCCCCTTGGTGTGACTGCCCACTCCCCGGAGTGTGGCGTCCTCTTGGGCTCTAGCGCCTGCCGCCTCGCTAACAGACATCAATAGAGCTGCAGGCTGGGCGACACCTATCACATTCGCCAGATTCTACTATCTCCGAGTGGAGCCTGTGTCCTTTCGTGTACTCGCTTCAACCAGCTAGTACTGGACCCGCTCAGGTGTCTTCACTTGCTCGCCATTCCACTCCACGGACTGGAAACATGCGATATTCTCCTCAGGTGAGCTTCCCCGAAAGCCCTGAGTTCCTCCAGTACGTGGGCGCCAGTGTCTATTGCCTGCGCGTCGGCTAGGTGCCTCCCGTGTGCATGGTCCCTCCTCTGAGCGACCCCCACATGTGTATTTTACACTGTAAGCCTCTTTGAGCATGTGTCTTTCCCTTGGCAAGCCACCTTGCCACCCCTGGGGTTGAAATATTTCACCTGCGGCTGGACACCCCAGTGTTCTCCATATTCATCCCTCCGGGTCATAAGTGTATTCTCTAAGTACAACAAGTACAAGAAACAATTCATCTGGTATTTAACATATTTGCCTTCACTAAATGATATGCCTCTAGCAAACAGTTAGAGTGTTTCCAGCTAAATCAGAATGCTGTTTTTGATAAATTGTACTTAATTGAGTCAATTGTGATGTGTCGATTGCATTTTTTCCTCACACTGAACGGCATACAGCAAATCCTCTTAATGCACCGTGGCACCAATTAGCACTAAAATGAAACATGTCAGTAGCAATTTGGATTATTTATGAAGTATACATGAATTTGTACTTCCAAAACTCGTGATCAAACTAGTGAACAGCGGCCTACATTAGACTGAGATCTTGCCACTCTTGTCCCACGGCTCCATGTGTTTGATCCGACTCCAGATGTGAGCTTCTTTTAAGACCCATGCGGGATTATTCTCTCATAATTGGCTGTGTTAATTACCCATCCTTGCATGCGTCTCAAAGGCAGCGCTCAGGAGCAGGACTTGGCCTTGTTATAATAAATATTGCCTTAAAAGTGTAGCTTGGCAGTGAGGTTGCACAAACACACACACATACAGCACTTACACTTCACGAGTGCCTGGAATGCAATAAAACACCTTTTAATATTTAATGCAAATTCATTATTAATGTTGTTGTGGCTTTGTGCTTGCATAATGGTTTTATCACATTAAATAAAGGCTGATATGTCATTACACTTTCATCGGAATTGTTCTTAAGACCTTCAGAATGGTAAAGCATCGTGATGGCATGATTAATATAGAAAGCATGCATTAGTTTTCACAGATTTTTAGAGATGCAGCTCACACTTTATCACACTTGCTTTGCCTCCTGACCAAGCATAACGCATATGAAAATAAAAGCTTTCAGTTAAAGGAACAGTTCACCCTAAATGGAAAATTCTGTCATTGTTTATGCACAATTATGTAATTCTCTTTCTTATGCCAAAGCATGGCAAAAGTTTAATAAAAGTAGTTCACAATACTTGTGTGCTACATTATATGGTTAAACTTCATTTCATCAGTCCACTTTAAACATTAACTATAAGTAACTTTGTAACTTACATGTCAACTAACTCTCATTAGAGTATTAGTAGACTGTTAGGTTAGGGTTCGGATTAATAGAATACGTTGACATGTGCTTGCAAAGATACTTAAAGTCAGTAGAGTGTCTATTGGGGAGCATCAAAATAAAATGTTAGCAGTTCAGTATTTTAATGAAATTAAATATTAAATGTGTGTGTTTTTTTACCAAACCCTATACTCCAGAACACTTTAAATATGCAACATGTGTAACTTGAGACCATTCTGTGATACTTTTCCATCTTTTTTAAAAGCTTAATAAAGGCCTAATAAAGTGAAGCCATGCGTTTGTGTAAAAAAATATCCATATTTAAAACTTTATCGACTAAAATAACTAGCTTCCGGCAGACGGCCTTATGCATCGATTTACGGCGAATGACTAACCCTTGAACTTGATGCACAACGTGATGACGATCGCGGTTGCCTAGTACTGTTTGTTTGAACCGCGAGAGCCGTCAAAGCTTACGCTACTCCTACAACCTACGTCATACATCGTCAAGTGTTACTCTTTTGGCATAAGTCGACTTTCATACGGCCGTCTGCCATATTTTAAATACTGATATTTGTCTTACATGAACGCATCGGTTCACTTCGGCAGGCCTTTATTAACCCGCCAAAATTTTGTGGAGCACTTTTATTATGGATGAATGCACTTTTATGGATTATACCCACAAATATACCATTCACTCCCAGTATAAAGCTTGGAAGTGCCAGGATTTTTTTAAAAAAAAATTCTGATTGTATTCGTCTGAAAGAAGAAT
This sequence comes from Siphateles boraxobius, assembly GCF_051911475.1. Lineage (NCBI taxonomy): Eukaryota > Metazoa > Chordata > Actinopteri > Cypriniformes > Leuciscidae > Siphateles > Siphateles boraxobius. Next base: position 11,164,938 of record NW_027509175.1, read on the forward strand.
GTCATATACACCTAGGATGACTTCAGGAGTAAATCATGGGCTAATTTTCATTTTTGGGTGATCTATCCCTTTAAAGTGTACTGCTAAATGTATTGACAAGCATTTATGTTGAACTAAAATACACTTTAATGTCGTGTATTTAAATATATAAACACACATTTGTAATGATGAATTTGCAATCTAGCAAATTTAAAATATATTAACTTTAAATGGAATGTTGAATAAAACAGTACAGTTCGAGTACTTTACATGTGCTTTAAAACAAAATTATTATTACATTATTACAAAGTTGCATTTTTAAAAAGGTACTTAAGTGTTAAGAAACAGTCGTGGAAGTGCACCTTCTTTAAGTACACTTAATTGGTGTTTTATTTCATTAATATATTATGTATAAGTACTAATGTAGAAAAAATAATATGTCTGAATGGTTTGGAACACCATCATTTCAAGTTCATGAACTATTCCTAATATATGCACACTAATAGACTCCTATGCCTTATGTCTCAGTTCTCCACAAGAGCCCATTTTGGCCATGAAAGCTTTATCGACATGTTTGTGAGTTTGAAAAAAAAAATCAATACAAAGTTATTGATAAATGCAGAGGGACTCCTTTGGCGAGGGCAGGTGGCACAATCAATCTAATAATGTGATCCATGAACTGCCCTGCCTCTTGAAGAAAAAAGAGCTTGACGAAAGTGTGAAAATCTTTAGGTCAAATGTGAAGAGAATAATTGGGGTTGACCTGCTTGTGTCACTTGCAGATTTTGAGTTATGATGGATATTGATGTAGGTTATGTTTGTGTTGACAGTGAAAAAAATGGAGTGTGGGTGAAAATAAATACAATTAAATATAATACAAAAATTAAATTAAATAAAATAAAATAAAATTAAAAATAAAATTAAATTAAATTAAATTAAATTAAATTAAATTAAAAATAAAATAAAATTAGTAGAAGAGGAAACATTAGTTTTAGGGATTTTGAAAAAGACAATTAAAGTTTATGTATAATAACAGTAACTTACTTTAAATGAATGAATGAATGAATGAATGAATGAATGAATGAATGAATAAAATAACAGGAAAGTTCAGTTTTAGGGATGTTGAAAAAACGCATTTGTATACAATAAGCTGCTTTTAAATAAAACATAAAATAAAAAAATATATAAATATTAAAATAAAACAGTAGCATAAAATATACCTGATTAAACAGATCACACTGGAAACATCAGACATCACAGTATACATCAATTTAGATTTGGGAAATGTGACATATAAGCAGACTAATATACTGATAAATTAAATCTCACACTTTGGAGAAGCAGGTGGTTGCCGTAGAGACATTCTTTTTAATATTGTGAATATTTCCTGGAATATTTCATGACATACATTATACTTCCAACCAAATTTAAGAACACACTACATATGAGGATTGTGAAAACCTAATATAACATGATGCAGGTAGATGCAACAGTTATTGTGTAAAAATATCCACTGAAAAGTAAAATAATAATTTCATTACACTTGAACTTTATGCTTTATGTAGTAAAAATCACTTTATCTAGTAATTGTGAACATCCACTTTGTGATTCTGTTGCTCTCTGAATTATTTATTTTAGGTAATGTGTCCAAATAAATACGTTGCATAAATATGATGCATAGGTCTGGGTAAACATTGATTTCCTGTCCAATTACTGTGTAATGAGATACCAAAAATCTGAAATAGGCTCTTTCATCACTAGGGAATTTTGTCGTAATCGAGGGAAATATGGGCTTCTCTCAAAAGCACGGTAGACAGCCCTGTTTCTATTGTACATCCATTATATATAAATCTGTTGGATGTCTGTCATATTTTTCATCATAAAAGCATCTCCTGATTGAGTCCATGGTCCACATATCCAGTAATCTTCCTTCAGGTGCTTTCGAGGTGAAGTAATTAACACCCGGGTTTGATATTAGCTAATTTTAGAGCTGGAAATAAAATCAGGATTGGTTTCTCCTGTGAAATCTCATAAATTCAAATGAGCTTTTGTAGAAGAAGTGCTATTGCAGTCCAAATTGTTGAACCTGGAGACATACTAATATTTCCTGAATTGAAATGGAGCTGGGACGTGCACAGGAATTTCGAGGGGCATTTGCTCTGACCTGAATAGAGCCCCCCCCCCCCCCCCCCCCCCCAAAAAAAAAAAAAACCCACAGGCTATATGAATAACAGGGTCTTTATTAAAATACACAAAGAAGTAAAAAACTGAAATCGGCACTCAGTCACCTTAACTACCACCAATACTTTAGTAATTGAATTAATCTTGCACTTGTTCAGAGTTTTTGCATTATGTCTGAATATATTCTGTTGAATTTTGCCCATGCAAATTGCCTTATCTGACCGTGTTTATGTCCAAACTCAATGCCTCATATGGTCGTATTATTATTTATAAAGAATGCAAAATGTCAGAGATGACAGGTTTGTGGTATACAACTTTGTAAACAGTATACAGAATGTATTAACAATATTGTTAAATGTCACCAAAATACACATAAGAAAAAGAGTTCCTCATATTATTGTTTATTGTTTTTTAATTTTTTTCTATTATTATTGTTTTTTTTTCATTTAAAAAGAAATAATCTGGATTGAATTGACAGATGGGGAAAAACTCGCTTCTAATAAAAAAAAAAAAAAAAAAAAAAACCTGCTTAGATTTTGGGGAAAAATACAATCCTTTTTTAACCTTTTGGCTTCCTGTACATTCAGTCGTGCTCCTTGCTCGGATTCAGTTCTGATGGTACTTATGGTAACTGGGCAACTACGCATGATTTGTAATTGATTGCGTAAAGGGAACAGGAACACCGGTCGCGTGCAGCGCTGCAGCCACGTAAACAGAGGTTGCCCTCCCCTACTGACAATTCACTTTCGGTGCCCGAATGGAAGTGAATGAGTCTTTGCGATTTTTTTTAATTTTTATCTAGGCCTACGTGAAATTCTGCATCCATTGTACGATTTATTTATTTATTTATCCTTGGAAGGGCAATGTGAGTCGAGAAGGGCATATGGGCAGTTGCCCGGGCAACCTGAGCAACCCCCCTGTGTTTCACTTGCTCTAACAGTTACACTATCACACTAAACGGCATGTGAGTGTGTTGAATGTTGTTAGTTAGGTTGTGTGTTGGCTGTATGAGACTAAGTACGTTAAGCTAGATCAACATTAGAATAACATACAGATCATATTCTAACATTTCATCATGTTGAACTAAATAACATTGATTCGTTTTATGCACATTTGCTCACCTGTCTAATAAAGTACATGCAACACTCGCGTCTCTGTCAAGTCAAAGTTAGTCACGGACGTGGAGCTCTCGGCATCTCGAAAGATGTTGATCTTTGTTTTAGTCCTCTTTTTGTCTCAAAGTCTGCTTGCCATGGTCCATAATGTTTGAACAAAACAACAACAGCGTGAGCGTCCTGCTAGGCATAACGGGCATAACCCAGTTGTCAACGTCTGTCGCCATGGTTACTATGACAGTACGAGGTCAAACCTGGCGGAAACCGAGGGTAACACGGATATGACGTCATTGACTGGCGACTCCCTCTCCCCTGCTCACACGTCCCGTTTCCTTGGTTAAAATCACAATTTTCTCCCGATTTACAAATAGTTTGAAACACTTGGGATGTTGTAAGTAATCAACCAAACAAAATATATAACATTGGCCTAGTGGTTTTTGGATATTTTACTGCAAAAATCCTACATATTGTACCTTTAAGTAAAGTCTACTTGACTAAGTTAAGTTAAATTAACAAAGAAAACAAGTAACTTTAATTTGGTTAATTTAACTTAATAATACTCTGTTTGAAGTACATTTTACTTTCAAACAATATAACACTGAATTAAGCCATGCTTTACAAGTGTTTGCTTAGAACATCTACGTACATTATGCAGTAGATATTGTGTAGAAGAAGTTAAGGAAGTTTGGAAGGAAGGAAGGAAGGAATTTTTGATGGACACATTACATTAATAAGAATCAGAGTAAATGCACAGAGGTCTCTACTTTATGCATTTTATTATTTTGTGGTGATATATGGCTTGTCTTGTTGTTGTGACCTTAAAAACGGAATGCCTTTGCAAATCAGTCACTTAGACTCCTACTCTTCGAAAGCATGTGAAACTTCAAGCATTAAAATAAACACAAGCTAAAGCTTGAAAAACAAAAGCTCTCTTCTATATCTCTATTACCAATCCCCTACAGATTGTCACCTTTCCCTGAAGGCTACAAGTGTGGTATTACATGCACCGATGTAATTTCACACTTGACACGTCCTCTAATTCTCTTTACAAAGGCTCATGTCAGTAATTAAGGTCAAACGATGCTACTTTAAAAGCAAGAAGAGTTGCCCTAATGACTCCCTCGACACATCCCATTTTGTCTTCATAATAAGATCAGTATTCAGAGCACAGCATGACAGAAACTCTACCTGCCAACTACAACAATATCTGTGCTGTGGCTCTGCGTATTACAAAACAGTGTGGCCTTCACCTGTATTGTACTTTCAGTAGATAATGCATGAAAGCAAAGTGAAAGTGCACTCTAGAAATGGAAGAGCTCAATTATTATAAAAGTGAAGGGGTGTAAGGCAAACAGAGAGGAAAACTGATTATGTCTTTATGAGATATATTTCAATAGATTTGTTCAGGGGACTTAAGAGCAGGAGCAACAGACAACTATGCAACACACCCTCATAAGAAAACATCAGGTTGCTGATTTTTATGCTTACTCCTCGCAATTTCATTCTGGTGCCATTATTTACTTCTTTAAAGTACAGCTGGATAAAAAAAAATCATCCCCAGGCCACACACGTCACACGGCCTATATAATCCACCCAGTTATGCAACACCAATCTCACTATAAACACATGATCCACCCCGTAAATGTGTGTGAGATCAGCTCCTTTAAATTATAATATTTCACATTATTACTGTTTTTACTGTATTTGTCATCAAATAAATGCAAGTTTTATTAGAAGTCCCTCCCAGAAACGCATCACATCTAAAGACTTTGACTGAATCATTCATCATACAGTATATCTGTAGCATTAAATACTAATCAGTTTTTATAGGAGTTCTGCTCACTATAGGAACAACATTGACTTTTTAATTTCCGTTTGATAAACAGGTTCAGACATTAACAAATGACTTCGCCAGTTTTATTTTCCCTGAGACACCGGGAACCTAACAGCTTTAATTGAGGTTTTTGTGCGGGATTCTTGGGGTTTGCATCTCATAGAATGCTAATGAGCTGCTGGCAACGTGAGGTCCATTATGCATACATCTACATGACCTTGTGCATTGCATTAAATGTGCTGAGAGGGGGCTGTCAAGGAGAAATCCCGTTAGTACTGCACCTTTGGAATATTTTTTACTTTATCAGGCAGGTATTTTTGAAAGGCCATCACGGATCAATAACCCAGAAAAAGCGTCCAGGTTTTTTGGTCCAAATGTGTAGTCTCATTAGTTACAAAATGTGTGAAAAGATTTATATGAAATATGGCATGTATTTTAAGAGAAAATTAAAGTTTTTTTTTCAGTTGGTTAATTAGGCTGCAATTGCACAAAGTAAGGCATACACAATTTTTTTTTTTTTTTTTGACAGGGTGGTCAGAGAAAAGAGTTACATAACCTATAGAAGATGTTGATAATCAACCTCCTATAACATTTTGTATGAGCTATTTTATTCTTCATTTTATGGGTTACCAAAATGAAACCTACTGTCAAAAGTTTGGAAGCATAACACTTTTTAATGTTTTTGAAAGAAGTCTCTTATGCTCGCTAAGGTTGCTTTATGTAATCAAAATAATATAGCAAAATATTATTACAAATGTTTTTAAATACATTTTAAAATATAATTTATTCGTGTGATGAAAAGCTGAATTTTCAGCATCATTACTTCAGTCTTCAGAGTCACATGATCCTTCAGAAATCCTTTAAAAAAAAACATTTATGATTATTATCAATGTTGAAAACAGTTGTGCTACTTAATATTTCTGTGGAAACTGTTATTTTTTTCAGGATTGTTTGATTAATAGAAAGGTCAATGAACAAAATGTATTTGCATTTATTAAATAGAAATCCTAAAATTATACATGTTTTCACTGTCACTGATCAATTAAATGCATTGATTAATCAAATTATTAATTTCCTAAGTATTAAGTGTTATTTTTTGAATCTTACCACAAATGTTTGAATGGAATCATTGTTTCTACAAAAAAAAAAGTTAAGCAGCAAAGACTGCTAATTTTATATTACATAATAATATGTGAAAAAAAAGAACAGAAAATATTATTTTTTCCTCAAAATTGATTTGTGGGTTTCACAGGTACAGAGACTACCGTTTTCATGGAAAGTGACATTTATTTTTGTCATCTCTTTAACAGATACTGAAAACAGACTAAACTTCAACACTGTCTTTTAAAAAGGTCTCTATTGTGTCTCTTCTCATGGACAACTGTGTCGCTGCCTTTTCATAAGATGCAAAACATTCAAAAGCTTTTACAAATGCACCTGGGCTCATCAAAACATAAAGGCTTCATACACACTCAGCACAAAGGACACCCAGGGGAACTTCTGTGGCATCTAAAAGAGTGACGCACGGTAAGACACTTTAGACACTTTAGTTTTGAATTAAATAAGTGTGCAGCCTGCAAGAAATCGATGTATTGCTATTTAAGATGTCGTATATTCAAGAAACAAGACAAACTCGGAGGAAGAGTCAAAAAAGTGTAAATGTGTGGAAGTCAGTGAAGTGCTTGCTCTGCATCTAGTCATTCGCCACAAGGTAAACATTTCAATCACAAGAGCTCTTAAAAGAGGCAGTTTTGTTGAGTGATTTTCACCTGAGAAACCATACTTGAGGAAAGGCAAAAAGGAAAAGTGATTAGCCTATATGGCATGTCTAGAAAGCATGAAGCCACAACCAATGGGTGCAAAATTGAAATGTTTGGTTCATAAAGACTGGAGGATATCAGAATAATAACTGATGAGAAGAACATTGATGCCTGACAACCTAGAAAAATTACACAGCAATGTGCCAAAATGCACAACAGCACATAAAGCATTCACAATTCTCATCTACATTTATTCACTTAGCAGATGCTTTTTATCCAAAATGTTTTAACATTCATGAAATGTTTGCCAAAGCAAAGCGTTTTCTTTGGAGGCCTTTTGCATCTTGTTGAACCATAACCCACCATCTACGAGGCCCACAGCTACTGAGAGATCCCCTGTTACAAAACCATCTATGAGAAATTCATCTTCATAAACACGGCCCACGGAGGTGGCTGATTCTCGGCTCCCGAGAACTTTTGTTGTGAGAGACACATTATATTTGAGTTGTAGTTGTGTTGCCGAACTGTCCTTTGGCATTCAATTTCTTTGACTGAGAAACCTTTAGCAAAGGGACAAACAGCAATGAATACGAGTATACTGACAGAACTGAAGTATCTAATGTAGTGCTGAAAGACAACATTATGAAGTGGAGTGAATGCAATGCTTTTCATGTTGACAGAGAGGCGAAACAAATAACATACTGCAACAATATTTGGTATAAGAAACCTGCATGTACATGTATATGTTGTTGTATATTAATTATAAATGACTTAGTCTAAAATTATTTTTAAATAATTAAAAAAAAAAATATATATATACACGATCATTAAAATATTTTTTTCAGCTAGCATAAAAGTGACAGTAAAGACTTTAAATTCTTGCACAGTTTCCACAAAATATATTAAGCTGTGCAACTGTTTTCAACATTGATAATACATTGATAATAATAATAATCATAATAAATTCTCTTGAGCAGCCAATCAGCATATTAGAATGATTTCTGAAGGATCATGTGACATTGAAGACTGGAGAAATGATGCGGACAATTCTGCTTTAATCACAGGGAAAAAAATACATTTTAACACATATTCAAATAGAAAGCTTTGAACGATCTTACTGCTAACTGCTTTACCCTTGGATTTTTTTTTTTTTTTAACCAAATTGAAAGATTTCAGTCCAGTTTAACAAAACAGAAGATCGCCATTGAATGCCACCTGGATCTTGTTACTGCAGACGATAGTCACAGACTTAAAATATGAAAGGACAGCAAGCTTCAGACGCATAGTTTGCAATCGACTTAAAATGCCCTTATTATGCTTTTTTTTGAATATTACCTTACAATGAGTCGTCAGCAAATCTAGTCTCACTTCCTGTTACACACCTACGTAACAATGTAACAAATTTGCATAATGCCATCCTGTGGTCTTCATTGGCTGTCTTTGAACAATGTCTACTTTCACCCTCCCTCAAACACTGCAGTTGAAGCTGAGACTGGAAGAGTTTGGTTTGTGTTGTCGACATGTCGAGAAGACGCTGCTTTCAGCTCTGCGCTGCACTTCAAAAGGATGCGGACTCGCGCTGGAATTGATACGGAAAAAAACGATGCCATCGTTCCTGTTCATATCACTGTGTATCAAGCTCTGAGGAAGACTCCAGAGCTGAAATTCAGGTATGGTAATAGGCGTTTCGTTTCCAGAAAACACTGTAAGCGTTCGACCAATCACAACAGACTGGGCCATCTAACCAATCGGATTAGACTAGGCTTTTGGAAAGAAGGAGTTTAGAGAGACTGAGTCTTTGAGAAATGAGGTGATGTGCAATGTTTATTATGATAAAGTGTTGTATGACCTTGGATGCATGTAAACCTATTTGTGAGACCTCCAAAACAAAATCTGGAACCTTTAAAATAGCACAATAGGGGCACTTTAAGGCTCAATCCCAATTTACCCCTTGCCCCTACCCCTTGCCCCTACCCCTCCGTTTTGCACATTCACGTCTAGGGATAGGGTGTCCCGATTCTTGTTGTGATAGAGGGGTAGGGCAAAGGGGTAGGGCTACATAGCCCTCGAAACGGAGATTTTTCAGGGGCACACTCCGAACGGAGGGGTGCAAGAAAGTTTCCAGAATGCATCGCGAATTACCGGCGAGATGGCTTCGCAAACTGTTAAACATTTACATTTAGCCCCATATGACACCACCATGCACTGTATTTACTCTTATAATAATAATATAGTCATTTATATTAAGAAATTGTATAATAAATTACCTTTCCTAAACAGAAAAGACATACATTTCGAGGAAGGAACGTTTTAATCATCATGTTTCCTCAGAGGTAAGAGCAGTGGCGCTCATTGTCAGTCGTTGTCATGGAGAAATCCTGTAAAAACTCGTCGCTTCCGAAACGTCAGAGCCACCATCGACGACTGATGATGTATCGGGTTCATGAATGGTTGTTCCATTTCGTAGGGAAATATTTCAACCCCTTAGCCCTTGTAACTCTGTTTTAAAGGGCCAAGGGGTACACTCGAAAATTGGTGAATTTTCTCACAGCATTTCCTCCTTTGCTGGAACAGGACTGAGGACTCTGGTAAGAGTAGAGGTGGGGGGCTCTGTATGTACGTGCATGAGAACTGGTGTAATAATGGGACAATCATAGATAAACACTGTTCCCCTGATCTGGGATTGAGGCTAAGAAGTAAACACACTGGAAGTGAAATCCCTCAGTAATCTCTCTGTGTGTATAGTACATTTCTATATAGCTTAAAATCAAGTGTGACATGCTCTGATGTAGTTGCACATTGCTTTTGATTATCAATGATATGTCATTTTTGCAAGTTTGCTAATTCAACTGGCTTAAAGATGTTCTTTAGAAAACTAGGATGTTAAAGTCATGCTTTTATAGGCACAGTTTATGTGTGCACGGGTAAGCCAGGTGCAGAGGAAGTGCATGTTCAGCTGAGCACCCCAAACATATGCTCCTGCATTTGGATCAAATCCCAGTTTGTATTTATCATTCACATGAAGACAAATGAGAGGAAAACATCTCAGATTAAATATCGACTTCTGCTTTAAACTCTTGCATGGTCAAATGTATGATATATTGTTGTTATTAGTAATAGGCTTCTATTGCTTAAGAAAAAAAGGAAGACTATTGCATTATCGTTTAAAAGGAAAACTAAGCAGTTCTGGCAGAATGAACATGGGAGAAATAACTTTTTGTTTGTTTGATTGTTTGTTTGTTTTTTATGGGAAGAGAATGCTTAGAGAAGCCCCAGCTGTGATTTAGATTTGAATTTGTGATGCTTTTTCTAAGGCAGAAACAAAACCAATAATAAAAAATAAAAAAAATCGTAAACGCAGTATTGTTCTGATATTCATAGCATATGATGTAAATATTTCATTTCAAATGTTGAAAAAACACTGCACTGCAAAAAAAAAAAATTCTTTCTGGGTATTCTCATCTTGTTTTGTAATACAAATATCTAAACATTTTTAAATCAAGATTGAAAAGCAAAAATGTTTTCAAATTAAGTTACTAGATGCTTAAAAAAAGAAGAAGAACAAAAATTGCCATTGGTTTGTCAGTTTCCCGGTAACAGGACCCTTGATCTATCTATCTACATTAGTCTATTTAAAAATATAACTATTTATTCACACATTTTTATGTAATTACTCATGATTATATGACATATTAGTATATCTTTCAATTATAATAACTTCACATTGATGTCACATTCACAGGGGGAAAAAAACGGATGCATTGGTTAAATTTTTTTAACGTGTTAAACTGGGGGGGAATTGCAAAATGAACACATTCATTTTGACAGCCCAAATTTATACATATATACACACATTCAAAATATACTTGGTTTTTTGAAGTACAGCCAAAACATATCTTAGAATGAGGGCCCCTCATCAGCGAGGTGCCAGTACCAGACATGATGTGGGTCCACAAGTGCTCTTCACTTTAGGATTAAAGGACCACTATCTTTGTGGGGCATAAAAAGAAAGACAGAAATTCCAGTGTTATTCTGGGTTAGGCACAAATTCCTGAAAACTCATAATAACTCACAGTGTGTCGGTGATGACTGGAATATATACCTATCCAGGGGGGGGGGTTCCACAGGTTCCCTGTGTATGTCATAAACCATTCCTGAATGAATAGATTTAATGATTATACAGCTAAAACATAAACTGAGATTTGATTGTGCCCCCTTGAGGAAGACCATTTTGTGGCCCATTGAAAATGGTTATTAGCTAGTAACATTTGTCGCCCAATGAGTCACACACTCAATTAAACTCACAGACTGAACATATTTTAGAGCAGGGAAGATCTACAAAATACATTTATTATAGAAATTGCATTATAGGAGTTTCCCACAACTTTTAACCACTGCCGTCATTTTAAAGTGCTAATTTACTACAATTAATCACACAGACAAATGCATTAAATTAACATATATTAGTTTGGTCTGAGAAACAGCGGGCTGTGAAGAAGAAAGGTGAGAGAAAAATGACCTACACTGACATAGTCTCATGATCCAGTAATAATTCTCAATACATGGGATTTGCTGTCTCACAGCATGACATTAAGGTTTCTGCACATCAAAAGCTCACTATCACTGCCAGCAGTTGCATTACCAATATAATCTAAATTATAATCAACGCTATTATGCCAAGCTTTAAATAAACCATGTCTTTAAGAACTTAAACAATACCCCATTAAACATTTTAAGTCATTTAGACCCTATGCTCACCAATGGCAGCCACCCTATTAAAATGCATCTCCAACATAAAACCATAAAATACAGGCGTTATGACAGCAAACTGACTTTGTAATTCATGTAGACTCAGCAGGCGATGATAACATGGCTATCATTCATATCTGCTGTGTTACTGACAGACAGAAAACAATGTTTGAAAGTGATTATCAGAGCTGAAGGCTCCCAGAGACTGATGGTTCAGTCGTATCTTTTGATGGCTTCCTGAAAAGTCAACTGCTTCCACTGCACAGCAAAATAAATGAAAATGCATCAGAGGACAATGTCTAAATCACATTCAACTATTCTATTGTTTTTTGAAACCATATCAGAATAGGAGGTTTATGGATAATTACTCAAGTGCAGCCTGTGTATATTGTTATCTTCTTTCATTGGTGAAATCTTTGAATTATTGTAGTGCAGAAGTTTAAAGTCAACATGAAATGGCAGCCATAACCCAATTTAATTCCGTAATGTGATCGAGTAAAACAGAACATAGGCCTGAAACAGAAAACAGAACAAAAGTCTGTGTGGATAACATGACAGTTGTTTTATATGTCGAAATGGTCTTAAAGATTTTCCACCTCTTTTGAAATATACGGTACACACCTGTAAAGAGTGAATAATAACACACACCAGCAATGCTGACATGACATTTTCTACAAATTACAGACACTTTGACGGACGCCCGTTAAACAATGCTCTTGACAGCTGAGTGCTGATTTTGTCGGATACTCTGACAGGACCCTAAAAAGCTTTTGGGAAAGGGCATTTCTACAAAGGTTACAGCTGACATTTTTACATTCTAAACCTGTCACAAATTACAAAAGAGATATTTTGGTCCACCAGCAGGCAAATCTCTTTCATAGAATATGACATCGAAGTGGATTGTAAGGGCCAAAAACCGCAGACAAAATGTTATGGTCACATTACGGTATATCAGTGTTGTATTTTAGATTTAATGCTCAGAAAATGAGTTCATGTCTTCTTGTCATACAAAGTGCTAATGGATGTAATATGGCAAGTAGAAAACAAATTAAACATACTTTATATTAATTGCAAAGGATATTTAATTCATGCACATCATAAATCTCAAAAATCACTCATGTAATAATTCCTTAAGTGCTGCATCCATTCAAAGTTGGATGTGGGATATTTATTTTTTCTTTACTTTTTTTTGTCAGACGCTTGTGTTTTTTTGTCTGTTATCAGATGCTTGTACAGTGACATATGAAGACCCTGTGCAATCATCAACCTAGAACATCATTTGCCATGTTTTACACACGTCTCTGCAAACTTTAACTAAACCAGATTTAAAAATTATAATGTAGTAAAAAAAAAAAAAAAAGAAAGAAAGACTGAAATAGTATTTTCTTATAAAAAGTACTCCATAATCTTTGTTTTATATGGTGGCCCTAAAGGGACACAATGGTACAAAAAAAATGAGATGGGAGAAAAAAAAAATTCAAAGCATTTGCGTTCTCTCACAAAACTTTTGACATTTTAATAATAAGTATAATTTCTAATGCACATATTGCCATTATTCTTCTTGCGGCATATAAATACAGTAAGATAGCAACTACACAACTTTCTAGCAACTTGTTTACTTTCTTCTAGTTTTACAATGGTTTGCCCTTGTAAAAATTTTTAAAAAATGGCCCTTCTTTTTAAATATTAATATATTTCTGGATGATAAATAATAATAATAATAATAATAATAATAATAATAATAATAATAATAATAATAATAATAATAATAATAATCATAAAACACTTGAAAAGACAGCAATTGTTTAATCAGTAATGAAAGAAAATGCCCAAACCAGCAAACTTTGTATAACCCTTATGTTCTACTTTATATTCGGACGTCATTTCTATGATAAAAAACATGTTTCAGATTTGTGAGTTAAGGTTTGAAGAGAATCGTGTTTGAAGAGTTCAGTGTTTAGTATTAGTTAATTTTCTTTCCTTTAGATCTGGGCTGGGCATCTGGAAACCAGTGGTTTCCCATCATTTATTCATTCGGCCAATGTGGCTGTTCAAAATCAGATAGTCTTTTTGATCCTCTTTTCCTATGTGGGATATTCAATATTTATTGCTCCATTGCGCATTAATGTGCCAGACCTCTTTTTAGGCTGAAACGCTATTCTTCCTTTTAAAGTAATAAAGAAAAGGAGAAAAAAAGAGGATTATTGTGAAAAAATGAGTTTAGATTATGGTTTTATGGCAAATGACATAATTGCGTTTGCACTCAAGGTTGAGAATTACAAACTTTGCTTTATGAACTTCTGCTCTCTGAAAGGAAATCAGGCCTAGACACTTCATATTTTCTTATGCAGAGTGTGACTTTAAGTAATGACAATGGCTAATGATTGTAAGCATGTGATCTACATGCCATATCCAAAAACAAATTTACTCTTTATTTTTCTTTTCGTAAATCCTAAACCAGATATCTGCTTTAATCAGTGGTGACATAGATAAATGCCATTTTGAATTGGTTGATTCAAGTACATTTGGTTTGCAATTATATTGCCAATTAGCTGATGCTCTCATCCAAAGCAAATTTCAAATGTGCTTTATTTTATGTTATTTTCCCAGAATCCTAGCCTGGGGATCATTACATAAATTGGGGGCTCGTCCGGGACTTGTTACGGTATCATACCACCATACATGTTACTGTATAACATTAATGGACAGAACATTACTGTATTCATCATCTCAGGTTGAGAAGACTTTGACTGTACACTGATCTGTATGAAAGACAGTGCCACTTAAAAAACAAAAACACAAATAAATAAGAAATCAATTATTAATTTAATCCTAAAATTATTAATAATATATTATATATATTTATTTTTAAATTGCCAAATAAATAAACACAAAAATGTTTTTATTTAATTTGACAGGCATTTTTAACTTGATTGGCAAATGGATAAAATCATTAGAGGAGAGGAAGCAGAAATGGGGCTGCAGGTCCGCTGTTATGCTAAGGCTAAGAAAACAACCACACAAGCCACCTCTACCGAGCCTGTATCTCTCCAATACCAGATCCCTGGTGCATAAACGGATGACTTGGAATTACAACTCGCTGGAAATCGCTATGTTCGTGATTGCTGTGTTTTGATTATCACTGAAACCTGGTTTCACCCAGGGATACCCAATGCTAGCATGCAGCTAGCAGGTCGCACCCTCCTTTGCTGGAACAGGACTGAGGATTCTGGTAAGAGTAGAGGTGGGGGGCTCTGTATGTACGTGCATGAGAACTGGTGTAATAATGGGACATTCATAGATAAACACTGTTCCCCTGATCTCGAGTACATGTCTGTAAGATGCCGGCCATTTTTCTACCGAGAGAGCTAACAGCAGTGATTGCCACGGCTGTGTATATTCCACCCGACGCCCTCTCTCCTGCTGAACCCCATAAACAAATAACAGCGGGTCCACCCCGATGATGTTCATATAATTGCAGGAGACTTTAATAAAGTCAACTTGAAGACTGTACTCCTGAAATTCTATCAACATGTCAAGTGTCCTACTAGAGGAGAGGACACTCTGGATCACGTTTATTCCAACATTAAGCACGCGTACAGAGCCATATCCCTCCCCCACCTAGGCCAGTCAGACCATCTCTCTCTCCTGCTCTCCCCAGTCTACACCCCCCTTAGACACAGTGCCAGGCCTACCATTAAGACTGTTACAACCTGGCCTGATAATGCACCCTCCAAACTACAGGATTGCTTCAGTCAGACGGATTGGGACTTATTTGAACACCAGGAGTTGGAAACACACACAGGAACAATTCTGAACTATATCAAGTTCTGTATTTGAAATGTGACTGTGGAAAAAAACTTTCGGGTTTTCCCATACCAGAAACCCTGGATGACCAACCATGTCCGCACACTCCTCAAAGCCCGCGACGTTGCCTTCTGGTCAGGCGACAGAGCTCTGTACAGGGCTACTCGACCCAACCTGAAAGGTGGAATTAAGAAAGCCGAGGTGGACCATAAGAGGAGCATGGAGTCCCACCTGTCCAGCAACATCCCGTCCTGCCTAAAATCAGCCACAATCATCCCAGTGCCAAAGAAGTCTCCCATTACTAGCCAAAATGATTATCGTCTTGTGGCCCTCACTCCGGTAGTCATGAAGTGCTTCGAGAGACTGGTTCCACAGCACATCAAAGACTATCTCCCCCTAGACTTCGACCCCTATCAGTTCGCATATTGTGTGAGCAGATCCACAGAGGATGCCATCGCCATAGGTCTCCACTCTGCGCTGAGCCACATGGAGCAGCAGCAGAGCTACGTCGGGATTCTCTTTGTGGATTATAGCTCAACTTTCAATACAATCATTCCTGAATAAAGGACTTTTTCACCAACCGGCCCCAGACGGTGAGACTTGGTCCCCACCTCTCCTCCACTCACACGCTGAGCACTGGCTCCCCACAAGGCTGTGTGCTGAGCCCCCTCCTGTACTGTTTCTACACCCACGACTGTAGTCCGGCCCACAACAACAACCTTATTGTCAAGTTTGCTGACGACACCACAATGGTCGGACTCATCTCAAAGGGAGACGAGGCAGCTTACAGAGTGGAGGTCCTGAACTTGGCAGCCTGGTGTTCAGAGAATAACATGGCTCCGAACACCAAGAAAACTACAGAGATCATTGTCGACATTGGCAGCTGACATCTGGTCAGACAACATTGCAGCGGTTATCAAGAAGGCTCAACAGCGGCGACACTATCTGCAGGTTCTCAGGAAGTGCGACCTGGATTCCAACCTGCTGCTGACCTTCTACCGCCTGTCCATTGAGAGCCTACTGACGAAATGTATCACAGTATGGTATGGCAGCTGCACCATGGTAGAAAGAGAGAGGCTTCAGAGAGTAGTAAAGGCAGCACAGAAGATCATTGGCTGCCCTCTCCCCTCCTTGATGAACATTTACACCTCCCGCTGCCTTAGCAGAGCGAAAAACGTCATCAAGGAAGGCTCCCACCCTGGCTTAGATCTGTTAAAGACGCTACAGGTGCACCAACAGATTAAAGAACAGTTTTTTTTCCAAAAGCCATAACCACTTTGAACTCGAATATGTACTGACTAACCCCCCAACCCCTGGACTTTCTTCTATTGACTTACAGTGCAATATTTAATATTTGATTATTTTGATAATCTTGATAATATTTACCTCTCCCTTTGCACTACTTATTTAATTATATGTTGTTATCTCTCTCTCTCTCTCTGTCTCTGTCTCTCTCTCTCTCTCTCTCTCTCTCTCTCTCTCTCTCTCTCTCTCTCTCTCTGTCTCTGTCTCTGTCTCTGTCTCTGTCTCTGTCTCTCTCTCTCTCTCTCTCTCTCTCTCTGTCTCTCTCTCTCTCTCTCTCTCTCTCTCTCTCTCTTTTACATGCTGGCACTGGAAAAATAGTTGTTTTTAATCTCACAGTACATGTTTATAGTGACAATAAAAAGGCATTTCATTTTTAACTGATTTATTTGCATTTTTATTTTTAAGTTTTAAGTTTTATGAAAACACAAAAAGATGTAAATAAGACTGTCTGATTCAACATCTTCTTGTGTTTTCTAATATTCTAGTATGAGCACTGATATCGTCCCTCAAAACTTTTAGCGTGTGGATGTTTTTAAGGTGCTGAGAATCATTGTTTAATTTCAGCAGTTCTTGACAGCTAGGGGAAGCACAGAGCTGTTGATAAGAGACTGTATTGGTTGATCATTCTCAAAATAAAAAGAAAAGTTCAGGAGTTCTGGTTTCCACTTGACTTTAAAGTCACAGAGACGTGAACGTGTCACAGGTAGTCTTTGGTTTAATGCATCAAGGGACAGCTGGGCCAGAACAAGCAGCCACAGAAGACAACCATGAAGTAAAAGATTAGAGACTCTTTTGCTGAAATGAAAGATGTCTTTTGTTTGAACTGTTCATCTCAAGTCATGAGAAATGACTAATATGTGCCTCAATGTGAAATTGCAGAGGCATCTACAAATGCACAGCTGTGAAAGTCTAGATGAAAAAAAAGAAAGAATAGAGATCCACCAAATTAGAGAAGCCACTGCTACCATTGAAACGTCCATCCTTCAACAAATGCTAGACATTAAATTCAGAGTTTATAAAGTGGTGTGATATGTGGCTTCCAAATTCAAACGAGAACTGCATTGTCCAGCGCTGTGTGAAGTTAAAAACTCAGTTTGAAACTGCATCACTTAATTATTTCCCAGATGAGTTTCCTTCCGATAAATGGTTCTAGTTCAGTTAGAAATTGTTTAAAAATTTTTCACCAAAACAAATGCTAGACGCACTTTTGCCCCCCATGATACACTAACACTGCATTAACATATAGGGCCATCTGTATCCAAATAGGGTAGGGGCTAGTTGTTACAAGGGTTGCATCTCAGTAACTATAGCTTTAGGCCTTGTTTTCTCTAGATTTGGAATGTTGTTTAAAACAGT
Source organism: Siphateles boraxobius (assembly GCF_051911475.1). Taxonomy (NCBI): domain Eukaryota; kingdom Metazoa; phylum Chordata; class Actinopteri; order Cypriniformes; family Leuciscidae; genus Siphateles; species Siphateles boraxobius. The sequence goes on from NW_027509175.1 coordinate 11,183,024, forward strand.
TCAAAACTGTCAAACTAAAATACCAATACTATCATGTTATTCTATGTAAACATGCCTAATGTGTACTTGTAGTGCTTTGAATCTTAAAACAACTCTTAAAACAACACTTGCAGATTATATAATATTAACAATCATATTATATATATATATATATATATATAATATAATATTAATATTAACTCTTTCCCCGCCATTGACGGAAATTATTTCCGACTTTCCGTGATTTCACTGTTATACGGTAGGGGGCACTATTACACATCTTCTGAAAGAGTACAGAATCTCCTGATCAAAACACATGCAAAGACAATACAGGAACAAGCAATCTTATGTGTAATCATATGTAAAATAACGCAATCATCAACATTAAACAGCATATACATCAAACCTGCCTAATGTAACCGAATGAAATTTTGCCCCAGGACGAGCTATAGGGCTGTGCAAGCATTAGGGGTGTTGATTGACTCGATTTTCTCCATCTACGTTTTGATCATCGTTCTGAATCCGATCTGGATATAGTTTTTTACAAAAACGTGATTTTATCAGCTCTTTGGTCAAAATATTGCTTTTTTATGAAACTTACCCACATTCAAGTGTTGATAAAAAAAGAAAGCATTAAGGTAGAATAAAACAGAAAAAAATATATTATAATAGTAAAATATTATAATAATAAACACACAACAAAAAATTGTGGGGGCCATGAAAATTAGGTGCAAATGATCAAAAACGCTGGTGGTGGCTTGCAACTTCTTTTTTAAATCACTGGCGGGGAAAGAGAGAACACTTTCATGACTATGTTTGTACTTAACACTTCTGAAAAGTGAGTTACACTTTATTTTAAGGTGATGTAGTTACATTGTACTCACTCAAATAAGTATGGTGTAATATTAATTTACTACTACAAAATGTAAAGCGATTCAGAGCCCAGCAACCGCCATGTCACCACATGAAATGATCTGGATGCTTCTGTATGTAGCAAAAGTAAACCATTAAAACATGTATTTGAGCTAGTACAAAACAAGGTCCTTGCAACTGCTTTGATACACTGACATAAAAAAAATATATAAAAAATAACTAGCTGAATGTGGGTTCACAAAATATTACCATATGTGGATGCTTGGTGAATTTAAAAGTAGGTGAAAGACTGAGACATCATGAAAACCTGAAGTTCCAGACAACACTGAAATAAAAGATAAAATCTAAATTAAATGGTTTTATTAAAATCAAAAACATTATTAAACACCACTGAAAACATAAATTAAATATGTTCTGTGTGATTAATTTTAAAAATCTCTTGTTGCTTTGCATTCTAAAAGTAATCTGTTGTGATATAAAATACTGTAAAACAAATTCACAAACATAGGAGCAATGCTGGACTTGCCAAGACGGAGATTTGCATATGTGATGGGTATTGTCTGATAATTAGTATCTGTGCTTTGAAGGGTCAGCAGTTAATGGGGTTAAAGTTTAATTTGTTTAAACTTTGAGTGCTGCATAACAATGCTTGGAGTATCGCTGATGGTGATGCTTTGAGTTTAACACTACGGGAAACGCCATTATTTGAACAAGGTGTAGACTCTCTCATGTATGTCAGTTCAGCTTAATTTTAAACACCTCAATGACCAAATAAAATGTCTACTTTTATATGGCAAGAACCAGTGCTAATGCGGCACAAAGCATCTTATGGTAACTAATACTGAATGAAAATTGATAAACATTAACACACAACAAATAACTAAAAAATGCAAAAACTACAATTGAATAACAGTGCAATAATGCATAATAGGAGATGCAATCACGTGAATGTCACAGTCACCAGCTCAGTCACCAACTCTGTAACCTGTCTGCACTTCCCAGCATCCCTTCTGGTCTCGTCAATGTTACTGCTACGTAAACAGTCAGACTCCTTACCTGAACACTCACCTGAGATCATCCTGCCAAGCTTCCTGTCTTCCGTCTGTCTCCTGTCCATCATCCCTATCCAGATCTCCAGTCATTGTGTTCATCCTTCACCTGCACAGAGTTTCCACTTCAGTCCTCGCCTGCTAAGTCTTCATCTCCTATCATTAAGTCACCATCCTTTTACCTTCCTCTGGTTCCCGCTGTTGTCCCATCACACTGCTTTTACGTAAATAAACCATTTCACCTTACCATCCGTCTGTTCCCTTCTGTGAGTGTGACGGAAGACCAGAACACAAAGAAGCACAGGATGGGCATCCTCCTCACCCCGGTGAACCCAGTTACCTTTCTACTCACCCGCTTTCAAGATGGTTGGTAGACCAAGGACATTCAAGACTGTCTTTTGGTGTGGGTTTGACGAGCACCTGGATCAGCAAGTTCCTGCAGCTACAACAACAGGTTTCTTGAAGAGGTACATCAAAGACGTTCTACGGTTATGTGGAACACCTTATAGAGGAAGCCGATCCAGAGTCTGGTCCCAAGATGGCCGCGACCATTTCAGAATCCTCAGCCAAGATGGCCGCCGCCTTTCCAGAGCCTCATCCCAAGATGGCCGGAGCCACGCCTCCTGAGCCCTCAGTCAAGATGGCCGCCACCATGCCTCAGTCCCTAGCCTTCGCCCCAAGTTTGGAAACTACTCCCGTCTTCACCCTGAGTTCAGAAGCGACTCCAGTCCCCATCTTCCAGAACCCTAAACTCCCGCCCAACCTCCTTCCACCTCCTCCCATCTTCCAGCCCTCATCATCATCTCCACTGCCCAGTCCCACATCTCACCCTCAAAAGACCTTTGGAGAGATGGGCTCGCTGTGGGACTACAAGCCCTTAGAGCCATCATGGTCAGGGGATCCCTGGGTTTCCACTCCACCTGCCGGGGCCAGGATTCTACATTCGCCCATCAGTCCACTGACTCAGCCTTGGCTCCTACCTTCCTCATCTCAACCATGGCTCATCAGTGCTCCAGCTCCACCAGGCTCCCTCTTCCCCCCGGATTCGCCATGGACGTTCGTCGACCTGCCCTCACCTCTGGACTGCACTCCTCTGGCTCCGCCTCATCCCTTCATCTCCCCTGGACTCCTCACATTGGCATAAATAACATACCCAAAATAAAAAAGTTGCTGAACATAAGTCAAATGTCTGAAACTTTGTATTTTGAGCACTTCTTGTGTTTGTCTGCCTCTTGCTGTATTCGCTTGCTGTATTCCTCATTTGCAAGTCGCTTTGGATAAAAGTGTCTACAAAATGAATAAAATGTAAATGTAAAATGTTACAAAAGAGTTCTGTTTCAAATAAATGCTGTTCTTTTGAACATTATTATGTCTAATAACTTTTCATAAAAAATATGAAGCAGCACAACTGTTTTAAACATTGGTAAAAATAAGATAAGTTTCTTGAGCAGCAAATCAGCACATTAGGATGATTTCTGAAGGATCATGTGACACTGAAGACTGGAGTTATAATGCTGAAAATGCAGCTTTTCATCACATTAATAAATTATATTTTTAAATATATTCAAATAGACTGTTATTTTAAATTGCAATATTAGTTTTTACAATATTATTATTTTTCTGTATTTGTGATTAAATAAATAAAATAAAAAAATACTTCCAACCCCACAGTAATGTAGATTTAAAGTTATTCACATTTCCTAGTATCTGTGAAAACCCTGTACTAGATAAAATGTCATTCCATTTTCCTTCTTTTTTTTTTTTTTTACAGTGTAACATTCAGGGTTTCATTCAATTACCACGCTGGCTGAAGACATTTTGTACAATAAACAATTTTGGTATTATATTGGGTCACCACATGTCCAAAGTAAAATCTGGGTCCTGAAGCGGAACCAGTTGAGAACCATCATTATGGAGAAACTTCAGGCAACTATTGTGAACTCTATGCCCTTGAGTGTGCATGAGTGGACTACATAATTCAGAAAGAGACATGTCGGACAACCTTGAGACTGTTTTAGTTGCAGAATGGTCCATTTAGTTCAAGTAAGACTCATAAATATTTCACGCACTATGACATGCAATGGTAAGCGACTCTGTGATAATCAGCACACCCATATGCAGTTACAACTTGACAAAAGAGAGTATCAACGGATTACTTTGAATTGCTTATACTGAATTTTCATTTACAGATCATAATCTGTATTTTCAGAAGGGACTGCGCACACACGCACACAGACACACACACACACACACACGCACGCACGCACGCACGCACGCACGCACGCACGCACGCACGCACGCACGCACACACACACACACACACACACACACACACACACACACACAAACAAACAAACAAACAAACAAACACACACACACACACACACACACATACACACACACACACACACACGCACGCAACTAAATTAACCTGCACACACTCACATTTCATCTGCTTTAATCTCCAAGGATGTGAAGCACTTCATAATGAAAGGAACCATCAAAACACAGTAACGACCAAATTGGTGTGGGCGAAATGAAGAAGAAAATTAATGTTAGAAAGAACTCTTTCTTACAAAGTTTACTGGTTGTTAAATGAATCCTGGGACTCATAAGGTTCTAGAAGGGGATTAGAAACTGCAAAGACATCTAAAGGATTAAATAATTGTTTGAATTCTGGAGTGGTATTTTAGTCCATAATGGGATTGAAATGAGTCTCTCATTAAAATACATGAAATAAATGATAAAAAAAAAAACATCGCTGCATGGCCCCTGAAAGGAGGGCTCTAGAGGCCTGAACGACTCAGTTACTGATGGTCTGTTTGGATGCGGAAAGCCCCTTCTTGGGCTACCTGAAGCACACCAGCAACTGGTCTGACTTCCACCATGAAGAAGACCTCTGGACATATATCTTGAGAGCTCTGACAGGGCAAAGCAAATTAAGTCTTTCTTCATCTGCCGTCACATGAGGTGGAGGATGAAAGCCTGCAGTCCCATAGGCCGGACCCCATTAGATAGCACTTTAGGGACATACCACGGTCTGGGATGCAAGATAGCCTTAATGTTGCCTGGAGCAAACTTCAGGCACCCATGAGATATAGAGAGCCTCTGAAGGTCTCCTACTCTCCTCAGAGAAGTAATGACTAATAAAAAAAGCTACCTTGAAGGAAAGGTTCTTGGCCTCAACCGACTCCAGAGGTTCGAAGGGGGCCTCAACCAGCCCTTCGAGAACCACTGCCAGGTGCCATGTGGGAACTCTGGTACAAGCCGCAGGTCTCATCCTCCGAGCCCCACGGCTCCAGCACGGAAGTCAACCGGGCTATAACTGGGTCCACCTCATGCTCTCTACACCAAGTGGAAACACATGCCCTTTTAGGCTGTACAATCTCCTCGTGGAAAGAGCTCTGGAACTGAGTATGGTCTCAACCACTCCAGCCGACAGGCCAGCCTCTAGGTACTGAGCCCTGCTATTTGTGTCTCGATGCCCTAAAGTGGAGGACCGGCAGGGGAAAATCGAAAACGATTGTCGATGTGAGGACAGAACACTGCATGGCCTCAAGCCTGTGGGGCAGACAGAGCAGTGTGCATTCGCTGCTCTTCCTTTTAATTCCTCAGAATTAAATGCAGCCATAAACATAAGTGAAACACTGGATAAGTGAAAGTGAAACACTGGATAAGTGAAACACGGTCTGAATGGTAGGCTGAAATAAATATCTAACTTCTTAAAGTCAAATAATATTCCATCAGTTTAATTACTTAGAATTAAATGCAGCAATAATTACCAGACAATATCGTTTTAATATTTATTTATACTGTCTCGTAATCTACACGCCGCCTTGGCAAATGCAAGATTCGAGTTGTTACAATATATTTGGCTTTCAACCTTTGAGAAGAAAGTCAACGGGCGCGAGGCTGAAACATCCGAAAACCCACGGCTGTGTGCGTCAAGATATTTCTCAATGAAGACAGCCATTACCCTCAGGAGCTGACTGTGCATGCCTCGCACCCACACATAAACTTAATTGCATAAAGACCCGTAATCTACGCACTGCCTCGGCAAACGGGAGATCTGAGCCACTATAGATTCTGTATTGCAATGCAGACCTTAAATCTACGCGGTGCCTCGGCAAACGCTAGATCCCAGCCACAGAATCTTTATTAAAGAGTAGACGCGTAATCTACGCGCTGCCTCGGCAAACGCGAAATCCGAGCCACTAGATTCTATATTGCAATGTCTACCTTTATTTAGTACAATTCTTATGGGACAAACAACAAATAGGACAGACAGATTGACACAGAGCGCTTGCTGAAGAGCAAAAAGCTAACTCTGTTGTGGGTCAGCGTCTCTTTGTAGCTTCCGTGTATGGCGTCACATGTTACGTCATGAGGCAGCACCAGTCAGGATTGGATTAGTTTCATTCATACTTCAGATGCGTTACGCTAAGGGTGTTCCCGAAAGTGTCGTAGTCAACGCAGTTTGAGTTCCTTCGAAAGGAAACTTCAGGTCACACACTAGATAAAACGTCTCTCTGTTTTTTGTTGTTGGTTTTTTTACAATGAGATTTAGTGCACATGGTGACTTATGCTTTGAAATACCTCTTACAAAGAGTCAGAAGAGAACTCAGTTTTTCCATGTCAACAACCCTCTCATTGGTATTTAGGTGTTCAAGCACAAAGTGCTGAAAACCTATTGTAATTGCTATTTGAAAAAAAAAAATCCCCTAAAACGCATCGTGCAGCCAAACCGTAAGGCCCAGAGACTTGAAACTCGCCCAGATGGTAGGGGTCAATTTGGGGACAACCTATCAGAGTATGACCGCGATTGGCCCATAGGTGGCGCTACAGCAACCAAAAGTACTAAATTACTCATAACTCCTCGACCGTTGGTCCTAGCCTCAAGCTTTTTACACCACTGTGATCCTTGGCTCCATACGGACATTCAATTTAGGCAAGAACATTTTTCCGCTATGTCGACTTTTGTCTAAAACCTACTTTTGCGAACTAGTCCCTGGTTTTTCGCCCGATCGGAACCAAACCAGTTTAGGCCTATTCTCTGGACTCTCTAGATCAATATTTATCGAAAAAAAAGTTGAAATTTTGCATTAGGGTGGCTGTAAGAGGATGGTTTAGAAAAGGGGCGGGGCAAAATACAGTCAAAAGCCTATAAATCCTAAAGGAAAAGTCAAAACTTCACAAAAATTGATGAGCATATGTGTCATAACGTGGTGAAGACGCATGCAAAGTTTCATGGAGATCGGACCATAGGTGGCCCTATAACGGTCAAAAAGGTCTCATTATTATTAGGTGTTCAAGCACGAAGTGCTGAAAACCTATTGTAATTGCTATTTGAAAAAAAAATTCCCCTAAAACGCATCGTGCAGCCCAAACCGTAAGGCCCAGAGACTTGAAACTCGGCCAGATGGTAGGCCTCAATTTGGGGACAACCTATCAGGGTATGACCCCGATTGGCCCATAGGTGGTGCTACAGCAACCAAAAGTACTAAATTGCTCATAACTCCTCGACCGTTGGTCCTAGCCTCAAGCTTTTTACACCCCTGTGATCAGTCAAAAGCCTATAAATCCTAAATGAAAAGTCAAAACTTCACAAAAATTGATGAGCATATGTGTCATAACATGGTGAAGAAGCATGCACAGTTTCATGGAGATCGAACCATAGGTGGCGCTATAACTATAAATAAGAGTGCAAAATCACCTGTGAAAACACTTTATTAATAAGTATAATGGCCAGCAGAGGGCAGTAGAAGACCACTTATTGGCTCAGTTTCATTTTGACAGACTTGATTTTCACCAGTATTCTGCACTAAAGCAAACCTGTTTTTCCATGTTAACTATTATAAGACAATCATTTTTTTTGTCAGTTTATCATTAATTTTGTTAATCATTAATATTGACACTTCACATTAATGCTAGCAATGTGGTAAATCATGGTAAATCACAATAAAAACATGGTAAATCATAGTAAATAATACTATTACGTGGTGTATCATGGCAAATCAAGCTAGCAATCTGATGAATCATGGTAAATCATGCTACAATCCTGGTAAATCATCCTAGAATGTGGTATATCATGGTAAATCATCCTATAATATGGTAAATCATGGTAAACTGGTAAATCATGCTAGAATCATATTAAATCATACTACAATGTGTTCAATTGTGGTAAACCATGCTAGAAGAGGGTAAATCATAGTGAATCATACTAGAACTTGGTATATCATGGTAAACTATGGTAAATCATGCTAGATTCATGGTAAATCATACTGGAACATGGTAAGTCATGAAAAATCTTTAATTTATTTTTGCCAATGAAAAATTTTAAGTCTGAGAAATCATTATTTAAAACTAGTAGGGCAGGAAACACAAATTAGATCAATTTAGTATCTCCTGTGTTACTTCTAGAGAGCAATACGATTAAATGGAGAACACGTGGAGACTTTTGCTGAAGTTTCTTGCTTCTCAGATGTTTCTTCTGAATAAAGAGAAAAAAAAACATCTCACAAGTCACCTTAGAGTTTAAGAACAGATCGTAATAGTGTCTAAAATGTTGCTAATATTTGACACCAAAGTTTGCATTGAAAAGACATATTCTCCAGATTCGTCCGATTCTCACTATAACCTAGTTTCTTATTAGCATGCATATTACCAGTATATTGGCTGTTTATTATGTAAATGTAACACATGTAAATGTAAATGCACATGTAAATGCCTTGTTCAACATGACCATATTTTACATATCTTATACCTATATTACATATATTATGAAAACAATCTACATTCTTAAAAGCGCTATATATATAAACGAGGATGACTTGACCCAATACCTAACCTACCTGACTAACTATTAATAAGCATTAATTATGAGTTTGAGACAAAAGTAATAGTTAATAGATGGTTAATAGTGAGAAATGGACCATAAACTAAAGTGTGACCAATAAACCATACTAGTTACACATACACATCCATTTAATATTACTTTAATTTTGAATTTAAGAGTATATATTATACTCTTAGAGTAAAAAAAATAAACAAATTACTAAAAATAAACAACAATTTTACAAAGAAAATATGCTTGCACCTCCAATTCTCTATATTCTAGTTTCTGAATGTGTCTAGGCCCTTCCTGTAATCCATGATTTTCACCCACCAGGCAAAATTGCTTCAAGTAATAATACATCTCTCCTCGACAACTGCTTGAGGAAAATTCATCTCCATACCACAAACAGAGCAGTAAATTACAGCCAAAGCATGAGCAATAATAAAAGTGATGCTCTCCTCAGTAAGCGCTACTAAATAAAAAAAATAAGATTAATTCAAAGACTGAGACAACCAAGAAGACTAGACCCTTTAGACTGGTCCAACTTCAAACTGTTATGTCCAAACATCTGTTTACTTTCATTCTTATTTACGCATTAGATCCCCTGTTAAGCATGCCCATCATTTTCAGACAGAACGTCTATATATTTAATCTAAAATGTTTTTGTAAGTATTAGATTGAAGGTCAAGCCCTTGAGTCATGTTCTGTCAAACATCAATGGTTCTGGATATAGAGTCCATTCTTCTGTGGTTTATCTAATACAAGCGCGGCTCTGGGATAATGGCCTGGCACTGACTAATCTTTCATTCTGCTGACAAGCATGTTTGTTTTAAGTAAGCAGATTAAACATAAAGGAATGAATAAGTGAGCTGCTTTAATTTGTATGGATAACTGGTCGTGCTGCTATTCCTGGGACGTTGCAGAGTGGAGATTGCTCTGCCATTCATTATTTTCCCTCCACTTGCTTGCTTTCTCTCAGGACTACTTCACTTGAAGGAGCAGATATAGCAACCAAAGTGAGAGGGCATGCTCTATCCAACTTGTTTTGGCAGTGCTATCAGATATCCAGACACTGAAAGCCAATTGATTTTTATTTTTCTTTATTTGTATGTAGGACGGTATGAAAATTTCAGATCACGACTATAGTGACCGAAATCATCGTGATTATCAATATTATCATGGTTTTGTTAAAACAAAATGAAAGTGTTCAAAAAGAACTGATGCTCACACTGAAAACATTTCAACAAGTTTTATATTTGAGAATCAACAAACAACTAATAAAACGAGCAGCTCTATGCACTTTTTAAAGCAATATTCTATTCTGTGGCATTGCTTATAATGACCGTCGTCAATAGCAACGCATTATAACCATAACTCAGCGCACATCCATGTATATCACAACGGACGCGCGCTCTCATTTCATTCAAATACAACTTGTCATCTTGCATCTCCGGTTTTGATTGTATTGAAAATGAAATCTTAGTTGATTTATTGTTTACAGAATTTGATAATATTGTTGTGATCATCTTGTCTGGACGAGTTTTGTACGCTGTACAAATGGATTTAACATGTAAGAATAGAGACATTAATCTCTATTCAATATGTCCCCGTGATTATGAGGTAAAAAAAAATCGGTGTAATAACAGTGCAATGAATATACATTATTATCTCTTAAATGTCACTCTTAATAGTCTTGTTTGAACTTGTTCATTCGTCATTGCCTCAAAGCCACTTATTGCTGCAAACTTTTCTTCGCGGAAGCTTCAAGTTTATTTCAAGTGAGTGAGATAAAATATTTCAACTCAAAACAACATTTTGTGCAACAGACTGTTGCTGGCTGGACAGGATTTACAGTGAGTTATTAAAATCGCGATAATCAAACACGGTTTTAATGATAATTGAATTTTAAACGATATTACTAACCGTCAGTACATTTTATCATGGTTTATAGTGAAACCAGCAATCGTCCCATCCCTATTTGTATGCATTAAAAAAAAAATTTAAATTTTTTTTATAACGTGTTATCTGTAAAGTTGTATCTTTTGGGTCACCAAGGATGCATTTATTTGATCAAAATACAGTAAAAACAATGCTATTTATTCCTGTGATGAAAAGCTGAATTTTCAGCATCATTACTCTAGTCTTCAGTGTCACGTGGTAATTTTCATTTTCTTTAATTGTTTTTTTTATTATTTTTTTGGGTGAAAACAGTGATGTGTTTTTTTTTCAGTATTCTTTGGATAATAGAAAGTTAAAAAGAACAGAATTTATTTTGAAATCTTTTGCAACATTATAAATGTCATGTCTGTACTGTCACTTTTGATTAATTGAATTCATTTTTGCTGCTGAATAAAAGTATACATTTTTAGTAAAGTTTTAAAATAAAAACTTAACCCCAAACTATTGAATGGCACAGACAGACAGACAGACAGACAAGGACAGACAGACAGACAGACAGATAGCCTCTCTTATTCAAATCCCTTTAATTCTAAAGAATAAAGGTGGCTTTTATCATTACACTCAAGATACTTATATCGATCAGCATGGCTAGACTATGTCAAAGGACTTTTCAATTGAAGTAAAGAAAGTTGTATTGAAATAAATAAAACGACTATGAAAAGATGTGGGGGTAAGTATGCCTACATCAAGTCTCCTACATATTGACACTACAAAGCATCGTCTGCAGAGTTGAAACAAGCACTTTGCTATTATGCTTCTGAAAAATGCCCACAATCACCTACTGACAGCATGAGAACATGACAGTTCGAACTGAGTTTTCAGCTGTTGCTAAGCAATTGATTGGCTCTATCACAAAGGTGTAGAGTGCTCTTAAGTGAATGAACTTTGTACATTTCCCTCCTTTCATGATTTTTTAAAGGTTTTTTTTTTTGCTTTTAATTTTACAGAGAAGTAAAGAGAGATTAACAGGTTGGGGAGAAAAGTGGAATGGGATCAGGACAAGATGCAGACAGGATTTATATGTGTCCCCATGAGCATTTGCTTTGAGCTGCTTTCAAACAGTCTGTATTATGAACTGCATTATACTAATCAACTTGACTTGACTAGGTTACACAGTTGTGTTCCTTATTACTGTCAACACTAAGATTTTTATGAAAACTTTAAATAGCACATTAATCTTCCAAGATTGTTGAGTTCTCATAGGCTTAAAAAAGTAATTGTGGTTATTTTTTGGGTACTGCTTAAATGCCTGGGTTCAGAAAGGTTTTTTTTTTTTGTCTCCCAGAAAGACATTAATACTTTTATTTAGCAACGACCCGTTAAACTGATCAAAAGTGACGGTAAAGCCATTTAAATTCTATAATGCTGTTTATTGAACTTTATTTTCATCAAAAACTATCCTGAAATAGAAACGCATCACGGGTTCCACAAAAATATTTTTTTTAACATTGATAATAATCAGATATATGGATGATGTGACACTTAGACTGGAGTATCGATGCTGAAAATTCAGCTTTGCATCACAAAAATAAATAAAATGTTTAAATCTAGTAAAGTATTACTCTTTACAAACTTAAATTGTAAAACAAGTTCACTATCTATTTCTCAAAATAATATTTCACAATATTAAAGTTTTTGTTGCGTTTTTATCAAATAAATGCAGACTTGGAGAGCATAAAAGTATCTAACAAAAGACATTTTGTGGAATAAAATGGAAGAAACAAAAGGTTGCATCAAACAAAATACCAAAAAAAATTAAAAAAAATTATATATATAATCATTGGTATGTACATTTTTGTTTGCTTATTTCAGTATATTTTTTTCTCCCAGTTCTCAAGAATCCGGTCATTTGTATCAATATGTTTATTGGGCAATTTTCACCACTGGAGTAAAATCTTGCTTTATACTGTAAACTCATGATCTCAAGAGATTTATGTGCCAAATCCCTAAAATCTTACAAACTATCAGTCTGTGTGCAGCTCTGCAGAGTCTGTAGAACAGGCTGTGTTCAATTAGGAAAGACATTTCAATCTGGCCCTGCTAAGTCAGCACACATTAATACCCATGTTGCTAAAGAGCACATTGACGAGGAAGTATTTCTCATTCTGCTGACAGATGATAATGAAAGATGTTAAGACTGGGTTCATCATTCAGCCTCAGTGTTTCTTTCAAAGTAACCCAGAATGCATCACATTATCACATGCTTGATTAAAGTGTTGCTTCTCACATTAACTATATAAACCTGACACGTTTCTCCAGGAAAGAAAGAAAGAAAGAAAGAAAGCAAAGAAAGAAAGAAAGAAAGAAAGAAAGAAAGAAAGAAAGAAAGAAAGAAAGAAAGAAAGAAAGAAAGAAAGCGAAGAATTACAGGAAGGTCATTCTCAGTATCTGTAATTGGGATAAAGACATTCATTTGTAATGGGAAAATGATTATAATTACCAGAAAACAATTCCTTCCACTATAGATTTGTGGCCTATAATTAATTAAATTCCTAATAAGCTCAAAAGGGGATCCATATGGTTTCAAAATCGATTTGCACTTTTTGTATAAAGAATCCTATTAAATGAATTCATTCCTCTGGATTCCTTTTCATGCACTTGCAATTATTCAGAACTTCTAGCTGCAAATTTAATTCATGCAATACCTTCCTCCAGAAATGTGATAAATGAATCCTCGGATGGCCAGAACTCAACACTCCAGTGAATCTTTTGTTCATAAATAGATCTAGGCACAAAAAATAAAATTAAAAAAATCTTTGAGGACAGTCAGCAAGATCCCTGTGTGTCGGATCTCCTCCGTAACTTTACCCTGTTCCTAGGCATTTTCGAAGGCTTATGAAAAGAAGAGCTATGCAATTTTAAGACAGCATACGGCAGACACATTCAGTTATTCAATTATCAAATATCTTTTGTGTTCCACAGAAGAAAGCACGTCATACGCTTTTGCAACGACATGAGGATGAGAAAATGATGACAATGTTAATTTTTAGGTGAACTATCCCTTTAATGCTGCTTATAATATTTAAAATCCGCTCAATCTCTGAATCATCCTTAAATCTCAAGGTATCTGCTGTTGTCGTGCTTGGTATGACTGAATTCTGTACACTGTAAAAACAAATCCTAATTTTACAGAAAATAACTGTGATTTTTTGACGATAATTTTTTAAATTGTACTCAAAACACTGTAAAATTACAAATAATATCTGTAAAATAAAAATCCAGCTGTTATTTTAGGTATTGTGACATTAATGACAAATTACAGTAATTTAAATTTTTTTATACAGAAAATTGATTGTATTTTTCATACAGTATTTTTTCTGTTTTCTTAAATTACATAAAAATGTATGTAAAATTACAAATATAATCTGTAATTTAACAGTAACAAAACAGTTAAATGATAAAATGGTCAAATGACTGTCAGCTCCCAAAAAAACTGTAAAACATCCTAAATTAAATAAACTGAAAAACACTGTTATTTTACAGGTATTTCCTGAATAATGACGATCATATACCTTCATTGTAAAAAAAATCGTAAAAAAATGGTCAAATGACTGGCAGCTACGGCTGCCAAACAAAAAACATAAAATTAAAGTAAAATATGCCAATTTAAATAAACCGAAAAAACACTGTTATTTCACAGGTATTTCCTGCATTATTATGATCAAATACCTTCATTGTAAAAACATCGTAAAAAAAGGGTCAAATGACTGGCAGCTGCGGCTGCCAAACAAAAACCATAAAATTAAAGTAAAATATGCTAATTTAAATAAAGTGTAAAAAATTTTCAAATAAATTTTATGTCACCATGATTGGGATCAGTGTCTGCTTTAGTTGGGGTCATGACCCTTGAGATTTAACTTATGCTTTTCTCTGGCTGCTTTAACTGTGTATTTGATACACGTTTGTCATAAATGCTGGAGAAAATATCAGATGATCTTGATCATTAATTGATGATGTTATAGTCATCATATGATGATCTGATTCACTGATATGACAGTCAAATCTCTGTATATGATAGATTACAGAGTATGTAGGTGGAATTTAGCTTTATACAAAGTCTTTAATTAATGTCATATTTTTTCACATGACCCTTAGAATATTGTGGTATCAGTATTATAACAATATGCATTTAAAAAAAAAATATATATATATATATATATACTACACAAAAAAAGTTGTGTCCTTTTTTTAGTTGTATAGAGACATCAAGAATCAACATATGAATCTCAACAAGGGTGACAACCAAAAAAGTTTTTTTTTCATTGTCACCATTGTTGTGATTCATACGCTGATTTTTGATGTCTGAGTGAGTCTATATGATCCTGTCAATTTTTTTCTGTATAATGACTTCATAAAGCTTTGTCATGCAAAATGAATAACTAATATTTAATGACATAATCAGATATTATACTTCAGATGGTATCAATGGAGCCGGACTCTACATGATGACTATTCTCACTACAAAGTGACCGACATTATCTGATCTGAGTTTCTCTTAGACTCTTACCATAACATTTACGCATCAGAGACACACAGATAATCCAGCCAGAGAAACATTAAAGTTCAACATTAAAAGTTCAAGAGCCCAACTAAAGCAAACACTGATCTCCATCATGGTGACATCAAACTTTATTCTTTTCAATAAAGCTTCAACTTCTAAACCTCTGTTAATTCTCAATAATAATGTTAGTATGAAAGAAATAAAGTCTGGATTGTAATAAGCGAAGATGCTTAGATCCTGAGAGATCTGGTAGTGTTTAATGTTCTGTTGGGGTTTAAAGTGTTTCTGTATGGTGTGTTTCGTGCTTCACCATTGTGTTGAAGAGTAGAGTCTGAGCTTCAGTCCAGGATGAGCAAATAAACACTGTTGAAATGCTGCATGTTTCTTTATATAACTGACAGTAACTGTGTAGTTGCTGATGTAGTGACGTATATAGTCAAAGCAAATCATGCATGTAATTAACTGCATGTTTTTCAGTAAATAAATCAGAAAATAAATGTGAAGTAACTGTGTTTTAACTGTGTGTTTCTGTTAAAAAAGATTAATGAAGATTTCTGTAAAAGTATTTTGCACTTATTTATATTAAGATATTTTACATTAATTTTATTGTTTTTGTATGGCAGCCGTTGCTGACAGTCATTTGACTGTTTTTTTATGGGATTTTTTTTACAATGAAGGTGTTTGATCGTAATAATTCAGGAAATAGTTGTAAAATAACAGTGTTTTTCTGTAAAAAATGTAAGGAAAATTTCTGTAAACGTTTTTTGCATTTCATTTAAATTACGATATTTGACTTTATTTTTACGGTTTTTGTTTGGCAGCCGCAGCTGCCAGTGTTTGACCGTTTTTTTACGATTTTTTTTTTTTTTACAGTGTAGTTAATTTCACACAGCCCGGCTTCCATTTCCAGAGTTTCTGTAATATAGTCCTCCTACACTTTTGTCTCTGGGATTGACAAAAGGGACACAAGACAAACACTTGTGGTGAAATGCTGTCAGCCAAGAAGTCAATTGGACAGTGTCAGGGTTGTTGATGGGCTAATAGTACTCCACTGGCATAGTAACTTTCTTCTCCTCTTTCCTGCAGGAAAAAGCTGGATCATATGTTGCCGGACAAGGTTAGCCGAGTTCAAGAATTTTTGCGAGGTAGTCCAATTTGCATTGTAACAGTCTCGCTATGCCAACCCTTACGAAAAATAAAATGATTCAAGTGTGCTATCAGTATACTTTCTTTAAACTAAAAATACGTATATTCTCAGTCTTCTTTTGTCAGATTTATACTTAAAATTACACTTAAGTATACTTGACTTATCCTGAGAGAAAAGTACATTTGGCCTATACTTGTACTTAAAATATAAAGTATACTTGGCTTGTATTTGTGTTTACTCTTTTGATTAATTAGCCTATTAAATATTTTTTTCACAAAATTGTACACATATATATGTGTCATATAAATGTACAATGTTTGAAAATATTGATTTATAAATACAATTATAAATATGATGTTGAATTCATTTTAAACAACTTACAAGTATACTTGCAGTGTAAAACTACAGAACTATAGAGCATACTTCAAAGTGTACTTTCATAAGAATTGTGCTACAAGTATTTAACTACTAAACCATCAGTATAACTTAATTTGTAGTTTCAGTACAAATGAACAACCTAGTTGTAAACTAGTTGTGCTCTCAAAGTTTACTACTGCTATACAAAGTATGCTTAAACGTATACTTTTATACACTAAAAAGTGGGCCAATTTAGTCCCAGAAATTGAAATAGTTTTCTTACAAGTATACTAGAACATTTATATCAATATACTTACTACATAAATTATACTTGAATATACTTGAACTTTACTTAAATATACTTAAGGAAATTAACTTGAAGTAATACGTATTTTTTTTTGTAAGGGAAATCTCATCCAGATCCTTGCATGGAGAAAGAAAGAACTGGAAATAAGAAAAATGTGCTGAATACTGACACTGATATACTGAATGAGTTAATGCTCATACAAAGCAAATTATAGTACATGTACCATAGGGAAACCCCTTGAAAAGTTGGATGTTGTTTGTGTTTGCAAGTTTTAAGTGTTTGTAAAACTGTAGATGACTAGAAGCTGGAGGCAGATACATTGGGACCTACGTGTGGGCAGTTTACAATCGGAGCGCATCAATTTCTATACGCCTACCACTGTAATTTCAGGTAACTTGGGGATATTGCTGTATCACCTCATATGGAGCAAAAGTGGGATTTTAGAAAAGGGAGAAAATGAATCTCCCATGCTCTTTTTGAATATTGCTTAATAGTCATGGAATATAAGACATACGAGTGTAATACGACTTTAAATAATGACACTTAAGATGCAAGTTCCCTTTCAGTCGATAACGTCGGACGTAGTCGACGCGACTGAAATGGGATCACGCTAGGGAGCCTATCATCTTCGATTACTATTGAACGAGCCAATGGAATTTGGCGTGCGTGATTTGCATCACACACTCCGCCCCCGCGGCGCGGGTATAAATACGGAAGTGGATGCACGCACTAGTTGCCTTTCGCTTCGGAGCCGTTCGTCTTTGATGTCTCTGAAGAGTGCTGTTGTGTTCAACGAGCGAGTGTGTCGGTGTTCTTGCGGGAAGACCTCTCCAGTGTTGGTGTTCTACAGCGTGGTGCAGCGGTGATCGCGAGCTTCTCAGCTCTCAACTGCTGTTTTAACAGCATCAAATTTCTACTGTTTGTTTGTGTGTTGACGGTTGGTTAGAGGGCGAGAAGTGAGTGCTTCACTGTTAGTTGAAAGACTATTCAGTGTTTGCCGCGGTCATTCCCTGTGTGCTCCGGCACTGGTGACGGTCCCATTTCCTAAAAGAGCAACACGGGTGTGAGTGCGTCTTTTTCAAGATGCCATTCCATCCGTGCGTTTCTGGGTGCGGTCTGGCACTATCCCCTTCTGACGGTCACGAAAGTTGTGTCGCATGTTTGGGCTTACAGCATGCTGAGGCAGCTTTCGTGGATGAGACATGTTCTCACTGCGGGAACATGTCCATCTCGGTGTTGAGATCTAGACTCGCCTTCGTTAAAAGCGTTGGCGCAGTCCCCACCTCTGGGCCCCGCCCCTGTTCTTCCTCTGGGTTACCTTCCCAGAGGAGGACTGGGGTGCCGTCCAAGCTGCGTGATCTGAGGATCACAGTGAGGGGTAATCCGCCCGGCCACGCCCCGTGGGTCCCTCACTCCTCTTTCACACCGCAACCGGTGGAGCTCCCCATTGATCCCGCTGGTCCCTCTGTAATGGACGGGCCAGCCGTGTCATTTGGGGCCCCTCCAGGGGATACGTTGTCAATCGCAGCATCGGAGGGGGAGCTGAACTCTGGAGATGATGACTCGGCTGCACTGCCTCCCTCTGGGAGACCAGTGTTGCCCGAGCCAGATCCAGAGATGTCAGCTATGCTGAAAAAGGCCGCCGAGGCGGTAGGGCTCGTGTGGAACCCTCCACCGTGTCCCGAGCCGTCTCGGTTGGATGATTGGTATATCGGGGCGGGCCGTACTGGTTCTCAGTCCGCCGCCCCGGTTCCTTTCTTTCCTGAAGTGCATGAGGAGCTTACGAGGGCATGGATGGCACCTTTCTCTGCCAGAAACCGCCTGAGTAGCTCCTCCCCTCTCACTACCCTTGATGGGGGAGCGGTGAAGGGTTACGAGGCTATCCCTCCGGTGGAGCGGGCCGTTGCGATGCAGTTATGCCCAACGGCGGCCGCTTCCTGGAGAGGTGATCCTCGTCACCCCTCTAAAGCCTGTAAGTTCTCGTCCGCTCTTACGGGCAAGGCTTACAAAGCTTGTGGGCAAGCCGCTTCCTCCTTGCATGCCATGGCGTTGCTCCAGGTCCACCAGGCCCAGGCACTCATGAACATGCACGAGGGTAGTTCGGACCCTGAGCTCATGGGTGAGCTCCGCACTGCAACTGACCTCGCCCTCCGGGCGGCGAAGGTTGCAGCTCGCGCGGTGGGTTCGGCGATGTCCACACTAGTGGTCCAGGAGCGCCATCTCTGGCTCAACCTGGCCGATATGAGAGATGCGGACAAGGTTCGGTTCCTGGACTCTCCCATTTCCCAGGTTGGGTTATTCGGCGACGCTGTGGAGAACTTTGCCCAACAGTTCTCTACAGCTCAGAAGCAGACGGAGGCCATCCGGCACATCCTGCCTCGGAGGGACGCTGCTGCCTTCACCCGCCCCCCGAGGTCAGATCCTCCGCCTGCTCGTCGCCGAGGGCGTCCGCCTGCAGCCGCCTCAGCTCCCGCCGAACCACCGCAGCAGCCTTCACCCAGGTTCCGGCGCGGAGCCGGCCGCGGAAGGGGCGCCCAGCCCGCTCCAGGCGCTGCCAAGCCAGGTGGTAAGTTCCAGCGCAAAAGAAAACGCTGAACCTGGACGGGCTCTCAGGGATGGAGGAGTTGCTTGTGGAGTGGTCGCCGATCCACTCCCTCTGGCTGGTTGGAGGGCCGGCTGGAGTTTTTTGTTATGTGTGTGTCTGTTCCGCCGCTGGCCCCTATAAAAACGGGGTCAGCGGTACCCACATATTCAGAAAGAGAGCAATTTTTCTATTCCTGAGTCCCAAGTGGGCCAGTATGGCAGATGTGACCCTGTATAATAGCCTTACATCCCCCAGCTTCCCTTGGTCGCCAACAGGCAGCTTGGGGCGTTCGAGGACCCGGTCATCCGCCTTCTCACGTCCCCTGCCGCTGGTGGAGACAGGTAAGTGTGGCACTGCACACTAACACCACTGTCTCTACTTTGCTGCCCCACCCCAGGCTCGGCGACCCCGCTCAGGTCAGTGATAGTAACATCACATTAGGTGTTGAGCAGACGTGCTCCTGAAAATTCAGTGATATTCTTCACACCAAGTGTTGAGCAGTGCTCCTGACTTGGGCGTGCTTATCTTATCCTGCTGGCGAAGGATTTGATATAGCCGCTCCTCCAGCCGGTACGAAGGCCAGTTGTAAACTCGTTCTTCGTGCTACTAGGTGGTGGGTTGTGACCATCTTGGCCCAAGATTGGTCTGCAGCTTTGGCCTGAAGGACACGTGGTGTCCTTCCCCTCGAGTGCTCCAGAGCCCGTTGGGTCTTCAGGTCAGCTGGAAGAGAGTAATCTCGCCCACGGGCTGAGTATCTCTGTTTCAGTTTTGGAGAGGTACTCGATCCAACACGTCTCTCCAGGGAGAATGTGTTCAGCTGGGGTTGAAGTGAGAAAGGGTCCCACTGAAAGGTTCAGAGGCTCCTGGGGTATACGATAGCGACAGCCTAAGTTGGCTTCCTCCGTATGTGACCGCTTCAGCGCTAGCTTTACGATCGAGTCCCGAGGTGACCGTGGCAGAGCAGCTCACCCTGTGTGACTATAGTTCATCCCGGTCTGCTGCCAAACCCTCCTCAGCAGAGGGGCCATGTACAAAGGGCGTGTTTTAACGGGGGCCTGGGCGACCCCCGACTACACGGGCATTCGTGCCTCGAGTTGTTAGACATTGCGGGTGTCACAAACTCTCCCGTCACCTCCTCCTTGGAGTCAGACGCTTCTGAGGGCGCCTTGTTCCACCCCTCCCGCTTACTCAATCGTGCCGCCATCGAGCCTCACGACAGTTATAGCCAGGGCAAGTGGAGACTCCATCCCCTGGGTCCGCTGGGTCTTGACCATTCCGGGGCCGCTCAATTGCCCCCCCGGTTTTATTTTTCCGCCAGTGTTTGAGTAAACCGAGCGGACTACCCTTGGACAAACACGGGGTCCCAGCTGTCCCAGGGGCCCGCAGAATACGTTTAACCCCAGTGAGCCTTCTAAGAAGTGACGGCGACTCAGGGTCGCCTTGCGCTGCTCAGGTCAGTGAGATCATCACACTTCATGTTGAGCAGAGTTGCTCCTGAAACTCAGTGAAGTTCATCGCACTCAGGTGTTGAGCAGCAATGCTCCTGTAGCTCAGTGAGTCCATCACAGGTAGCGCAGTGAATTCATCACACGCAGTGCTGAGCAGAAATGCTCCTGGTGCTCAGTGAAGTTCCTCGCACTCAAGTGTTGAGCAGTAATGCTCCTGAAGCTCAGTGAGTTTATCACACTCAGGTGTTGAGCAGTAATGCTCCTGAAGCTCAGTGAACTTGTCACACTCAAGTGCTGAGCAGAAATGCTCCTGTCGTTCAGTGAAATTCTTCGCACTCAAGTGTTGAGCAGAAATGCTCCTGAAGCTCAGTGAGGGAATGCTCCTGAAGTTCAGTGAACTTGTCACACTCAAGTGCTGAGCAGAAATGCTCCTGTCGCTCAGTGAGGTTCTTCGTGCTCAAGTGTTGAGCAGAAATGCTCCTGAAGCTCGGTGAGTTTATCACACTCAGGTGTTGAGCAGGAATGCTCCTGAAGCTCAGTGAACTTGTCACACCCAAGTGCTGAGCAGAAAATGCTCCTGAAGCCCAGTGATCTTCACATGTTGTGTTGAGCAATGCTCCTGTCTTTTGCGCCCGTCACTTGCACCTACGTGCCATGTCAGGAGAGGAACAGGTCTTCATAGTTGCCCCTTATTGGCCCAACTAGACCTGGTTCCCTTCAACAGCCTTCCTGACTTCCCCTGGAAACTCTTTCGGGGACGGGGCACGATGGCACACGCGTTCTTCCCCCGGAGATTCCGGGCGGTCTTACATCTGAACGCGGAGGTTCAGGTGGCTATCACAAGACATGTGATAGTTACCATCACTTCTGCGAGCACCCCCTAGAATTGGGTAGCGTGCTTACGCCTTTAGAAGTGGAACCTAGTCGTTGAGTGCGTCTTCTCTCCTGAGGAGATCCTGAAAGCTTTCGATCACTTCAGTGCTCTCTTTCCTGCAAATTGGGTTGCAGTAGGCTGTTTTCCTAAATCACCCTCAAAATGATGTTGCCTCGGTGTTTAAACGACGCTCATCGTGTTGCAGAAGTATGCAGAAGCACGTTCTGGTCGTCAGGTTCCTGAGGAGCAAGGTCTTGTAAATCCTTGTGTCCCTCTTTATCCTCTTGGGCCTTGTCCCTGGTGCGACTGCACTGCAGAGACCGCCCCTGAGCCACTGCAGGTAGTGAGTTAAAAATTCTGTTATATCAGTTCTCCTGCTCGCGTGGTCTCTACTAGAGGGTAGGGACTTGCTCGCTTTCGGTCAACGTATTGTGCCTGGAGTCTGGGCCGGCTAACTCTCACAGGCTGAGACCCCGGCTCGGATTGTGCCCAAGGTTCCTACCTCTCCCGTAATAGGAGCAGGTGGTGAGCCTGCAAGCGCTGCCCTGGAAGAGGCAGATCCAGCCCTGGCTTCTCTGTCCGTTTGCTTGGACGTGTACAGAATGCAAGTCATAGACCTCAGACCAGCTCTTCAAATATCTGTTGGAATTCAGCAGAGAGGGAAGGCTGTTTCCATACAAAGTTGCACTTAGTGCTTGCCTTCATTTCGGCAAAGATCCGAGATGCAACATGTCCACTTAGGTGTGAGCTCCTCTATGATGAGTGTAAAGGGCTCCGCCTGGGCGTTGACGATATACTTTGCTAAACAGATTCTAGAGTTGGGGGCTGGACGACACCTGGTTGAACCGCTGCTTCCCGTGGGCTCCCTTCTCATGAAGCCAGTTTCACCGTGAGCCCGGTTCAAGTGTCGGCTTGCTGCGCCATTCCCCTCCTATGGACTGGATACGTGCGCCTTTTTACTCCAGTTGAGTTCCCTTAAAATTGAACCCTGTTGAGTTCCTCCACACCCCTCCGACGTCGGACGTGCGGAACGTCTGGTGTTAGGCCTACCACTCGTAAGCAGTGTGGAACCTGTGTTAGGCTGGGTCCATATGTTGCGGTCCCTTCGGTGACCCCATATGTGTATTCTTCCACGATACGGCTCCCTGCGGTGAGCCCGTGTCTTCCCTCGGCAGAATCTCTCTGCCGTCACTGTCCGGTGTGTCTCCCCCCGTCTTAGGCTGGAGCCACCCCAGTGACATTCCATATGTTAGACTGCCCGGTTTCCGCCCAGTTCATATGTGTATTCTCCACATTTCCTCCCTCTGGGTTGGATGTGGCTTCCGCAGCGTCCCTTCCTTCCAACGTACGGGGAACGCTTTCCCAGTGGTCCTGTAGGAACAGCAGTGACTTCCCTGGCCTAAGCCCTGTCCTTCCCCGCCTTAAGTTTGCGGGGGCATCAGGAGGCTTTGGTTTAGGCACTGGAAGGTGGCAGCGTTAGTGGCGTGTTCAATGGTTGATCCCATTTCAGTCGCGTCGACTACGTCCGACGTTATCGACTGAAAGGGAACGTCCTGGTTGCGTATGCAACCCACCGTTCCCTGAAGGAGGGAACGGAGGACGTAGTCCCCTTGCCACTACCGCTGGACCACCGCTGACCCCGGGTTACTCTCGGCTCCTCAGCAAAAAGCAACTAGTGCGTGCATCCACTTCCGTATTTATACCCGCGCCGCGGGGGCGGAGTGTGTGATGCAAATCACGCACGCCAAATTCCATTGGCTCGTTCAATAGTAATCGAAGATGATAGGCTCCCTAGCGTGATCCCATTTCAGTCGCGTCGACTACGTCCTCCGTTCCCTCCTTCAGGGAACGGTGGGTTGCATACGCAACCAGGACGTTCTCAACCTTGAGGTCATAACACCATATTAATACTGTCAATCCATAAAAAAAAGAAATTTAATTTTGAAATGTGCTAAAAGTTAAATTGAACAGTGCTACTAAATTAATAGATTCCAAAGGTAATCTAAATGTATAAATATGGGAAGATTTATTGATTCAATTTTTCAGTTCACATACATTTCAATTTGTACTTTCGACTTCCTGTGTGATTATTTACCAAAAGAGGGTGTGCTACCCTTCCAGAAACAATATATTCCCACATTGACATAAATTTACATTTACAGTTGACCCCTGCATATATGCATTATATGCATGTGAAATTGTTTTCAATGTAGCTGAACTGCATTATGCATTGGCTGCTTGCTTGCAAGGTAAGCAATCTCCCGTTTGACTAATCTCTATACTTCACTGAAGTTCTCTCATTCTTCAGTCAATGCTAATTAACTTCCTCACACTACCTTGAATGAAAGTAATCTGCCATCTGCTATGCTGGTGCAACACCTAACTGTGCAGTTAGTGAGCTGCCAATTACATTGGTGTAAACACATGCGATATATACAGTATATATATAAAGTGGAAAAATTCAACGAGCAGTTTCTACTTGATCTGACACTTAAAAATTAACTTTGTTGGTGTAGCCTAATGCAGTCAGGCTGATCAAATCATATTACAGTACACTGGCATTTCCTCAAGGATATATCAGCACTTGGATGTAAATATAGTGTTAAAGGAATAGATCACTCGCAATTACAGTTCTGACGTTATTAATTCAGCATCATGCTGTTCCAAACCCATATGATGTCATCTTTATGTGGAACACACACACACGCACGCGCGCACACACACACACAATAAAAACAAACAATTTTTAAAGAGTGCATGACGAAGGAGTAGGAACAAAACATTATTTATTAAATCCACAAAGAACTCAGGAGAATGCAGGATATAAACGAGAACATAACCATTAAGAACTGATGATAATAATGGACCAATGAACTAGGGAAACTCAGTGCTTATATACAGTGGCGTATCCAGGACATTTTTTGGGGGGTGGCCAAGATGGGACGCAAAGCTAGTGTGGGGTGGCCATGGCATAGCAAAGTTAATGCGTATATGTACGCACCCGACCATGGTTCGAATCCCGGTCCTTTGCTGCATGTCACATCCTCTCTCTCTCCCATGATTTCCTGTCTCATAACTGTCAAATAAAGGTGACTATCCTGTTAAAAACAGTCCTAACCACCTATCACAGTCCCCAAGTATCTCTGGTTATTTTAACATGTCTATTTTTAATCAGTAATTATGGTCAGGATAGGGTAAACATTTTCTAAGAGCTATTTTCTTGTAGTGGATTAACTTGTCTCTTCATAAGTTAGATTAGAGTAGCAAAATAAACTGCTCTTAACTCATCCTATATAGAATAACATGCATCAGTCATCAACTCATCATCTGTGTCACCTGTATTGTTACCTGAGTTTGCTTTACTTATTGAGGCACCATCTTGTGGTTACATAAAAACACAGAAATCCAACAGGACAAACCAAAATGCTTAAAGATAGGACCTTACCTGTAAAAGCAAAAGAAAAACTAAGCTTGTAAGAAAAAAAACA
Source organism: Siphateles boraxobius (assembly GCF_051911475.1). Classification (NCBI taxonomy): domain Eukaryota; kingdom Metazoa; phylum Chordata; class Actinopteri; order Cypriniformes; family Leuciscidae; genus Siphateles; species Siphateles boraxobius. The sequence continues at coordinate 11,208,425 of NW_027509175.1, forward strand.
TAAATATTTGTTGTTCTTTACATGCTTAGTATATGTTATTATTTAGCTTAGATATAATTTGTTAGAGAAACTGGAATTTGAATTTGTTAATTTGTTCTTTGCCAGGTGTGTTTTTATTTAACCACAAGAGGGGACTTAAACTAGTAAAGCAAACACGGGTAACAGGTAACACAGAGGATGGCCTGATGACTGAATAATATCATTAGGATGCCTTGTGATGTATGAAAATGTGCAAAAAGTGGTTTTCAACTAAGACAGTATTCATATCCAAGGCCCCGATGAAGGTATACATTTAAACATTGGCTTTGATTCAGCATACATTAATAAGTTAATTTAAGTGAAGATGAGCTGACTGATACAAACAAAACAGCCCTTAAATAACAGAGCAAATAAATAAGTCACAGCTTGTTCTTGTGTTATAACTTAAATCTAGACTGTCACACTATATTTCACACACGGGTTGGCCAAAAATATAACATTAGCTCTATTGAACACACACATCAGCAAAAAACACCCTCAAGTCTTCAGTCCAGAAAATAGCATTCCATGGTGGTGTAACGAGTGGAAATAAGGTGTGGCCCCTTTAAGAGCTGCGCACGCGCCCTCTTCAACTGTCTGCACTCTGCACTCTTAACTTGGTTTGCAGACTGCTAAGCTAGCTAGTACAGTGTAGTTCTTTTTTTTCAGTTTTCCTACACATTCAGAGGGAACTACGATATAACTAAACATTAAAGTACCATACCTCTCAATCTACAGATTCCAGCGTTTTTATCATTGTTGCTGTTGTAACTGTGTCCGACCGTCCTCCTGTTTCACGGAGCAGCAGCAGCCAGCGCGCTCATCTCATGGGTCACCTGACCTGCATGGCCAAACGTCCGCTGAGCAGAAATCAGCTTTAACAGCCTCAGTACGACCATTACGGTGTTAGTTAAAAATGTAAAACTGGCCATAAATCAGTTGATCAGCTGTCATCATTGATTGACAGCATTTCTCTTGTTTCTTGTGTTGACGAACTTGACCAACTACCTATCAGATCTGGGGTGGCCACAGGGGCCCAGGCCACCCCCTAGAATCGCCACTGCTTATATACACAGGGAACGTAATCAAAAAAGACACAGAACAAGTGCGTGGAATTAGGAAACTTTTTTCATAAACATTAAAAAAAATTAGGGTTTTGGATACTAATTGTTTCTGATGGCTATGGTAACACTTGAGTCATTAATAATTGGTTACCAGGATCTTCACTTTAAAATACTGTTCAAAATAATTAGTAATTAATTTAGAAGGATGTAGTAACACCTCAAACGCAAAAACACAGGATGGCCTGCATTGCGGAGGATAGAGATCTGAAGTACGCGTCTTTCAGGTCTAACGCTGCAGACCAATCTCAGAGACGGAGCATTTAAAAAAGTATCTCTGCATTAGCAACTTGAACAGGGGCTTGTACACGGCCCGAATCAAGAGTTGCAGGTCTGAGATTGGCCATAACCCACCACCTTTCTTGGGTACAACGAAGTACGAGCTATAGCATTTATGGATCTGGCTTGGGCAACGTTAAACTCCCAGAGGAAGATAACACAGCCGAGTCTTCATTTGCAGTGGTCAGTTCACCCTCCGATGCTGCAATCGGCATCCTGTCCTCTGGAGGGGCCCCAAATGAAACGGCTGGTATGTCCATTACAGAGGGACCAGCGCAGCGCACTCAACAAGGGGCTCTTCCGGCTCCGGTGTGATAGAGGAATGAGGGGCCCACAGGGATTGGTAACCGGGCGGGGAAGCCTCACTATGATCCTCTGAACACCAATGCCACAAGGCGCGTAGTGGGGCGTGGTAATGGGGACTCCACCTTCACGCATGAAGGTGAGTCTCGATCTCAACACTGCGACAGTCATGTTCTATCATGAACTATCCACAAAAGCTGCTTCAGCGTGCTGAATATATATATATATATATATATACACATTTATTTTCTTTTTTTCAAACATGTGATGCAACCATTGACCGTCAGAGGGGGACAGGGAACGACCGCATCCAGAAACGCACGGATGCAATGACAAACGCACCCGTGTTGGTCTTTCAGGAAATGGGACCCGTCACCAGTGCCGGAGCACACAGGGGAATGACCGCTGCAACACTGATCAGTGAACTGAAACAGTGAAGCACTCACTTCTTTGTACCAACCGTCAACAAACACACAGAAATTATGCTGTTAAACCAGCAGTTGAGAGCTCAGAAGCTCGCGATCACCGCTGCACTCGCACTGCACAAGCACCAGCACTGGGAGAATCTTCCAGAAGAACACCGACACACTCGCTCGTTGAAAACTTCAACACTCTTCAGAGACATCGACACCGATCAGCTCGAAACGAAAGACAACTGGTGCGTGCATCCACTTCTGTATTTATACCCGTGCCGGCGGGGCGGAGTGTGAGATGCAGATCTCACACGCCAATGTGCATTAGCTCGTTTTAACAGTACTCGAAGATGACAGCATCCCTAAGCATGATCCCAATCAGTCGACACATCGACTACTTCGAACGTGACGAAAGGGAACTGACACTACTGGAACTTCAAACTGGACGGGTTCTATGGTCAGATGAAACAAACAAAAAATATTTTTTTTGGCAGCAAACACTTAAGATGGGTTTGGTGCACACAGGGATAAAAAAGTACCCCATGTGTAAAATTAAATTCTCTGCTGTATCTTTAATGCTGTGGGCCTAATTTTCTGCCAGAGGGTCCTGGACATCTTGTTATACATGGCATCATGGATTCGATCAAATACCAACAGATAAAAAAATCAAACCCTGACAGCCTGTGCTAGAAATCTTATAACGGGCCATATTTGGATCTTCCAACAGAACAGTGATCTGAAAACAAACATCAAAATCAAAACAAAAATGGGTCACTGAGCACAAAACCAAGCATCTGCAATGGCCATCCCAGTCCCTGACCTGAAACCTAAAGAAAATGAGTGGGCTGAACTGAAGAGAAAAAGCGCCAACATGGTTCTGGGAATCTGAAGGATCTGGAGAGATTCTATATGGAGGAATGGTCTCTGATCTCTTGCCAGGTGTTCTCCAAACTCATCAGGCATTACAGGAGAAAACTGAAAAAAATATTTAATAAAAGGGGGCAAATAATTGTTTGCCAACTTGTTTTGGAGAAAAACATTTATCTCACCTTCTGACCAGCACTGTACATCTATCAATGAGATGCAAAAAAATGCATGTAATTGTAATAACCATTAAAAACAATGACAACATAGAGCACTGAATGTGAAAATATATAGGAGTTTCACATGAAAGCAAAAAACATTTCTGAGAAGAACTTACCTAATGCACCTAGAATCATAATTCTAGATACAGCCATATTAGTATTGATTCGCCTCCCATGGTGCTAGCATACTAAATTGACTTGTATGGGCTAAAGTACCTGGCAGCTGACAGCCCACAGCTCTGAGATTAAGCCAGTGCCTCTGAGCTTAGTGGTCGAGCTCATTTAATATCTTTACCAGTGTTCATTAAGGGCTCAAACGGAGGTTGGGAATTTTCCCTTTAAGATAAGAGCAATCAATGATTACCTGAGAAAGATGTGATAAAGCAGCTCCAGCTCCGGTGTACCACCCTACCTTGATCGGGGCAATGTGGTTATCTTTACTTATTTAACAGTGGTAAAGCCAACTCGGGGGAACGACCAGTGCTTCAACAACACTATTGATTTGTTCTGCAGGCCCAAACAAAGTCCCATTTGAGTTTCGTGAAGGAAATGTTTATGTGGAATACATAACGGCTTTAAACACAACCAAATATTTAGAAAACTATTCATCTGTCTGCATATGGCTTTGGAATGTTTTTTTTCTAACATTTTATTTTTGAATCCAAATGTAATGCGCCATTACCCCTTAATTGGTGTGGTGAGGAATAAATCTGTCTATAGAGAGCAATCTTTGTGAAATTGGTTTATTACAGACAATATTTTTTGAATTTCCAAAACAGAGGTTATGCCATGCAGAGGGTGGCAAATTATGAAAGATAATAAGCAATTTCCCACTTCACTAACACCGTAACGATTTAGCAATTTTGATAATACTTTTTGAAATACTTTGCCTTTCTTTGATAATCAATGTCTCAATTATCATTTCAAATCCCAAACATTGCATTGAATATGAAGTGTGTCGTTATTTAGAGGTTAATGTAATATCTTTTGTCCCAGATTAAAATGCAGAGACAATTAAGGCATTGGTAAATAGATTTTTATTGCTCTGTCTGACCAGCCCGATTCAGCAACACTGACAATTGCACGAGTTTTAGGCAGGACTATCGGTTTGGCTGACTAATGGAAGACGGGGGAGTGTTTGAGAAAATAGAGTAGTTTAAAACAATTTCAACTGTTGTCTAGATTGATAACAATAATAAATGTTTCTTGAGCAGCAAATCAGCTTATTAGAATGATTTCTGATGGATCATGTGACACTGAAGACTGAAAATTCAGCTTTGATCACAGGAATAAATTACTTAATAAAAATATTTAAACAGAAAACAGTTATTTTATATTGTAATAACATTACACAACATTGGTGATTTTACTGTATTTTGATCAAATAAATTCAGTGAGTATAAGCGACTTCTTTTTATTCCATTACAATAACTTTCTGACATCAAGCTTTGAAAAGCAGTGTATGTTTAGTGGCAATAGTGGTACCAAGAAATTAATTCAGCTTTAAAGGAAACATTAAAGTTGCTTCCTGGTCACAAAATTAAATATGTTTCCCTTCACTGATTGTAGTAGTCCTCTAATTCAAATTCTACCCTGTACAAAGCTTGCCAATCAGAGGAAGAATGAACAAAACCATACTTCATTTCTCCATAGGCCTTCAATACAGTACCACGGACCATCTCTGGAGCGCGGACTTGTAAGGCAAATCAAACGCGACCTTGTCATTAGTGCATTAATGGTGACCTCCTTACCGCCCCTCTGAGCCAAAGAGCACAAGATGTCAAGTAGCAATCCACAGAGACTGGAAACATTCACAAGCCCAGTCCGTCCAGTGCATTTGGCTGAGAAAGCAAATGCCAGTAAAAAGGAGAGGACAAGCTGTCACGGCACTGAGTGACTATGTGACCGCAAGTGAAATCACTTACATGTGCCGTTAAACACAGCTGCAAGCACACTGTTGAATTTTGGCTGGAAATCCTACTGGCTGAATACATGCATTACATGCATTTACTAGAAACAAAGCATATTGAGTATTTGCTGAAATGAAGGAACATTCTCACTGGAAGAGACAATAACCACTCTAATGGTAACTTCACATAACTTTTACGACAAAATTACACTGAGCTAAAACATTTATTATTTATTAATAACAAATATTTGTCAACATAACCCCCCATGCTTTAACCAAAAATAAAAATTCAAGTGAACCAACAGTGTTCAAACTGTGCAAACTTAGTTGGACCATCGCCAACAAAACTGACATTTTAAAATTTAAGTTGCTCAAGCTAATTGGCCAATTATTTTTACTGTAGATAATATTTTATGTAATGTCAACTTTTCTTCATTCGATAATTCAATCAGCTTTTAAAATAGAGTTTGTCTGACAAAATAAATGTTGGTGGCATGGTGAAATGTAATACTATTGTTTCCATATAAATAATATAATATAATATAATATAATATAATATAATATAATGTAAAGTCACACTTAAAATGTCTGAGTGTCATTGCATTAGATTACAAAACTAACAAACAAACTTAGCCCATTTTTCTAAATTTTAATTTGAATCCATTTAATACAGCAAAAGCAAATTATTTCACAGAAAAGTTTATCAGTATGACAAAGTATTTCAACATTCAATGCCACTTGGTTTGCATTTTTGTTAGGCTTGATCTGATGCAATAAAAACCGTTTGGTAAACTCAGTTCAAGTGTACTATTAACTTGAATAATTTGAGTTTCCCCACCTGGTCTGCATGGATATATGCACAGCCTACTCTGTGGAGCTGCACAGCATCTTGTGACATTTTAAATGCAATTTGTCCAAGCACTGTGGACAACCCAAACACTAGACTGCAATTTCTAAGGCTCAGCTTTTTTGCCCCAAAGTGAATATAAATTTTCCTGTATATTACCTCAAAATTGCAGTCCTAAATCACTGGCTGATTTTGTAATGAAATGTAAATGGGATGTAGAGGAAATTTAATCAAGGTTTTAAAGTTGTTTATTAGATCATAACCACCAGTATGATTTTAAAAGCTCCATTAAGTTAAGGGAAATTGCAACTTGTGTGTAGCCTCCAGTGGTTTAACTTTCCAGACTTGTTGATGAAAATTTGGCAGGACATATTTTGAAAGGCAATAGACCAAAAAAAGAAAAGAAAAGAAAAAAGTCATTTTGAATCTGTCAATGAAAATGATGAGTGCTTCATCTACATCTGAGAACACTGCTGACCTTCAAAACCTCTTAGTAGGCATTGCAGCCAAGTCATCTGCAATGTACACAGTTATAACCATCAGATAAAATAGGAAAGGAACATTTAGTCCTCCGTCTTCATCATAATCTTCAATGATACTTGCCTGTGACCTCATAAAATCAAAAAAAAAAAATGATGGAAATAGAACACTGGGCTATTTCCTTAATATATAGGCATTTCAAAACATACATAATATAATTCCGCAGGCTTTTTTATAGTTAATTTGAAACATAAAGGTATCCATAAAATAATACAATCTAAATACAATTAAATGGATTTAAATGTAAATACGACAAAAAATTCAAAACATTTTTATGGTACAAAACAGATAACATGCATGTCCAATTTTCTAAAATGATTCATACTCTTGAGTGACTTTAATGGTAATTAGTGTAATATTTCTGATTATCTTTTAATAACCATGCAGTAATGTAATTATCTTGTTCGATGTAGGTTTTGTCCATTAACCTAACGAAAGGTTTTGTAATTGGAGGCTCTAAAGGAGCAGAGCTGGTTAACCGTGATGAAAACCCACCAGATGTTCCTACTGGCTTAAATCAGTCAGTCTGAATGAACTTGACCTGTGTCAAGTTAAAAGGACTCTGGTGTCAGGGCCAATAACCAAATGTACTACATTGGTGATATACAAGAGGATTATAAATATTATTTTAATTTCCGAGAATCAAATAGCTACTTTTTTCAAATCTAAAATAAAGAGAAGATACATGCAAAATACTGAATTTGGATACATATATACTGTACATATATGTATATATAATCCATTTATATATATATATATATAGGCAATCTCATTGTGAAATAATGTTGGACACAATTATAGGCATCCTTTTATTAAATACTTTTTGCAATCTCCTTTTTCCAAGATAACAGCTCTGAGTTTTCTCCGATAATGCCTGATGAGTTTGGAGAACACCCGACTAGACATCAGAGACCATTCCTCCATACAGAATCTCTCCAGATCCTTCAGATTCCCAGATCCATATCGGCGCTTCTTCTCTTCAGTTCAGCCCACTCATTTTCTATAGGGTTCAGGTGAGGGGATTGGGAAGGTCATGGCAGAAGCTTCATTTTGTGCTCCGTTACACATTTTTGTGTTGATTTTGATGTTTGTTTTGGATCGTTGTACTGATGGAAGATCCAAGTCAGGTTTTGATTTTTTATCTGTTGATATTTGATAGAATCCACTATGCCATGTATCTGAACAAGATGTCCATGACATCCAGCAGAAAAATATGCCCACAACATTAAAGATCCAACGGTACATTAAATTGTACACATGGGGTGCTTTTTATCCTTGTGTGCACCAAACCCATCTAGCGTGTTTGCTTCCAAAAAGCTCTCTTTCCAGTTTCATCTGACCACAGAACCCTGTCCCGTTTGAAGGTCCAGTCGTGTCTGACAACACGAGGAGGATTTTTCTTCAAACCCTCCCACACAACATGTGGGGATGTAGGGGTTGTTTGAATTTATTTATTTATTTTAATTTTTTTGGTAGACTTCTGACCCCAAGACTCAACGAATCTCTGCAATTCTCCATCTGTGATCCTTGGAGAGTCTTTGGCAACTCAAACTTTCCTCCTTACCGTGCATTAAGACAATATAGACACGTCCTCTTCCTGGCAGATTCGTAACATATTTAGTTGATTGGAAGTTCTTTATTATTGCCCTGATGGTCGAAATGGGGATTTTCAATTCTTTAGCTATCATCTTACATCCACTTTCGATTTTGTGTTGCTCAACAATCTTCTGATGCACATCAGAACTATAATCTTTGGTTTTACTCATTGTGATGGATAATTAAGGGAATTTGGCCTTTGTGTTTCCTCATAATTAAACTCCTGTGAAACAAGAAGTCAGACAATAGCTAGAACAAAAGCTAGACAATTTCATGTTCCTAGTCACCCTGGTGTGCTAAAAAAAGGTAAATATTAATGGGAATATACTTCAGAGATTATTTTACTCGTAAAGAAATCTAACGGTGCCAATAATTGTGGCCAGCGCGTTTTGGAGAAAAAACATTTATTTCATAATGTTTATCAGAATCTCCTTCGGCAACATGTGGTTCCTTCCCTGCAAGCATCTCCCAACCAGCCCACACTTTTTCATGCAAGACAATGCCCCCTGTCACACGGCAAAACGGGTAAAACAGTTCCTTGAAGCTCAGAAAATTGAAATAATGAAATGGCCAGCACCAGTCCTGATCTAAACCCGATTGAAAATCTTTGGAAAATCCTTGGCGACAAAGTTATGGCTAAGAAACCCACTACAAGTTACCGAACTGTGGAAGAGACTGGAGTGGACCAAGATCACACCAGAGAAGTGTGAGAATCTAGTGATGTCCTGTGGCCGCAGATGTGCTCCGGTCATTCAAAGCAAGGGCCTCTACACTTCCTACTAAATTTTGACTGCTGTAATCCTCACATTTTAGGTGTTCTTTTTGTTATTGTTCTCTAATTTTGATCGCTGTGTTTTCCTAGTAGAACAATGGTATACCCACAGCTAATATTCTTTCAAATTTCAAGCAATGAAGATTAACAATATTTCTGAAAATAATCAAGTGTTTCTTAATTGTTCTCTAATTTTGATATATATGATTGTATACCCCAGGTGAAAAAAAAACATACTATTAAATGTATTAAAAGCTTGAGTATGTTTTTTATACAATACAAATATACTTTAATTCATTTTTAATACATTTAACAGTAGGCCTACATCTTTTTCCACTGAATATATAAATTAATTTTTATATAAATTAAACATTTCTATATACAAAAGATACAAAATATAGATGTAGTGAAATGTGAACTGGACACAATTTCATGAGATTCGCTCAGTTCGTTTCATTATATTCTCATGCATTATAAATGCATATCATTTCCTCCGTCCTTAAGGAGTCATTCATCAAAAACACCTAGAAATACAAACTTTAATGCATTTTAAACTCATTGCATTCCTGTCATGCAAGTTGAGCATGTTATTTTGTGAGAAAGGGGGATAAAAAAAACGCCAAAGGTCAAGCTCATCCACCTGGTGATTACTTTGCCATCCTCGATTGCATTATTGTTTGTCTTGCAATTTCCCCTCATCAGGCTATCATTTGATTATGTAAATATGCAGCTGGTTGTCTGGAATGTGATGTTTATCACCATGGTGATGGATACAGGGATTCAGGCCTGACCAATCCCTCCTCCCACAGGCTTATTTGATGCAACCCCCTTCCTTGTCTAGTCTCTGCGATGATGTGTGATGATGTGCACTGTGCTTATAAATAGCATCAGCTTTTCACATTGGTTTTACATAATCAGAACATTTCGCCTTGCGTTAAATCAATGTTGACACAGCACCAGCGGGACCACGGGCTTGATTGTCAGACATAACAACATCCATTTATCTCCCTTTAAAAACTTGACTCTGTTTCCTGCTACTATACAGCGTATTAGACTCTGGACACATTCACACGTCACATCACATTAGCGAGATCATAATTGATCATATCTGAATAGTTTAAAAAAGGATCAACAATATGATTGGCCCATAGCACAATAATTGACCAGATATTGGAAGCGATCATACTTCATCAAACGAGCTGGTAAAATATTCATCAGATCTCACTCACACAAGGGATTGGGTTTAATGTGTTATCTCTCAGCGTGAGAGTAACACAAATAGAAAGGACACTCTTGAATTAAAGGGTTTAAAGATCAACACATACTGTACGTTAATATCAACACATACGTTTCAGAAGAGAAAACTTCCTCTCCAGTTTGTAAATAAAGTGGTAAATTATTATTTGTTTGCACAAACAAAGCACTCACTTTGGTTCATAAAATTGAGGTGAAACCACTGAGTCACATGAATTACTTTAATGATGTCTGGGCCTTGAAAGTGGTAGTTGTGTAGCTGTCAATGGAGGGACAGAAATCTCTCAGATTTCATCAGAAATATCTTTATTTTGGTTCCGAAGATGAACGAAAGTCTTATGGGTTTGGAACAACATGAGGGTGAGTAATCATTGACAGAATTTTCATTTTGGGGTACAAAAACCCTTAAACATCTGCTGACCTTGTGAGACAACATGCCCCAGTTACACTGTATACTGTCACACTATGTGAATTATGCATGAACTATTACAAAGGGACTAGCCTACAGGCTATTTTAAATAATTATAAGGCACCATATGTTTTAAAAAATGTCATGTTTTCAAATCAATTCTACAAAGAAAACAAAACAATTAAATCAATGTTTTAGCCAACAGAAATTGTAATTAATATACATATAGAATTTATGTTACAACTTGGCCCAGTAAGAATGTGACATTTGATTGAAACCAACACACAAAACCACCAGGGCCGGATTATTAGGGCAACTGGTTACTTGCCCAGGGGCACAGGACATCTAAGGGGCCCTGGGCACCGTCAACTATTATGTTAAATCATGTTATAAACGCAGTCCTCACTTTCCTAATTATATGCAGATTTTTGCAACCCGTTCGATCAAAATATTATGTTAAATCACATCAAAAACAGTGTCTGTAGCTTCCTGCGCAGCAAGCGAGGGCGAGCTGTCACGTCGACTCACGAGGGAAGATGGAGAAGCAGTTAAGCGGGAGCGCTAAAAGAAAACTAAAAAGAAAAAAAGGAATTGAAATTAGTCGACAATTTGAAACATATTCCAAAAAATAGTCAAATCAGTATGACATTTCACATAGGAGAAATAGAAATAGATTTGCTGACGAGAGTGACGACGATGAGGAGGTCGTCTTTACTAATGGCAGTCTAAGCTGCGTTCACACCAAACGCGAATAGAGCGTCAAATTCGCGTCTATCACGTCTTGGGCGCTTGAACATTTTGAATCCACTCAAGTGCGTGTTTGAGGCGAAACAGACACACGTTCGCCCATGAGTCTTGTTTCCCAGGGCACAGGAAATTGTTAATCCGGCCCTGAAAACCACTGTTAGAGAAAAGCATTTGTGCATTAGAACCTACTCCATTATTGAAATAATAAGCCTTTTTGATAACTTCCCCAGCCTCCCTGCATCTTCAAGCCTTGTGTTCAACGGTTTCTCATGTCTTACCCTCTCCACACACGCAGATATTGAGTCTTCGGCTGATCCAGGCAACCCGAGAGCCTTGTTTAGCGCTGCCGACACAGACTGACAGAATGGCCTTGCGCTGCATGTCGGTGTAACCAGGACAGCAGAGAAGGCCAGAGGGGTCACTGGTGTCACAGACTCGAACCTAACAACCATCTGCATTAGTTTTGACGCAAACAGCGAGACACTTTCTGTGATGTACTGAATATCCGTGCGGAGGCCTGGGGATGAATCTGGGTCTGTCATCTCACCACATCGAGTCTAGAACACATGAAGGAGGTTTTCCTCAGGATTACTTTGATTCTTAACTCCCTGATCCCAGAGCAGTGATCAAAGGCCTGGTTTGTTTAATGATAAGGCTGCACTGAAAACTCACTCTTTAAAATGCTAGACTTTAAATGGCAGACTTGGGTTGGTTAAGATGAGGTCAATTCCTGTGTCAGTGTGTTAGTGGAAAGTTTAGCATTAAGAACGTGTACCTCAAAATTAAGAAAGTACCTCAAAATGTAAAGCACTCTTGTTAAGATAGAGCTTAGCCAAAAATATTTTACAAAAACAGGTTACACTGTCCAATAAGCATCAACGCATTAGTAACACTCTATAATAAGCTTCATTAATGTATTAACTAACATGAACTAACCATGAGCAATCCATTTGTTACTGTATTTGTTAATCTTTGTTAATGTTAGTTAATAAAAATACAGCTGTTCATTGTTAGTTCATGTTCGTTCACAGTGCAGGGTTAGGGTTAACTAATGTTAACAAGATTTGAATAAAGTTTTAGTAAATGTTAAATGTAACATTAACAAAGATTAATAAATGCTGTATACGTGCAGTTCATTATTAGTTGTTAACTAATGTAGTTAACTAATGTTAACTAACAAACCTCATTGGTTATAAGTGTTACCAATGCATTAGCTATTGTGAACTAACAATGAACAACAATTTTACGGAATTTATTAATCCAATTCTAACCAATTACTACATATACATTTTTAAACATATCAAATCATCACCGATCAAATTTTGGGGTCAGTTGGAATTTTTGTTGTTGTTGTTGTTGTTTTAATAAATTAAGACTTTTATTAACAAAATCACTTTTTTTTTCCATTGGACTTTTTAAAAATAATTTTAGTAAACATTAATCAACATTTGCTGTGCATATTTGACCTCTAAACAGAAAAAAAATATGTTCTGTAAATATTACTTTTTTATGTACGTTTCAGTGCATTTAGTCATTACTACTAACTGCTTTTTAGGTAGAATAATACACACAGAGCTTATTAAAACAATAGTGCTGATTCCTAGTCTTTAGCAAAGTCTCTTATTATCAGAGTCAGCATCTTAATATCAGTGAAGGTTAGTAAGTTCTGCCAAGGTGAAGGTTTTGTGTATATAGTTGGCTAAATGTCAGATATTGTCCAATTCACATGAGACTAATTACCAAGTAACCTTTACTTGCATTGCTATGTTCTACACTCATACATATGCAATTGCAATTGTTTTCCAGTATTTTTTTTTTTGCTGGTCCACTAGAAGATGTGGAGTTCCAAGTTTCTTCTTCAAGTTCAATTTAATCTTCACAGCAATCTTTCACTTGTATTTCGAAATAAATTGTGTCTGATACTTTCAAATACTGGCAATAATTGTAGGGCAAATGTTAGTGTCACTCTTTTGTCAGGAAGCAATGTAGGGTGAACAAAAAAAAAAGCATGTAATAATGAGTAGGCTTAAGCACAACATGTAGGATGCACTGTTAGCAGCCAACAGAACGCACAAACAAACAAATACAAAACGGAAAAGCATTTTACACGGTCTAGAATTCAAAGCATCCAACATATTCTGAATGGATTGCATTTGGAACATTTACGGTACAGTGCTTTTTCTCTCAGAAGACTCTGAGCTGTGTGGAAATGCATTTACACTTTGCAGTTCTGATGAAACGTGGCGCTCGGCCAATGAACATGAAAAAATATGTGAAAGTCACTAAAAATGACTTGAGAGTTTTGAAATAAAATACATGGGCACACATACACTGAAGAATCCTACTTAAAGTTACATGAAAAATATTTCAAAATCATATATTTTGATTGAAGGTTTTGCTTCTTGCACTGAAACGTGGCGGACGGCCAATGAACATGAAAAACCGAATATGTGAAAGTTACTAAAAATGACTTGAGAGTTGTGAAATAAAAAATACATGGGCACACATACACTGAACAAACCTACTTAAAGTTACATGAAAAATATTTCAAAATCATATATTTTGATTGAGGGTTTTGCGTCTTTCACTGAAAGTTTTCAAATTCAGTCTTCTACCCTGCAATTCCTTTAGCTGTCAACATTGAGGCATTCACAACAGCTGTAAGGTCATACAAAAACATCAGTCTTATCTGAAGTGTTATATTTTGACTCGCAAATCTGCAAAAGGCTGAACATACTGATAGTTGTGTGTGTGTCAAAACTCATATTAAAATCACCACAGATGCAAATTCATTTAGATTCATGGTTGTTAGGTTTGACAAAATAGCTGCAGTTGTAACCTGCCTGAAGCAATGATGCTATTTAAAGCAAGTGTTTGTTCGGTTCATTTTTTTAGAAGGCAAAGGGAAAATCAAAATGTGGGGACACAGTTGGCGTTGTGTATATTAAATAGGGACATGGCGTAAAATGCTAATAAGAAGCTGCTTCACGTTAAATAGCCTGTTCACCGTCTGTGTCCCGGTAGCAGGAAATTGTTTTATTGCCTTTTTTCTAGAACTGCATGACATCGTTTTAGCATCAATATCACAATGTGTGCATCCACGATTCTCACATCGCATGATGTGTGATGTCAAGAATAGAGATCGTAGTTGATCCATATGGACCAGGCACCGTGGTTCGAAACGCACATGATTCTTGAATTAATTGCCAAGTTGAACCATTATAGAGCGAAAATGTATCATTTGCATGTGTTTTAGGCCACGTCAGTTTAAATTTTCAAAAGATTTAAAATAATTTTAGTGCAAGAAGACACACACACAGAGCAGCACAGACAGTACGCAAACATTGAGAATTACATTCTCTCTCACGTCTATTTGTGCTTGAACAGACATATGCACGCACAATTCTATCAAAATGCCCGTCTCGGTGAGTATCCTCGTAAACAGCCGCTTATGGTTCACATGAACGTAAAAAACTGAGAAAGAAAACAAATGTGTATCATTGGTGCAGGTTTGACGTCAGAACCCGGAAGACTAATCCGCCGCTGGTTCCTTCGATATATTCCTTTGGGGTTTTATAATTTATGTGGAAAATAAAGCCTGTGGTAAACAAAACTTCACTATTCTTTGAGATTTTGTACAACATACACACACCCATAGCGAAAATTTACAAAAAGTACAGTACGTTAATACTAGAAGGGTGTGAGTGTGTGCAGTTTACGACTTCCATGAAAGGCATCTCTTCGGAATCCCTCAATGCAAGGATAAATACTTTAACTGTAAGGAGTGCATAGTGAATAATGTCTATGATGTCTTTATCATTGTCTATCCCACCCCATCCCATCGTAGCTTAATAAATATAAGGCATTCTGGCGTACACGGCCTCACTCAATGGCTCAGTTAATGGATTGAGTTATCTGTTAGTCCAACCAATGACGGACAGAGGAAAGTTTGGGAAACCTCATTCTTTGGGATATTACAAACCTCAGTTTTATAACAAAGATGCCCAAACTTTTCAAGAAAAAATCTGCTTTACTTCTGAAAATGAGACAAACTGCATCTCATGTAGCTGCAGAAAAACTGAACCCATTTGTATTTTTAGACACATTCATTATTATCTTCCATGCTATGATTTCAGGACAGCCCCGGAGCCCCTGTGGTGTAGGAGACCCCTCACAGCGCTATGAGCCCATGACATTCTGGTTAGATTTGCCTTTGCAGAACTATCTAACTATCAGAACCTATTCCAGGTCAAATGTTATTTTTAGAGCAAAGTTTCATTCTAGGATGTTATGTATCATTTAAAGTGGTTCCCAAACGTATATGAACTCTTAAAAATTGTATGGATGTCATTGCATTAGATGCAAATGTCTCTTTTTTTATAAATAATTTCAAACTTTGTACACTTCTACGTGAAATGACATTCATACATATTTGGACTTTTAAAAATGTGTGTATGCCATTTAATTAGATGCAAATGTCTCTTTTTTATAATTTCAAACTTTACAAACATCTACACTACATACAATTAAATTCATGCATTTGCCGTTTAAGTATCAAATGTTTAGTGATTGGTCCAAAATGTATACTAGTCACTGTAAACTAAACTAAATGTAGGGTTTTAGATCAATTATTAAAATATAACAACAAAGGCTGCACAGAGAGAAACATTTTAAAATCTAGCAGTAAATATATATATATATATATATTACTTATAATAATTATATTAAAACAATAAACAAACACACACACACACGTGTGTGTGTGTGTGTGTGTGTGTGTGTGTGTGTGTGTGTGTGTGTGTGTGTGTGTGTATAAAATAAATATTATATATATTTAGTTTCATATCTCACATATTTATTATTTGTCACTACAAAAACATATGGGATTTGTCCCGCAAATGCCTTACAAAAATATGACATTAAAGTGTTCCATTTTTTTGTGGAATGTGATAACATACATTTATTTCTCTATGATAATTAGAATTTTCAGCTCCACATGGAGGTTAGCAGGAATTTGTCAAATGAAAAGTTCCATCTGAAAGTGAACTCCAGTCTATTATTCCTCGCTCTCCGTTTCTCTCTTCACATAACACTTACAATGGCATGTGTAATACATCAAGAGCCCCTCCTAAATTTGGCAGAAACAAAATGCATGCAGGTAAAGATTAAAAGTTGATATGTTTGCCTTTGTATCGCTGATGCATTACATGAAGAATTGGATTTGTCACAAGGTGTGCCCACGTTTGGGAAATTTGCAGAGAGCTGGCGTTTTCATCAGTCACCCTGGGGGATAACACTACGGGAACACTCAGCAAAAATCGCTGAGGTGAATGTGCAAACGCTTTGAAAAACCACAGGCTGTTTTGTCAGCAGAGGTGTCACATGAATGCACTATTAGGTCTTTTTCAGAACAGCTAACATGATGTATGATGATGTCTTTGACACATGAGCATACATTTTTAAATATAGTGGCATGAAGAATTAGATACCAGCTACCTGTGATGGTTTAATTCAAGGAGAACTAGTGTGACATCTGTCAGAAGAACTACAGAAATCTCTGGGGAAACTGTTGTGTGCACAATATGCATTTGACATTTGCATTTGTACCGGTGCTTTTCCGCAGAGATATCTCTCCTTTAAGAAAATAAAATTATTTACATTTCCATGCAATTTATCAATTTTTTCCCTCACGTCAGGATTGCCAAGCCTGTGGTGCCTTCCGCAGGTTGAGTTTTGATACTTGTCGTAAAACTTCAAGTCGTTCCAAACCTGTAAGACTTTCGGTCATCTTTGGAACACAAATAATATAAAGATATTAAGATATAAAGATTAAGATTTAAAGATATATTCAATTAAATCTCATATATGTCTGTCCCTCCATAGCAGCTAGACAACTACCATTTTGATGCTTCAAAAAGTTCATAAAAAGATCGTAAAACTAATCCATATGAATCGATTGGTTTAGTCCAAATATTCTGAAGAATTGCTTTATATGATGAACAGATTTAATTTAGGCTTTTATTTATATATTGACATTGATCAGTGAACATAAACAGAAGCTCAACCAATCTGCACTAACTTAATCTCAACACTGTTTGTGTATGTTAGCATGTCTCATTTGAGTCTACTTTTTTAATTTCTCTTAAGCAAATACATCTGAGACAAAATTGATACTTCAATGAATCTGAAAACTCCTGAAAACTAGAAGTCCCCCAAGTTACGAAAGCACACCCTATGCACAATACATTTCTCCTCTTTTACAACTGGCAATGAATGACACCTAAACATATTATTTAAACCACAGCACTAGAAAGCACCTCTACAGAAAGTCAAGGTCTCATGTGTGAAATAAACCCAATTCCGCAGTAGAAATCCAGAAAACACATTGTCTTGATTTCAAGTTAATCTTTGACCTCGGTCATGGTTTCCAGACAGAATCCCTTTGACCGGCGGACAACAGAATTGTAGAACACTTCCTTTAACACATAAGCTGATACAAAGATTCACAGCCAAGGACAAGAGAGGTCAGCACACTGAGGAAGAGTCTTCTCACAAAGTTAGGAATATATTCGCAGTACTGTACAGTTTTATTTTTTTACTACACCAAGACCTGTCAAAGATACAGAAACAGCTCTACATAACCAGAAGAAAATATTCCTACAGATGGTCTGACAGACTGATCGCTCCACTAATATATGAAGGCACAAACTGTTCTTTTAACCCCTCACACATGTTCACAATGTGGGCCTGCAGATAAGATGTCAATTTTGATTCTGATGGCAAAAGGAGGAGAACCCAGCTAACAGGGAATGTACTCAGAACTTTGAGTAACAATCTGGCAATTTTTTTTTTTTTACTTTATGAGCAAATTATTTCCCAGTAACGTTAAAAAACCGTTCGCTCACAACATTGTTCATGGAAAGCTTTTCCTTAAATATTTTAGTTGGACGTTCATCTAACATTTTTTTTTAAAATGCTACTAGTTTCAGAATGTTCAGAAAACATTCAAAAGTAACGTTCACATAATGTTTGCAAAATTATAAAACAAGAAAATCTCTCTTTTTCTTTATCCAACACATAATTTGACAGATATTGATACTAATGGACTTATTAACACGCTAATTGCATTCATACTTTCAGCTCTTGTTTCAAGAGAGTTTCACTCTCCTCAGCCGGAGAGACCGGAGACATTGATCAGACATGAGACTCAGGAAAACATATATTTCAATTCTGCCCCAATTTACAGATGAATGAGTGAATGAATGAGGCATTTATATAACGCTATCATATGTACTACTGTACACCCAAAGTGCTTTACAATCATATCAGGGATTCTCTCCTCAACCACCACCAGTGTGAGCATCCACTTGGATGATGTGACGGCAGCCACAGTACAACGGCACCAATGCACTCACACACACACCAGCCTCAAGTGGAGAGAAGAGAGAGTGATAGAGTCAATGCACATTACATACAGATGTTACCATCATAGGACAAGCACAGAAAATATTCATGATTTCAGACAACAGTATTTCTCAGTAATTTAGTAGGTTGTTATTTTGTTTCATTTAAAGTATCCCAGCTAACAGGGAACATACCGTAACATTCATAAGATTATATCAAAGTTATGAACAAACGTTCTTCCAGTAACATTAGTATAATGTTTGTTCAAAGTAATTTGGTATTTACTATTTTTCTCAAAACCTTGTCATGAAACCACTTGCTACTTGTTTCAAAATGTTCAACAATTAAAAGAGTAACATTCTCATAATATTTGTAAAATGAGAAAATGTACCATTTCCCTTTTTTTTTTTTTTTTTTGGCTAACCATTGCATAAACAAGAAAGGAATATTTAAAAAATAAATAAATACATAAATGGACATTTTGAACATTCTGACAACATTCAGAAAAAATGCTTCCATAACTTAATGGGAATGTTAGCAAAATATTCTTAGAACATATTTTGTCAGCTGGGATCAACTTCGTCTCAGATGTTGCCCCTAAAATTCCTCAGAAGAAATATTAAAAAAATAAGTAGAGAAGAAAATTGGCATACAGTAAAAATGAATGTGAATAGCAGCTCAGATTAGTTGCTCTTGGACGAATTTGTTGATAAATGTTTGAGCCAAATCTGATCTCAGTTCATGAAACTCTAGAGGAGATGCATGTGAGATTACTAGGGTTTTTTGCTCATCCACACTGCATTTGTTTGATCAAAATTACACTTAAATCAGTATTTAATATTTATATATATATATATATATATATATATATATATATATATATATATATATATATATATATATATATAATTTATTCCTGTGATCAAAACTGAATTTTCAGCATCATTACTCCAGTCTTCAGTGTCACATGATCCTTCAGAAATCATTCTAATATGCTATATATATACAAACAGTCTTTTATGGTGGTCATTTAGCATTTTTGAAGATGAGGACAACAGTTTTTCTTTGTCTTAATATAGCTGGATTCATTATCCATGAACATCTGCAGCAACAGATATTTTCATAACTCTGCAATTATCCCTGATCGCACACAAGGGTTGTTAAGCCAGTTTCCCTTCTAAAATGTTCTTAAAGGGGCCCAACTTAAATTAGTTTGCTACACAAGCTCTCTCTGACAGTTTTCATTTACACAGCGGTGAATACTTCAACCCCCTAATTGTCTGTCTCTCTCCGTATATCCTCCTCTGTTTCCCTGTCCGCATCTCTCCCGCCCCTCTTCATGGCCTCCTCACGGCTGTTATTTATAAAACTTAAACCTTTTAATTACACGTTAACTCCCATTTGCTACCATGGAGCTAAATCAATTTTCCTCTAAGTAGTTACATAATAGTAGGTTAAGAGGTTATATTTTTCCAACGTTAGTGCAAGAGGTGTGTATTTGTAAAGCAATTTGCTAACTTAACTGAGCATGTAGTTCATTTAAATATGTAAATCATCAAATTGTCATTAAATCCATTTACGTGTTAATGACATTAAACAATTGGAAAGTGTATAAATGCCTTATTTTCTTAAATTAGTGACAAACACCATCAGTTTTCCAATTAACTGTTCACTAATTTTTAAATAAAGCTACCTTGAGCAACATTTAATTGCATGTTATGCGTTATAATTGAAACAAATATTGTTAAGCTTTAAACACAAAGTCAAGTGAAATAGCCAAACAGAATAACTACTCTCTAACATAACCATCTTACAAAACACTCCCTGATTGTCCCGAAGAGCGTATTAACCATGTTTTAAAGAAGCTTCTGTGTGGCTAAAATAATGTAGGATTATGAGCAAATTTAAACCTGAAAAATTACATCTTAATAATATACTGTATTTACACATATTTGTGTACTTTTATTCAATCCAACATTCCTGACATTAGAATAAATAAACAAGGAAAGTTACTACATTATTATTATTAGTGGGTGCTTGCCAAAGGCAAAGCCACAGCTATTACTATTGCGGTTTTTATTCCGCCAAAAGTTTGAAACACTACTCCTCTTGCAGCTTTTGTCACAGACCAACAAATGAGGCGGCAAATCGTGCGGATTATTGAGTAATGGTGTGCTATGACTTTTATAAGCGATCAGGGGTATGGTGTTCGCCCCAGGGGCGAAAAAGCAACCGAAAAATCCCATAGACTTAACATTGTGACAAACTTTGACGAGTTTTGCCACTGCAAGCACCCACTCACATTTTCTTCAGGAAATGTGCATTCTAGTTATTATTATTATTATATAATAAATTGTATGGGCAACTTGAATGGCACTCAAGGACACCTTGTTACAAACATAATAAAATATAAATAAATAACAAATTATCCTTATTACAGCCTGGACAGACTGGAAACAAATACAAATACAAGCCTGCCTTTAAAAAAAAAAGAGTCTGAAGACACTATATAAAAACAATAAGACTTTCACTATTTAGCACATCCTGGAAACAAATTCCATAAATAGGGAGCTGCATGATTAAAAGTTGTTTGAGAGAGAACAAGAGTGAGTGCCGAAGACGATAGATACGAGTAGTGGTGCAGATGTGAAGAAGGTCACGTTTATTGTAAGCATGAATGCGACAGATTTTTGAGTGTCTTGTAAATAAGGAGTAGGTTTTTAAAATCAGTATTGTATTTCACCGGTATTTACATATTTATATATAATATTCAAGAACATTCAAATATTCTAAATGGTACAAAAGTAAAAAAATAATATTTTTCTTTCCCGTAACCAGCACACATAAAAGCATAAACAGCCTTTCTGACATAATTGAAACTGAAAATGGGCTTGACGCTACTCCTATTGAACTAGTCATGCAGCATTTACTGTAAGACATTTAAAGCACAATTTCCTGTAAAGTTGCTGTGAAAATACTTTGTTGTGAAAAGTACTATACAAATAGAAAGGTTTTTTTTTTTGGACCCCTAAATGTTCAAATGAATGAAATTTTGTTATTATGAAATTTCATCTTATCAAAGAATCATGTAAAAAAATATATATTAAAATAATATTTTTGGGCTATATGTAGAATTCAGAAACATTTGGTATTAGCGACACCGGTGGCCGTTAAGTGAACTGCAGCTGAGAATGCAGCTTTGCATCACAGGTATACTTTACATTTTAAAATTGAAACCTTTACATTATACCGCTGTTGAACTGCTATTGATGATGTATAATTTGCAGGTTTGGATGTTTGCATGCTCGCGGTCACACTTAGTATTATGCATTTCTCATAGCTGCTTGCCTCATAATTAATTTCCCTTCGGAGAGCACACTAAAGCAGCAAATATAGTTTAGTGCAAGTGGAGTTCTAAGCATGTGAAGTTTTGCTGGCAAATCAAAAGAGACAAAAGCATGAATAAAACAGTGAAGCTGGCTTTTACTTAGTTACAGTGGTAAACAGCTGGCACTACTCAAACCTACAGTACCAAGACTCAGAGCTAAAGATACCATGTGAAAGGAGACCAGGGAATCAGGTACTGTTTGGAAAATAGTAAGCATTGGTGAATAAATGCTTGAATAGTCACAATGGAGCTGTGAATGTCCAAACAACCTTCAATATGTCGGTCCTGTTTATCATTTTGGCTTCCATTCAAAGAGACCTTTTATCAGAAAATAGACGGTATTGACCCCTAAGACAACAACAAACGAGCACGCTTTCATTCATTTTACCTGCAATTGACAATTCACAACCCCAATAACTGCCTGTCAATGTATAGGGTCTAAAAAGGCGCAAAAGATTGTAATAAACCACGCTAATGGACAAAGTGCTTGAATTAGTGTTGCCTAAGAGTACTGACCCTTCAATCTGTCTGCTTCTGGAAGGACATGCATTTGTATGTCTGCATAGCAAATAATCATCAGAAAGTCATTTGAAAATATATACAGTATAATGGCAAAGACTAATATTAATGTGAGAGTCTTCATGTTTTTCCCCATTTTATCTAATGTGACAACAGCAATCTTGAAAATCAACCATGTAACATTTACATGGACATGGTTTATTTGACTCATTTTTCTCACCCCAGTGTTATTTTAGTATTATTGATACGCTATAGTATTTATTAATATTTTCAAATAGCTTTTATTTTCTATATCTTTAGTTGTTATTTTAATTTAAGTTTTAGTAATTTTGTTAAATGCTTTTTGTCATTTTCATTAATTTTTATTTTATTTTCAAATGTTTTTATTTAGCTTTATATTCAGATAAAGCTTGATTCTACCACAGAAAAAAAAAAAAAGCAGATTTTTTACATTTCGCAATTCTTGAACTTTTTCTCGGGACTGCGAGTCATAATGTCAGAATGGCAAGATGTAAACTCACAATTCTGACTTTTTTCAGAATGTGAAAGATTATTGCTAATTATTGTGATCCAAAATGACAAAAAAGCACCATCGTAGTATCATAAATCTGATCCGAAGAAAGAGATAAATAATTTGGGTATTCTTAAATAATAGCTTTGTTTATATGTCGATTATCAGTCAATAATGACTTCAGTTTTGGTCTGTTAAGTGTTTAGAGCCATCGTATGACTTCAAAAGCCTTGGAATATTGTTCACCAGGCACAATGACTACTTTTATGAGGGAGTTTTGTCTTTTTTCGGCCTTGTCATTCGAAATCACCCTACTTTTAGTTTCTATGGAAAAGCTGCTTAAGGACATTCTGCCTCAGATCTCCTTTTGTGCTTCACAGCAGAAGGAAAACAATACTAGAGCGGAACAGCATGGGGGTTAGTAAACGACAAGAACATTTTCTCCCTTAACTTGTCTTAGTTTTTTTTTTTTTTTTCTCATCTGAAACAAAAGAGACCATTCAAACGCATTCCTCCTCATTTTGTAAGCACGTTTCTATCCTCTGGCTCAGATAATGTAGCGTTTTTTTTAGCCCAAGGGTGTTAGCATTCCTGTACAGCTCTCAAGTCATTGTAAGATGAACGTTACATTCCAGGTAAACACAAAGAACGCTGAGGTAAAAAGCTCCTTTAAAGGTCACTTTTATCCATCACAAGGCAAGTGTGTTCATGAAGAAGACATCAGACCCCTTGACGCATGATCTCAAACATATTCTTAAGGGCCTAGTCGAGATGTGGAAGGCCAGGAGGTTAGCTCTTTTTTTTTTACTGTTATGTTATTTCTTTCCCTCCCCCCCGGAAATGACAAGAGGCCTGGAGGTCACATGCTGATACCCTTTACCTTTGGTTTTATTGTTTGATTGACGCCACCGAGGACTGATTCAGCGCAGTTTTATTTCCTCCTAGCATGATTGCTTTGATTTGATGCCCGTAAACCGAAGCACATGAAAGGTTTTGATGACAAACCGCAGCAGGTGCAACAATTTGTGTTGAGACAAAGAAGAGGGAGCTTGTGCAACGGCGCGTTGGCACGATAAGAAAGGATGTCAAATAATTAGGAGTGTACATGTGTGCGCAGGAGTCGGACTATTGTGTTGAAAACAGCTAGAGAGATTTCTTGAATAAATAGGCAGCGCTTCAACCAGGGAGGTCTATGATACTGGAAAGAATTAGAAAGTACTGTGTATTATACTGTAGTAAAAAGTATATGTAAGTATATGCATTCATACATACATACATACATACATACATGCATGCATATAAAAGAAATTACATACATGAAAATTACAATGTATATAATGTAGTCAAAATATAGATATATGAAATACACACCGTATATTATTTATTACATTCTACTAATTTATGTTTTTATGTATTTACTATTTAATTTCATATACTACTGTAATAACAGAAAATGTAATAAATTGATATTTATATGTATATAAAGTAGTAAAGCAATAAATATAAAATACATATAATTTGTAATATTTTTATTACATAAACATAAATAGTTATTTCCATTTATTCATATTTACATATTTGTATTATTTAATTTAACATACTAATAAAACAAGCGTATATTGTTCAATATATTACTTATATTTTTCAGTTGTGTATACAATTAAACATTAGCATAATAATAATAATAATAAAACTGTTCTGCATGCTATTTATTTTTATACAATTTCTATATATAGGCACACTTTGTTTTGTCAGTTAATGGCAAACATTGGAGATATATTAATGAAGAAATATAGTGAATATGCACGCAAGCAGTACTCCTACATGGCTTGGGAGTCACAGAACATCTACATACATATTTATTGAACTGCATTAATTAGAGATGTGAACAACATTGTTATTCAGCTGTCCAGCTGAGCAGTGACTGATTGTAATGCATATCTTGGAACATCAATGTTCTAATCGATAGGACCTTTAAATACACAAATAATGAAATGACTGTATTAGCATTGTTCTTTTGTCACCTACTCTTCTATTATATTTGTAATCTTAACTGTAGTTATTTTTATCCTAATATACATTAGGAACATCTGGTCATAAGACTAAGTGGTAATGCATTTCCCAAAAACATACAAAACATGGACAAAGAGAGGGGATATGAGATCACAGTGTTATTCTTTTGTTCAACTCCAGCGGAAATGTTCATTCATGAAGAAAAAAGGTGAGTAACTCAAGCCACGAGCCACATGTTTAACCGTGCATCACCAATTAAGATGTGGTCCTTTATCTAAGGTTCTCTGTTAGGGGATGTAATGAAGCTATCTTTATCACACAACCTGCATTTATTCATTCAAATGAGCTGCTCTTAGGTCACAGTGGCAAGTTCTCTGATATGTATTATGTTAATCAATATGTAGCCGTCATTTCCCACATGCAATATAGCCAAAAAGAAAAAGAAAAACGTCATAACTGATCATTTGAACCCGACGCCCATCGAGAGAGCACTTTCAACAAGAAATTCATTAACCTTTTTCACCTTCTAATCCACACTTTGGTCTGTAAATCTCACTGTGGTAATTTATCATGGACATGCAAACAGAACTAAGTCCCTTAAGCTACAGTAATGACGAGACCCTGTCTCAGGTCAGATAACCCCAGTGTGGTCACATATCTGTCAGCTTGGCTTAGTCTCGCTCTCATCATGTTTTAATGGAAATCTACGGTGGCCGAGAGAGCTGCAACTGAAGAAAACGCAGGCAAATAGTAAAAAACGCATGCAAATAGAAAAAAACACCAGCAAATTAAAAAAAAAAACATCATCAGTTTCACAACATGCATGTGCTCCAAATATTCACAACACAACCAAATACAGAAACGTGCTGCAAACGTTCACAACACAACCAAATACAGAAACGCGCTGCAAAAGCTCACAACACAACCAAATCCAGAAACGCGCTGCAAATAACGCAGACCACAACGGAAATGTTTCTGGGGGAACCAAATAAGTGACGAACCCGGCTGGGACGTGCTTATTGCTCGTGAGCATCCCTATACCCTACTCCCTTCGAAGGGCACACGGTAGAGTGGGACTTTGGAGTGAGCTTGGCACTAGTGTGCCATTATGTAGCCGTTTGGAACGCACTTGATGAAGGGAGCAACGAAAGACAAGTCATTTCCTCATTATTTTACCCTAGGATGTTCCCATGACAACGCAGCACGTTGTCCATCAGCTGAATAGCTGTTCTGACGACAGAAATATAATGCTGTTAACATAAGGGTTGCAAATAAATGTATTTTTTTATTTTTACTTTACAATTTTTTTTATATGCGTTATATATGTGTCAGTTTCTCAACTTTACCCTACATTACCTAACATTTCTTAAACATCACATGCAACTCTACAGTGTAACTGATGTATAGATTAATATCTTTCCTTCATGTTCTTCTTCTCTATCTTTTTTTCTTTATTTATTTATTTTATTTTTCAGCTCATTGCTCTTTTCTCATTTGTATTCTGATGACATTGAACATATTGTTAATGCATTTTGTATATTGTATACAAGTTGTATGTCATAAAAATGTATAAATGTATTTGGTTGTGTTGTGAACTTTTGCAGCGCGTTTCTGTATTTGGTTGCTTTGTGAGTATTCGGAGCACATGTGTGTTGTGAAACTAATGAAGATGTTTTCTTAATTTGCACGTGTTTTTTTCTATTTGCATATGTTTTTTTCTACTTGCATGCGTATTTTTACTATTTGCATGCTTTTTTTCTATTTGCATGCGTTTTTTACTATTTGCATGTGTTTTTTTTACAATTTGCATGCGTTTTTTACTATTTGCATGCGTTTTCTTAAGTTGCTCCACGTTGAGCTCTCTCGGCCACCGTAGAAATCACTATCATCTAAAAAAAAAACTAAAAAAAAACATGATTAATAGATACTTAAATTAATGCTGTGACTTTAAAATGAATGAGAATGTTTGCCAATTCTTTAAGAAAAAAAGTTTAAAAAAAATGCCATGTGACCAATCATTATTAAAAAATTGCAATATGATAACAACACTGATTTATTAATGACCACATTAACACAATTATTTACATTTCTCGATAAATTCATGAATAAACCAAACTATAGAAAGTACAATATTTATAGAATATAGTTATTTTTATAACTTTTTAATAAATTTTATTTTAAATATATATATATATATATATATATATATATATATATATATATTTTTTTTTTTTTTTCACAATAAAATTTCGACTAGTGTCAAGCCCGGCTTTGCCGTGCTGGGTGTGCTCACTCCACCATGGACAGAATGTGTTTGGGCCGTTTCTCTCCCTCCAGTCTGAAGGGGGAGCTGTTTGTTTCCGGTCCATCTGACAGCGGCTCATTGGCGGGACTTTTTAAAAGCATCTCCTGCCGGTTGTTTGGTCTGCTCGCTGCTCTCTGCTCTGTGCTGCGCAGGCCGGCATTGCTTGGGGCTCCAGACTCGCGGCAGCATCATCTTACTCCCTTTTGTTTTGTTTGCATTACATATAGTTTGCATTACATATACACACACTTTACTGATCTGCATTACATTTTTGATTAGCTTTCATTTGTCTCTCATTTACTGACTTGATACACTTATTGATTTAAATTATGATTTCATCATATAATTTAATGTTTAATAAATTATGTTTGATTTAACTTAACTAACGGTGTGGTCTCCCCTATGTCATTGCTACTGTGAGCCAGATAGTCGTGACATATGGGGGCTCGTCCAGCCATTTCGGATCCCGAATTGTAAGTAGACTACTATAATTCCAACCCGTTCTCATCTCAGGGCTTTATATAAGGCCGTTTTGTCACGTCCTTCGGCGTTTTCTGCCCACGCATATAGCAGCCTTTTGCATATAGATGACACGCAGATGGCTTTCAACCAACTTCAATGTAAAACTATCCGCGATGTTATTACAACTTCAGGGCTTCGCCAGTCATCAATTCACCTCAACATTGACCGACTGCACAGACGTTTTCAGCAACAACGACTTATGTTTGCTCTATAATTAGGATTGCCTACACCTAAGGAGGTCACTATTTTCCATTATTTATCTTTCAAGAGGAGTCTATTTGCCATTTTCAACACCCTTATCGTCTGTGAGATACGCTAGGCTTAACCACCTCCAATGCAATGCAACCCACCCGCGTTTTACAGGACGCGCTTGGATTTACCCAATCCAAGTGCGTGATATCAGACGCTTTCAGCAACAGTAGCGTGCATATACAATTTCGTTTAGTTTTAAATTAACCTGTAGTATAGCCTAGGCTACTTTATATAAGCCTGGATATGATCTTGGTAAGCCCAATTAAACACAGCAATATGTGACATAGGCTTCATCATCCCTTAAAGGAGCATTTCACCCGTGGGAACATTCATCTTTATTGGAAGTGGATCATATATGTAGTTGAAATATAATACAATTTTCGAATTTGGTGCCTTCTTGAACGAGTAAAGACAGAAAGTAACTTTAGGGCGCATTTGTACTGAAAACCACAACTCCCACAATGCAACACATTGCACAGTTCCGCAAGCCAACAACGCTGAGGAGTTATCCGCCTATCAGATTCAGAGAAAGCACTCTACCGTCCACAAGGCTGGGTGCCGCCAGGGTTTGAAATTCATTAAACAGAAAAAAAAAATCTAGTTTGTTGGCGAAATCATTATTGAATTACTCCTTGTTTCTATTTATGTTGAATGTTCAGTCCGAACATTGTAATGCAATTTGGATTTGCAAAATAAGATTAAAAATATGTAGGCATGACCATTATTTTGTTATCTATTATCATGTAAGGTAACATTAGGTTAGTAACGTTAGTTCCACTGATGGAATGTTGGTCGTCCAAGTTTATCTAACATGCACGTGGAATAGTGGAATAAAACACTAATAAGGAAAACAACTTAAATGTTAACCATCCATGCCACATCCATGTGGCAATCCGACACTTCGCTATATTGCTGCTTGTAAAGATAGCCACGAACAATGGATTTGAGCAGAAGACTTTCAAAATCATCTTCTTCCATATCATATAGCGTGAGTGGGCCCCTCCCCCTGAATAAATGATGAGCTAGTGTTTGTAGTCTTAACCCTTATACAAAGAAATGGGACTTCCTGCTTTTTATGATGAAAATTTATGATTTTTACATCATAAATAGCAGGAATTGGAACACTTAAATCTATATTTCTTCCATCTCAGGGGAAAATAAGGGAATAAATCATGACCAATTCAAAAATATGACTAGGTTTCTAAAGATACAAAGCTTAATGCAAATTGGTGAAGTGTCCCTTTAATAGCCCGCCGAGGAGTGTGTTCAACACGCACCCTTTATCGTGTGTGAGAGACGCGCGTGGCTTTCAACCAACTTCACTGTAAAACCATTTGCGATGTTATTACATGCACAGGGCTTTGCCAGTCAATTCACCCCGATATCGTCCGACTGCGCAGACTTAAGCCTTGAGCAACAACGACTTACGTTTGCTCCATGATTATACACTTATAGGCGGTCATTGCTTTCCATTATTTATCTTTTGAGAGGAGCCTATACTGTCCGTTTTCAACAGCCACCCTTTGCGTGTGTCAGAGACGCACCTGACTTTCAAGCAACTCAAATGTGAATCCATCTGCGTAATTAAGCACGCATTTGCAACCCATTCTTACTCCCAAGGCGTCAACAACTGAAGCATGGTCAAGCGCCCGAGGCGTCGTCAATAACAGACGCAAATTTTATCAGTAGGAAATAGCGCTGAAGAAGTCTCATAAATCATACTTTACACATTATAGGGAAGCATAACACAGGTTTATGTGAAGTATGTTTAATAGAGAAGACAGTAGAACATGCATTGAAGAAATGTAAGACTTATAATAAAGAAAGGAAGATTCTTGAGGAAGAATTGCAAGCAGTAGGGTGCCAGGAATTCACTATAACCAAATTATTAAATGATGGTCCAAATTCAGGAAAACAAATAAATGCAATCATGAGATTTATTAAGAATAGTGGTACTTTGACAGGTATAGTAAAAGGACAGTAACCACAAAACTTACCATGCTTTTACCACAATTTGCAGTTTTAATGTGTCATTTGTTGTAAATGCACAGTGACCACAACACTTACCATGCTTTTACCACAATAACCTTAGTTTTACTGTGATAGCATGATAGGTATAGCCTAGTAAAAGGACAGTAAACCACAAAACTTACCATGCTTTTACCTCAGTATTGGTAGTTTTAGAGTAATAGTTGTTGAAAATGCATATTAACCACAACACTTACCATGCTTTTGATGCCTAATAATTTAAAATCCAAAAATTGTAAGGTAAATCTGTAATTTTTCCTTTAAATAATCCTATATATTATACATAATGATATTTAATTTTCTTTTTTTTTCAGCTGAAAAGACTAGCTTCAGAGGAAAAATATTGATAATTCAATAAAAAGCCTTTATTTTGAAGAGACCTGAAATCTAACATTGTAGCATGTTTTAAAGTTTCAAAAAACTATTCCATTTACTTCTATCCATTTCTATTAATCTCGCCTGCAACAGATTAAATATCACATTATATCATATGTTTAAATCTCAGTTACCATTGGTAACATGCATCTGAATTACTGTATGCCTCTTGTGAATGCTAGCATCAGTATATTACTGCATGTTGAAAGGAAAAACATAGTCAAAGAAATGAAAAAATGCAGAAGATAAATACACGGTTTCTCACAGATACATTTGAATATTAATCCACAAACATGATCGCAATAAGATCACTTTTACACCTGTTATTTGGTGCTGTCAACCAAAACAGATCAATACAAGGTGTAAATAAAATCACCCCCATAACTAATGGCCAATTAAGAAATTCGGTGTTAATACTAGTTTTTTTTTAATTCAGCACTCCAGTTTTGACGCCAGCAGCTACACGACAGAACTGAATCTGTGCTCTTAAATCTTCAGTATAAAAACATTGCCTCTGAGAGATTCCGGGGCCATTTCTCCTCCTTTAGTTGAGTTATACTCCTGTAGCCTCCAAGGGAGCATGTGAAGTTCAAACTAGCGGCATTTATGGACATTTTTTGTTACCCTGTCACCATAAAGGGAAAACGAATGCCAATAAAAAACAAGGAGAAGATTCCTTTGTGCTACTAGCTAAAAAAGGATGTTAATTTATTCAAATTTGCTATAAAACTATTTCACCTGTATCAATAGGAATGACATTTAGTAAGATGAAAGATAAACACTCAGATATCCTCTTTCAGGGAAGCAATGATTGAATCATGACCCATGAGCGGTTCATGGGAAATAAATACACTTTTAAATCAGAAATGTTTATGAGTTAAACACGTGGAAGAAAGTTTGAATCGTTTTATCTCTAATTTGATCGGCAGGAAACTGACACATCAAAGAGAATATACTTTAAAGGGCTCATATCATAAATGTTTTTATTACTTAAAATTTACCCCAATGTCCATTTATAACGTTTTTGTGCCAAACTAGTTGTTTTTGCAGCTTAGGAGGAAGATTTGAGCTCTGAAAGCTACAATATGTTTTCAAGCTACATCAAGTACATCTTTTATCATTAAAGATCAAGGAGAATTTGATTCTTCATGATATGAGCCCTTTAACATTGACTAAGGCACTGAAGAACCAGCTGTCATCTTAATTTGGTTTGAGTCGAAGTTGCACCTTAACGGCAGTAACCTCTCCTCATGTCAGGTCTGCACACATCTCCTCCAGGCCATGAAGCACAAAGGTCAGAGAAACCGATAGTCGTGTTTTTCCTGAGCTTCTGTATCAACCAATACAAGAATACAGCAGATCGACACGATTAAAGGACGGTGTGGAATTGCTCATCTGTACTCTGAATCATTTCTACGGCTATACTTGATTGTTTCATTTTATTCAAGCCAATAAATGATTATCTTCATAAGAGCTACAATCATGTTTAAAATAGAAGCGGCATTATTCAGCAATTGAACCATTAGGCTTTTTGAAGTGGAACATTGTTGAAAAAAGAAATTATTCAACTGGTTGAAGTAGAACGTGCAATTCTTTTGTCATCTGCCTATTGTCTAGACTGTATGAATGATGTTTTAAATCTAACCTTAATTTAACCGGCAAAGTACATTTGAGATTTTAAACAACTCTTTTACAAAAGAAACCCATCTTAGATTGGCAGCAGCACAAAAAAACTTTACACACACTTAAAGTCAATCATCAAGATCATTTAAACATTTACATTTGATTCCTTGAACCATATAATGAATTCAACTGACCAAATACTTAGCCAACACTCATTAGTATTCTCTTCCATGGTGCAGTAAACATAAAAAGTTTCCCCAACTAGTTCTGGCCAAACTTAAAAATCGCAAACCTGTATGAATTTCTTTCATGAACGCAAAAGAACATATTTGGAAAAATATGGGTACCCAAACAGTTAATTGGCTTACACAGTATGGACAAAAAAAAAAAAAAAAAAAAAAAAAAAAAAATTCCTATGGAAGTCATTGGGTCCATATCAACTGTTAGATTACAGACATTATTCAAAATATCTTCTTTTGTGTAAATAAGTGCCGCACTAAACTTCGGGGAACAAACTATTGTGACCTCAGACATGAGACCCTCTAACATGGACGCCATGAGTCTGATCTGTAACAGTCAATCCTACCACATTGTCAGAAAAGTGAATGTTAACAAGACTCTTTGTAAGAACATCACATCTGACAGTGTCAAAGCCATTCAACAAATCACAAAACAGAGCCAGACATTGTGTCGTATGATTGAAAGCTTCAGTTATGTCCAGTCTGCGTTTGTGACAGTGGATACAGCACAGTGATTTTAACTCAAAATGGTTGCTCAAACACTTATTTAGAACTGAGTTTACTTTTTTCACATATCTGGTCAAACAGATATTTCACATGCATGTTATTCAAACATGCCACTGCATTACTATTGCTTGAAATCACAACATCCAATTCTGAGATTAAACGATTCACATATAAAAGTCAATTAAACTAAGTATTGACATTCATTTGACATATACAGTAGAATGTATTGACGTCATTGCATTATTGAGAGAAGATAATACCTTTTAGTATTGCCCTATAATACCCTTTACAGACCAAGAATATCTCATTGCAATACATCAATCTGCAATTTTCGTATAAATGCTGACTTCCTATGCAATCTCTAATTCACATATAGTCAAAAAACGAGTTAGTGAAATAATGGCAGTTTCATTGTCATAGTCAGCAGCCACCAGGAGAGGGAAAGATCAAGTGACTGTGATTCAGAACTAAATTTTTTCTTATCTGCACACTGAAACAGATCTTGGAGCAATTCATATTTCAAGGCCAGATAACTAGTAAAATTACCTCAAAATGTAAACGGGAAATCCAAGGCTCAGCTACTTGGTGTAGATGCAGGAAATCCATCAACATACACAATGTCTAATTAAATAAATCAATAGGTTACATCAACCGGCTAAAGTAGAGCCAACTATCCGTTCTCTCCACAGAAGTAAGCACAAGGCTTGGGTCTTTAACATGGCGGTGGCCTAAACCTGAAAAAAAAACGCTACTTCACGGCCATTATACAGAGGCAGCTTGTCTCAATCCAATATGCCAGTATGTCCTTCATGAAAAAATTGTGATGGAGAAGTAAAGTAAATTTAACTTGGGTAAAACAATGTTTTTCAGCTTATTCCATTTAATCTGAGAAAAAAACATTAAAGTATATGTAACACAGTTTGAGGTTGTGGGAAGAAGGAGATGGGAACCGGCAAACATTCAACATACTTTAATAATAAAATAAAACAAATACAAAACAAAAGTAAAGACAGCAGCATGGACGACTGCTGTCACATATAATAAAACATAAGTTCAACTAAAACAGTCCAGGCCTGGTCCTCTCTCGATCTTCACAGTCGTCGCTCATTATCACTCACGTCGTTCTCTCACAGCCCTGACCTCGTCCTGCTCGCCACAGTATACCATTAAAATAAATGAATAAATATATTACATCTTATATATATATGTATTTATATGACTTATATATGAGTAAAAACCCTTTGCAGGGACGTTTACAGAGATTTCATCCAGGTGTAACGTCATCTTCCTCTCTACCTTTCTGATGTTTTTAAAATACCATACTCCTTGAAGGATAAAGACATGAACTCAAGAAACAAGTTCACTCAGCAAGGCCTTGAAAAGAACGTCAGCCTTCAACTATATCAGCTCACGGTTGCTGGAGAGCGAGCTGCGCGCGTGTGGGAGAACTGTGCAAGTGAAAGAGATGTGATAAAGCGTGTGATTCTCTCGTGAAGAATCAAGGAGCTTCCTTTTACAACAGCAATCATGGCTCAACAGCCTTTGAGCTCCTGCAAAATGACACTTTTGTCAGGAACATATGGAATTGTTAGCTTTGTCTTCCCCTCCCATTGACATAAATGAGCAAGAATCAGTCTATTTTCAACCAAAGACAGGTGGAATATAATGGGGGGGGGGGGGGGGGGGGGGAGTCATAATTGATAAACTTGTTCAAATGACATCATGTAGAGTGAAATCAATTAATTTCCCACTGCTTACAATGTTTTGGTTTGGCATAAACTTTTCATCCATCAAAGACTCCAGAACAAAACATAGCAGGGTTTCCACAAAATTATTAAGCAGCATGTGTATAATACTCGAATGCCAGCAGGTGTGTTGTGTAGAAGTTTCACACTGCTCCCAAATCACCAGCCTAGATGTCTCATATCACAGTTTTTCATAACAGTTGGCGCAAATCTCAATTGGAATCCAAACAAAAACATTGTAATCAGTGGGAAATTAATTGATTTCTCTTTACACAATGTCATTTGAACAAGTTTATCAATTGTTTGGGGTCAGTAAAATACAAAAGCTCAGTTAGAATGATTTTGTCATCATTTGAATTAATTATTCCAAACTGTCCTGAAGATACAATGACAAATTAAATACAATGTCCTTGTCGAAACATAATACAATGACAGTTGTATCTTAAAAGGTAAAAACATTGAAATGTAAAGCTTGCCTTCATGAAAGACAGAAAAAATACATGAACTTAAGAGGTTTAGGTGCGAATTATTCAAAAGTGAAAAAGTGCAACATGCTAAATGTTTTTAGAAATGTTCCTTCATCAGAAACATGTAAAAACATGTATCATGTACCATACATATTGAAATACATATCAAAGTAATATTTTACAAAGACATCCCAACATGCAAACATATATATATATATATATATATATATATATATATATATATATATATATAAATGATATATATATATATATATATATATAAAAATGAAAGTTGTAGCGACTGTATATATATATATATATATATATATATATATATATATATATTATCCAGTGGCTACAACTTTAATTTCGATTATTTAACAATTTTGCAAGCTATTGCAATTAGGATCCGAAATGCTTTTATAATACAAAATTGAATATTCCTTGGGTATTTTATCTGATTGCACAATAAACTAATATCATTAATAACTTTATCAGGTTGTTTTGTTGCTGTTAGTGCACATGCTCAAACACATTGTGCCTTGGTTCTGATTTATGAAAATGTTAGTCTAGTTTGCATCATTTCTCAAATCCACTCCAATTTCTGTTCATCATTAAAAAAGTATTTCATCAACTCATTTTCAAAGTTCCAATAAAACATCAGAGGGAGTTTCTGGCCAATTATTCCTTTAAACTCCGACACTCTTTACCCATTGTTCCTAGACACAATTAGGGAGACATGGTCTAATTTATACTCAGTGCTGACATATGGCCATTGGTTCATAAAATGCCATAATTAACCATCAAAAAATACAGGGGTGCTCATTTAACTGATGTTAATTAGTCAAACAGTCAAAAACTTCAGGGAAGAATCTCCCAGCCATGACACTTAACATGAATCTAAATGATAATTGGTGTGTGCTTTCTTTTTAAGTTCCAACTCTTCAGAAGGTTAGCAGACAGTTCAGATTTCAATACTATATACTACATCCTCTTCTAGGTTGGCTGCTTCTTTCACATGTGATAGAACAGGAACTTAAAGCATAACATGTGAGATGAGGTACACTGTTGCTACTGCTACCTTCAAATTTAGCCTTAAATGCAATGCTGTCATCACGATAAATGCTCACAGTAACTGCTCCAGCTGTCATGGCTTTGGACCTGTGACAAATGTGGGTAACACTTTATTTTGCTGTCCCTTTTGAACATTTTGTTGACTATAAGTAACTTTGCAACTACATGTCAACTAACTCTCATTAAGGACTATTAGTAGACTGTCTGCTTAATATCTGCTAACTATTTATTGTGCTTTACATTTATTCATTTATCCAAAGCGACTTACAATCGCTATATGTCAGAGGTCGCACGCCTCTTGAGCAACTAGGGGTTAAGTGTCTTGCTCAGAGACACATTGGTGCCTCACAGTGGATTCGAACTCGGGTCCTAGGCATGTGGCATGTGTCTTATCCACTGCGCCATCGCCACCATGGAAAGGATTTTATAGGAAGGAAAAGGAGAATAGGAGAAAGGAAAAGGAAAAGGAGAATAAGTCCACCATGGACTTATTCTAACCCTAACCCTGCCAGTCTACTAATACTCTACTAACACTCTAATGAGAGTTAGTAGACATGTAGGTGCAACGTTACTTATAGTCAACAGAATGTGTTAAAGGTACCATCAAAATGAAGTGAAACCCTAATGTGATCCAGTGCCTGGATGTATTAGGGGATCCAGTGCCTTAGTCCCCATTTTAAACTATAAGTGTGTAGTTGACATGACAGGTCCGGCCCGCCAATCATCTCCATATGGCCCGAGGGCACCCCAACCACCCTCCTCTTCTTTTCCTGGCGGTGCCGCTAAATTTGGTTAGATATGCGTGTGACCGCAGTGGCGCCTGCAGCTGTACGGCTATACGCACTGTGTGTGTACCATGAGCGCTCCGATTGACCTGAGAAACGTTTTCAGTCCGAATATTTCAGAAGTTATTATGTGTGTGTCCCGTATTTCTGTAGACTGAACCAGCGATATCAATCATTCCTGATTGAATCATTCTTTGGTTTGATTATTTCCTTTCCATGAATTGGCCAAATGCGCTTGCATAACGGTCTGAAACGATTCGGATTCGTTTGGACTGTTCTGTCACTGAATCATCTGAAGCTGTTTCTCGGTCAGTAAGAACAAATAGAGAACAAATAGAGCTGTTTTCAGTTCTTTCATTAGTTTACTTTGAACTACGCAGCGCGGCCCAGTGGATAACGGAACGCAAGCTTAAAGGAGTTGCGTTTACTCCCGGTCCCGGGCACTATTATTAAACAGCGTTGCTACATCCAGTGAGAAGCGTTTCAACCTGACACATCTCTCTGTTACAAACCACACCCCAGCCAGCACAGCTATATGGGGCCCACATGGGTTTGACCTGGGCTATCTAACTGGGACCCAGCCAGTTTTGTCCATGGTTTCCATGTAGGCCCCACATGGGTTTGCCCAGATGAAATGAACACTGCTCAGTGTGCACACTACAGGCTGTTAAATGTAACACATATCAGTTTTGGAGTTAATGAGATAATTATTTGATTAAATAATAATTGAGCATTATTGATGAACACCTGCTGTTAACAAGCAGAATCTCTGAAGAAAATGGAAATACAAGAACTACTTCCAGCCACAGCCTTAGATGAAATCAACTGAAGATAAAATACATGAAATCTCTCATTTTCATATATTTTCATATATTTGTACATAGCTGTAAATAAGTTGTTTATTATGGTCTGATAAATCTGCATACTGTTGGGTACCACATTTCCAAGTAAATACAATACTTTTATGTTTACTTTAGCTTACTTTTTGATACTGTTGTTTCAATAAATAAACTAAACCCATCGGCCCACCTCAACTTTTCGATTTAATAATCCGGCCCTCGAATGAAGCTAATTGAATAGCCCTGCTCTAGTGTGACATACACTTAAACTAAAACTATTTTAAGTTCCGGTTTAATTATTATACATGCATTTTATTGATCTCCGCTTAATTAAATTAAGCAAATTAAATTCAGTAATTAAATAGTCAACATGGAATATTTATCTTTTAACAAATTTAACAGATGGCCTAGAAATTATAAATTAACGTTAATTTGTGACTGCAGGAATATGATCATTATTAAAATTATAAAAAAAATAAATTATAATTATTTACTCAACCTCATGCCATTCCAAACCTTTATCACACCCCGAGTACCCCCCCCCCCCCCCATAAAAAATCGTTCTGTGCAGAACAATGGTGATAGAGAAGTTCAAATCAATAAAAAAAAAACAATATCACAATGTCCACAAAATCAGCCTAACTCTTGATGTGTTGTTCCTCTATAACAGTTAAAACTTAAGCATATTACTCCGACACAATCAAAACATTAACACAAACAGTCTCTTAATTTAATCCTTTTTAAACACAACAAATAGTCATTTCCAGTGCAAAGTGTCTGACACAACATGAACCTCTCTTTTTCAATGAACATTAACAATTGCATTTTTAATTAATTTCCAATTTTTTTAACTTGGAAACTCGAGAAGGCTGCATTCAAACAACCAATGGCATCATATTAACATGAATCAAACCAAATATCACAAGACATCAACATCATCAGAGATGAATAAACATAGTTCAGGGTACTGAATTACTCATATGTAAATGTAATATATGTACATACGAAATACCAATATATGTAATATAATTAAATATAAATTAAAAACATATACAAAACCTATTACAACATAAGACCTTAGGCCAATGTGATGTATAATGAGACTTTCCCCCCACTTTCAATTGTTTTACTTAAATGAATGGCTAGAATTTTGTGAATTTTGAATGAAATAATCAAAAGGATAAACAATGCAGATTTATTTTCACAGCCGTATTTGCTCATATTTACCAAGGGTGCAAATATTAGTGGAGGGTACTGTATGCTAACTTATTAAATATAAATGAGACATATATTGTTAGCATACATGGCCTTAACATACACTCTCAGAAAAAAAAATGTACAAAAGCTGTCACTGGGACAGTACCCGGTTCTAATATGTACCATTTAGGTACAAAGGTGTACCTTTTGAAAAGGTACCACCACAGTGATCGCTCTTGCACCTCTTTTTTTTTGAGAGTGTACATTATCATATAAATAATTGTAATATATGTTTAATACGTCGACTATGGAAATTTCACACATGGTATAAACTTATATCTTCATATATCCTAAGTATGTATATATGTGATAATTTATTGCCTTAATAGACAACACTGCTCAGATATAGGGATGTATATGCACATATATTATATTTGCGTATGGGTATACTCGACTACTGGCCTTTAACAACACGCATTACACATACTGCATTTGTACTCACAGTTTAAAACAGCAAAACCTTACTGAAACACATTTTGGAGTTTGTCCATCAATATTGTATGGATCTTAATCTTACCTGCCAGGAAAGGTTACATCTGCCATATGCATGGTTTGCAAAAAACAGTCAATCATTGCAGAATTAATTTTTTTTTGTGTGCATGTTTTCATTAATATTTCTATCAACACACTAGTTCTTCTCTGATCTAGCCCAATTGCATTCTGGGATATTGTGAAGCTGCTGATTCCACATCACCTCTCAATGTTGAGTGATCAATTCATACTGCATTGTGCTGAATATATACATAGGCCTATTTATTAGGTACTGCTTTTATTAAACGCTGCTGTATCAAGCAGCTCTACACAGCTGAATATGCAAATTTCCACTGCAGGAGTTAGAAGCACATTTTGTGTCAAAACTAAGCCACATATCAAATCACTTTTTTCGGATATAGTGCAGTGTCCACAGCCTTGGCTTTCATAGTTACGGCCCATAGGATTCACCGATTTGCAAAATCAGTTATAAACCGAAGTGATATATTGGAGCAATTTAGTGGTTAACAAAGCTGTTGGCGCTTCTCCAGTAAGCCTTATATTAGTA
Organism: Siphateles boraxobius; assembly: GCF_051911475.1. Lineage (NCBI taxonomy): Eukaryota > Metazoa > Chordata > Actinopteri > Cypriniformes > Leuciscidae > Siphateles > Siphateles boraxobius. Next base: position 11,248,610 of record NW_027509175.1, read on the forward strand.
TGGCAGTCATCACACTGTTCTCATTTCATTTCATGCCTCAATCATTTGAAATTTGTGGAAATGAAGTCGCTAGAGTGCAACAAACAAGATGTCAGAATTTTATGAGAGTTCAGCGCTAGCGCTGAATCAAATAACTTATTGAGTGTGAAAGCATTATATTTGCTTCTTATAAAGGTCATGTCCTGAAATTCAAACCTATTGGGAAAAAATCTAAGAGAAGATTTCATATATATTAATGTCATTGATTCAAAGTGTCACGACAATAAAATCCACTGCTATAATCATAAAATCCATATGGTTATTATCATTGTTCAATGGAGAGAAATCTACAGTATCTATCTATCTATCTATCTATCTATCTATCTATCTATCTATCTATCTATCTATCTATCTATCTATCTATCTTAAACTCAAGGGATCCTCCTTCTCTTTGTTCTTGGCAAATTTTCTCCCACCAGACTTTTCAAAGGAGCCGTTTGTGCCACTTGAATCTCCCTTTGGTGTCAAGTTTCTAGCTCATGGTTAATTTGTGTGCCCCTGCATGTAGACCAAGGCGATCTGAGTGGGATGTAATGAGTCGGAGGGGTGCATAATCAGTTTCTAGCCAGCTAATGAAGTACCCGCGTCGTATTCCTTCTTAGCAGGCTAGTCATTAAATTAGCCCTCGCTTCCAGCCCACCTTACTCTGTCTCTGCTGCACTTGTGCTTTCCACTGACGAGAGCGTGCTCTGTGTAAGCTTCTTCAATGTTGATATGACATATAATACCTTGAAAATACACTGATAGAAAAATGAAAGTTAACAAGATGTAAAAAAACTGTAAAGATGTAAATGATGTACATACACGACATGCTGCTGTGAGCAAGTAAGAGATGCTGCTGCTGTACAATAATATAGCAAACATGAATTAGCTGTAGAAGATCTATAAAGGTGGAGCTGGGGAAGGAGAAGGGTTTCTGAAAGTGCGCTGCAACTGCTAAAGCAAATACTGACCAAGTATTTGAAGGTTGAGCAGCGAGCTCATAAACCAGGAACCAATCAGCTATGCCCTATAGAGTACCACTGACAAGGAAACAAAGAGGAAAGAAAGAAAGAAAGACACAAAGAAACAAAAAAAGAAAGAAGCAGAGGCTCCAAGCTGTTTCACAGGTAAATTCCTTTTTTCTGAATAGCGGTGGCCACTCAAGAAATCCAATTAGATCTCCTCTCCATTCACCCTGCGCTGCCAAAGGCAAAAAAAAAGAGAAGACCTCTTGTGTTAGGAAGTATCGTGTGATATCAGGTCTCGCGAGGTAACGAATTGCTTTACGGCACTGCACGCGTACACGCCCCCATCCAGGATACGGCTAGCTGTAAGAACAACTATCGTCCCATGGCAAAGCTGGCATATAAGAAGCAGAAAGCTAGAAAAGCATTATCGGAGGAACAGAGAAAGAGGAAATGGCAGACTGACCAAGCGAGGAGTCAGACATGAGTAAACATCGGACCTGCGTTTTCAGAATGGCGAAAAAAAACGAAGAAAGCGTGGTTGGAAGAGTCTAGAAGAAGGTAACGAGAATCTGACAGTACGAGGAACCGTACAAGAGTCCCAGTCGCTCAGTCTTTCACTGTTGAAGTTGATTCCTGCGATTATCATGAGAACAGTTGTCAATATCTCACATAATTATCAGGACATAAATAAGCCTAAATAAATTTACATGTTGTAAATAGTGTAAATGAGCGCAATTTGCAAACTATTATGATAAATTGCAATAATCATGTCTAACAACATCGTAACGGACATTGTTACGAAATCAGGGCTCTCAAGTGTCATGCATTGAGCGAGACAGTCACTCATTTTGGTCTTTTTTCATGCTCTCCCGCCACACATTGTATTTCTAACGCATTCTCATCCTTTGGCGTCATATGTGACGCCATATGACAAAACGGCGAAATACTACGCACATGGCACCCTTTATCGTCAATATAACACGCACTGTGATGGGTAGGTTTAGGTGTGAGGTAGGGTCTGCGTCTCATATTCACGCTAAAGGATGCCAGTCAACTTTATGACGCCTTGGGTTCGCGTGTTATATTCACGCTAAAGGGTGCCATGTGCGTAGTATTTCGCCGTTTTGTCATATGGCGTCACATATGCCGCCAAAGGATGAGAACGGGCTCGTATTTCTCATGCTGAAAAACTATTTGTAATATATTTAATATGCCAAAACTCTGGCCGCGCCGCTCTCACTGTGGAACCGGCAGGATTCAAGCGCGTCTCCTCTGGTGTTGTTCGTCGAGCTACACAATAGCCAATCAGAAAATAGCACTATTGTATCTGGGTAAGATTTAACGCAACAACCAATGACAAAAATGTATCTGTCGGCTGGATGTCACTCTTGCCTGTCTTCAAAACTTGAGAGCCCTGCGAAATAATGCGACATACATGATACACTTTATTGGTGTCATCTGGCATTTAGGCTCAGGTAGGCCTAACGTGGTAGGCTACTTTATTATTATGAAGTGCAGAGGCCGTGAGTGCAGATACGCTCTGCGTGAGTGGTGTTTACGACAGTAACATTAAATACAAGTACTCTACAGCGACTCTAGGGATCGCTGTTTGACATAAACAGAAATCCTGAATAGTGCCGCTTTAAGTGCCCAGTCTATTATACAAATGCAATACCCTTTGATGCAGCTTGTCTTTGTACATGTTTCCTCAACTTCCTTTTCCTTCTAGCAGATCCTCACATGAGCACAGATGTTCATTTAGGCTTTTGCCAATACTTTCCATGCAAGACCCAATACATCTGCTAATGTTCATGCTCCATTCCGGGGGTTCATAATTACTTCAGAAGTGAGTTGTGTTTTGGAACAAAGAGCATCAACAATGCATCATATGATTGTATGAACGTGAAAACCATGCAGTATTCCCGATGCTGGAAACGGCTCCTGGGATGTTCTGTTTCGTTGCAGATAATAAATGTGCTTCAATGACTGGTGTTTCCAAGAAGATTAAATCCCATCTCAACCACGTTTTTGCTCTTTTTTTTTCTTCTTTTTTTGTGAGGATGCTGTGGATATTAGTCAGGCTATAGTGTCATTTCTCTTCCGTTTGAATATGCACATTACAGCATGTCTTTTTTGCTACTGCATAAATTGTACATTGCATAAAAATCCACCTACCAGGAGGCAGGTTTAACTTCAGATTAACATTGTGTTTTAAAGAAGACACATGTATTATTTATATAAATATATATATATATATATATATAGTTGTGGTCAGAATTAATGGCACCCCTGGTAAATATGATCAAAAATGGCTGTAAAAAATGTATTTGCATTGTTTATCCTTTTGAGCTTTCATTAAAAAAAAATGTGCAAAAATCCAGCCTTTCATTGAAGTAAATGAATTAAAAGTGGGGAGAAAACTAGTGTGATTCCGTAGAACTACGTCACACGTAGGCTCACTATTGGCCGACGCTGGTCATGTGTGTGATGCGTGTGACGTACAACAACAGAAGCTTACACTGTTAAACTAGTGAACTGACTCCAGGCCCACAGAGAATGAAATGAATAGTTGAAATAAAGTAGTTATTTTAGTTTTTTTTGCGCACAAAAAGTATTCTCATCGTTTGATAAGCTTAAGATTTAGCCACTGTAGTCACTTGGACTATTTTAACGATGTCTTTAATAACTTTGAGGCCGGCAAGTTTCAATCCCTGAAGAAGCCTATGGACTAGTATGGAGGAGTGATCCAGCTCTCAGATTTAATCAAAAATATCTTAATTCGTTTTCCGAAGCTCAACGAAGGTCTTACGGGGTTGGAACAACATCAGGAACAGAGGTGGAAAGAGTAATAAAATATTCTACTCAAGTAAAAGTACTACTACTTCAATGAAATTTTACTTAAGTACAAGTAAAAGTACCGGTCTAAAAATCTACTCAAGTAAAAGTAAAAAGTAGCTCATTTAAAATTGACTCAGAGTAAAAGTTACTGAGTTACTTTTTTAACAGCGGGGGTGGGGTGGGGGACCCTCCCGTGTAGGGTTGTAATGGTATAAGATTTTCACAGTATGGTAACGTCTCAGAAAATATCACGGTTTACAGTATTAATCAATTGTTAAATAAATAAACTGTATTATTAAATTATGGGTATTATTATTATTATCATCAGTTAAAATGACAGTTAAATTAATGAAAACAGGAACTTTTTTGGGTTGAACAAATGCTTTTATTATAACAAACTTGAAATAATTTGTTTGTTTATTAAAATTTCAATAAAACATGTCTAATCAATTAAATTCGATAATTAATAATCAATTAAATTCGATAATTAATAATGAATTAGATTAACAACTTATTTTTAACATTAATAATTTATTAAAATGTTTAAGAATAATATTGTCCTATGAAATGTATTTTATTCAGAAAATTAATGTTTCTTTTTATTAGGGGTGTAACGATATTCGAACCAAACCGAAGAACCGCGATACAGAACCCACGATTCGAATGGCGATACTCTCATGGCGTACCGAACACGCCCCGCCCTGCAAGCTACCCCGGCCCCGCCCAGCTCGGCTCATTGATTGGACCTGGAATCAGTGTTGCCATCAGTGTTGCCAAGTCCGCTTATTATAAGCGGCTTTGGGCTTGTTTTTCTGTAAAGTCGCTTACATATATTGGTAGTCGCGGGTCGCGTCTTTTTTGGGCTTGTTTCTAAAGTGTAATTGCTTATTTGGGCTTGTTCTCAGCTCGTTGTCAAGCAGATATTTTCTATATGTTATTTAAACGTAGGAGTTTGTCTTGCCTGTTCCCTCTGTCTCTCCCCTTTCCCTATACACAGAGTTTTTTCCCACCCACGTCCTGCTTCTAATTGGCTCTGACCCAGATGGCAATGAGTACTAGCCAATCAGAGGCAGAGCAGGGCAATCGTTTTTTTTTCTGGTTAGGAAATCGTCAGTGTGTGACGTTTAAATGAAAATACGTGCGTGTCGCGACCGTCGCGACTGATGTGACTGGACTGTAGGAGAGTTTTTATATATAAATTATATTTTAGATATTATAGATATAGATATTATAGTTTAATATTGTTTAACCCTTTAACGGTCACTCCCCCTTTTTTCGCATAGACATGAAAATCACTATTCAAACTTAAATGGTTGTAATTCAAGAATGCTTTGGAATATAGACTTATGGTTGGTCTTGTTTTAAAGAAGACATTTTCCAGATTATTGTTGAAGTGAAGTTTTATGAAATGATGAAAGTGAAACAGAACAAAAGTTATACAAGTTTGAGCTTATGAAAATGAATAGTGTAAAAATATAATTATTTATATTTTATATAAAATATATATATTACAAAATATATTTTACTTTAAATCTGCCAGAAAATGTTAATTTTATCTTAATTTTAAATTTTAATCCTTTGTCTTTAATTTAAAGACAAAGACACCATTTTTTCATTAAACCACTGTTTAAATTTTTTTTTTAGCTTTCTAAACCGAACCGAACCGAGACGTCAAAACCGTGGGAAGACCGAACCGTCAGTTTTGTGTATCGTTACACCCCTACTTTTTATGATTTAATCCAAATATATTATCAAAAACGGTGGTAATCAAATGTAAATTTAAACTTGTGTCTTTTTATTTTTTGGGGAAGCGCTGCAAAAACAGATTTACTAAATTAAACCATGGACAAAAAAAAAATATTCCTTTAAATAATGTTCAAATAAAATGTATTATTATTGTTGTTATTATTATTATTTTGAGAAGTAGGCTACGATAGTAATATTTCTGTCATAATTTCTCCTAGTAAAACCGAACTTTTATTTTGACGGGTTGTAGTGAAGACCTGTTTCAAAGTGTATTTGACAATGGTTTTTCTCAAATGAAATTATGAAAATGCTCATTAGGCGTTCTCTCGAAGCAGCTCTGGAAATGTTCATGTATTCATATCCTCAAATTGTTTGTGAGACGCTGAAAACACCATGAACGTCACGAGTACTTCAGTATGTAGCCTAGTAAACAAACGCAGCTCAGCAGAACAAATTGGGTTATATATTTACATGAAGTATTTTTGTGCTTAGCTTAAATATTCACAGACCATGTCGCGATTGGATTTATTCTACTTTCCATGTATTCATCCATCCATTATTTTGCATGTTTTACGTGACATCTGCATTAAGTGAATTCCATTTTCATGACTGGATTCCGGGATTCCCTTTGCATCACGTAAATCGGGACATACCTTTATCTGCAGGAGGGATGGTGTCCTAAATCCTCTTTTTGCAGCTACTTTGCGTCCACATTTTTTGCAAATTGGATATCTATCCTCGAGGACAACCATGCTTTTTTCTACTTTTCATACTGGCCACAATTCGCTTGGCGCTTAGCTTTCAGCTTCAGCTGGGTCTGCATCACCTTTTTTGCGCGTTTGTTCTCCCGCCCTTCAGTCAATTCAGTAGTTTCCGGAGTGTGTGATATTCCCCCCCCCCCCCCCCCCCCCTTGTATTATTATTTATTACTCAGTAAAGGATATGATTTCAAATGTAGCGAAGTACAATACTTCAAAGAAAACGTACTTAAGTAAAAGTAAAAGTACAGATTTTAAAAACTACTTTAAAAAGTAGAAGTACACAAAAAAACTACTCAATTACGTAACGCGAGTAAATGTAATTCGTTACTTTCCACCTCTGATCAGGAATGAGTAAATACTGACAGGATTTTCATTTTTGGGTTAACTATCCCTTTAAGGCCTATTCCAGGCTTAATTTGAACCCTGTCTGGGAAACCGCCCCTTGAAATTTAAAGTTGGCATAACATGGAAGTTGTGATAGTCTTTTCTTCCCTATTGTGACATATAGCCTATCTGAGTGAAACAACTTCTTGAACAAGAAATGTAGGACTAGTTTTTGTCTCTGGGGAATAGATTGGATGGTTGGATGGTTGTGTTTTGCTACTGGTCGACCTCATGTGAAAGACACATCATCTCTTTTCTCACAGTGTCTGAAACGGCTCGATCAAGGAGCCAGATTCTCTAAACCCTGCCTTTCCGAGAGGTACTCCGCTTTGGTCAGTCTGTTATGATTGGTTTATTGCTTACAGCGTGTGTTGGAAAGATTCCTCAGCACTTGTATGCACAGTTATACGAACAGTAACAATGGCGTTGGTTTTACTGTATCAATTCGAGCGCAAGTGCTCTTCCTCTGGAAGTGCAAGCAAAGCGGATTTATTTTCGCAGTGAAGAAAACAGGGTCTTCTCGACAACAACACGAACCAATCTCTTTCAGCCTCAGCTACAACTGCAGTGCTTGAGGGTGGGTCAAAGTAGAAATTTGCAGGCAACCAATGAAGACCACAGGATATGCAAATTGGTTACAAACCTACATTGGTTTGTTACAGGAAGTGAGACTGGAATTGCTGACAACTCGTTTTGGCAGTTCAGAATCATTTCTTTCTTTTAGAGACAAAAACTTTATTTATCTTGCACTTTGATCTCTAAACCTTTGCAGACATTCACAAACAGCTATATTAAATGCTGCATGAAAGGGAGTATTCGAAAAAGCATAATGGGGCACTTTAAACCACTGTTTTCAACCAGTGGGCTCATTCTATAGGGGGAAGCAAGACTTTCTCTGTGTTCTCGGTGTTGCACCGGCACAGCCGAGTACGCTTCACAAAAGGCTCATTGCAACAGGCTACGTTTACATGCAACCAAATAATTTGTTAGTAAACGCATTGATTGCTCAATCGGACTGAAAAGCCTTCATGTAAACACTTTAATCGATCCTAATGAGCTCGATGTGGATGAAATTTCGATCGGATTGAAAGGGGTGGTTTATTCCATTTCTAATCCAATCGAGAGGACATGTAAACACTTGATCGGATTGAAAACCGAAACTGAAAGGACTGCGCATATCATAAATGATGTATGATGCGCTGAACGAGCTGTTCTTCCTGTTGAATAAAGTGTCATATAAATGAGTGTCCTGTCATTCTATAATTCTCCTTTCACTCACTCAGCATCAGTGAAGTGTAGCAGGACAACATCCCACCAGTCCTTGTTTCAGACTCTCATCCATAGAAGACATTTTTACTGAGTGATAAATATAAGCAGCACGGCACAGTGGTTCATATTCTCATTGTCTGCAAATTATGACCAGAAATGTATAAATATTAAGTCTGCTGTATAAAACAAATAAAGAACCAATGTAAGAGAATAGTTAGTAAGCGCAAACAGCGGGAAACTTTGTATATTCGTGCAGTGTGGGCATGTCAAAAAATCTATTCCCATTTGAAGCTTGTGACATATATAAATGCATACATCAACCCGATCACTTGTTTAACGTTCATGCAAACACTACATTCAGATTCATCAATCGGAATGAACTCAGTCCGATTGAAGCAAAAGTATTGCATGTTAATGTAGCCGCTCCTCCAACTAATCGTATTTTCGAATGTCGTGCGTTGAATCATTATTGCCGTAACTTTCTAATGCTTTTTTTCAACTGTCCTATCACAATAATTTATTATTGCTGTGAATGGCTCTTACAAGTTATTACTCTCTAAATGTAATGTTACACACACTAGCCCTATTGCTATGTCATACCTTATTATACTGTATGCAGCCATGAAAACAGAAAGCAGGAATAGGCTGACAGCAGCTAGTTTGTGTGCAACACTACGAGTCACATTTTTCCAAATTCCACGCCGTCTGGATATGATCATTTCAGAGCGGCAGTCATATTAACGTGAGTAAAAAAAATCAGTTTGCCTCATAGTCTGCCTAATTATTGAAAATATTTGTGTGTTTTCGTTATAATAAACATATATATATATATATATATATATATGGTATATATATATATGGTATATATATATGGTCAATTTTGATTTCATGATGCGTTTAGGTTGTAAATCAAATCGTCATTTGAATTTTAGCAGATTACTATAAGGGCATCCACTGGACGTAAACTATGCCAGGACGACCAGCTGAAGCATTGTTGAACTCAAGTGTGCATAATACCGAAGGCAGGTGATGTGTGTCAGGTAGGATCCACTCTCTTATTCAAAATGGGCTCTTGTATTGCATGCCACTTAGGAAGAGTGAGATGAAAGAGCTTCTGGTGGTCCTGTTGTCAGAAAAACAAGACCAATAGTACTATTGGCACACACACACACACACACACACGCTTGCTGGGCACAGCAAGGAGATGAACACTGCCTAAGGATGAGAAAGAAATACCTAAGGAAGAAATACCACCTTAGAAATGTAACTAGTAAAGAATAAGGGATTATCAGCAACACATCCGGAATACTGCTGTAAATAAGCTTTAGATTAATTTGGGGATTAATCATACTGTATCTTATATCCTATCTTTTGTTTAAACTATATTCAACGCCGGAAGGGGAAATTTGGAGCTGGGGTAAATGGACGCAACTGTAAGGCAGAAATGGGAAATGGTGTTTTAACTGATGCTTTTACGTAATCCACCTATGGATTCCGATGGTAGAGAGCTGTGGTGGTGAAATTTCAAAAGAACACTCGATGGATGTGATCTAGAATCAGAGTCATTATAGTTATATAAAACTAAAACCATAAAAAGTGTTACTTACAAAAATGAAAATTTTGTATATATATACAATATATATATATACATACATATATATACATATATATATATATACTGTATAGTATATGTCATTTCCAATCCAGCAGTTATTTTGTCAAATTATACAAATGTATACACGTGGCATTATTATCCTTGTTAAGAATGCTATATAACATTATCCATCATTTGAGACGTGTAGGGAATGACACTCTAGTTCAAAAAGTTCATGAATTTCAGGAAAAAAAAGAAAAGATAATCATTTGATGCAAGCAAATGCACTGTTGGAGTTTGCTAGCAAACAAATACACATGGCCAAAGGTGCTCATAGTTGAAGAAACCCATCATGCAGAAGAAATAAAGTGTGAAATAACCAGAGGGAAAATGAAGCTGTGAAAGCAGGCTGACCTGATACCCTGAGGATTCAAGGGTTAACACTGTGCTGTACGGTACAGCGCCCGATTCCGTCTCTCATTTAAGACATGCAGAGACAACCATCATCCTTTCATTTCCATCGTGCTCATACAGATTCACATGGCCTCCCTGTCCAGCTCATAGTTATATAGACTGCTTTCATACTTCCCGTAGTGAAGCCCTTCGTTTATCTTCAAAGACAAGCCAGTCCACATCATAGAGAGTGTGAAATAAAGAGAAGAATCAGCTATGCAAATAATCAAAAGACAGTCATTGGTTTCTCAGCTAATTGTAAATCTAAAGCTGGACGGGAAGAGAAGAGAAGAGTTTGAGATTGAAAGCAAAGAACCAGACAACTGTTTGGACCTTTTTGATTTTTTTTGGGGGGGGGGGGGTTGGAGAAAGAGTACAAAGGCGTCAGTCCTGTTGAAGGCATCACATCATTAGATGCTGTCCAAAACGTTCACGTTTAAAGCTTTCACTTTGTAGTCTGGAGTGTTGTAGATATATGACTGCACAGCAACACAACAGCAGCTTGCAATATATTTCAATGCAACCCTGTCCATATGTTTACAAAGTCAAAGACAAAATCAAGGGCTGCTTAAGAATGAACAGATTGCTGTACATCTGCATGTTTACCATATGAAAAACAATTATTTATGTATGCTATGCTTTCTGTATCAAGGGAAATGGACAATTTGAAAACTTTTGGAGCACATTGATATATTTACTTAACGGTGCACATTCTGTAGGATCGGATCATTTGAAAACTTGCTATTGTTTCTACACAGTAAAAAGTGTTTTTTTTTTCACAGTAAAAAGTGTTTTTTTAAAAAAAACAAAAAAACAGTTGGCTTAAAATTATTAAGTGATCAACTTAAGGGTTAGTTCATTTATTTCTCTCTCTCTCTCTCGCATGCACACATACACATACACATACACACACACACACACACACACACACACATACACGCACGCACACAAGTGTGGCACAGGCACACACACCGGTATTTATGTCCACTCCAGCATCAGAATGCAACCATTCTTAATCCTTAATTGTTGCACAGCGGCCAATTATGTTTGTCAGTCAGCAAAAGTAAAATCACACACTGCTCAATTGAATATAAAGGCAAATAGCTTGCATTAATTAAACCACATTTATCAATTCAATATTAAGCCCAAAATAGTTTTTGACTCACCAATCGGTAGATTATTTGTACAGAAAATCCATCCGCCACTCTTTCCTCGTGAAGACGTCGATCACATCTTTTCTTTCATACCAGTCTGTTTGAAACGATCGGACAATTTTTGGGCCCTTTTGCTGCACTAGTCCATCTAAGGCTGGCGTAGACCTCCCTCTTGCTATTAACTCAGATTTTTAATTAAAATCGAACTTGGAAAAATTTCTTAACTCCGTGATCACGGCCGGTGCTGTCATTTTGACTATTTGGCGGGGATTAACTCTTAGGCATGTAGGCAAGCTGTGTCGTTAGCTGCGCAAATGTCCAGTAATATCTCGATTTTAATTGCTCCATGTCTGATACATAACGGAGATGATTACTGGCATAACATATTTATGTCCAAAGGCACAGCAGATTTGTGCTTTTTGCCGTACATGTTGAAGAATACAGGATCTTAGTGCGCATGCGCAACACACAGTAAACAAATGCTAGTAAAATAAAAATGCTAGTAGACAGTAAAAGCACTGCTTATTCTACCATTTGTTTTTTATTTGATTATGCGTAACTGCTACATTTGTCATCATAACGTCTAAACAATTGGAATAACACACATATTGCATATATAAAAAACAAGAATAAACAGTAAAAAACAATTTTGGCAGGGTAGCGCCTTTGCCTACTGAGACCAGACGTCGCTAAAACTTGTCAAAGTGTGCAGCCTCTCTGCTCAACCCGTAAATAAATCCATCGATCTTCAAGTTTTGTTTGAGTTCTTTAATGGTCTAGTGGAAGATCTTTTGCCGAGCGTGTCAGAGGTAACAGGTTCTAATCCGCACTCGTGTAGTTTTTTTTCTCTCATCAAAACTGAATATGTTCATCAGTGGTTACAGTCTATATCAAGGAGGGACACGTTTGTGTGCATTTTATTTTGAGATTTCACCGGAATGAATAGAGAGTCTCCACAACGGCGATAGATTGAAGAGTACTTCCGAGTGAAGACTGCGCGAGCCTAGGTATCCATGACACTGATTGCCGCGGCAAGGAGCGCTCAGCTTGAGTTAAAAAAACACATTTTAGCGCTAGATCTCTTGTTTAATAGCGAATTAAATGAATGCTCTGCTAGTTAACTGGATATGTTTTATTTATTTGTATTAGGTACATTCGTGGCACCTCAATGTTTCAAAAAGTGGTGGGTACAAAATGACGAAATCTGGTGGGGACCCACCGTCCCCACCGAAATCAACGCCTATGATAGGCACAAAAATGTGGTTCAGTGTAGGCCTATAAAGTTAGCCTATTTATAACAAAACGAAATATAAAACCCCTGCATCTTTTCGTTTAAATTTTAATAATATTAAACATATTCCAGGCAATATGTGCATTACATTTTGCAATAAACAACACTGCAGTGATAATCCTGTAATAAAATTAAAAAAATGACAAAACTCAACCCTATCTCTTTTTGTTAAATTTCAGTTTTATCAATAATAGCCATTATAAAAGTATAATTAAAAGGTACAGGAAGCTATACAATAAGAAATAAAGCGAACAATTCAGTCAAATATACAAATTTAGTGCTAGTCTAACATTACAACGGTAAAGTTAAATAGCCAAAATACAGGGCTGCCAACTCTCACGCATTGAGCGTGAGACACACGCAATTGACCCAATTCTCACGATCTCACGCCACACCCCTGATTTCTCACGCTTAAGTGTCAACCCGGTAGGTAAAATGCCTGAAAGATGAGTTTATCTATATATCTACCTGTTGAGCCACTCGCGATCGACTAGTTATACGGCAAATTAGTTAAATATCCCGTAATCTAGAGTAAAGATATTGTGCTCCAAACCGCGCGCACGGCAGAGGTAAGCGAGCGAGAGACCTTGCGTGTGCAGACCATCCCCCCCCCCTCCCCCCGTTGGAGTAGTCTCACGCCAAGCTAAACTCAAAAGTTGGCAGCCCTGAAAATATATGAAACTTCACTTAGCCCTCAGCCAAAACGATTGACCAGGGAACGAATTATAGATTCATGAGACCAAAGATCGCCCGTTAGGGCTACACAAGATGGATTACCACTACAGAGACGTCAGAGTCAGCGACAAACGTCAGAACGACTAGCCGAGGAAAGGCTGCTCCAGGCGGGGAACATGAGTGCCGCGCGCCCGATGATCGCCTGGAATGGATCTCATAGGATAAAATTATCATAAATCTTTATAAATAAACCACAGATTTGAGCTTTAAACGACAAAATTTTCGCCTGAAAAACTCTCAAATTACGTGACACAATAACAGTAGTATTATATTTCAACTGTATATAAAAAATGGAGCTTCTATTGTTGTCATTCCCCTTGTAGCACGCGCACGTGACGAAACTCTGTCAACCAATCAACGTTCTGCAGTGAGTCTAGCTCCACCCTTTAGTACCGTACCACTGTTCTAGGTACCCCAACGAAAGGGTAGCCAAAAAGTGGTAGGATACGGTTCGGCATTTTGGTACCATTCACAACATTTGACAGTGGAAACGCAAATAATTGCGTACCGTACTGTACTGTACTGTACCGTACCGCACCGCTCAGTGGAAACGAGCCATAAGTGAACTGCTATGACAACCTAAGGTTCAAAAAATGGTATTCAAATTTGAACCATATTCAATACATTTTCCACAATTAGGGAATTGAACTGAAACACACTTGCTGTGTAATATCAAGGATGAAGAATGAAATGGAAATTGCATTGAATGGATGGACATTTCTTGTCTCTTCATATTTTTTCTTTAAGTAAGTCACAAAACTTTTGTCGAGGATTCAGGGCACTTTTCTTTTTGATTAAGTGGATGAACTAACCGTAGGAATTTCATCAACAATTCAGGATATTTTAACTTAAAAGGAATAAAAAAAAAGCTATGCAAGCCCCAATCCATCTGGGTTAGGCTTAATAATATAACATCCTTAAAAAGTACATGTAAATAGATTAAATTTCATTTTAAAATACTCTTAATCAGACAACAGTTACTTTTTTAATGATAAAATATTATTCACACAATGACTGTAAGGTCCTTGGGTGAATGAAGAGGATGACGGAAGGCGAAGATACAATATAGCAAATGTTTTAATTCAAAATAGAAACGATACCAAACAAACAGTACAGTGTGCTAGTGCACAAACAATAATCAGCCAAGACAAGCATGAGAGGGGAACTTAAATACACAGATAATGACAAGGACAACAGGTGACGGTGATGATGATGAGGGTGATGAGGCGCAGGTGCAGGTGATGATGACAGGGGATGCTGGGAAGTGTAGTGAAGACACAGACGAAGACGGTGGTGAATGTGACAATGACACTGAATCATTCATAAATTATTGATTCTTCCTAATTCTTCTTTTTTATGTTTTATGTTTTTACTTTCTAAAAAAAGCTTGTCGCTTATATACATTCAGAATGTCAAAATAATCAGTACAATTTGTACAATTTGAAAGTAATCTTTATTTCTATGATTATTGTTATATGATATAAGATTTCACCACAGGAAATACTGCATAATGCATAAACCACTCTGGATTCAGCTAAATTTATATTCTATAACAGAAACTCCTGAGTTTGTGGATCTTTTTTTGAATGATTCATTAATGATTTTTTTGAATGATTGGATCAAAAGAGTAATTTGTCCGTGAATCAGAATATGCTGGCTACACATATTTTTTGATTCACTAAAAAGAACCAGCTCATAAGATTCACTGTTTCGTGAATCGGATAACATTATACGCACATTACGTCATTGCATGCGGAGCACCTCGACAAAAAAACACGTGCTCATGCTAATACTTTGCGGTACACTGCATTTCGTCTCATCACATCTGATAAATATAAATACATTTGTGCGTTTTCATCTTCATGATGCGTCTGTGAGGAGGTGTGTGGTTGTTTTTTTGCGGTCAGTACTGTATTTAGTTCTCTTACGAGAGGTTCTCTCGTATTGCGTAAGTTTATTACGCTACGGGTAAAGTCATCTTTTCTCGAGATATTGAAGCCAAAAATTATCCTTAATTTTCCATTTATTGGCAACGCAGTGCAGCAGCCAGCAGACCTAGAGCAGGCAATCTTGCGTGCTCATTGGCTGCCCAGCGGCAACTGCTGCATCCTACCACTGAGCCTCGCACGTGACGTCACAGCCCGCCTAAATGGGGGTGGCTTTAGCATATATAAGTCAGGCTCGGAGGCTGCGTCACTGATTTTCATCATCTTCAGGGAAGCTCTCCGCATCGCTGGACTCTGAGAGAAGCCGCCGCCACCGTTGAAACCAGCGACTAGCACGCAGAGGAAAGCGCCTGAGGAAGCCGGGTGTACTTCGCCGCCTTCAGCCTTCCGTGCCTGCTACGCCATCCGGCGACGAGTATCCTTTTAGTGCTATTGCTTTCTGTGAGTGTTTGCCGCCGCGACACTCACTTTCTAAAAGAGCGCAAGGCGTTTTTCTAAAAATGCCTCGCATTTTCCTGTGAAGCGCTTCCGCTGTCGACCCTGCGGGCTGGACTCGAAGCCTTCAACGTGGAAGCTGTCACTCCACCCTCTGGACCAGGTAAGAAGAAGCGCCGTTCACAAAGACCACCGGAGCCTGAGGTCACACTGGAATGCTCGCCGGAGAACATCCCGCCAGCTTCTCTCTCTCCTTCTCCGTCCCTCCCGGACGGACAGCTGCCGGCTTCGGCCCTCACTGTCGCCACCTTAGGGAACGATGCTGAAGGAATAGATCCAGGTGACAGCTGTTCCATCCTGGCATCGGACAGCGAGGAGTGGTCGAGTTCTCATCACTCCGCCTCCTCCTCGATCCAGGAAGGCTACAAAAGCTACTGCAACGGTGTATTCGGCAGCCAACGAGCCGGTAATGCAACCCGCTCGCCTGCACACAACCACCGTTGCTACGGCAACCCAGACAAATCTCTCAAAAACGTTTGAGTCCCGCCGCGGCCGGACCACCATTGAAACATCTCGCCCTACCAGTCCCCTTAGACAAGGCTACTGCAGTGATGTATTCGGCAGCCAACGAGCCTGTAATGCGACCCGCTCGCCTGCAAAATCTCAAGAGTATAACGGAGCCCACTCTCATAAAGCTGGCAAATGCCGCTCGAGTGCTAGATGTAGGGAATGTGCCCACAACTCTGTGCTCACGCCTACTCTCTGCCCGCTCTGTCACACGGCCAAAACAGCCTCATATCAGTCAGGTTACGAATGTATGTTACGTGCCCGCTTACGAGCGCTCACGCTTACTAGTAAATGCCCGGCGCTGCTTGCGCATCACAAAGTTGTCTTAAAACGTTCCCCGTTCAAAGCAACCGGGACGTCACATGTGAAACAGCCAGCCATAGCCCATACCTCCGGTTCAGTTTTTCCGAGCCCACGAAGTTTGGCGATCGGAACCCGGAGGCTATTCTGCCCATGGCTGAATGTAAGTCACGTGCCCGCTTACGAGCGCTCACGCTTACTAATAAACGCCCGGCGCTGCTCGCGCATCACAGAGAAGGGTATAATGTCTGGTTATCCGGCTCAAGCCGATGGTGTCATAAGTGTAGAAAAGGTGCCCACATCTCAGTGTTCACCCCTACACACAAGTTGTGTAGATGTAGGAAACGTGCCCACAACTACATGCCCACACCTACTATCTGCCCACTCTGTTGCACAGGCAAAGCAGCCTCATTTCGGTCTGTTTATGAATGTAAGTTATGTGCCCGCTCACGAACGCTTACGCTTACTAACAAACACCTCGCCCCAGGCGCCGCTCGAGCATCAAAAAGTGATCACAAAACGTTCCCCATTCAAAGCATTCGGGACGTCACATATGAATGTAAGTTATGTGCCCGCTCACGAGCGCTCACGCTTACTAAAAAACTTTTTGCCCCGGGCGCCGCTCGCGTACCAGCCATGGGTGACGATGGGAGCCGCCACATATCGCAAAAGTGATCTCGACGGACACCTCCAACCTAGGTTGGGGTGCTGTCTTCGAGGGCAGACCGGTCTGTGGCCTGTGGTCAGACCGAGAGAAATACCTTCACATAAACTGTCTAGAGATGATAGCGGTCGAGAATGCGCTCAAGGGCTTCCTCCCGTTCGAACGGGACCACCACGTGATAGTCCGCTTGGACAACATGTCTCTGGTGTCCTATATAAACCGTCAGGGCAGCGTCAGATCCAGGAGTCTCTGCTATCTGTCAGAACGCCTTCTCGTATGGTCTCAGCACCTCCTGCGCTCACTGAGAGCTGCGCATGGGCCAGGCCACCTGAACGATGGCCCAGACAAATTGTCCTGGAACTACGTTCACCCAGGGTAATGGTCCCTGCACCCCCAAACAGTCCAGTTACTGTGGCGCCTTTTCGGCAAAGCTGAAGTCGACCTGTTTGCGTCAAAAGACAACGCTCATTGCCCCGATGTTCTTTTCAAAAAACAAGGATGTGCTGGCCCAAATCTGGTCCAGCCTCCCACTCCATACTTTCCCTCCGGTTTCTCTGTTACCACAGGTAATCAAGAGGATCAAGGAAACGCGCCACTCGGTGCTCCTGGCGGTGGTGATGGAGCAGTGGATAAGACACATGACTTTGGTGTGAGAGACCCGGGTTCGAATCCACTGTGAGACACCAATGTGTCCCTGAGCAAGACACTTAACCCCTAGTTGCTCCAGAGGCGTGCGACCTCTGACATATATAGCAAATGTAAGTCGCTTTGGATAAAAGTGTCAGCTAAATGAATAAATGCAAATGCAATGCACATGCTCCTTATAGCCCCGTGATGGGAGAATCAAATCTGGTTCCCGGAGCTGATGCGGCTGTCACACGGCCAATTCCGGTGAAGAGAGATCTCCTCTCTCAAGCCCGTGGCTCAATCTGGCATCCCCATCCAGAGCACTGGTCTCTGCACGCATGGTTAATCAACGAATACACATTGTCCTGCCAGAAGGAGTGATGAACACGATTACGCAATCTAGAGCTCCCTCTACGAGGTGGCTCTACGCATCTAAATGGTCTGTTTTCTCCAAATGGTGTGCTGATAGAGATCTATCAGCACACAGGCTGGGCCTCCCCGTCCACATTTGTTAGGTTCTATAACCTGGAAGTTCCTGCCCTGCAGGCTAGACTTCTGTCAGTATGAGTGGTGTGTATATCCTGCCCAGTTTTTATCATGCGCAGACTACTCTCACGCGACTTTAGCTCTCCTGGTTGAGCTGCACTGTATGGTGAATATTTATATAGACCAGCAACACCGCTCTGTATGCCGTATATGTGCTTTTAACATGTGCTGGCCCGCATTGCTGGCCACCTGATTCCCACTTATCTATGTTCCCCGGGAATCCCTGGGACTCATGGAGTGGATGCTTGGTGCGCACGGCGTTGACAATGGGTTCCCGTAGCGTAAGCAACTAATGCAATACGAGAGAACCTCTCGTAAGAGAACGTACTCGGTTACATACGTAACCTCGTTTCTCTCTAGAAGAGGGAAAGATTGTTGCGGAACCCGACCGTGCAGGCGCGATGAGCGATTTTCGCTTCAGGTGATGAAACAAGGGACGCAGCCTCCGAGCCTGACTTTTATACGCTAAAGCCACCCCCATTTAGGCAGGCTGTGACACGTTGAGGGCGCCAAGTCACACGCGAGGCTCAGTGGTAGGCTGCAGCAGTTGCCGCAGGGCAGCCAATGAGCACGCAAGATTGCCTTCTCTAGGTCTGCTGGCTGCTGCACTGCGTTGACAATAAATAGAAAATTAAGGATAATGTTTGGCTTCAATATCTCGAGAAAAGATTACTTTACCCGTAGCGTAAGCAACTTAAGCAATACTCATTCCCTCTTCTAGAGAGAACCGAGGTTACGTATGTAACCAAGTACGATTTACAAACGCTATCTCACGACCAATTCGTACGAATTTGTACGAGTGATTAAAAAGTGGCTAATTCGTATGAATTTGTACGACCTCACTCGTACAAATTTGTATGATTTGTCTAAACCCACGTGATGGGTAGGTTTAGGGGCGGGGTCAGAGGTAGGTCATTCGTACAAAATCATACGAATTGGGCAACTCGTAAAATATGTACGATTTAGCAAAAATTGTACTAATTCGTACGACTGAGGTCGTATGAATTCGTACGAATTAGCCACCTCGTAAAATTCGTACGAATTGCCGTGAGATCGGGCTGGATTTACAGTATAGGCTAATTTTACCGGAATGCATTTAAAGTATACAGTAACATACTGTAAAAGGCTTATAAAGTAAGAACATGTTAAGAACACAGTAACAATGCTGTGAAAATGACAAAAATAATTTACAGTAAATTATATATTCTCTGTGGTGATTTCCATCTTGTCAATGTCAGTGAATTACTGTCAGGAGACTGCTTTCAATATTTTTGAACGTTACAGTGTGTTTTTTTTCTTCTGTTTTTAGTAACATTGCAGCTTCTGTTCATTCACACTTTGCTGCCCATGCATCAAGGGCCTGTCATCATTGATATGAGCTTCAGCTCGGTCTTGCTTCCTGGAGAAAGAGTGTCGATTTGGCCAAATCTCAGAGGAATAGGCTTTATTTTTTATTCTGGTGTCTCTCAGCAGCAAATCTGATTGATAAGCTTACGCATACCCATACCAGATACTCTGTCCATGTTCTTCATTCAAGGCATGATTTGTTTGTATTTGTTTATGCATTCATTTTGTGTCATCACTGATGTACTTCCTGAAGTCATGTTGGATAAAAATCATTGATGCGCTCGCTCAGTGGATAAAACATGGCCAGATGTGAATCCTGTCTCAGTTATATTGTATGGATAATATCAAGCTCATTCTTTTTAGAACGGACATCAAGTCAATATCCAACCACTGAAACGTACATTTGTTTTCGGTTGTCCTATTTATGTACAGTAGTATATTCAATTGACTTGTATGCTGCTGCATGCAGAATTACAACGACCCAACAAAAGCTATGCATAACCATAATAGAACACAATATTTTTATATATACTGTGTGTGTGTGTATATATATATATATATATATATATATATATATATATATATATATGAATCATAATAATTAGTATTAGATAGTGAGTTTTTGTATATATAAAACAAATTATTATGATTCATCTCAGAACTGGTTGATATGGTTCAAGGCTTTGTTCTTTTTTTATATGTGGTAGAGTTTCTGTGCTTAACATATCACTGCCCATCTCTTTTGGAAATACATTTTACATATTAATAATTTAAACTGATTTTGAACTGAATTATTCACATGATTCCTAATCCAATATCAACCAAGCTAACATACATCAGAGCCTCTTAATAATAAAAAAAAAAATCCTCCACCAATAACCGGAATCCTCTGCCCTCTGCTCTCACGGGGAGATAGAAATATATCAATACTCCCCTATTTATTAAAAGCAATGGCTCTGGCTTGAATCGAGGCCTTAAATGGACCACATCATTTTGCCTCCCCCATTTTCATTGCCTCCATTAGATGAATGAGCCAAAGCGAGCGACGCTGCAGCATAAAGCACAACAGAGCGACAGAAGAGGGTTCCTACGGCTGATGTAAGGCTAGCACGGGCCTGGTGCCGTGACAGTGCTTGAGTAATGACTTTCACTGTGCTTGTCAGCACTAGATTTATGTGGCCTATGCAGCAAGTCCACTCAAAGTATCTTAAAGCAAGTGTTCTTTGAGCAGAGCTCTCTTGCAGCCGCACGCTGCAATACGTCTGACACCTGCTCCTTTTTATCCCTGTCCCTTCTGGTGGAAATTGCCCTTTATGATGGGTTTGCACATGAGGGCGTGCTTTCACATCTCCAGTCGAATTCCAAGCGCAATCATATCCTTTAGAGATGAACCAATTTACAATCAAAACAAGCAGTGCAGAGGTGAGAGTGGAATCAGTTTGGCAGAGGTAGGTTTTCTTATGAGACAAGTGGAAGAGAACCTTTTGCAAAAGATGACGATGGAAAAATTGTTTTCTTTTATATAAAATATTTCTGTTAATTGAAATAAAGCTGAAACAAAAAAAAACAAAAACAATAATTAGAAATGTTGCCTTGGCAATAAACTGAAGTAAGTTGTAGCGCTAAAAAGTCACTAAACTGGAAATAAGTAAACTAAAACAATCTAAAACTAGAAATAAAAGAACTAAAAACTAAAATTTTCTGTCAATTGAAATAAATCTGTAACAAAAAAATAAAATTAAAATAAAATAAAATAAAATTAAATTAACAAAAATAAAATTAAAAATAAATAAAATAAAATAAAATAAAATAAAATAAAATAAATTATTAGTTTAAATTAAACACTAAATGTAAATTTGAGATGTTGCCTGGGTAATAAACTGAAATTAATGTAATGACACTAAATTATTAACTGGAAATTAATAAACCACACTAAAAACAATAAACTAGAAACAAAATAACTAAAACTAAACTATCTCTGTTAATTGAAATAAGGCTGAAACAAAAGTAATAATAATAATAATAACAACAATAATAATAATAATAATAATAATAATAATACTAATAATAATAATAATAATGATAAAAGAATAATTGAAATGAAAAAAATAAATCGAAATTAGAAATGTTGCCTTGGCCATAAGCTGAAATAAGTTGATGCACTAATATTTTTAACTGGAAATAAATAAATAAAACTAAAAAACTAAAACAGAAAAAAAAATACACTTAAAAATAGCAATAATTTAATACAAAAAAAATAATAATGAAATGACAGAATAATTAAAAAAATATATATATATAAAAAAGCTAATTTAAAATACTAATAAAACTTTAATAAAACTAAAATATTACTGCCATGAAATCAAAATTGAAAGTTTTTTATGGAATGTTGCAATATTTACTAAATATTAGTAATATTTACTAATTACTATCATTATTATTATTTTTTTATGCATGTGCCCTTTAAACTTGAATCTAAATATCTTCCCCTCCCTCTTGCAGCTACATCTCTTTTTTTCAGCAACCTGTCACTCACACGAGCTTGACCAATAGCAAAGCAAAACCATTCAATTAGTTCCCCATGGACAAAATTAAGTCCCGCCCTACATTTTTTTCTTGTTTCAGAAGCCATTTCACTCAGACACACATATACATCACAATAGGGAAGAAAAGACTACTTCTGTTTCCACAACTTCCATTGTATGCTGAGTTTAAGGATGTCAGATCTCAGGCTATGAGCTCGTAGACAATCTAAAACGGAGCATAGCTGGAGTTGGCATTTCAGGCAAGTTGTTCTATTGTGTAGCAATGTTCAGGGAAGAAGGAGGCGGGAACCGGCGAACAATCAAAATAAACTTTATTTAAAATAAAACAAACAAACTAAAATACCGCCAGCAGCCCCTCGCGGACGACTGCTGGCTTACCCAAACTAAAACATAACGGCCAGCAGCCCCTCGCGGACGACTGCTGGCTAAAATAAAACACAAATACAAAAACACAACTAAAATCAGGCCTGTTCCTCTCTCCATCATCAACGTCGTCGCTCCTCCTTTATGCTTCCGCTCCTCCGTGAGAGATGCGAGACCGGTGTGCTCACAGGTGTTGCTCATTATCAATCGCACCACCGGCCTCGCGCCATTCTCTCACGTCCCTCGGCCGTCCTGTTCGCCACATACCCCCATCGCCCCTCACAGGCCGGGGGGTACCCACGAGCCTGTGCCTACTCCCCCCCCGGCGGCGGCGATCCCTGGGGGGTATGGACCGACAAGCCGAGGGAAATGGAGACGGAAGCATGAGGAGCGACAGATCGAGAGAGGGGAGAGAGGAAAAAAAAAAAAAAAAAAAAAATGGTCCGGTTCCCACAACGCGCTGCCATCTGGTCCCCCACCAGCTGGGCGATCTCCTCCGCGGTGCCTGGCGGTGACGCTGGATGGCCCTCGGTGGACGGTTCGACGCTCCTCCGCCGCCCAGTGGACGGCGACGGCTCCTCGGGTGCCTTGGGCAGACGGTAGGAGTCCCCCGCTCCCTGCACCTCCCCTTCTCTGGTGGACGGCAGCAGGCTCCGGCCCACGGCGAGCGGCGGCGACTCCTCCTCTCCCTCCCGGATGGCAGCCGCCCCTCCAATACACAGGCGGCCGGCAGCGAGCTCGACCGTCCAACCGGCAACTCTCTCCAGCGCACCGCCTCGAGCGTCCATGGCCGCGAGTCCCCCGCTCCCTGCTCCTCCCCTTCTGGCGGATGGCAGCAGGCTCCGGCCCACGGCGAGCGGCGGCGACTCGCGCACCATGCTCGATGACACCGCGGATTCCCCACAGCGGCGAGGACTCTCTGACAGCGCGTTCCTCCCTCTTCCCGGGTTTCGGCACCAGTGTAGCAATGTTCAGGGAAGAAGGAGGCGGGAACCGGCGAACAATCAAAATAAACTTTATTTAAAATAAAACAAACAAACTAAAATACCGCCAGCAGCCCCTCGCGGACGACTGCTGGCTTACCCAAACTAAAACATAACGGCCAGCAGCCCCTCGCGGACGACTGCTGGCTAAAATAAAACACAAATACAAAAACACAACTAAAATCAGGCCTGTTCCTCTCTCCATCATCAACGTCGTCGCTCCTCCTTTATGCTTCCGCTCCTCCGTGAGAGATGCGAGACCGGTGTGCTCACAGGTGTTGCTCATTATCAATCGCACCACCGGCCTCGCGCCATTCTCTCACGTCCCTCGGCCGTCCTGTTCGCCACATATTGGTTTGGTGTTTTCTATTCCATAGTCTCTTGTGGACTCTTGTGCTTACTTCTTCTGCCAAGCCGCTAATTAACTCTGAGTGATCTCATTTCAACACGTCAATCTAGAACGACGTGGCCGACCTTGCAACGTGATAGATTCATAAACGTTTTCACAGAGCAATTATCAAGAGCCGGGGGAACTCGTGGGGAACAGTGGAGTTTCATACACAAGCATTTGGCAGAACAGAGACAACTGAGATGCCGTTTTTATATAATAATTCCCAAGCTGAGGCATTAGAAAGAGAAGAGCTGTGCTGAGCCAAGTGCACAACACGACGTGGCTGCTATTGAGTTATTTTTACAGTTATTTTTTGTTTACAGTATCAGCAACAGCTGTTCATTGATCATTATCTGATCACTGATCTTTATGTTTAAATAGTGCTTTTTCCCTCACAACATATTCATATAAACATATTAATAATAATACAATAAAATAACATTGGCAATATTTTAATGACAATTAATCACATTTCCCCCTGAATTCTCATTACCATCTGATTTTTTCTTCTTCATTCGCAATGGTGTTTCTCATTCGTTTCTTATTGTAATATGGCATCAATTAAAGCTTAAATGTTTTTTTCTTCTTTTTTTCACATTACAGCGATGAGGGAGTTCTTGGTAATGATTATTGAAGTGTGATCAAATGATCAAAATGAAGTGTTAACCATTTTTTTTATGGTATTAAATCAGGCTGCATGTTTGAAAAGCAAAATATATTTCCCAATGTGTTTCTTTTGATTATGGGGTGAAATATGACATGTTCTCATAACAGGTTTCTTGAGTGTCCACTGTTTTATGTGCAAATAAAGATTGACACTTGCTGTTAGTTGGCGTATTTGTGTCTTCAAATGATATTTTAATTGAGCTAATTGATTTAAAATGAGTATTTAACCTTGTTATTGTCCAGTGGTAACAAATTGTTGTGTTTTAATTTTCATGTTAGTTATTACATTTTACCAGATGGCTTGAAAACTGTCTAAGGTTCAGCTGATTGTTTTGAGAGCTAAACTTCATTTCTTTTCAGTTGTGTCCATGAGACAAGAGAGTACATAAAGCACAGTAACGTATAAAGATAGTATTTATATTATATTATATAATATTATAATTCAATTTATTTAATTGAAAAAACATGTGAGCAGAGAAACGTGATGATATGATGATGATATAATGTTTTAATTTAATATATTTGAACAAAAAAATATGTGTGGAGAAAATTACTTTTGTTACAAAGGAAATGAGCTTGAAAATAAAGTCACAATGCAAAAAAGCCTTAATTTTCTTGCAAAATATGATGATAATATGGATTTTTCAATTATGCGTTAATATGAGACGTTAATATCTAAATGTAACATTTTTACCTTCCGATTTTAAAGTGAAATATAACCCAGGCCTAATTATATTGCTATTTCTGGTGCATTTGTATTGTTTACACTCTTTATGTAGCTATCTTATTACAGGTAAGATTCACCAAGGTGCCTTTGTTCTGACATAATGTAAACCCCCATGTACAGTATAGCAGACACATACAGACTTAGCAAGTACTTCACATTTCACCCAGATAATCAAAAAATAACCTTTCATACAAGAGGCTTCTCTTATCCGCTTTAATCTGATCTTAGATCAACAATACGGTTATGCGCTTTCCAAGGAGAAACTCTGGATGCCACCATTCTTCTTTTCTCTGGTACAGTACAGTTAAAATCTTTTGATTTAACAATCTACAAAGCCTCAAAGGAACTCCTCTTCCTGTCACAGAAGAAAAACACAGAATGGAAATAATTGATTTGACCGTGATAGTGCCACTGACGTTGTTGGGGAAATGCAGAGGAACTGTCTGCAAACTTGTTTTGCTTGTTAGTGAGTCGCAACAAAGCGGAATGAGAAGAACGCAAGCTGATGTTGATTGATCTTAACTGTGATTTTGAGAATTTTTAAGTCAAATATCCATTGTCCAGATAATTGCCTATTTTTATCTTGTTCAGTAAAAAAAAAAAAAACATTCTTCAAACATGATACACTTACTTGAGTAGCAAAATTGCTTGAGATACTTGAGTCTAACTTATTATTTTCTTCACTCTTTTTTGCATGCATGATTATGATGTCAAATGCTTCAGCATATAAAGTCCCTGGTAAGATAAATGAATTAGGCCCTACCTTATTAGTGAAGGGATTGGGATGATTTTTTCTGAAGGATCTTGCATGCTAATAGATTATCTGATTAAGAGAAAACGTGGACATATTAAGTATTTTTAACTGCTACATTATTCAGATAAATAAGACTTTGAATAAAATCCCCAGCTTTAATTGTGATGCGTTCATGAAATGTAAAGTGCTTAACGAGATTTATTTATGACACACCTTAAAAAGGCACAGGGATGTACAAACCAAGGCATCAACTATTTTTGCAATATCTTTTGCTAAAGGTGAAAAAAAGGAAATAGGTGCAACCTGATCAGAGAAAACATTAGACTAGAGAAAAAAGGCTGTTGTCTTATTTTGTGCAAATGGGTAGAAAAACTTCAATATCCATAATGCACTGGACATGTTGCCGACCAAGGCCACTCCCACCAGTCTGCTTATACGCTTACCAGAGTCAAATAGAGTGGTGCATTATTAGTGGGTTTATACATTTCCATGAAATAGTTTCAAGACAAGTTACGTATCGCAACAACCTACACGTCTCAGCATAATCGCTCCAGACAAATTATTTGTTATTAAAGCGTCTACAGTCACAAACCACTATTAATTTTAACTGAAGAGCAAGTTCCAGAATAAAACCACAGAGGGTACTTCTGAAATTAGAGAGGGTATTGTTTTCTCGTCCTTTGCTATTTCGTTATCACTTCGAAAGTTTCACGAGTTAATCCCTAATTTATATGCAGATGAGCCTATGTATTGTGTATGTGTGTACTTATCTAAGTGTGTAAGTGGCTGCTGTCAAGCATGGAAACCAAAAGTTTTATCCAAATTGTGAATATATTAATAATTATATCGCCTAGACAGCGACACTAGAAAAAGTGTTCCCTTTTTAATCACTAAAAGTTGTATCGCGATCTCACAAAGTTACGTTAATCAGTGAAGCTGATTTCGCCATTGATTTCTTATTTGCATAATGTCTACAATTTGTTAGAGAGAATTTTTGAGCATGGAGAACTCAGCACTGGACAAAAACTTGCTTGGCCATTGCGTTCAAGAAATCAACAAACATGATTGTGATTGGTTACATTGCTCACCGTTGCAAAAACACATTGCAAACTGAATAATTTGACATTCTCCAGAGTGCAAACACAGATACAGCCTGGATAGATTACTACTCTTTTTTGCTATGCTATTTTTACGAAGGAAACAGACCAGCATTCATGGGCAGCTTTTCCCTCTGAAAGCAATCAGAAGCAGCAGCAGGCAATGGTTTGAGTAAGACAATTACTTGCTAATATCGAGTCGGTCTGGTGTGTGTGTGGCACAGGGATGTACATGTCCCCCCATACCTTATTTATGTTGTAGAACAAAAGAGCAAAGTATCATCAAGTTATGTTTACTTTATTTTACTCATGCATAAAAAAAAAACATAAAAAAAAACATTATAATACCCCATAGGAAAATCTTGATAGAGCCTCCTGTTGTAGCAAATCAGCTCTATTAAATATTAATAATCAATAATAACTGGTTATAATTGATTATGAATATTTGGATTAGTTAATATATTTAACTTAATGTAGTAAAATTAATTTTTACTTCAACCCACTTGTTTTTCCTGTGGACACTCAGCGTTAATTGTTTGTTAATTCTAAGAAATATTCATTTCCGGGGAAGGGAAATGTCTTTCTTACTGTACAGTACTATTAAGAGCATGTAGTCACAATCTAGAAAAATAAATAAACAAACATGACTATCTGTCACATGCCTGTCCTGTCTTGTGTTGCACATGGGTGTTTTGTTATTGTGGGCCATGTGCTCTTGTCCTTGTCTGATCCCTCCCCCTCGTTACCTGATTATTGTTTGAGTTCTTCCACCTGTCCCCTCTTGATTTGTTCCCTTCTTAAGTCTCCTCTTGTTTGCAGTCTTGGTTGCATCGTTGTCTAATGTCTCCCGTTCCCCGCGATTCCCCGTTCCCCGCTTCATGTTAAGGTTCAGTTGTTGTTTCATTTTTGTTCATTGTCTTTTTCCCCCTCGTGGGTTTTTGCTTTGTGTTTGTTTATTTTTGTAATAAATCATTCTCCTGCATTTGAGTCCTCACACCTTTTTGCCCTACCCGTTCCGTGACATAACGATCCGACCAAATGAGGACTCAGCGGAGAAGAGGGGCCACGTCAGAGACTGTTCATGTTCCGTCTGCCCAGTCAGAGACTGTTTACGTCCTGTCTGCCCAGTCAGAGAATGTTCACGTCACGTCTGCCCAGCCAGGGACTGTTCACGCTCCGTTTGCGCAGTCAGAAACTGTGCACGTCCCGTCTGCCCAGTCTGAGACAGATCAGGAGATGCCCATTCGTGTGGCCGCCAAGGCACTTATGGACTATTTGGAGCGTCTGGCTCGGATCCTGGACATGCCCGTGTCTGCTGTTCCAGAGCCGGAGCCAGTGTCTCCTGTTCCAGAGCCGGAGCCAGTGTCTGCTGTTTCAGAGCCGGAGGCAGAGCCAGTGCCCGTTCCAGAGCCGGAGGCAGAGCCAGTGCCCGTTCCAGAGCCGGAGACAGAGCCAGTGTCTGTTCCAGAGCCGGAGCCAGTGTCTGCTGTTCCAGAGCCGAAGGCAGAGCCAGTGCCTGTTCCAGAGCCGGAGGCAGAGCCAAGGCCTGTTCCAATGCTGGAGCCAATTTCTGTTCCAGAGCCAGCGCCTGTTCCAGCGCCAGAGCCAGTGTTTGTTTCTGTGTTTGTTCTTGTGTCTGTTCCTGAGCCGGTGTCTGTTGTTCCTGAGCCGGTGTCTGCTGTACCTGAGCCGGTGTCTGCTGTACCTGAGCCGGTGTCTGCTGTACCTGAGCCGGTGTCTGCTGTACCTGAGCCGGTGTCTGCTGTACCTGAGCCGGTGTCTGCTGTACCTGAGCCGGTGTCTGCTGTACCTGAGCCGGTGTCTGCTGTACCTGAGCCGGTGTCTGCTGTACCTGAGCCGGTGTCTGCTGTACCTGAGCCGGTGTCTGCTGTACCTGAGCCGGTGTCTGCTGTACCTGAGCCGGTGTCTGCTGTTCCTGAGCCGGTATCTGCTGTTCCTGAGCCCGAGCCACCGTCGTGGCCACCCGAGGGGTCTTCGCCGCCCTGGCCGCCCGATGAGGGGTCTTCGCCGCCCTGGCCGCCCGATGGGGGGTCTTCGCCGCCCTGGCCGCCCGATGGGGGGTCTTCACCGCCCTGGCCGCCCGAAGGGGGGTCTTCACCGCCCTGGCCGCCCGATGGGGGGTCTTCACCGTCCTGGCCGCCCGATGGGGGGTCTTCACCGCCCTGGCCGCCCGATGGGTCGTCTGCTTCGCCCTGGCCGCCCGATGGACTGTCTGCTTCGCCCTTGCCGCCCGATGGACTGTCTGCTTCGCCCTGGCCGCCCGATGGACTGTCTGCTTCGCCCTGGCCGCCCGATGGACTGTGTGCTTCGCCCGGGCCGCCCGATGGACTGTGTGCTTCGCCCTGGCCGCCCGATGGACTGTGTGCTTCGCCCTGGCCTCCCAGGACTAAGCGTTCTGTCCCTCCCGTCCCGCCCTGGTCTGTCCCTCCCGTCCCGCCCTGGTCTGTCCCTCCCGTCCCGCCCTGGTCTGTCCCTCCCGTCCCGCCCTGGTCTGTCCCTCCCGTCCCGCCCTGGTCTGTCCCTCCCGTCCCGCCCTGGTGTTTCCCTCCTGTCCCGCCCTGCCTTGGTCTTATGGAGCGTCTGGTAGCCGCTCCGTAGGGAGGGGGTAATGTCACATGCCTGTCCTGTCTTGTGTTGCACATGGGTGTTTTGTTATTGTGGGCCATGTGCTCTTGTCCTTGTCTGATCCCTCCCCCTCGTTACCTGATTATTGTTTGAGTTCTTCCACCTGTCCCCTCTTGATTTGTTCCCTTCTAAAGTCTCCTCTTGTTTGCAGTCTTGGTCGGATCGTTGTCTAATGTCTCCCGTTCCCCGCGATTCCCCGTTCCCCGCTTCATGTTAAGGTTCAGTTGTTGTTTCATTTTTGTTCATTGTCTTTTTCCCCCTCGTGGGTTTTTGCTTTGTGTTTGTTTATTTTTGTAATAAATCATTCTCCTGCATTTGAGTCCTCACACCTTTTTGCCCTACCCGTTCCGTGACATAACGATCCGACCAAATGAGGACTCAGCGGAGAAGAGGGGCCACGTCAGAGACTGTTCATGTTCCGTCTGCCCAGTCAGAGACTGTTTACGTCCTGTCTGCCCAGTCAGAGAATGTTCACGTCACGTCTGCCCAGCCAGGGACTGTTCACGCTCCGTTTGCGCAGTCAGAAACTGTGCACGTCCCGTCTGCCCAGTCTGAGACAGATCAGGAGATGCCCATTCGTGTGGCCGCCAAGGCACTTATGGACTATTTGGAGCGTCTGGCTCGGATCCTGGACATGCCCGTGTCTGCTGTTCCAGAGCCGGAGCCAGTGTCTCCTGTTCCAGAGCCGGAGCCAGTGTCTGCTGTTCCAGAGCCGGAGGCAGAGCCAGTGCCCGTTCCAGAGCCGGAGGCAGAGCCAGTGCCCGTTCCAGAGCCGGAGGCAGAGCCAGTGTCTGTTCCAGAGCCGGAGCCAGTGTCAGTGTTGCTGGTGCTCATTTTCACTGAAGAAACTATGAAAGCTTCTTGTAATAATAATGTGTTGTTGTCATCGACATATCATGTACACAGTCATTTCGATAGAGTTATAGAGACCAAATATGCCACACATACGATTTTGGTTAACCATAGTATGCAATGTCTGAAACATTAACTCATTAGAGTTTACAAGAAAAGTGGTTATATATTTAGAATATATAGGATTAACATGATTTATTTCTCCTTCTCAGAAGTCACATCTCTCAGGAATTCCGGGGTCGTAAAAATTATTATCATTGTAACTGGACACTGAGTTCTCCCAGTGGTGTTAGCTTCATTGTGATGTTAGTTTCAGGGGAAGTTACACAGATCTTTGTTGGGAGAGTGAGTTTGCCTGACTATTCATTAAATATAATGAATAATTTATGTGTGTGATTGGTCCACACGCTACACTGTTTTGATGTCATCCCTGCACCACTCTATACTGGTTTGTTGCTTTAGTAGGTAATACCACTTAGCAAACTTTTAGTCATAATGTGGTCACATTTTATTGTTCCCAGGTGCAAGA
This sequence comes from Siphateles boraxobius, assembly GCF_051911475.1. Lineage (NCBI taxonomy): Eukaryota > Metazoa > Chordata > Actinopteri > Cypriniformes > Leuciscidae > Siphateles > Siphateles boraxobius. The sequence goes on from NW_027509175.1 coordinate 11,279,810, forward strand.
ATTCACAGAGTAAATGTTGAATGGGAGTGAGTTACTTTCATTTCCCAGTGAAGGATCCAGCGTGTTGTAGGCAGTGGATAAAGGATGCAAAGAATAGTAAATAATATGGAGAGAACACTGCGACTGAAAATCAAAGCCAAAGTTAAAAGCAGAATACCAAAAGAAAATCACGAAAAGGAGGAGAGAGCAAGACGGGAAAGATAGTCACCCAGTTTTATTTTTTTAAGGCGATTTGTGTTCAGTTTCGTGCCATGATTCTGAAGCAAGCCCACACGAAGCTTTTTTAATTAACATAAAATAGAAATTATATAAATTACTCATCCCGATGTTTATCCACCGGAAGTTTAACAATATTTCCATGTATGTTTTTCTGTGCAATCGAGCAATAGTAATGGAGCGTTCAGCTTCAAAAACAACGGAAAATCACCAAGCAACAATAAAACTAGTCCAGTGATGTATATTTGCTTTCTGAAGGCTTGGATCAACTTCTGTGATGAATCGATTGAAATTTACGATGTAGTACTAGCGATATACATCTGCTTCAATTGTACCGGTAGAGTTTACTATGAGATGAGCTTGGTAATGATGTCCAATTTGTGAATGAATCATTTGAGTCGTTCATTTCAATGAATAGGAGAAACCCGTTGATAAAACCAGTTTGAGTTTGATTGTCGGGTCTTGTCCGTGTGTACGTTGTGTTGAACTGCTATTCCAAGTTTGCCTTGTGGATTAAGCCTGTAATACTTAATAGTGCATTTGTCTTCCACCACACAACCTGTGGCATCTATTTAGTGTTAATAATTTTTATTTCAGTTGTATTAATTTTAGTACTCAATCTCAAACTATATTACTATATAATATATACGTATGTATACAAATATATACTATATTTTCCCATGCTTTAAATCAATGAACAAAGATTAATTTTCATAGTTTTACTTAACAATAACAAGACTGCAAACTATTATCTTAAGCATCTTCTCTTTAAAAGCTGAATGCTTTGTTTCTATTTTTCTCTGCCACTGGTTAAAATTCATTATATATTCTCCTCACTGACTATTCAAAAATAGCCTCTTTGTTGATGGATAAGGAACATTAGATATTGAAAATGAGCACAATTTACTTAGCAAGTAGTTGCAAAAGTTCTGTATTAAAGTTTCGGTAAAAAGTTTCTCTTCATTTCTCATTTCAAAGAGAATAAACACTGTATTCTCTATAATCTGTTATGTGTTATCTGCCTTGCCTTTGCTGAACAGCCTTTTATGTTTCATTCATTACAACTTGAAGAATAATGATTCTGATTGAAATGTAATTCGCAAAACAATTTACAACAAGAGTCTTTTCAATTCCCCTTTTTTTCCATCATACCCATTATTGGTTTGGCTACATCAATTTATGGAAACACACCCTCAGTCATTTCCTTGTTGAAGTGATTGATTTGTTTGTCGTGATTGACATGCAGTTTCCTTGTGCATTATTGAACAAAGCTCAGCGACTACAATTAACACAATTTCAGCGTGAGCCGAAGTGGTAGTTACGGCAGTGCGCTTCTGCAATGACCCTTTTTTCAAGTTGTCACTATTTGGGAGATGGGAATACACTCATAAGTAAAACTGTCAAAACATAGAAGGTCTTTTTGGTTGATCTAATATGCATCCATTCAAACTGCTGCATGCTTTAGGAATACCAATGCAATTTCACCTCAAATTCAGACCATGATTCAGCCCTTTGCTTTACAATGCTAGTGCAGGTCAAGCAAGGATAAAGCAAAATAGCTCCCAATAAACTTTGGTGTGTTGTGTCCACCCGTTTCCTCTTTCCCTGTCTAAGTTGTGTGTCCGTTCCCCACAACAGTCTAGGTTGTATGTCCTGAGGCACGGAGACTTTGACAGGAAGGATCTATCTGGCATGTCTGCAGTAATTAACGCTGACTGTTTCACAAGCTGACTGCTAGATCTTATGTACAAGCATCTAGGCAGAAACTGACCAAGCTTTCGGGTGACTGTAACTGGATTGACCTTGTATGGAGCAATTTGCTAAGCAGGATTTGTCATGCAATGTCACCTGACCATTTAAAAAAAATAAAAATAATTACAGCATACAAAAGCAAGGTGCAAGCATTGTCTTTACTCTGTGGTTTTGATGTCTTATACCAGAGATTGTTTGACTAGTTTTGATTTAAATCGAGCACACTGCTTAAATACTGATATTGAGAACTATGGTTGGTCAGTTCAGGTCTCAGCTTTCTGACTTACAGTTATATTAGGGTTGGGAATAGGTGTGTGACTTGGGAACATGCGATTTTAGAGTTCGGTAAACATGGCCAATATCCTGCGCAAATTGATAAAACATTATTGGTGCTGAACATAAATCATTCACAACATCGTGTTCCTAATGTGTTGTGATGAAAAAGCTTCATATCAAGCATTAAAAGAATGAATTTGTTTTCTTTTTCTTTTTTTAATGAGAACTATTCGATATGTTAGATAATTAATTGATATTTTTAATTTTATTCAAATTGATATTGTTGGGGGTAAAAACATTTCTAATAATTGTAAACTTAGTAAGTAAATAAAAACTAAAACTAAAATACAAATAAATTAAACCCATACAAAAATTAAGCTAAAATTAACATTAAAATTTGAAAATAAAACATTAAAACATAAAATCATTCTGGGTTTCAAACCGTGTTTAGACCTGTGGGGGAATCAGAACTTCTATTGTGAACGCTGTTCGTGGAAAGTATCAATCATCCAGTCACCCTGTGGTAGATTAAATGTAATATCGTTGGTAACTCCATATTCTATATAAATATTTTTGAAGTATTCCTTGACTTAAGACACAAAGTTAACTGTGGCCTTTGGCAAAAAACACAATTGTGGTATATGACATTAAGGATTTCAGACATTGTATTTCATTTCTGAGGTATCGATCCACACAGTGTCTTCTGATGTCGATCACAAGATGTTCTTAACTTCTAGCTGTCTTAGTAATCCCACTTACCTCACAATGGGAGGACAAGGGGAATCTGAGTCATTATGCAATGAGTGTTGGATCAGGACATCGTAGATGTCGAGGCCAGATGGGAATACTTAGTGACAAATCATGCTGACTCCAACATGCGGGAACAAGGGACCAAATTCTGCCTCAGGAATAAATCTGACCTATGTGCATGAACAAAGATATACTGAGAAATGAATTTTTATTTTTGCAGAGGCATAAATCATGGATAAAAATTAGCTGTTCATGTCATGTTAACAACTTAAACTACAATAAGGTTTAATTTGTTAACATTTCTTAGTTGACAAAAATTAGTTAACATGAACTAACAATCAATACTACTACAGCATCCATTAATCTTAGTTAATGTTATTTGAACCTTTACTAATCATTTTTGGTCACACTTTAGTGTAGGGTCCAATTCACACGATTAACTAACTATTAAGTACAACTGCTGTCTCAATAAACTCCTAATTGCTTATTAATAGTTAGTAAGGTAGTTTTTAAGTTTAGGTATTTTTTAGGATTATATGATGTACAACCCCAAATCAGAAAAAGTTGGGACATTTTGTAAAATGCAATAAAATCAAGAATCTGTGATTTGTTCATTCTATTTAACCTTTTATTAACTGACAAAAGTACAAAGAAACGTTTTCCAATGTTTTCCCTGACCAACATAATTGTATTTTGTAAATATGAACAAATTTTAATTTTGATGGCTGCAACACACCCTCTCTTGGGACAGAGACCAAATAAAAGTGAAAAGATTATCCAAATTAGATTATCCAACTATTTTGAAACAGTCCACAATGAGCAGGTGAAGAGGTAATAGTTAAGGATATCGTGTTTGAGTGTAAAAGTGCTTCTCAGTCTTTTTAAGCAAAGATGGGTCATGGCTCATCACTTTGTGCCAAATATCATGAGAGAATTGTCAAACAATTAAAAAATCCCATTTCTCAATGCAAGATTGCAAAGAATGTATGCCTTTCATCATCTTCCATACATAATATTGTCACAAGATTCAGGGAGTCCAGAGAAATCTCAGTCTGTGTTGGGTAAGGCAGTAGACCTCTGTTGAATGTGCGTGACCTTTGAGCCCTCAGATGGCATTGCACAAGATACCATCATGTTAAATACAGCCACATGTGCTCAGGAGTAATTTGGAAAACCGTTTTCACTGAAAACAGTCTGACGCTGCATCAAGAAATGCCACTTGAATCTCTGTTACGCAAGGAGAAAGCTTTACATGAGTTCTATGTGGAGATGCCGGCGAGTTCTCTGGGCCTGAGCTCATCTCAGATGGTCTAGAAGACAGTGGAAATGTGTGCTGTGGTCAGATGAGTCCATGTTTCAGCTTGTTTTTGGGAGAAAATGGACACCGAGTTCTCAGTCCCAAAGACGAAAGGGACCAACCAGACTTTCACCAGCGACAGGTGCAAAAGCAAACATCTGTCCTGGTATTGAGGTGCATCATTGCAAACGGTATAGGTAACTTGCATTATTGTGAAGGTACTATTGACATGGAGGTATATATGTGGATTGTACAGAGACATAAACTGCCATCAAGATGACATCTTTCCTGGGAAGCAAGACAATGCCAGGCCTCATTCTGCACGTGCTAAAACTGAGTGGTTTCTAGACACTTTGCACCATAGAAGGGATGTACCTGCCTGTTTACTGCAGTCCAGACATGTCTCTTATGGAAAATGTATGACTCATCATGAAAAGGAGAATCAGGCAATGATGACCACAGACTGTTGAGCGGCTGTCTTGTATCAGACAAGATTGGGCAAATATTCCACTTGCAAAACTCCAACAATTAGTATCCTCAACTCCCAAATGATTAAAAAGTGTAATTAAAAGGAAAGGTGATGTGACACAGTGGTAAACATGTCTCTGTCCCAACTTTTTTGGGGTGTGTTGCAGCCATCAATTTACATTTACGTTTATTCACTTAGCTGACGCTTTTATCCAAAGCGACTTACAATTGCTATATTTCAGAGGTCGCACGCCTCTGGGGCAACTAGGGGTTAAGTGTCTTGTTCAGGGACACATTGGTGTCTCACAGTGGATTCGAACCCGGGTCTCTCACACCAAAGGCATGTGTCTTATCCACTGCGAAATACAATTATGTTGGTCAGTGAAAACATTGGAAAACATTTCTTTGTACTTTTGTCAGTTAATAAAAGGTTAAATAGAATGAACAAATCACAGATTCTTGATTGTATTGCATTTTACAAAATGTCCCAACTTTTTCTGATTTGGGGTTGTAGAATATGGCCATGCAGAATAAGGCTGTACATATATTTGTACAGGGAAGAGCAAGAAACCAGTTTAGCTGTGATAATGAATCATTTTTTTCCAACACAATATCAAATCTGTTTTCTGTATCATAGGGGACTGGAAAGGGTTCTGTGGCACTCGTTTCTGTTGCTTCAGCAGCTGTGAATTGATTAATATGATGTTAATGTATTTTTGAAGACCCATTTTTGTTTATCTTGAATCTCATTTGTCTTTATGCTACTTCATCAACTTTATGCTGTGTCCTCCAATAAAGTATGGTAAATATTGAAAGTGGTGTTTGGTATAGTAAATAGACAATTTCATTTGAGAAATGTCTTATGAGTTTAGTTCATAATTTAAAAATAACTACATATAATTAATTACCATGATTCTTTTACTTGGGACATAAACATTGTAGGAGCATTACTTATTTTGTATTTATTATTGGTTATTCACTATCACGTGGGCACAGGTGATCACTTCCGTTTTATTTATTATTTCCTTTGGCGGTGTCATGATGTGGGTTTTGTGTCTTGTCATGTTCAGTGGTTCCTTGTCTATTAGTTATCCCAGGTGTTTCCCATTAACCACGCCCCCTTGTTATCTTGTCTAGCTCGTTTGTCCCTTATTTAAGCCATGTGTTTTAGCCTCATCTTTGTGAGTTCTTGTTTAATGTTCGACTGTTAATGCTCGTGTTGGTTTGTTCCTGTTCTTGAATCCTGTTCCTGAGTCCTGTATCCAGTCTGTTTAGTTTGTAGTAAATAAAGCGTGTGCTGCACTTGGATCCAGCCTCATCTCTGCTTCAACCGCACGACGTTACAGAAGAACTCACCAGATCGTGATCCAGCAGCCATGCCTTTCTGGAGTCCAGTCGACGTCCAGATTCTCCGTCTCCGTCAAGAGAATCGCACCATAGAGGAGTACGTCGCGGGCTTCATTGAATTGGCGCATCTCGCGCAAATGAGCACTCAGTGCTTGAAGATCTTCTTCCGCGGGGGATTATCGGAACCACTCCGGTCTCTGATGGCCGAACCAGATCCGCACGGGTCTTTAGAGTGGTATATCGACCTGGCCCTGTTGTGGAGTGGCTCTTCGTTGACTGTGGGCGTGGAGGAGAAGCTTCGTGAGCCCGCGCTCCCTGTCTGCCCTGGTGAGCCCGCGCTCCACGTCTGCCCAGCCGAGCCCGCGCTCCCCGTCTGCCTAGACGAGCCCGTGCTTCACGTGAGCCCCGACGAGCATGCATTTCACGTGAGCCCCGACGAGCATGCATTTCACGTGAGCCCCGACGAGCATGCATTTCACGTGAGCCCCGACGAGCATGCATTTCACGTGAGCCCCGACGAGCATGCATTTCACGTGAGCCCCGACGAGTATGCATTTCACGTGAGCCCCGAAGAGCATGCATTTCACGTGAGCCCCGACGAACCCGCGCTCCACGTCAGCCCTGACGAACCCGAGCTTCGCGTCAGCCTTGACGGACCTGAGCTTCACGTCTGCTTAACCGAACCCGCGTTTCACTCCAGCCCTGCCGAGACCGCGCTCCACAAGCCCGCGCTTCACGTCTGCTCAGCCGAACCCGCGTTTCACTCCAGCCCTGCCGAGACCGCGCTCCACAAGCCCGCGCTTCACGAGTCAAGTGAGTCAAGTGCCGAGTCAAGTGAGTCAAGTGCCGAGTCAAGTGAGTCAAGTCCCGAGTCAAGTCCCGAGTCAAGTGAGTCAAGTCCCGAGTCAAGTGAGTCAAGTCCCGAGTCAAGTGAGTCAAGTCCCGAGTCAAGTGAATCAAGTGCCGTGTCAAGTGAGTCAACTGCCGAGTCAAGTACCGCCGAATCAAGTGAGTCAAGTGCCGCCGATTCAAGTGAGTCAAGTGCCGCCGAGTCAAGTGAGTCAAGTGCCGCCGAGTCAAGTGAGTCAAGTGCCGCCAAGTCAAGTGAGTCGAGTTCCAAATCAAGTGAGTCGAGTTCCAAGTCAAGTGAGTCGAGTTCCAAGTCAAGTGAGTCGAGTTCCAAGTCAAGTGAGTCAAGTTCCAAGTCAAGTGAGTCAAGTTCCAAGTCAAGTGAGTCAAGTTCAAAGTCAAGTGAGTCAAGTGAGTCAGGTTCCAAGTCAAGTGAATCCAGCCAAGTGAAAGTTTCAAGCCCAGTGAAGCGCCGTCGCAGGAGGAGGAGGACTCGTTTTGCTCGCCAGGCTCGGGAGGGCGTTCCCAGATGCCTCGCCCTGCCGGCCCCGCCTCTGCGCCTCGCCCTGCCGGCCCCGCCTCTGCGCCTCGCCCTGCCGGCCCCGCCTCTGCGCCTCGCCCTGCCGGCCCTGCCTCTGCGCCTCGCCCTGCCTGTGCCCTTCAAGCTCCGGGAGGGCTTTCCTGAACCCGTGGATTTCCCCAAGTATTTTTTTGGGGGGGGGGCAAGGGTCCGGTGAGGAGACCATGAGGGCTATGCCGCCATGGTCGTCTGCAGGGGCTTCACCTCCATGGCCGCCATCACGGCCTGCTCCGCCCTGGCCTGCTCCGCCCTGGCCTCCGCTTCGTCTTGCTCCGCCCTGGCCCCCACCTCGTCTTGCTCCGCCCTGGCCGCCTGTTCAGTCAGGTCCGCCCACGCTCCACGGCCCAGGCCCGCCTTGTCTATGTCCAGGGTCTGTTCCCCTGCATGGGCCTGGCCCTCCGTCCCTCCCCCAGGACCGCCTGTGCTTCACCACCCTCCTGAACTTTCTTGGGTTTTTTTTGTTTTGTTGGGCGTCAGGAGCCGCCCTTAAGGGGGGTTTAACCACGCCCCCTTGTTATCTTGTCTAGCTCGTTTGTCCCTTATTTAAGCCATGTGTTTTAGCCTCATCTTTGTGAGTTCTTGTTTAATGTTCGACTGTTAACGCTCGTGTTGGTTTGTTCCTGTTCTTGAATCCTGTTCCTGAGTCCTGTATCCAGTCTGTTTAGTTTGTAGTTTGTTAAATAAAGCGTGTGCTGCACTTGGATCCAGCCTCATCTCTGCTTCAACCGCACGACGTTACAGGCGGATTGTTTGAGGCTGTGTTTTGGAAGGGGCGAGTTGCGGGAGACAACTTTCTGTTGACCGTATTGCGTTCGTTGAATCATGTCTGCATATGTCAAGCTGAAATAAAGGTGAAATCATGTGAGATCGTCAGTCTACGGTGACGACCGAGTGCAAGCGAGTCACGAGCCATCCCGCTACATAGCCTCTATGTGGCTATTGGATGCCGCGAACAAACATTTTTGATCTGGTTGATGATATTTGGGACAACAATGCACCAAAAGTTGCACATACTTGCATGTTGTGACAAGTATGCCAGTTTTCAGTGAAATAAAGAGAAGGTGTGTGAATAACAAGAGGCTACAGTGGTCTATACTGCTACAAACACTTCAAGCTTAATTTAAGATGATCCCTGTTGATCATTCTAGTACGTCTACTACTGCATTTAAAATTAAAGCATATATATTTTGATGTCAGGCATATGAGAAGCAATCGTGGGGTGAAAGGGATATTTAAATGTGACTCAACAAAGTTTGTTGTCCATGATAAGGAGAATAGATCTGTGTAAATTTTACTGCCCTTCCACTTCAGGGGACCAGCAACGGCCCCTGGAAGAGCAAAGAAATGCACATTTTAAATGGCTGTTACTCAAAGTCTGGTTAGTGTATAGAAGAGAAAATATGCAGGACAACTGCTTATGCTATCTTTATTAAATAAGGTTGGGTACAGTTTTCAGACATATATTGGAAGCTGGCAAAAAGTTTTTTTGTTTAAAAGTGCTCACAGTAAAATATCATATTTCAGCCTGTCCTTCATATGTCATAAAGGTTTGTACAATGAACATATTTAGATATCCAGTTGTCCATTAAATATATTACTTATTTAGCATTTATTGTTTCATTACTAAACGTTTTAAACTACATTACCCACATATCTCTGTCATTATATCAATAGAACAGGAAATGTGGTGCTGTAGTTCATTGGAATGTGCAGAAATGCTTAGGGTTGGGATCTCGGTAAAGGAGCAATTTTTCACAACATAGAGACACTTTATAGTTAACTTACTGTGTAACTAACGTAATAATACCACCAAAATATACTTTGTAACACGAAGCGCCATTTTATATGGGTTAAAAGATAGTCCAATCACAGTGAGTTCTGCGTTAATGTCACAGCCAATGACAACCCAGCTGAACAGATGCGTCACAATTACTTGCCCATTTATGATAAATGATGACATATCTCTTCCGGTTCTGGCTGCAGGGATAGATACCTTAAATATTTAATTTGGGCTGTTAAACATATATTCCTTCTAATTAAATAATACAACTCACATTTAAAAACAAAAGACTCCTGTGTGTGGTTACCATCCAAAAATGAGTTCACATCATCAATGACACAAATCTGCTTATTTGATCAGACTGATGCATACATACATTTCTAAGAGAAACTTTTTTCTAAGCAATCGCCTGCAGCAAGGTAGTTTTGCAATATTTTAATTAAAGATAATTACATGTACTAAAGTGCTTCTAACATTTACAGTGTATGTATTGTCTATAAAAGCTATATCAATTATATTCAAATAAATGTAACAAAAGCATAATGAATGGACACAATTTTAAAAGCATATTCCAATATTTAATGTTAAACTGTTTAAAGACAAATGTAGTGCCAAAACCACTGCAAAACAGTATAAAAATCAGTAAACTATAAAAAAAATACAATACAGTAACGTTAAAAAATCACTATGACGAAGTAATAATATTTTTAGAAATCAAGAGATGAGATTCAACTTTGTTATGTGAAAATATATCTGTTTCTTCCCTTTAAAGAACACATAGGCAAAAACTTAAGCACAACATTTTACATTCTCAACTTTAATTCTATATCATTGTGATTATAAATGAAAGGCGACTTAAAATGGATAATGACTATAAATGTCTGCAAGAAAATGCTTCTATAAAATACATTTACGGTTAGGCCTATAATAAATTTTCATTAACCAGGTAGTGAACATTTACTATAGTGACCACTGTAATAAAATATTTAATGAGGCTAATGGATGGGAATGAATATGTTGTTAAGCAAAACTTCTGATGTAAAAAAAGTGAAAACAAAATGTTTTAACAATATGGAAAAAGATAAATGACTATTTTCAACATTGATTCTGCATAAATCAATGAGACCACGAGCAGGACTGGGACTCCACATGAAGACTTTCAGAAACTGTGACAGAGTAAAGGGTGCACCCCGCTGGACACATCCTACGCATGCCTAAACAACAGCACTCGAAGACAGTAATGAAGTGGACACCCCCAGGAAACAGCGAAGACCAATGAAGACATGGAGACAGATGTTTCACGAAGACCTGAAGAATGTCAGTGTCCCATGGGAAGATGTGGAGAACTTGGCCATGGATCGAATGCGTTGGACGACACTTGTTGCCCAATGTGCCCAGCACAGGACTTGATGATGATGTTTTGAGTTTATCCATAACTGTGGGATATTTTCCTGTATAGAGTGTTGCATAATTACATGTTAAATGCATTTATGTAATAAGTTCACTGATATGTGGGCATGATTAAATGTATGTCTTTAATAGCAAGCAGTAATCATATGAACTCGTTTAAAAATAACATGATTTAAATGCAAACAGGACAGTTATCAGCAGTGCAACTGATCTGATTATGACAAGATAATTGAATATCTGATGTCATGTGACAAGTCAAATGAGCTTTTCCACTCTTGCAAACAGAGGAAGGTCATCATGTATCATTGGAACATGAACAGACAGAGTCCAATTTGTAATAATTTTAAAGAATAAAATGCAATTAATATAAACGTTCTGACAGTGTGTGGGACATCCGACTACTTTCCAAGAAGGTACACAACTGATTTACAAATATCGCGATAAACATGTACAGGAGTTGAGGCAGTAGCCAATGACAGCAGTGGGATTAAAAGCTTCAGGATTATGTACAAGTATACAAATATGTACTAGTATCGTATGGATTTGAAAACTTGTTAAATCTTGTGAATTATTAAGACTTTGAGACTATGTTTGTACTGACTGGGCTATGGGTTTTGTAAGAAAAGGTTTAATAAACAACAAATGCTTGATGACATGTTTGATTAAGGGTTAAAAACACATACATACCATTGCAAATATTTGCCTTTGCAGCTTTCCGCCTCCTCCGTTTACTTCTCCTCTAGCAATAATGGGTTGACTGAGTCTGAAAGGCCCTTTTGAGTTTTTCTGCTGAAAAAAAGGAGAAAATAATATATTTATATGTATAATATAGGCCCCTATTTGATTATAGTTCTATATGAATTATAGGAAAAACTACTGATTTACCTAACATATATTGGCTTTTACATTATTAGGCATTAAAAGCATGGTAAGTGTTGTGGTTACTATGCATTTCCAACAATCACTTTTAAACTACCAATACTGAGGTAAAAGCATGGTAAGTTTTGTTATAACTATTCTTTTACTACACCTATCACGGCACAACTAAGGTTACTGTGGTAAAACCATGGTGTTGTGGTTGCTTTGCGTTTACAACAAATATCACATTAAAACTATAATGTGGTAAAAGCATGGTAAGTTTTGTGATTAATGTCCTTTTCTACACCCATCACAGTAAAACTAAGGTTACTGTGGTAAAAACATGGTAAGTGTTGTTTTTACTGTGCGTCTACTACAAATACCACTTTGGAACTAATTGTACTACTTTGAACCTGATATGAATATATTTAACTGGTTGAAGGTCTATAGCACGTCACGTGACATACAAGTGTTTAATCACCATAGTTTAATCACCATAGGTGTTGAAAGAAACCAATTAAACGCAAAGCCTCCATGGAATGAGAGATATAATGCAGTGACTGAACATGAGGGAGCTAATCTGACTAATATCGACAAACAGAAAAGACATTATAACAAACATAAGGACAGCATATTTACGACTACTTAACAACATATGGCACACGTGAACTGATGCCAAATATCACAATGTGTTCGGAATGAGACTTCTTCAGCGCGTTTTCCTACTGATAAAATGTACGTCTGTTGTTGACGCCACAGGTTTCCCATTGAAAGCAATGGAGTTCCTAATTCGTCCATAGAGGAACGCAGAGGGGCACCTTTGTTGTGACGCCGGGGGCGCTTGATCATGCTTCAGTTTTTGACGCCTTGGGAGTGAGAATGGGTTGAAATATTTACAGGCAATTTCTATGCATTACACTAGAAAGGCCTCTTTAAAGGCAATTGCTCTGTTATACTGAGTTGTATCTCATATTATCTGATTCATTTTTATGCTTCAAATCCCAGCTTAAAAATCCAGGTCACACCGTTCGGATTTCAACAACTTAAAGGTTTGGGTCTTTCATCAGCAAAATCAGATCTTAAGCACGTCTTTAAAGAAATGTGTTGCTGGTCCACAAGGCTGTGAACAAATTGCAGTGGCATCAAGATCTCCACGCTTAAGGGTGTTCAGTTTACTGCAATTCCCCCCTCGCTAGTGCTGTGAATACTGACAATACTAATGGACCTCTGTTTCATCAGGGAAAATATGTCCGGATGGCAAAAGAATGCTGGCTAGACGAAGATCAAAAAGGAAATCGTCAGTTTTGAATAAATCATTTTCAAAATACAATCACAAACATGGTCTGAGAAAAAACATTAGGCTTAAGTAAAACCGTGAGATTTGTTTAAACTGCAACATCAATGCTCTGTCTAGACTTATTGAGTTCTTCATGACTCAGAGGATCTAGGATTGCAAAGTGATGCTAAAACTGACATTAAAAAATAGCTATAGTGAAAAACACGCAAATATGTAAACACAGATGCAAATAAGCATGCTCCAGGTTCAAAGTTTAGAAAGATGAAGAAAGAAGAAGCCATTCAAATGTGTACATGATATTCTTATCATGTTGTACAAGTAATTAATTTACATTTAACTTTTGTCCCATGCGATTCATTTTAATGTGTGGTTGGTGTTAGGGTTCAATCCAGATGTCTAAAACTCTCACATGATTGAGTTATTTATTTTACTCAGGCCTTCATTGATTTTCAGACTAGGCTTACATGCACATTGTCTCTTGATTTAAAGGTCAGATCCTCCAAAGACAGAAGTAGTGAGAACATGTGCTGCCATTCCATGTTAGCTGATGTCAGAGCAGTCTCAGACATTGATTCAAGGCAAAGAACATGAGGCTAACGGATCCTGAAATGAATCGCACTTAGAGGTGTATTATAGTATTAGAGCTTTTAGAGCTAAAAAATGACCTTTTCAATTTGATGATATCTGTATCTCAGGAATTGGCATTGTGATGGAGTGTTTTGCCATTCTTTCACATCTGTGTCGATGTGGAGGTGATGATGTTAACTGTGCACATTGATGTATGTCAAACTTTAATATCATCGTCTTTTATATTTTTTTTCAGCCTGCAGAAAATGTGGAGCAACAATCACAGATGCATGGAATGGTGCAGAAGGTGGGAAAAATCATACATGTTGGAAGGTTGCTGGTTTGAGCCCCAGAAGGCCATATAAATGTCATATTTGAGCTCACAATGAGATGAGTTGAAAAAGCCTGACCAGAAAGTTTGAAGTTTCAGAAGCTTGAAGTTTTTCAGTTTGAAGTAGTTTTAAAGCTTAAAGTATAAAGGTTTTAATGGCCATACAGTCATATTGGATAGACGGACGGACGGACCTGTTTTCTGGTTGGTTGGAACCGGGAACACTCCCCATAAATCCTGATGTACTTGTTACAAATTGAATTCATATATATTCAAACGCACATACCTATAGACTAAACATGTAATACGCATGTGCACGCCGTCAGCGTTTTCACAGGTTTGCATTTTTAAAGCTTGTGCAGAGATAAAAAATAAATAAATAAAAATATTATATATATATTTATTTGTTTATTTAGTTATGTATTTATTTATTCTTTTTTTTTTCTCAAGGCTTGCACCTTGCATTGTTAAACGCGCTATATAAATGAAGGTGACTTGACTTGACTTGCTATGTTGCTATGCAGTTTCTAGGGTGTTGCTATAAAGTAGATAGGGTAGATAGGGTGGTCTGGGTGGTTGTGAGGGTGTTGTTAGTCTGTTGCTAGTGTGCTCAGGGTGGTTGCTAGGAGGTGGCTAGTTGGTTGTTATTGTTTGAAGGTTTTACAGGAAGACAGATAAACCATTAGATAGAGATTGGTATTTCAACCTCAAACCAGTGATGGGTGGATTTTTTCTTCCTCTTCATACATTCAAGTTATCAATGCAACAACAACAACAACAACAACAATAATAAAAATAATTATTCTATGCCAATCACATTCATTCATGTATTTGCATTAGGGGGAAACTGGAGTAAATTGTATTGTTTGAAATTGACTGTGGAAGTTAGTGTGAGACTCAACCAACAGACATTAGCAAATACTGTTTCTGAGGCATGTGTGAAATAAATGAATGTGAACTTTTATCTGTCATGTTTTCACTCAGTGTGTCTGCTTTGTTATACACAGTTTAAAATCGTTGTTCTTGACTGAACCTCAACACCGGAGGTAATTTGAGGTTAAAACACAAGAAGCAATGCTACATTAATTCCATCTTCATACCCAGCAGCACAAATATCAGTAAAATGAGTCGTGCGGAAGGCTGAGCTTGATGCCGTTTTCACACCCTTAAAGCACAGCGTGACATGAACTTTAATGACCCTGTTGTACAGATACTAGTCTCACCTTACTGTATAAATATTATTACCATATGACTCATAGACTTTCATATGGACATTTAGACGTGATTAAATCTGTAGAGTTGTAAACACACACACACACACACACACACACGGAAGGTAGCCAATCTTCATGCATTTTCATACATTTTTGCAAGTTCTCATGAGACAATATCCATAGTGCTGTATTAAGACATGAAAAACCACATGTAGCTGCCATTACTACTCAATCTCATTCAGGTGAAATTAGTGAGTGTTTGGTTTGTGTGTCAGATATCTACAGATCTATCAATGTTGCACTCGGTATGCTAATGTTCATTTAAGTCAATGTCATTATTTTAAAAAAGCCACATCATGTACAACTGATTCATTTAAAATGTCATGTAGCAGCGTGAAGTACAAATTAACAAAAATAGACATTTCTTTTCAACAAGTTGCACCTTGTTGGGGTTTTTATGCATGTATACAGGGGTACTGATTTTAGATGAAGTATTTCATGAGCCACTACTGCTTTTCCTGCCTAGTTTAAATGATTGAGGCAATTAGTTTGATTAATCTAAAGTGTATGAAGCATGGGAGGCATAATATCAAAAAGGGACAAGAGAGTGAGAAAGATAAACGTTTTGATTTTATAATTGTATTTTAGATTGATTCTATAATTGCGTATATTTGAATTAAATACATTTATTATTGAATTTGATATCAACCAGTTGATATGTTGTTGTATGTTCAGCTAAAATGATTCCCCTCTGCAAAGACTGATTTTCAGTCTCAGTTTAAAATTCAAACAGTTCGGGTCTTGGGTTAAAAAAATACCAGTGGATTTTATGCTACTGGTCAGCCTGATATTGTCCATTTTCTGCAGAATCTCTTGGGGGAAGGTAAATGTCACTAAATGTCAGCATTGGTCCAAATGCCCCGAAAGCCAAATATTACCTTATTTATAGCACTTCTCAACAGTTTTAGTAAAACCTATTAACATTCTCTAAATTTTTTCAGGTCAATGCATTTGCCACAATCGGCCTTTTCATTACCATACGACCAGGGCCGTAGCTAGAGGATTCGGGGCCCCCTGAAAATATATTGATGTGGGCACCCACCACCCTCCACCAATATCATATACTGTGCAATAGATGAGCACGGATGCCCACATATAACAGAAGATGGTGGTGTTGTTGTAAAACCTTTATTTTAAAAGTTAAATGTGTATATATACAACTAATAAAAACTAACAAAAAGCAAGAAATTGTTAAATAATAATAAAACCAATTTTAAAAAAAGTAACTGCAAAATAATGCGTATTTCCCCCACAAGTCTGTTATAATTCATAAAGCAAAAAGCAAACATTTAGAAATTGACAAGAATGCAGTTTTAAAAAAATAAATAAGAATAATTTATTGTCTTATTTTTTAATAAAGATAATATGGAAATTGTAATATATTATTAAATAAAGCTAATTTATTCATCCACGTGCAGTGTGTTGTATTCGTGTGTTCTTGATGTAATAAAATACATCATTAGCCGGCAGGTCATGTGCATAATGCAATGCGTCGTGACTTATGTCAATTTATTTTTAACTCTATTTACAATAGTGTAAAAAGACAGGGATTTTGAACACGTAATTATTCGGTCGATTGTGGTGCTCACCGATAATGAAAAGTGACATTACCAGGCAGGCTGTAGACGGTAGTTTTCTTAGGCCTATTCCCAGCGAAATAACAGTACAACCTGTCTTTAAGAATGTCTTGATCGACTGAGATACGACAAATCTGGCCTCCCACTCCTCCTTTTCATGGCGTTTCTGGTAGGAGAGAACCTGGTAGTGCAAAAGTAACACGGGGCGAAAGTAACAGAGCGAATTTCTCTGAGCCCTGACTACATTTGCATTTCAAGCTAGGACAGCACTTTCAGCATGCAGCCACTGACCGAGCTTCTAAATATCACGTGATTTCATCATCGTTTCCCGCCGTTAGGTCCGGAAAGCTGTTTTCGGGTACGGTAAGTAAATTACTGAAGCGGTACTTTTTTCTATTTACAAGTTGTGTTTCTCGTTTGATGTCACAGTAATGATCTATCTACAGGTTATTTAGAGCTGCAACACATGATAAAGTTAGCCTTGTCCGAGTTTTTTGGTAAACAAGTAATTCGGGTTTAAATTTCAGGAGTTCCAGTCGGGACGAAACTAACACTTGTTACTTTTGTCCCGCTGCTATGTTTACGCATAGAAAAAGCTGGATGGAAACATGACAACAGTTAGTTATTATTTTGAGAATTCATTAATTTATCTTATTTATTTTAATTGTCATATTGTTCATACTGTTGAATGTTTTATAAAATGGATTGACATTGACAATAAAAAATACTTTAAACAAATCAAGTTTGTACTGTCTGGTTATTTTTGAAACATTTTGATGAAACTTAAATTTAAAATGAAAATGTAATGTAATCATATTTTTGCAAAGACAGAGTGCAAAATATGTTTGCAGTTACATATGAACAAAGGCATAGTCAGGTATATTTAATGAAAACCAGAGTAACACAAAATAAAAATCTAGCTTGTATTGTTGTTACTTTTGACCCAACTGACGGGTTCGAAAGTAACAATGTGCAACTTATGTTCAAAGTGAAATTATACTGAAGTCATTCGACATTTGTACAAAATACCACCTGGTATTGATATACCACACTAGTGAGTTATTGACCACAGCAAAAATATATCTCTGTCTAAAACAATATCTTTTATAAATGATGTTTTTCTGAAAAATTGTACTTTCGCCCCTGCTCTCCCCTACCCTGATTTATGTTTTCTTTTCCCTGGCATTTTTCAGTCAGTCAGTCTCCTGCTCTTCCACCAAGTTCATCGTTAACTTCAGGCAGTTGCCGCCTCAACTCTGATTGGTTCTGTTCACGGGCTAGGGTGGGACTTACAATTGTATTGGGTCCATCTGATGTTTGTCACTGACTGAATAATTAGCAAATAAGTACTTTAGATCAGACTTTAGAACCTTTTTTAGGGAGGTAAGAGAAGCAGATATTTGGGGAAAAAAAATATTTAACCAAATTGCGTGTTTTTGTGGTTTGCATTTAAATTTCAGGCATACAACTAATACAAATATTAGAATTATTTATTCAACAGGGGCCTATGTAGTATAACTGCTGGATGTTGTGGGCCCCCCTGGGCAGTGGGGGCTCCTGTAATTGTCACCACCTTTCACCCCACTAGCGACGGCCCTGCCTACGACACTATAGTAGTCTATCAATCTGTAGAATTGTACTTGTTTTTTTAGGGCCTCAAATAATTTTGCATCTAGACAATATCAAATTGAATCAACCAACAATGCCTGGTCAAAAAAAAAAAAAAAAGTTGCCGTTTGGATTTAAGTACGCAAATAAGCATTTGCCTATTATTATCAATATATCATACATTTTTGGTCAAGATCTTTGTACATGGAATGAGTACCTTTTAATTTCTTAAACAACCATCCATTTTAGTTAAACAAACTGTTACCAAACATATAATATGCTAGTTTAAAACTAGATTAAAGACGCATCTCTTTAGCCAAGCATTCACATAATGGTTACCTTTTATACCACTGTTGAATCAGATCGATTATTTCCCATCTGCTTTTCTGCTGTTATCTCGGGACGCTAGTCCCGAGGTAAATAGCGTTCGTCAGCTCCAGTTTGTATCCAGCCTCTCACGGAGACTTCAGATCCCCCAACACCTGCGATGAGATGACTAAATGCCTGTGAAGAGACGACTCAACGCCGGCGCTATGTTATGCCCTAAATTAATACATGATTAACTAACTATATTTTCTATGTACATTTCTGAAATATACTTTCTGTAAAGCTGCTTTGAAACAATATGTATTGTGAAAAGCGCTATACAAATAAATTTTAATTGAATTGAATAGAAACATAATAATCCATACAAGATCCAATCATAGACTCTTAAGCATTTGCCTATTTAAATTCAAATATATATATATATATATATATATATATATATATATATATATATATATATATGTATTTGTTGTCCCGGGCAGTGTATTTACTGTTATTATTAGTCTTTCTTACTAATCTATCTATAAATTGCTCCGCCTCTGAAATCAGACTTTTAATGATATAATCAAATCCAGATGGAAAAAATAAAGTGCCACCCTACATTTTTTGTAGGCCTTTTCCACACTAATATGTTTTTGGTTGAAAACGCATATTTTCCTCTTCGTTTTGGTCTTCCGTCCACACTGAGACAGGGTTTTTATTAATGAAAATTTTTGAAAACGCTCTCCAAAGTGGATATATTTGAAAACACAGTTTTCATGTCGTAGTGTGAACTCTCAAAACGGAGGTATTTAAAAACGATGACTTAAGTTTAATCACGTGACGCATATTGTATTGATAGGTATTCATTTCTGTCAGGACCACTATTGTCAAATATGACTGACAATTAGCATATAGTTAGGATTGGCGGTATAGTTCTGTTCTGGGCATGAACTCCATGCGCACCCATGCAGCCTAGCATGGATAAGAGCAGGGAGGGCAGCAATAACCCCCCTTAGGATAAACAGAACAGAACCAACATGAATGAATGCAGATATCATTAATTAATAAATATTTTAATGTACAACATAATTCGAGAATTTATTCTGATTCAAACGGCAATCAGAATGCCATATACTGACTGCACGAGAGGAGGAGGGTAATTAGCTCCTGAGAAGCGCGATAGTTGCTGATAATACTGAAAGAGCTTATATATGTATACAGTGATAGGCGTCGTATTCCTATTGGTAGACGTTTATCAGAGGAGAGTCAGCTGATGCGAGTTTGACTAATGTGACCTGCCAGAACTGATGCTACGCTTATTGTTTATACCATTGACTGTTAAAATATATGAACATAGTGTCCGTAACGTCACCCGTAGGTTTCTGTAGAGCATTTTTTTAAGCCTAAAGTTGGCGGAGCCGGCTATCGCCATCTTGGCCTTGAGGATTCTGAAATGATCATACATTATGGGATTTTTTTCATTATTGATTGTACATCGTAAAGTTATCAAAATGATTGTACAAATACGATAATGATCGTACGTCTGGCAACAGCAACGGCTCAAGTGGTCACTCAAGTGACCACGCCCTTAATTATGCAGAACTTCAAGGCTTATGCAGACCTTCAAGGCTTAATATAATTTAAACGGATGAGTTATAAAAAAAAATCACCCCCCTCACAGTTGTCATGTAGGGCAAAATTATCTATAGAGACCAAAACCACTTTTTGCACCAGGCTGTGAACACATATTTTTTTTAACATGGGGGTGATACAGATTTGACTCAGTTTTGCATCCAGCCTCCAGCGGCCCATCGATGAATTGCAGTTTAAATCACTTCCGTGTTGGTTTCAAGAGAGAGACAGGGAGGTTGCCGCTCGGTTTATACCAGTATTATGGCTGTTATGTGCGATTCACTTTCACACAGTTGCTAAAATATGTTACTTTACACTCTTCATATCACAGTCCTGCAAAGATGAAAATGTACTCACATTTGCTGTCCTGCAGCAATACATGAGAGCAGTTGTGTTTTGTGACTGACATATGGCTTGTGACATATGGTGACTGAGTGCAACCTGGACGCATCAGTGAATGGTGAGATATTTTGCTATATAAAATTATCCTGTCAAAAGAATTGCACTTTAACTTTATTATTTATTTTTCCGTCTGTATCATCTCAGTGAGCTTTTGTGAGGTTTTATGTATGTGACGTAAGGTGAATTTAGCGTTTTTCACCTAAAAACGTCTTAAAACGCTAGTAGGGACGGTTACTAGTGGGGACGGAGAGCTTTTAAAACCGGTGTTTTCTTTTAAAATGTATCCGGATTAATGTAGACGTAGCCTAGGAGTGTAAAATTGTTGTGAATGCCCTTTCGTGTTGCACTTCAAAGTACAAATGCCTTTGAAGAGTCTAATTTGTATTCAACTCACAAATCAACAGTAGAATTGTTTACTCGAATATCTGTAAAGTATGATCTATTGCACAAAATGTTCATAAACGTATCAGCTTTGCTGCATTATAATAGTTCAACGCCGTACAGTTGATCCTGTATCAAGACACACCTGGACCCACTTCATGTGAACTGCGATAAATCTTTGTTGCTATAAATCTCGCTCATATGTATTCAGTCAAAATGCTTGTGTGTCTGCAATCATCCATCATCACCAAGAATCCAACTTTGATTATATTCAGTTTCGCCTTTTAGGGTCACCATGAAGTGGTTTTTCACACCCTTAGAACTGCATTAAGGTTATCATCTATGGATGAACACAGATTAATGCAGTATGTCAGAGGGCCTCAGATATGATGAGGACAAGAGTTATATAGTGTAGAAGAGACTTCAAGAGCCATTCAACGGATGTGTTGGTAGCAGCCACACAATCTGCATCTAATCCATACACATACATCTTATATGAGTGGGACAGGATTGAGCTCTGGCTACAAAAGGCAATATCACCGTCCGCCAGCCATGCATTCAGGGACACAAGCCCTTGAAATGGGAAGACGCTTCCATACCTGCGGATGCCAAGATGGGGTGCAGAGGAGATAATGCAGGTCCAAATGTGTGATTTGAGGACGGAGATATGGATCAGTACACTCCAGCACAATTTATTTCTGCAAAAAGCTGTTAGACTACAGATATATCTTAGCAGGACATTCCAGCAGGCTTGTATAAGGAAACGTCACTTTAGAAGCTTTTATCCTACACCACCAAGCATCACTCTTGAACCATACTCAAATGACATTCAAACCTCACACTGGCATTCAGCTTTACTTTAAGCTTAACTTTAATGGTTAAAATGGAAATTCTGTTATTATTTAGTCAACAATGATGCATTAAAATGATCAAAAGTAACTGTACATTTTTTTTTTTTATTTCTATTAGAAATAAATGTGTTCTGTTGTACTTAATTGTTTAGTTTAGTTTATTAGTTTATAATGACGTGGACAGTCCCTTTTGATAAAAAGAGCAGTTTTAGCCTATACGGCTAATTTCCAGCTGTAGTCCCCGGCCAGTTGTCAATAGGCATCCATCAATTTAAAAATACATTACAATTATATTTACAACAGGACTAAGCAATAGAAAAATAGACATACTAAGCATGTGGCACAACATTGAGACAAACGCAAACAAACATGCACAGATTGCAAGGACATAGAAAAACAATAAACAATTTGTAAAACAATACAAATCTAGACAAAGAATAATCACATGAAGGCCACACTAAAGCACATGCAAGCCATAACATTAAAGCAGGCAGCAGAAATCAAGTGGCAGTAGCATGATGTCACATCAAATACACATCGCAACTATCAAATAAATTGTGAAACATGCATCAGTTTCCACAAAAATATTAAGCAACACTATTGTTTTTAACATTGATAATGAGAAATGTTTCTTGAGCAGCAAATCAGCATATTAGAATGATTTCTGAAGGATCATGTGACTGTTAACTGGAGAAATTATGCTGAAAATACAGCTTTTTTTAAGACATACAATTGAAAATGCTAATTTCAAATTGAAATAATATTTCACTGTTTCTACTGTATTTTGAGCCTTGGATAGCATTAGAGACCTCTTTAAAAAAAATCTTGACCCTCTATATGTATCTTTAAACCGATAGGCTTGTACATTGTACATTTAATGGTTCTACATGTCATGAAATCAATGGTGTCAGAAGACATTTGATACTCATTTGGCCCAAAATGGGTGTTGTAGATTACACTTACATTTCTCAAGCCCATTTTAGCTTTACTGCAGACTGTCAGCTATTTAATATGCAAATAATCCATCTTAAGTGTCTCCATTGAGAGAACATCAGCTCGTAGATGAACGTGTTTGCAATTAACAACTTTCTTTGACTGAATGCTGTAATGGTTAATTAGTGTTTGGGTGCAGAAACACATCCCAGTGGCAGCTGGACTATCCCATAATTCAGTTCATAATCAGCCCAATGTGTTTCCCCTCTTCATGGGTGACCCAGTCGCCTGGGCGAACAGTCTTCGACACTTACGACTCCATAATGTCAAAATATACATCACTAACCTGCATAATTTGACAAAGCATCCCTGTTAAAAGGGCAATATTTACCCCTTTGACACTGTCAAAGTCATCGGTCATTGTCGGCGGTCGTTCACTGATCTATTGACATGCAGTCTATGCGAGCTTACAGTCTGGTTTGCATAAGAATGGTGGGTGATAACAATCATATTTCTCATAATTAAGTCTGAAATTGTCATCACACCAGAGTTCATGAAATAAATCCACTAATAGCAACTAATAAAGAGCCTTACAGAAGATATTCTTAATAAAGGGACACTCACTCTGCCGAAGGGCAGTTAGTGAGGAATTAGGTAAGGCTACTAAATCAAACGATAAGGTCATCAGAGACTTAAACAGAGAAATACAATTACAATTATGAAAGGAGCCCTTCATTTTCCTTCTGGCACCCTTAGCTACTCTAAACCCAGCAATATTTCTTCTGTGTTTATATAACATGGAGCATAAATTACCATACGATTGTATTGATTTTCATGACTTTTCAGCCTCAACCAGTTTTCCATGGAAAGTTGGAATCCCAGAAACTATGAACTTGTGAAATAATAAACGAACAGAGCTTATTTAATCCAATTGTATCATAGTAGAATACTAATAAAGAAAAGAGCAAAACAGTAGATATTGCATTTCATTTTAAATTAAGTTTCAACAAATGACATATCTATTATAATTACTATCTTGTCTGAGGATCATTATTTCTCACTGCAGCAAGAACATAAAAATTAATAATTTCATCAGGATTCATTACAGGGATATTTTAACCAAAAAAATAAATAAAAAAATACTGCGATCATTGAATCCCTCATGTCTTTCCAAACCTGTAAGAATTTCTTTCTTCTGTCAGTTTGAAAGTAGTGCATGAGTCATAAGGACCATATCATGTTTTTATTCTCAATTTTTGGAGTTTGACAGCCCCTGGTCACCATTCATTTTCAGTCAATGACAAAGAGCCACGTCAACATTTTGAATTTCGCCTTCTGTATTCCATGGGTGAATGAAAGCCACAGGGTTTCAAATGGCATGGGAAGAATGAATGATGAAAGACTTTTCATTTTTCAGCTGATCTGTTCCTCTAAATCATCTGTGAAATTTCTAATTCACCAGTGTTATTAAGTTACCTTGTACAACTTCACGTTTTCAATTAACACCTTAGTATTTCTGCTGATCAGCATTATGCAAACCACTGCATATTCAAGGCACGTATTTTTGCCTTAAAGTGGGAAAAGACTAACACAGTGGCACATATTATCTAAAATTAATTTGTTTGAAGTCAAAGAAGAGGCATCGCTAGGGAAAAAACAGACAGACAATACTAAGTGGAATACTAGGCAGATGAATAATAACAATCCAGAGACAGACATAGAAGACGCACAAGAGGTAGAACAATGGCTACATGATCCCTAAAACAAAGATAATAGTAACAGTGCTCCTTACTGATAACCCAGGCAGGGAACCGAGAATCATTTCATTTTTACTGGAAGCCAAAGGCTCAGATTCAATTCACTTCACTTTTGATAACTTACTAACTCAAATTTTGTTTGATTGTTCTAATTAAATGTTCGTCTGACAACATGAATTATACAGATTTTATATATATATATATATATATATATGTGTGTTTAATCTTATGTTGACCAAGGGTGCATTTATTTGATCAAAAATACTGTACAAAACGTGAAATATCACTACAATTTAAAATAAGTGTTTCTGAATAATTTTAATATTTATGTGATGCAAAGGTGAATTTTCAGCATCATTACTCCAGTCTTTAGTGTCACATTATCCTTCAGGAATGATTTGAAAATGTTGATTTGGTGCTGAATTGTTATTGTTGCTCTCAAGAATTAATAATGGGGCTTATTATAAATATAAATTTATACACTGAACAAAATTATAAACGCAACACCTTTGTGTTTGCCCCAATTATTCATGAGCTGAACTCAAATATCTAAGCCTTTTTCTACTGTATGTAGACAAAAGGCCTATTTCTCTCAAATATTGTTCACGAATCTGTCTAAATCTGTGTTCGTGAGACAATCGGATCAACTCTATGCGAAGGAGATGTTGCACTGCGTGAAACAAATGGTGGTCACACCAGATACTGATACCGGACCCCCTTGGACCAACACCACGCTTTTGTTTTTGTAACATTACAAATGTCTTTACTATCCCTTTTGATCAGTTTAATGTGTCCTTGCTAAAACAACAAAACAACAAAAAAAAAAAAACGAATTTCTCAACAAAAAAAAAATATTGGTATTTTAGAATGGTTTTGATTGCAAAGTAATTACTTATTCAAATACTACCTACGCGTATGCAATTTGTTTTAAATTTTAAGAATCCCAACATAGCAACATTGGCTCAAACATTGGCATGAGTTTGTGCTGGACTATCTAGCTGATGGCTATTTGTGCTATTGAATGTACACACTTCACGTTTAATCATTGCTGTAGCAGTCAAGGGCTGAAGCAGAAGCACTGAGGCATACATTTCTAAATGAAACAGACCCAGACAAGTGTGTTGGGAAGGAAAGTAATAAGGTGAAGTAATCTGATCGACTGACATTTGCATGTTTTCCAATTGAACCAATAGGCAACATGGGAAAACAACAATGAAGCGTAAGTTCAAGGGATGGGCCGAGATTAAAGTCGCTTCCGGAAAATGAGCAATCGAAACATTAACCCTTGTGAAGCGAGTCATTCTGCCATATGTTCAGCAGTGAATTACTCTCCAGTGGCTTAGCAAGCACATCACAGTGAGAATAATGGGGATCAAATTGAGCAGAGATGCAGGCTTCACATACAGCCCACGCCTGACTTGATCCTAATATTTTGAATTAATTAACTCCATCTTCTATGGCAACTGAAACCGCCATTTTCCACACACAGCCTTTGTGCTTCAATCCTTGCACACATTTAAACCACATTAATAAAATGTAACTCAAACACAAGAGAGGAATGTACAAAGCTATGAGATTTCTCCACAATATGGTGATGTATTAAATGATCACTTCACTCAAAAATGAAAGTCATGTCATCATTTACTCACCCTCATGTCTTGACTTTTTTTCTTTTTCTTCGAGGAACACCAATAGAGACATTTTGATTAATGTACTGGGCTTTTCCCCCCATGATAGTACTGTACAATGAATGGGAACTTGAGCTTTACAATAACACATTAACTAATGCAAGTGAGAATAAATGACTTACCTCCGCTCATTCAGTTGCATTCTTCTTAAAGGGATAGTTCACCCAAACATCAGTATTTACTCACCCTCATGTTGTTCCCACCCCGTAAGACCTTTGTTCATCTTCGGAACACGAATTAAGATATTTTTGATTAAATCTGAGAGCTGGTTCACTCCTCCATAGGCTTCTAAGGGTTTGACTCTTGCCAGCCCCGAAAAGTTATTAAAGACATTGTTAAAATAGTCCAAGTGACTACAGTGGCTCAATCTTAAGTTTATCAAGCGACGAGAATACGTGAATAACGATCAAACATATCTTAATTCGTGTTCTGAAGATGAACGAAGGTCTTACGGGGTTGGAACAACATGAGGGTGAGTAAATACTGATAGAATTTTCATTTTAGAGTGAACTATCCCTTTAATTCAAGGCTTATTCCTCAGAGCTCTTCTACTTCCAAACTCGATGAAAAGGAGAGGAATGATGAAGATTGATGTTTGTTTATCGAGATGATGAAGGTCTGTGTGCCATACGTGGACGATTAGTGTGTGGGTGTGGTCACATTAAAAATAATGAGGTCAGACCAACGCTATCTCATGACCAATTCATACAAATTCATACTAAATTTGTCTAAACCACAGTGATGGGTAGGTTTGGGGCGGGGTCAGAGTTAGGTAATTTGTACGAATTCATACGAATTGGGCAACTCGTAAAATATGTACAATTTAGCAACACTCTTACGAATTCGTACGAGTGAGGTCATATGAATTCGCAAGAATTAGCCACCTCGTAAAATACGTACCAATTGTCGTGGGGTCAGGCAGGAAAGATTGTACCTCTCGTTGGTTTCATACAGATTACATAAACAGAGAATATTTATTTTCGATATCACTTACTTCATTTAAAAGTAGACACTTAGGCTTTCTAAAGACATCTCTCATGTCTGTGTGGCAAGTATTTGCTGAGTTTCAGTTCATTTTTGAAACGCGTTTCAGAAAGAAGTTCACACAGACAGAGACGGCAGAAAGCTATAAAAGCACAACGTTGTGTTGTTATTGTGAGTGAACACAAATAAAAATAGACCCTTTACCATTTCGAATGATGTATTACTAATTATTTTTCAACATTTTCACAATTTTCAGGAAAAAATGCAAGTGATCGTGTTTGTGAAAACTGTCATGTCAAGCGACTGGCCTGACATGCATGATACAGTGTTTTTAATTGTTTTTTGCAGATCAGTGTGAAGTCAGATCATTTTAACATGGTTGTCATCTGTATGTGTAAAACGCAATTGTTTAGTACATTGTTGTTGTGTAAACTTAGTTGTTATGAAATTTACGTTTTCATAAAATGTGAATTGAATTGTCATGTCAGAAATATTTAAAGACCAATTAGAAGACCTTGTTGTGTCCAACACCTTGTCTCTGAAAATCCCAGGGGGTCTACTTTAAGAGATACTTGAGCAATCCCATTAATACGGATAATAACAAGGCGTTCCAAAAATACCATGCATTCACTGAAAGCGGTCAAGGTCAGAGCAAATGATCTTCAGTTACAGTAGCCTCATTCAAAGACCAGCCATGATGTCAGGTTACAGAGTGAACACAGAAAGTCAATCAGGTCAGTGGAGTGAAAACATTGCAAATCACTAGCCCTGACAAGACAACATACGAGAAAATTATCACCGCTCCAATAGGGCTTGACTTGGGGAAGAGGAAAGCAAGCACACTTCCTGACCTGTACAAGACTCAGATGAAAAAGACCATAAGAACATCACAAAATAACACTCTTTTTTATGCTGGGACCAAATATATTTTATGTATAAGCTTATGTTGTATTATCTGTGTTTGCTAAAGCACTGTTGCTCAAAATCCCTTTTTGTATTACTTTTTTTCTCAAAACTGCTCACAATAAAATGGATGAAAAAATCCCACAGACTCAAGCAATATATATTATTCAAACATTTAGGGTGAGTAAGATTTTTTTAAAGACACTAATATTTGTATTCAGCAACGACAGATTAAATTGATCAAAAGTGAGACTAAATACAAATATAATGTTCATTTATTAATTGTTTTACTACTGTTTAAAAGTTTGGGGTAAGATTATTATTATTATTATTATTATTTTTTTTGGTAAAGAAATACTTTATTCAGCAAAGACTCTATCCCCGGTTCCACAAACAGGGTTTATGACTAGTCCCAGACTAATATGTTTGAGCTGTTTTAACTGAAAGCAACTTGCACTGACATATCTTAAAGGTCCCATATTGTCAAAAATGAGATTTCCTGGCTTTTTTCATGATTACAGAGGGGGCTATGTAACTACCGTATGAGTTTCAAACCATTCAATCCGTAGAAAAATGCACACAGCCTGGATAAAAGATCTGTGCTTTCCACGAGCCGTTGTGACTTCCGTATAAATGTAATGTCAGAACTACTCAGTCACCTCTTGAACACTGCCCACCATCCCTCACTCCTTTAGCCCAACCCCAAACAACATCTCGTGCATGCCGGTGCTGAGCAACAACAACACGGTAACATGTCGAGAAAACACTGTTCAGTCAAGTCAAGTCACCTTTTTTATATAGCGCTTTTTACAACACGGATTGTTTCAAAGCAGCATCACAGAGATAGCAGGAAAATAATGTTGTAATAGTATTGTTAAATATAAAATTAAATGTCCCCAACTAAGCAAGCCAAAAGCCAATGGCGAAGAAAGGTGACAAAGGCAACAGTGGGAAGGAACCAAAACTCCATCAGGTGACAGAATGGAGAAAGAAAAAAAAACCTTGAGAGAATCCAGGCTCAGTCGGGGGGCCAGTCCTCCTCTGACCAATGAACGAAAAGTGTATGATTATGATTTAGGCAGCATTATAGATCAGAAGTCAGATGCAGGGCCGTGCACAGGGGGGTGGCCCGGTGGCTAGAGCCACTGCCCCTCTGCCCTCATCGACTGAGGTGCCCCTCTTCCCCACAACGACCGCTCCGCTCAAAGCATTCCGCTGATTCCGCTAATCCGCTCCAGGTTTTCCCGCTCTCTCCGCAGCATCACTCACAGTATATTTGTCTGCGCGGCACTCTCTTGAAACTGATGACCCTTTCACACAGGCAGTTTAGTTCGGAACGGGGCACGGTTCGCATGAAAAATCGCTAATGTGAACACTGTCATGTGGACTCGGGTGCGCACTGGGGTACCGAACCTGAGACTGGCTGGAGGAGGTGGTCTGAGTTCGGTTGCTCCCGAACTGTGCTGCGGTTCGCGTGCATGTGAAAGCAACACGGACTTGGGTGCGCACTTGTTCAGGAAGTTAGTTAAAATAAAACACACGTAAGGGATGAAGATTTACCTTGGATACGAGCAAGAGTGAGTCTGCAGTGTATTCGCGCATAGTGCGTGCAATCAGGGCAACAAATTAATGGAAATCCACTGTCTCCTCAAAAGAGTCCATTTGCAAACAGCGGGAAGACAGTAAACCTGTGCTGTTTACTCAGCTATGCATAATAGCACCAAATTAATAAAAAACACAATATATTGACCCGTGTCGTGTTTTCTATCATGCGCCGTGCACGTTTGCAATGACGTAAGATGCACGCAAATGCACCAGAGTTCGATAGAATCAAGTTGAGTGTGAAACCAACAATCGCGCTCGGCCTCGGACCGCAAACGAGCCCAGTGTAAAAGCATCACGAAAGCTGTCGCATCAACAGGTAGGCTATGCAAGACAGTTGTTGAATCTGCGAAATTATTCTTTTTTTTTTGGTATTTATGTCAGTAATGTTTTGCTCTTGGTCTTCTACTAGTGCTAACAACTTGTACAACATATCTACGTTCTTAGAATTAGCTGCTTGTCTAATCAAATTATTGTACTCTCGATCAGATCTAATACCAATAACTAAATTTTCTGTTGTTGGCACACTCTGTAGACAAAGTGGTATGAATAACACCCCTGGTTAGAATATTCTCCTGATAAAGTCTAAAATGTATTTGAGCGTGTGCTGTCTTCTCTTTTAATTGTATATTTTGTAATAACTGTATAATTTGTGTTAACAAGCAACCACCCCCTTAGTGCCCCTTTTTTTTGGTTTAGGCCACTGCCCCTCAAAATGTCTGTGCACGGCCCTGGTCAGATGGGATCAGAACTTTCACAATAGTCGAAAGACATCACGCGGGTATGGAGACGAGTTTGTTGAGGTGTCCATGAGGCCTTCACAGTGTTGATGAGGCTGGCACTTCAGGGATGCGTTGTCGTCGTGTCCATGCAATGGTCGTTCATCAGATCTGGATATGGCTTGGATCCGACGGTTTGTGGTAAACCTCGGGATAAACAGAGAGACCAATATTAGCGTAGACGCCATCCGTAATATGATGTGCAAAGTACAACAGGATTTATGGGAAGTGTTCCCGGTTCAGTCGATGGATGTCAGGAAACTACATAATTGCACAGGCTTCCAAACAACATTAATATAAGAGACCAGTGGCTACTGTCTATTTATTCTGAAATAACAGACCAATTTAGTTCGACCTTAACCGTCTGTTCTGCACATTTCAAAAGTGACTGCTTCGTCAATCAGGCACAGTTCAATGCCGGTTTTTCAAAGAAGCTTCTCATCAAATATGCTGCAGTCCCTACATTGTTCGGTCCAACCTCAAATTCACAACCCGTAAGTAGACTTCTTACACATTTTATGTTCAATTATGGAGCCAACATAATCTGAAATTATAGTTTTTGAATGGATATGCAACACTAACGTGTTGCTAAATTGAGTTGAAGTGTTGTTTTGTACAGTCTACGGTTGCCACAAGCAGATTATCTGTTGGAAACGAGACAAAATACGTTGTTTGTTTTCCTAAGTTACAGACACCGACCCTGTTTTTATTGAGTAAAAGACGGTGAGATTGAGTTCACTCAGTCTCTGTGTTTTTTTGTTTGTTTTTTTGCAGTGGGACGGACATGGAATTAGTAGAAAAAAAGTAACATTGTAAAAGAAATTGTAGCACGTCAACTTACTTTATCAGTAGGAAAGCAATAGTTCCGTAGCTTACTCCATTCGGTGTTTGCCAACATTATTTATTATAAAACACTTAAGTGTTTCAAACTCAGTGTATAACTAGCTATTAATGTACATAATTTGAACATTTACATTGATTTTGGCCAAAAAAAATTCTGAATTTGTTTACAAATAGTTTAAAATAGTGTTAACGTTAAATCTGCATGCAGCATTGATGTAATTATGATACTTTTACAATAACGCCGAAGGTAAAAAAAAACAAAAAAAAAACATTAATTACCATTCTATAAAATTCTTCTGTAAGCGCGTTTGAGGAGGTGGTGGGTTGTCTCTGGCTCAAACATATAAGGCCGGATAACATTTCCCTCAGCAAAGTCCATCATTAGTGTTTTATTTACCTTTACTTGTGAGTATCACCAAGCCACAGCAGGCTACAGCATACATGACCCTAGTTACCTGTGGTTGGCCTGGCCGTGCGTCACTCAGAAAACAACTGGCCAATCGGAGAGAAGCTCATGAATATTAATTAGACAGGCCAAAATCTGTCATGTCATGCACATGTGTATTATGTGTATTATGCGTAACGGACCCTTAAACTTCATGGTATACAACGCTCTTGGAGTTCTCCCTCGTTTCTGTGCCTCTCCTTCCCCAAGCAGTTGTCAGAACAGGGCATGCTAGCCATGACTAAAGAACTGGCATGTTTAGCTTGAATCTGCAGGTGAAATCTCCCACCCCGACTGAGCGTTTTGAATTATGTGCATTGGAGCTTTGCACTCAGGAGATGAATTACAGTCAAGCGTGAGGTATATTGGCTTTCGTGAGTTGCTGTGATTGCCCCAAAGGGTTTACTTAGTGAAACGCTCACCGCATGATTTATGGATTAGAAGGCCTTATTGAGAGGTCTTTTGAAAAATTGGGCAACAATAGAGCAGGCAGAGTATGCCGTGAATGGATGCGGGACATTTGGCCGAGGAAGACCTGAATTCAGCAGAAGAAAACGTGTTGGCTAATGAGACTTAGAAATAATCTAAAGTCGAAAGTTGGTTGGCGGTGGTGCGGCGTGTTCCTCATAGCAAAATGAGATTATTCACTTTGTCAACAACAAAAGCCTTCAGGGCTGATTAATGACTTTTGGAAAAGGTCAAGTGCCAGAGTACGAACAGAATTGCTAAGATGGAAATGTTATTTCTCATTTAGCAAATTACAAGCTATTATTTAAGAAAAGGGGTTCATATCAAAGCTGCAAACTCAAGGACGGGAAGGGGCTGATTAGAAGTTGGCAACATTATATAATCAGGTGTTTTATTTTTGTTTGTAATAAATTGTTGTTTCCATGTTAAGCCCAGTGTTTTGGAGAAATCAGATAAAACGCGCAGGGTGTTATTTGGTTTTGATTGTGGCAGGATTGGAAACTCTAAACTGAACCGAGGCGACTCCCTCAGCACTTTAACACGCTGTGAAGTTTCTCAGCCCGAAAGGTGATGGGGGACCAACTTTCATACTTTGTTTGTTCCATGCCGGTCCAGAAGCTTTGAAATAGACATCCTTGTCGAGTCTCCTTGCCCTCAAGACAATCATAAATCATGAATACTACGGAGGAGGGTGATAGAAACTGGATTCAACCGGTTTTTGGCTGTACAGACTTGTCTTTTCATGGTGAAATATGTCAGAGACGGCGTGAAAAACAGGCCAGCGACGACACTTGGTAAGTTGTTAAGAGAAGTACAATGCTCAAATGGGTATATGAACGATGGGTATTGAAAATTTTTCTTTTCTACCATTTGACTCAATTGAATCGATTGGATTTGCCATCTATATGTGGCGAGCGGTACGTTTTAAAGAACAGAGAAATACTTGAAGAGACAGTGACAAAGCAAGAAGAGAAAGAGAGCAAAGGAGAAGGAGAGTCGACTACGCCACCCTGGTCACGAAGCCAGGGAAATATCCTAGTAAGGACACACAGGTTCGATATTTCCCTTAAACAGAGACTCTGAGACGTGAATATGACAAAGTACAAAAATATTCTTTATTGGACAAAGATAAAATGCTGGAGTGCCAGTCAGTTAGGCTCAATAATAACCACAACAACAATAAACAACTTGCAGGACTCGTGATTACCAGAAGCAGGACGAGCTAGTGCCAGACGTCGCTAACATCAAGGATGGTAAAGGAGCACCCACACTTGCACTACACTTCACACTCACACTCACGTCAGCCAAGATCAATCACTATGGGTTGCAGACCACACACTGTGTTTCACCAGGACCCGCCACCAAATAGAGCAACTAGCCCTCCTGCTCTGGACTCACAGTGCCTGAAACACAAGAAATACAAATTACCAAAAAAAAACACAATAATTGCACCCACATGTGGGTACCCAGTTTACAGGACACAATATAGAAAAAGACATAAAATAACCCACATAACTAAAAGAAACAAAAAAAAACCTGGAACCCACTCAAACCTGCACTCAATCAAATTCAGTGATTGGGAATGGACCACTGTTGACCAACCGGTCCAGGCTTCACAGGCTGGTTACCACTAACAATCCCTCTTTATCACTCGGCATGACAAAGAAAAATATTAGTCAGAACACAAGGAAATACAAAGACAGCACCCAGAAAAATAACAAAGAGGACCAAACAAGCAAAATGCAGGATAATAATACACTAAACAATCACAAAATAATAAAACACTCAAACCAATAATACACAAACAAATTGGGTTAATTACACTCGCCCAACTAACAAAGTAAAATACTCAAACAAATAAAAGACGAACATCAACAATGCGGAAGCGTGCTCACATGTGAGCGACTGTTCAAAGCATGTTGATGAAAACAAACAAAGAAAAAACAAAATATTCAAATAGTTGGAACAAAACAGCAGCGACAGTCCCAAGCCAAGCAGCACAGTCTTCAAGTGCCCTAATACAGTCGGATTAATTCATCAAACATGCGGAGATCGCGTCATTCGTCCGGCAGCCGACAGATGAACAAAGTTCACAAAGAAGAGCTGGAATACACAGAAAAGCTCCATCACTATACACCACTCAAAATAAATACAGCTACAAGGGCCAGAAAGAGACCTACCAGGAAGCCAAGCAGCAATACACCGGCGATGCGTAGTGCAAGATATATAACATGCGTTGGAATCCGGCAAACAGCACGTATTGCCAATGGCTACGAACACTCAGCACCACGTGTGTTTATCCACAAACAGCCCAGCACCTGACGAGGGTAACACGGTTAACGGTGTAAAATCCGGTATGCTCGAGCACAATCAGCAGCCGCCGCACTCACCTCCAGCCAAAGCACCAGACAGAGATGGAAGAATAATGACGTGTTAGAGAGGCGGTCGCACATTAACCCCATGACCGGTGGCAAAAACAGCCACCTTAATATACCCCTTTGAATGAGACGCTGATTAACTGCGCGCATCTATGGCGGAGTCAACACACGCAGAAAGGACGCCACGCAACAGCGGCACTTCACTACATATAGTGTGAAACGTACTGCTTCATCTTCCTGGTTTAATGGTTAAAAGTTTTTTATGACGAGTTTTTTAAGTCTTTTTTTTTATCTAATTACGATTAACTATATATTTTTAATAGTTTTAGTTAACAGTAACAACACTGCATATAGGAACAGTTTTTATGATTTTTTTAAAATTTCTATTTATAATTTTTATAAAAATCATAAGTTTGGAATAACTTTATAATAATAAGTCAGTTTCACTTAAACTTTCTACTTTCTGTTTAAAAAAAAAAAAAAAAAAAAAACAACAACATTGTTTCGGTACTTGTCTAACAAAGTTTTAACATTCTTTTAACACCAAAACTGGCTGACATTATCTCCAGAACAGTTCCCACCAAAGTAACTAGTTGTCGACATTCTTGAGAAGAACATGAATCAATTTGGCAATGAAGAATGGTATGATCAAACAAATCAACCCAACCTTACAATACACATGCTATTGGTCTGATTGGCCGATCATTATATAGTTGGTTATATTTCTGAATCTACATTTGCAATTGAATCATACTTTTCTGTACAGAGGGAATAAAAGTGGAAACAGTTGAAACAACCAGTGCAATTCACTTATGAAGCAGAAAAAACGGGCCTTTTTTTCTGGCCTCTCCAGCACTGGAAAGCGTTTCTAATATTAACTGGGGTCCTAAAGATCTTGCCTGATCATATGATATTCCTCTGACCATTTTTCTTTTGTAATGTTTCTCAGCCAACATCTCTCTTTCAACAGTCTTTCTTCAAATCTCCATTTGGCTCACTCTCTCTCCTCCCCCTGCTGCTGATTGGCTACTATTGTGTTATGGTGTTCAGACCAATCCAATTTCAACAGTGTTTTTCAGAAAATTGCTTACTACACCTTTAAGTTGCATCAATGTATAGAGAAACATGGTTAAATTACAAAATATGTAACATTATAGCCACAACATAGACATCAATATGGTCAAATAATATAGAGTTTACAGTTAATTTCAGGAAAGAATGGCTGAATCATATAAAATCAGAACTGGTAACCTATGTCTTGCTCTGGAGGAGGCCTCATTACAAGTTAGAGTGGATCTGGTGAAAAAAACAAACCCCATAAAAATGAAGTGTGCTTCTGAAGCCCTAGTCATCCCTCTAAATAATTGCTTTTGCGGTACCGGGGCGGTGTGGTCACAGGAGTGTGTGCGGGTTCATGCTGTTTAGCTCTGTAACCTTATTGCATCCCTTTGCTTCAACTGTCCAACTAAGACATCCGGAATGGAGGATGCATTTCGAGAAGTATTTGAGGGATTTTCAAAAGATTGCCCTTTAAGGTCTGATGGCTGTAGAGTAGATTCAGAATGATTTCTGCGACTTGAACTGACTTGAAGAGGCTGGTTGTGTTTGTTAGTACTGCTTAGATATGATACATGAAATAACAGAATATTTGAATGTGCTATAGTCGACTGCCATATTTATCATTTAAATGTATAAAAAAATAAAATAAAATAAAAATCTAAAATGCAGAAGTGTCATGTTCTTCCTGAGGCAGTTACCATATCTCCATGCCATTGCGGCTTTAAACATGAATAATGAGATGTTGAGTCTATAGCAGCTAATCCCAGCTCAAGGTTTCACCTGAAGCACAACTATTTTAGTGAGTTAGTTAATGTGTTGACATGTTCTCATACTGTTATGAAGAATTTTATAGAGTGGAAAGGAATGATGCATGCCATGCCATACAAGAAAGAAATCTAGTAAAACATAATTGAAGTCAAAATAAAGTTGGAAATTAGAAATACGAGATATTTTAATAGGATATAATGTTAGTTTTATTTTATTTTATTTTATATTTTCATTTTATTTAATGTAAAGTATTATTAAAAGTTTTGCTTTTACCATTCTTGCTAAAACAAAACAAAATATTGGAAATGATATAATTTAAAATAATGATGATTATTACACTGTAAAAAATATTTTTAAAGAGAATAAACTCAAGCCTATTTGTTTTACAAGAAAATACTATTCCAATCGATCCACTTTAAAATTTCACATTTAATTAAATGTGTTACTTGGCATTTATTTGTAATTATTTGTGAATTTTACTGGTAATTTCTGAGGGGAAAAAAAATTGTACACCAATTTTTTGTTCAGTGTGTTAATAGGAATGCACTCACTGGCCACTTTATTAGGAACACCTGTTCAACTGCTCATTAACGCAAATACTGAGATTTTCATTGCGATTTCTGCTGCAACATTCAGATTGTAGGTTCAGAATTTGGTGCAAAAAAGAATGGATCCATCCTGAGGTTCATGCTGCTGCTAGTGGTGTTCCTGTGCCGAGGCTATTTTCTAGCACACTGTGAGCCCCTTAGGATCAATTGAGCATCATTTAAACGCTACAGCCGACCTGAGTATTGTTGCTGACCATATCCATTCCTTTATCACAGTGTTTCCGTCTTCTAAATGGTTTCTTCCAGCAGGATAAAGCGCCATACCACAAAGTTCAAATCATATCAAACTGGATTCTTGAACATGACAATGAGTTCACTAAATTCACCAGATCTCCAAAGTCACCAGATCTCAATCCAGTAGACTAGCTTTTGGATGTGGTGGAATGGGAGATTCACATCTTGGATGTCCAGCTGATAAATCTGTAGCAGCTGTGTGATGCTAACATGACAACATGGACCAAAGTCTCTGAGGAATGTGTCCAGCATCTTGTTGAATCTCTGCCTTGAAGAATTAATGCAGTTCTGAAGGCAAAATGGAGTTCAACCTGGAACTAGCAAGGTGAACCCAATAAAGTGGCCAGTGAGTTTTATCAAATATATATATATATATATATATATATATATATATATATATATATATATATATATATATATATATATGATATTATTATTATTATTATTTTTATTATTATTATTATTATGGATTATAAATATAATTTTAAGCTGCAGGATAAAAAGCGTTAGCCTGGCTCCGCCCTCCAACGTCCCTCCGCTCAATTTTCATTTTCCTTCAGTACTACATCTGGGATTGTGCTGTAGTCTTTATTTTTCTCCGAACTTTATCTGAGTTGTAGTCAGGGCTGGATTGGGGCTAAAAATCGGCCCGGGCATTTTGGCCCAGACTGGCCCACCACATATAATCATAAACACAACCGATCTTTGCACGCCCCTGAATATGTATACTAACTCCTATTAAAACCACTAATGCCATGTAATTAGTGAGTAGGAATGAGTAAGTGTTAATAGATGAAATAACTACTAATTGTAAAATACAATCGAACTACTCCAAAATGACTAATCCTAAAACAAGCTATAAGCTGTATTGGCATAGCAATACCAGTGTTTGACACAGGATTTTTGGTAAATCTGTGGTGGGTGGACCTCTGTCCCTTTATGGGGGTTCAGGGGAGCAATTTGTGCTAAGAAAAATCTGTGCTTTTTAATGTTAAATTAATCAATCTGGTGCACTTTGAGAGTTACAAATTAAGAGCTCCAACCCATATTCAGTGTGCAAATTGAACAAAGAAAAACTTAAAACTCTTTTAGCTGTGATATAGTGTCAGTCTGCGTTACACTACTACATAATAATAGTTATAATATTAATCCTATGACAGTAATAGCCATATATTGTAAAACAAATGCACTGAAAAATAAAAGCAACTTTCAAAATTAGTTTTGTACTAATTTCTATGCTTGAAAGAGATAAACACATGATCTTTTATTGTGACGGAAAACAATAGGTTACTATCGTAACCCCGGTTCTCTGAAACATCAATGGAGAGATCCACCTATGGGAAGGGCATCCGTACCTGACCTCTGCAGTAGCATCCAATTGCGCCAAGTCTAGCTAGACAGACAGAAACGCGGAGCCAATGCCCGGTAAGGCCCCGTCCCCTTACCTAGGGCATATAACGCCTGCAAGCGCTGCTATTCCCCAGTAGGTATATTCGCTTCTCATGCGGCAAGCGGGGCAAAGCTGGTGGATCTCTCCACTCGATGTTTCAGAGAACCGGGGTTACGATAGTAACCTATTGTTCTCTTTCATCATCTCGTGTTCGAGATCCACCTATGGGAGAGACATGGACAGCTCCCCTATTGGCCAATACACTCACAGTGAGGTTCTGAAAGCCAGAGAAGGACGGTCGCCCCAGGGAGGCGGTGCCTGACACGTCCATAAACATGAACCTGCACTACAGACGCACACACGTAACTACTGTGCACGTGCAGGACATGAAACATGTATGTGGCACACACATGATAATAACCCCAGCAACACAGATGTACATATATACACCCAGAAGGGATGCTTGGTGACAGGAATGTGCATGACCTGCTGGCCCATTCACTCCTATTCGTTACTTCCAACTGGGTTGCAGGGAAGGGCCAAGAAGACCCTACCCCTAAAAGCAAATGTGCTACCGAGATACTGGTGACATCCAGCCGGTAGTAACGCACAAAGGTATAAGGAGAAGCCCAACTGGCAGCGGAAAAGATGTCCTGCAGTGAGACTCCCCTAAACAATGTCCAAAAGGCGGCTAAGCCCCTCGTGGAATGAGCTCTGATGTCCCCTGGGGGCTGCACTTCCTTTGATTCATATGACAAGGCTATAGCATTCACAAGCAAATGTGAGAGGCGTTGCTTAGATATGGGATCCCCTCTATGCGAGGGCGTCCATGAAATAAAGAGCAGGTCGCTCTTCCGGAAAGCACTGGTCCTGGTCATATATATCTGTAAAGCACGGACGGGACACAGAGCCACTGATCCTCCGGAGAGGAAAAAGGAGGAGGGCGGAAAGCGGACAGCTCCAACACCTCCGAAGTGAACGCAGGAAAGCATTTTGGCATGAAGGCCGGATTAGGCTTAAGGGAAACCTTATCACCACTAAGAGAGAAATTAGTGCATGAGGAATGAACCGAGAGTGCATGTAGCTCACTGACACGTTTAGCTGATGCCAAGGCCAAGAGCAAAACTGTCTTAAAAGACAGCAACTTCAGGGAAATACTTCCCAGAGGCTCAAAAGGAAACTGAGACAGAGCCTTCAGCACCAAGGAGAGGTCCCACTCAAGAACAGTTCTCCTGATGACTGGCAAAGAGCGACGGGCACCCTTCTTAAATCTGCGGATTAGAGGATGCTGCCCGACTGTTGAGCCCTCAAAACCCACATGACAGGCCGAAATCGCAGCCAGGTAGACCTTAATTGTGGAAAAAGACCTCCCTTTTTCCATGAGGTCTTGAACGAAACACAAAATATCAGGAACTGAGCACTGATAAGATGTGAGACCACGCCCATCACACCACCCTTCGAACACTTGCCACTTACAGCCATATAAGGACCGTGTAGAAACGGCCCTGGCATTCTGTATAGTAGCAATAACAAGTGGCGCAAGCCCCAGTGCGCTTAGGTCGGGGGGTAAGCATACCACAGCACTCTGGGCCATGGGTGGGCCAGTGCTTCTACCCCGAGGGGCGCCTCCACGTCCTTTAGCGAGAAGAACATAGGACAATGGTGGTTTTCCGCGAGGCAAATAGATCTACGGTTGCCTGTCCGAATCTCATCCATAACATGTCTACTATCTGCGGGTGAAGGCGCCAGTCTCCGTAGATTGGGTTTCCCCTTGATAGAAGATCCGTGCCTCTGTTCAGAATGCCCGGAACATGCGTCGCACGTAACGACAGAAAAACCAGTCTGCTCCACACCAAAAGCTTGTAAGCTAGAGTGTGAAGTTTCGACGAGCGCACCCTGCCCTGACGGTTGATATAAGCCACTGCAGTTGTATTATCGCAGCGTACGAGCACATGATGTCCCTGCAGACGAGGCAGAAAATGATTCAGAGCTTTCCAAATGGTCATAAGCTCTAAATAATTTATGTGCGCTGAACGTAGTCTGCTCGGCCACAGACCGTTCACCATTCTGCCCTCCTGGGTGGCACCCCAGCCTGTCAGGGACGCATCTGTCGTCACAACTTTCCACATCATAACCGTTCCCAGAGGGGTTCCCCATGCGTAAAAGTCTGCGCTCCTCCTGTTACAGAGTGGTGCAGATCGCGTATCGGGCTGAAATGTAGTGACAAAATTCATTTCATGAATGCTCTCATTCTCAGGAGTCCCAGCGGTACAACCTGGATGGATGAGGCCATAAGACCCTGCAGCCTGAGGCATGTGCGATATTGTACTCTCGCCCCCTCTCTGAACTGTGACAGACAGCCCATTAGAGAGAGAACCCGCTCTTGAGAGAGATGCACTCGCATGGAGACTGAGTTCAACTCCAAGCCCAGGAAAATGACATTCTGACTGGGTATAAAATTGCTCTTGCTCACATTCACTCTGAACCCGAGAGATGTGATGTGCGCGAGCACACGGCAGGTGTCCTGCAACACTTTCTCTCTTTTGAATCGGCTATAATGAGCCAATCGTCTATGTTTGTCAGAATCCTCAGACCTGACATTCTCATGGGTGCTAAACCCGCCTCTGCACACAGTCAGAAGCAACGAGGACTTAGGGCAAGTCCAAACGGCAGAACTGTGAATTCGTAACATGTGCCTTGGTAGGCGAAACGAAGAAACTTCCTGTGTGGAGGGTAAATGTTTATGTGGAAGAAAGTATCTTTCAGATCGACCGATGTGAACGGTGTAGGCGAAACGAAGAAACTTCCTGTGTGGAGGGTAAATGTTTATGTGGAAGAAAGCATCTTTCAGATCGACCGATGTGAACGGTCATCAGTCGATCTGAACCAGTCGTTCTGTTTAATGGCGCGGGCGAGCGAGCCATGGGTTAGCATTCTGAAATTGTATTTCCTCAAATGTTTTTTCAACACCCGGAGGTCAAAGATTGGATGGAGAGAGCCATCCTTCTTTAGGACCAGGAAATAACGAGAAAAAAATCCCTGAACAAACAAAAACAAAAAGTATTGTCTGGCGGAGGCTGATCAGGCGTATTGTCCTCCTGAAGACACGCAAGTGAGCAGTGCAATTCCAGCTGAACTGTGTATATACAGAGATCACAAGAAGCGAATGTCAACTGGGGAATAGCAGTGCTTGCAGGCGTTATATGCCCTAGGTAAAGGGGTGGGACCTTACCGGGCATTGGCTGCGCGCTTCTGTCTGTCTAGCCAGACTTGGTGCAATTGGATGCTTCTGCAGAGGTCAGGTACAGATGCCCTTCCCATAGGTGGATCTCGAACACGAGATGATGAAAGAGAACATGGTTTACAAACGCATCTCATTACAGTTCTAGTAAAATGCGTAATCGTCAACTATGCAGATGTGTAAATAATGCGTAACTGGGTAATGGGTTCCTACACTCATAGCCTAAGTGTTCTGTAAGTAGCCTAGTTGTGCTTACCACAGTTCTCTACACTCACTCATTCTCTCCTGATATCCTCATCAGGCACTTGAAGGGCCTGTTTCTTTTTTTCACGCTATTTCTATGCACATTCCTTTCTGTTCTTCTCCATCTCTGACTATTTTGACAGATCTGACACTGCACGCTCGCTCAGAGCCCAAAGGGGGAGGAGTTTAAATATGTGATTGGACCAGCACAGTGTCAATCAAGAAAAGAACCAATGGGCCGTTGATCCACGTGTTTCATGGGCCGGTCTGTGAAAAAAAAAAAACCTACTCTGACTTTTTTGACCAATGCATTACACCGGCACATAGATCCCAGCACCGCCAATTAAG
Organism: Siphateles boraxobius; assembly: GCF_051911475.1. Lineage (NCBI taxonomy): Eukaryota > Metazoa > Chordata > Actinopteri > Cypriniformes > Leuciscidae > Siphateles > Siphateles boraxobius. Next base: position 11,322,293 of record NW_027509175.1, read on the forward strand.
CAAAACTAAACGAATAAGCCGCCGATGTACGAGTATTATGGGCCGTTCAGACAAAAACTTTTTTTTTTTTTTTAAGAATGATCTCTATCGGCCCAAAAAGCACGTCGGCCCACCGGAAAAGTGCCGGTATGCCCGATGGCCAGTCCAGTCCTGGTTGTAGTTCAGTAATGGCAGTGGAGAAAGATGCAAGCAAAGCCATTCGGTCCGTTGTGGCAACACTGCCGAATATTAAGAAGTTAAAGCCGGAGCAAGAAGAATCTTTGCTTAGTTTTGTTGGTGGCCATGATGTTGTGGCCCTCCTCTCCACTGGGTTCGACATGACATACGTCACGACCAAACTTAAGCAATTGGTTATGGCAGATCCAGAGTGACTCTGGGCAGATCCAATAGTTTTAGACTTCAATAGAGTACCTGTCTACAAGGAAGTTAACGCTTGTCAATAGAGTGGTGCCAGACTCTATGTACAAATGAAATGCACGAGAGTCGGGTTGTACCAGGGTAAAAAAGCGTTAAATGCAAGTAAAACTTTGGTAAGTGATTAAACTTGTAACATTTCTTTGCAATTGCCACATAATGCATGGTTTAAATTGCAATAGAAGAATGACAGTCGGACCTCCACTGTTTCCCTAATCAAAGAGATCCGGTCTGGTTACTATAACAACTTTTACCGCAACTGATTCACCATGAAAAGTTCCTGGTGTTCAGCCACTGATGCAAAGTGATGAACAAAAATATGAGAAAAAAGGCAATTTTAGACCCTGTGAGAATCAATTGGCATCAGAGCAAGAATCGTATAGGCTTACCTTGAGAATAAGTGTCAAATCATAGGCTTTTTTTATATACAGAAGCACGATATGCCTGCTTTAATGCATGTATACAAACATAAATAAACACACGCTGGCTGTTGTGCCATATTCTTGATATCGGAATGATGCAATCACTTCATATTTACTTCTTAATCTTTATATCTGGCTTTGAAAAGTTGGAGCCAGGTGTGAGGAGAGGTGCGGGAAACTTCTCCTTTGCATTTCCACATTCTATATTTATGCTGCGCTTCCTCAAAGACGACGGTTTCACAAAGAATTAATGAGGTGTCTCGCTGCATCCGTCGCACAATGGGAAAAAGAAGGCAAGAGAGATAAAAAGCAGATGAGAGAAAGGTTTTCTGCTAAATGATCTGCAGTTGGCCTCCCCTCCACCGCGGTCTTCCTAATGGTCTGAAGGAACGCTCTGATCCTATCTTTGTCTTCCACTGCTATGCTGCGTTCTCTTCACGTCTTGCCCTTCCTCCACCCCTTTTACCCCTTTTTAATCTAACTCATCATTTTTACACGCCCTGCCTGCCTTTTCTGTTGGAAGGTGCAATTTGTTTTGGGTTCCTATAAGTTTTTAAGCTGTCTACCAGCCACAATACTCCAGGAGCTTCATTATTCAAGGTGACGATAACCATCTTTGTAGTTTAGTGCCAAGCTTTAACCTGTACTGGCTGCTGGAGTCAAATGAAAAATGTTTTATTTGATTTACTTTGGTGTATTATTTAAAATGTCTTGTATTTTTTTTCATTATATTTCATGAATTGTATTACATTTGTATTATATAACTACTACACAATGTACCACCAAGTTGAACAACAAAATATCAAAGACACGATAGCCCACACATATTTTTACTTTTTGAGCCCATTGAATGTGTTCTTATTATTCATAATCTTCTTCAAAATATGTTTAAAATTGAACAAAAACACAAAAGAACGTGTTTTAAACTTTAATTATAACTTATTTTAAATCCTCTTGATTGAACACAGCATGATCTCACCATTTTAATTATATTATACAGTATTTCAAGATCTAAAAATGCCCAGCTAAATAGATTAACATTAAAAAAGGACAATTTTTAATAAAATCAGAAACATTTATATTATGACCAGGCCTAAAGCATTTATCAATAATAATCCCGTTCATTCTGAAGGGCTCAATTGGCAATTGGCTGTAATCGCCCTGCATTATATATTCAATGGTGCCTATAAAGGGACAATGAAGTGTATTAAGGGGACATGAACTGCCTGCCATATTCTGAAAGAAGCATCAATTTCATTGTCGAGAATATGGGTGAAACCGCACATGATCCTAACCTTTCTCGTTGAATTATTTATTTTCAAACCCGATGATTCTCAGTTGTCGGGAATTAAGGATATTAATATTTCAATTCCCTAATTTGTTTGGTGGCTGTAAGTCTAGACTTTGGGGTTGATTGGATTGGGAATGAACTTGAAAAGCTTGGAAGTATCTGAAAATGTTAAACATGGCTAGTAGAAACACGCTGTCTTTATTGTCATATCAAATGAAGGCTGTGGCAAGTTGTAAATCGATTTGGAACACAAAAGAGTTTGCTGTCATATTTGGTACAATACGGACTTTAAGCAGCAGCTGCTGATGGTATGGCAACGGCGACTGGAAGTAAACTGTTAACTGCTCCCAAATAATGCAAAATTCACATAGCAACAATGAAGAGGACGGCGTAACAGATCATTTCATCATTCAACAAAGTACAAAAAAATGCCATTTAAAATAAAGCAAGAGCAGGGTTGCTTTTGGCATTAAATAATATTCTTTGCACAAACCATAAAATTTACTTACCAAATCTTTCACATAGTAAACGGCAAACCAGCAATTCTCCCATAGAAGGTTACAGTACGTCATGAAGTAGCAGTTAAAGTCAAGCATGTGCCATTTCATCAGCAGCTGTTGCTTAAAGTCCCTAATCTATCACCCTCAGCTCCAAAAATGCACTTAAAAAGTCTCAATAAAGTATAGTGCAAGTTGGTGTTTTGGATCATTAAAACATGTGATTATACCCAAAGATTACCAAGGCTTTAACTTAATCCTCCAAACTGAGCTGAGAATGTTACAGCAGCAATGTTCAGGTGGTACAGGATGAAAGTTGCTACAGTAACATTACCTTTGAGACTCTCCGGTATATCTGACAAAAATATTGTCATTAGAAACATTTACCAAATGTCTGAAACAGGTCAGTGAGCATTTTAAACATCTAAACGGCAAAACAAAAACCACATTCTCACCTCAATTCAGAGGATTCCGTCAAACTTTGCTCAGCACATGTTGTGTATTATGATATTTGAACGGAGCACAGCGCAAAGTGCTGTCAACCGAAATGTAGTATTATTTTCTAATATTTATATATATAAATGTGTAAAACATAGGTCAACACTAACAGTTACACAATTCAAATGTTGTCGAAGGACTGTATTTTGTGTTAGGTTTCCATGTTTTAAGGTGACTCTCTTTAGACATAATGATTTTTACACTGTACAAACTGTATATTATATCTCCTTACGCTAACCCTACCCATCACAGAAAACTTTCTGCATTTTTACATTTTCAAAAAGCATCACTTAGCATGACCAAAAATGTCCCAACAAGGACATGGATTTCAGATATTGCCATCTTTGTGGACAAACACACACACACACACACACACACACACACACACACACACACACACACACACACACACACACACACACACACACACACACACACACACACAATATATACAAATATAACAACATTTGCATAGTGTGTCCATATTGCAGTAAAGATGGTCACTTCTAAACATGTGCACTTGCAATATGCACAATATGATTCAATACATGACTCTCGCAATACTACATGTTCCAACATACTGGTTGTGAAATATTATATACTTTTATACAGACCAATCATTGTAAAGTCTTTTAGAGCGGATTATAATCTAGAATTTTTCAGCAACAACATGATGTCCCACTTTTGTAAATCACCTTGTGTATTTTCATTGAAATGGGTTGATTTGTTTACTTATGGTTGAACATTTCCTTGTGGGCAAATTATGTCAGATTGCGCCCCTTCGTCAACCAAAATGACATTCAAACTCTTCAAAAGTCTTCCTGAAATTTCCTGCTGCGCTTCTGATCAGCAAAATAACATTTTAAAATTATTTTCAAGTCAAAGCCTCTCGATGGTAGCAAAGATATTGTTGGTCAAACGCAATGAGAGTGAAATTCATTTTGTTCAGCAGGATGAATGGCTTTGCCGCCTAAAGGGAGGGGTCTAATGTGCACAGAGACGCAGTTGGGGTTGTGTCCTCATTAGCAATGCTAATCGCTTTTAGCGCTCTGCTGCTACTGCTGTCAGCGGCGAAGCCTCGTGTTGTTCTTGAGATCAGGGTCTTTGAACAAGAATGATGCTTGCACACAGAAACTGACACACACAATTTTGTGGTGCTTAAAAAGAATCCGCTTGTAGTCATCGTGCCTTAAGGGAGACAATGTATCATCTCGCTTCAGTCTCTTTTAAATGGAGAGGGGCAAGCGTAATCAACCCTCGGGTCTTTATAAGCAGCATTTGGTGCTGCCTTGCTTTACAACAAGTGTCTACAACACAGGCGCACTAGAAAGGGACGAGAATGGGGGGAAAAAAGAACACACAACAGAAGTATTTTCCCCATGAAAGATGATAGACCTTTTTAGATATACGACCAGCGTCATGCTTGGAAGCAGGTGTCAGCTTGGTTTGAAGATAATGGCTTCCCATTTTGGTGAATCACTGGGTAGTAAAGAATACAACTGAGTGTCAACTGCCCCTGCAACAAATAGATTTTCTTTCAGAAGGTTTCCTTTAATGAGGAAAGCAGTCTGTAAACTTCAGAAGGGTCAGCATTTAAACTACAGGCTGAGCTGAAATGTTTGCTAGCTTATGTCTTGTGGATTCTGGAAGGTAAACTACATGTGTATACAATATACATTTATTTCTCATAATTTAACAGCCTGATATGCCTGCTGCCAAATTATGAGATACTAAAAAAAATATCTATACGGCAGTATTTCTTCATGGTATCTGTAAAATTGGATACCATGGCCAGTGAAAATGCGGAGTGGCTAGTAACTTATAATAATGGTCTTAAATTAGACTTAATATTCGGCAATGCTTCATTTTACAGTCCTGTTTCCCATGTACATACTATGTACTTATTATAGTAATTACAATAACTGGGTAATAACTGGGTAATAACTAGGTACTAACCCTGAACCTACACCTAAAGCTACCCTTGACCCATGTACTTACCTTATATTACCCAGTACTTTCTAGGTAAGTACACTGTAAGTATGGTACTGTAGAATGAAGCGTGTCCTAATATTCTTTATGCAAATTATATATTTATGTATATTTCTATATCCTTTAGATTTTGCAGTTAAAACAATACATACAGTAAATGCTCTCCATAATAATACCAGAGATTCAGGTTGATGATTTTCCAGGTATGCTTCAAGTTAATCTTCATGGTGTATGAACAAATGGTTCAGAATCAAAATGAATCTGACAAGTCTTTTCCCAGTGAGGCCTGTGATTGCTATTCACCACCTGGCCACCACTCGATGCGGTTCAAAGGCTCTTTTCAAGGATAGCCTTCTCACACCTCCACCGTATAAGCTCACCCCTTGACTCCATCTTCACTCCTTGTGTCTCTCATCCACTAATAAGAGAGCATGAGGCCAGGGCAGGTCTCTGCCTTTAATTAGCTTATTATAAAATCAGCCAAATCCTCTGCTAAGGGACACCAGTGATCTTAACATGTTACTTCTGGCAAAGAGTGAGAGAAAAACATTCTGATGACGACTCTGTGATCAATAGAACGCACTGGACCAAGGTTCTTCGAAGATCATGTTTTTTTACACTGTGACTGGCAATGCTTATTGTTTGAGAAAGCCTAATGCTGTAGCTAATTACATTCAGTAAGATTAAGGGTAAAAATACTGAAAATGCATCACTAATGACATAAAAATATATATTGTGTGTGTGTGTATATATATATATATATATATATATATATATATATATATTACTTTAACTGAGATTCTCTGGCCATTGAGGTATTTGTAAAACAATAACACTGTGCATATCAAGACAGTAAATAAAGGCGAGATACAGTACGTCTCCATAGGAACTGCCCTTTGAGGGCCTCATGCAATACTGACGGCCACAGCAAGGGAAAATATAAATATATAAGATGAGGAGTAGAGTCTATGTGAAGCTACTGCTGCAGATGCTGAAGTCACATCCATAATTCAGATGTCTAATGTCACAGTACAGTTAATAAAATTTAAATAATTTAGCGAAACATAATGAAAAGTCGAGGTTTGCAGCTAAAGACAGGCCATCTGTAATAAAAGTATAATGCATTTAATGTGCTTCAAATCTGTAGGCACCTCTGTGTACCGCTACCGCTAGTCGCTTGCAAAGGGTTGACAGGCTAGATTCTGTTTGGGGAGTCAGGAAATATGCAATCCTTCAATGATCAAATGCTTTGCAGAACTCAAAGGACAGCTGCAACATTCCACCGAGCTGTTTTTCTCTTACAGCATCCATGGAATACAGCACAACAGTCAAGTTCAGGAAGTTAAAACCCCAGTCATTTTCTCCATAGAGACAGATTTTTAGATATAAACCTTTCAATACAGAATTATCATGAGCTCTAAGGTTGTTGAGCAATGATGTATGCTTCTGTAGAAGCTACATGTCATTGAGTCATAATTTAAAATAGCGTTTTTTGGAATTGTGGAATATTCTGTGAAATATTACATTACTCACAATCCTGAAATGAGCTCCAGCAATCAGAGAAACTGATCAAAGCTGAAATCAAAACGTATTTAGCAATGAGAATCCACTCCCATAAAGAACAGCAAATCACATGTTTTTATATATCAGATATTATATACAATGGCTATGTGCAGAATGGAATAGCATACACATTGCATATATGCAGGATACTATATGACTAATATTTAAAAATAGTATGCAAAACAGAAGGTATTATTGCATAATACAGTTTTTTTTAACATTGCTACGCATAATTCAGTGAGTGGTGTCCCATTTTCATCTTCATATTTGCATTTTTAATTCCAGTTATGCATCTATATCTTAACATTTGGCAGTCCAATCAAATAATGCTTTTGCTTCATTCATCACGCTGAAAAGGTCAAGGAAAGTGCACTGCATTATGGAATGCAGTATGCTTTGTTGTGTATTCTGTACATTTTGGCTAATATATCTAGGTATTCTGTGTATACAGACAATTAGCATTTTTTTTGCAAATACTGTCGGCTGCAGCTATAGTAGAGAAGGCTATTCCAAACACTTTTAAACTTTATACTTATTGTAATTTCTGATTTATGTCATTTGAATGCTTCATGGGATGATGAGATGATTTCCTCGTAAAATACGCCACTTTTGGATCTGCATCTCACACTATAAATACGGAAGTGGATGCACGCACCAGTTGTCTTTCGCTTCGGAGCCGATCGGTCTTCATGTCCTATGTACTTTCTTTTCCAGTATCATTTCACTTTTGGTTTGAAAATGACTTTTACATTTGCCAATAATATAAATTTTGTTTTGTTTTGTTATTATAAAGAAAACAATCAAGCCCAGTCCAGGTGAGGAAAAAGTAACGTACACATTACTTCCCATAAAAACGAATGCAATTAGTTACTCTTTAGGCAGTAATGCAATATTGTAAAACATTACTTTTTTTTTTTTAGTACCTTTCCCCAATACTACACTCACTTTACTCTCCACACCACTACTTCAGTTGTAAGCAGGCTTTCTTTTGTAATTTTAACGCATTCTCATCCTTTGGCGTCACATGTGACACCATATGACAAAACGGCGAAATACTACGCACATGGCACCCTTTATCGTCAATATAACACGCACTGTGATGGGTAGGTTTAGGTGTGGGGTAGGGTCTGCGTCTCATATTCACGCTAAAGGGTGCCAGTCAACTTTATGACGCCTTGGGTTCGCGTGTTATATTCACGCTAAAGGGTGCCATGTGCGTAGTATTTCGCCGTTTTGTCATATGGCGTCACATATGCCGCCAAAGGATGAGAACGGGCTCGTAATTTTGTCTGCCGCAATCGAACAGTGGGCGGAGTTAGTGTAAACAGCCTCTGCCAAAAACGCGACCATTTGCACTTGCAAGCTTCCATATGTTGGTTTGGTTATGGCTTATGTGAACTTTTTAAAATAAAATAATGAATGTGAAAATTGTTTAGGCTTTTGAAAAATGTTAATGTTAACTGTTGCGCTCTGTTAATCATTACTGTACTCTGTAATCTTAGTTTGACCAGAGCATGCAAAAGCCCTTCTTTGTATTTTTGAGACTGCAGTAGATAGGTGTTTGTAATACTTAAGACTGAAAGCAATCAACTGAGCCAATTTTACTAATATTTCCACAATTATTTCCTATGGGTAAAACAAAGTTTATTCTCGCCACTTTCATCATGGTTTGTTTAAAATTACATTAAATTGTCAGTCGGTGATTCACTCTAAGATAGAGGTTTTAAATGAAGCCTTCTGTTCAGCATCTCAAGAGACCTATTAGCATCCATAGCAACATCAAAGAGTAATTGTTAGCATTAGGGAAGTCATATTGTGGCCGCTCTATTCTCACTTTTATCTAATGGTACATGAGAGCAGGTTAGTATACTTCGGCTTCAAACAGGTTCCTTCGAAGCTCATTCAGTGCTACTCATTTTTAGTCTTCATTTGCTGTGCATTTTTGGGAAAATGAAGATCGATCTTAAGATTTGCTTTAAATGTTGACTCCAGCTCAGAGATGGACACAAATCATTCAATAGATTGGACTAAATTGCCATATCTCCATCTGGCACTCTTTTTGTACACAGTGCATTCATACTGACAAGATGTAAATAGACTTAGTACTGGAGAAAATTTGTCAGAGCACTAAGTTGAATGGGAACGGCACATATGTAGTTTCTTTAAACGTTAAGAATTGATCAAAGCATTTACCTATATATATATATATATATATATATATATATATATATATATATATATATATATATATATATATATATATATATCTGACCCCCCTAGATGAGACTTGGACCTAAAGATAATAAATGGTAAATAATAATAACTTTGGGGGGATCCAAAACTGTATGTATTTAAATGCGGTATTACCATAACATACCAACAATTCAGGAAATAATCTATATAAATCTATATAAATATATGTGAATTGAATTGAATTGAATTGAATAAACTATAAAAACATGTACTTAAACAATAAGTGCATCATGTCAAATGGTTAAATTAAGTTTAAGATCATATAATTAAAGACACCTAATATAAAGTGGGACCCATGTTTCTATATTTCTTCTCAACAAGTTACTTCAAATAAGGTCAAAATGCTTGCATTTTTTTAGTCTGTAGACTAAACAGCTGTAAAAACACAATTCACAAACCACTAAATGATTCCATGTAAGTGCAAGTATAAAATGAAAACGCTTATATGAGAGCTTTGTAGTTTTAGCTCCTATAATAGAAAAAAAATAACCTAAATAAGAATATGTAATGCATAGATAAATTAGTTTAAAGTGTGTTTCATATTTAAATATATCATAAAGACCCTGAAAATCCCTGGATATCTATAGATCTCACCGGCAAAAAACAAACAAAAACATTGCTGATATGTTTTAATTTGCAAAGTAGCTCTGCTAAGTTCACAACGAGGTTTCAAACACAACATGTTGTTTATTCCAGCTCCAAAACACCTTGAGGTGCCTGTAAAGCAACACAGTAAAGGGTTGCACTCCCACTGAAGACAAACAGTGAGAGGTCAACAGGCAGTCTCATATGTCATATCCTCCACTTGGAGCAGAAATAAATGAGAATCACAGCAAGAACAAGCAGACCTCTGGAGGACTTCCTGCGGTCTCCTGTCAACAGCTGCTTTTGCCTTCTCGTCTAATTATCTGAAAAAGCAACTTGCAGCCAGAAAAGGTTGAATCAAGGACAGGATTCAAATGAAGCATTTTTATTATTTTTATTTAAAAAGAGCCAAGGGACATTAAGATGTTGCTGTTTGCACTCATGCATTAACCAGTGGATTTGCTCTGAGCACATACTATGCTATTCATACAGTGCAGTGCATGGTGTGAGGCTTAGAAAGTGTTACGTAACATGCCAACGTTTTGAGTTTGACAAGGCTTTTAAAGGTCGTGTCAAAAGGCATGCAGAAATAGATAATCAGAAATACAAATTGCATTTAATGTTTAATTTCTGCAATGCATTTATATAGGGGAAAAGAGATAATTCAACTAAATTTAAATTTTGTCATCAATTAATCACCCTCATTTCGATATTTTCCATAAGATTTTCGTTCATCTTTGGAACACAAATGAAGACATTTGTAATCATACCTGAGATTTGGGTTCCTCCATTGAAAGTTAATTCGCCCGCAACTAAAGAGATTGTGTAATAAACTCATATGAATCAAGCAGTTTTAATGAAAAGATTCAATCACTTTATATGAACCAATTTAACGTTCGCTAGATGAGTGAGAACCAATGAGATTCATTCTGGTGTGTCACACCAGCATGTTTGAGCTTCCATTTACCATATTGTTCGCTGATCAATGTTTAGATTTGAATAAAAGCTTAAAATAAATCTATTCATCACAAAAGCAAACTTGTCTCTACCGAGGTATTGAATTATACTGCTCAATTCATAAGAATTTAGAAATTTCTTATAATTATTAAAAACATCTTCATTCATTGAAGATGAACGAAAGTCTAAGGGGTTTGGAATGATATGAATGTGAGTAACTGATGAAAAAATTAGAATTTGTAGGTGTACTATCCCTTTAAAACTCTATGTTTTGTTACTAGGTCTTTAATTAAAGTTTTCGTTTAATATCATCTCATAATATTTCACATTTTCCTTGGAATGGAAACCACTGGAAAGAATAGCATTTGCTCTGCCTGTGTATACTGTTCATTCTTGCTGATCAGTAATGCAGTGCATCATGGGATAGGAATTGATGAATTTCTCGTGGATTCTAGTTTGTCTCTTGTGATAGATCAAATTGAAATCTTATTTTATGTGCTCCAGCTCAAGGGAAGCTTCAGCAATGATTATTGTGCCTTCCTTTTCCTCTCCCCTGTACTTTGTTTTTCATTAATTTTTGATTGTACACATAGCAACAGGCTAATATGATTGCAATACAAATATGATCCACCACCATGGGAGTCAACAATCTCATTTCAAAATTTGCAATTAGGAGATAAACATCTTGATTATGATCAGGGGTTAAATTAGTCCGGAATGATTTTCTGGCACCTTGGCAAAAATAGCTGTCTGTTTCTAAATTATATCCAGCAATATACTGTACTGTGTGCTCCAGTAAAGTTTTTTTTGTTGTGCACACATTCTCTGTTCATTTATTGAGTGTCCATAAGGAATTATGTTTTTACAGTCAATTATAGAGAAAACATAAACTCTGTCACGATCACCAGTGAGAGTGCCCGTCATTCCCTCCAGAGGGCACTCCACCCTGGGCTATTGTCATTCCCTCACAAACTACATTTCCCATACTCACTGCCCGGACTCTTCATCCCTGATTGCATCCACCTGTGCCTCATTACCTTGCCAGTCTCAGCCTATTTAAACCATGTACACTCATTCATTCCCTGCGAAGTCTTGTATGTGTCTCACTGCATTTCTGAACGTGTTTGTTTTGACCTCTTGACTGTTTTCTGGATTACCCTCTGTTCAATAAAACTGCATTTGGATTCTCAGCCTTCTTGTCGAAGACTGAACGCTTCTCTAGCAAGGAAACAGATCTGCTTGTGCGCAAGGTTTAAGCGAGCAAGCAGACCATCTACAGAACTAAGTGTACGTGTGTTGTGGACCCGCCTATACATGAATATCAGTCACGTGACCTCTTACCTCATCCGCTCTTTTTCCAGATGACTGCCACCATCTTGAGTGCCTATCGAGTACTGTCTATGGCAGTGGTTCCCAACCCTGTCCTGGTGCCCCCTCAACAATGCACATTTTCTTTGTCTCCCCAATCAAGCACACCTGATTCAACTCATCAGCTCATTATCCCATGTTATTATGAGCTAATGAGTTGAATCAGGAGTGTTTGATTAGGGAGACAAAGGAAACGTGCAGTGTCGAGGGGGCGCCAGGACAGGGTTGGGAACCACTGGTCTATGGTACTGACAAGCATTACTTAGCTAGCTTTCTACGATTAACAGCTTTGTACGATTAAAGTAAATGGCGACGAAAGACAACATTTTGCACCTCGATTGCCATGAAAAGAAACGCTACTTCCAAAATATCATCGTTAGGGTGTGATCCTTACGCAATACCTGATGCGTACTTCCAGCCTCTGTCTGTTTATATATATATATATGTATATATACATTGTACATAATCCGTCGCCTTGAAAGCCTCAAAGCGTACAAACCTTGTGTGTATTTGATAGTATTAGTGCAATAAGACTAGAAAGATAACTTAGTTCAGTAACCAGGCGCTGTTAGACAGGCTTAGTGCATGTGCGCTTCGGGTGTATGTGCTCAGAAAAGTGCACGTTAGAACCACGCATCAGCACGTGAATGACTTGTTTGTCTCCTTTTTTGTTGTTGCACCCCACCGCACAACATATTGAGGGCATAGCTAGCTAGTTCCTTTGCGACTGACGTATCGATCTTGCCGAATCAGGTACTCAAGATGGCGGCAGACAAGTTTTAGAAGTGAGTGACGTCAGTGAGGAGACGTTGGTGACATCATCAAATATTCATGTATCTCTTTAAATAAAAAAAAATAAAAAAAATCTATATATATATATATATATATATATATATATATATATATATACACACTGCGCCATTGACCAAATGAAACCTGGTCTAAAGTCAATGGCGCAGTCTATTTTAGTAGCCTCAAAATAGCAACGGTGCAACAATGCGCCTGAACACACTAGTTTTCAGACCAGCAGTCCATGGGCTCACAAATGGGCGCAAATGCATTTGCTATTTAAACAACGTGGCGCAGGATGTAAAAATGATAACTGCGTCGGGCTGAAACTAGCAAAAAACACTTGCGTCGCTCCTAGTACTACATTGCACCAGGTGTATGATAGAGCCCTTCATGTCTGACTATTCTTACACTGAAAAGTGTTTTTAAAGGGTTACTGAATAAACATCTGGCTTCCTTTACTAATTACATTTAAGAGAATGTATTTAATATGAGGTCATGCTTGCTCTTCTCTAAGTCTCTAAGATTCTAATCAATGCTGGTTCTTCACAATAATACTCAATTGATTCAGCAGACTTGAAATATAACCCAGCAGTAATGGACTACTTTTATGGAGTGTTGTTCAATATGGAATGAAGACCCTAGACTCCTCTACAGATGTCTGGACTGAGCGCTGAATATCCACTGACCCTTGAAGTGCCCTTTGACATCAAAGTTGTTTAGATTGGGGGAAATAGACTTTTATTTTCTTATTCATAATTATGTGTGTTAAGCTTTTTTATGTCTATTCAATATTTGTTCCTTTTTTTTTTTTGTCAGTGTGTAATTAAGGTGCCTGAACCGCTAATGAGTCTTGTTCGTGCCAGTCATCTTGTGCGACAACTGCAGTATCCATGGCGACGGTGCCATCAGACATTAAGAACTGCTGAAAAATAATGGGCATATTTATAACAGGGAGTGCTGATAATGATGATGGATGCGGAGATCAAGAAGGACTTTGATGAGCTGAGGCTGAAACGTCATATTACAAAAGTTGATGCATGGTTACATTTATCACAACAGAGGGAACGGCTATCTCCTGTTTCCCATGAACACCGAAGATGTTTTGTCACATTTCATATCAGAAGCTAATATGAAAATGTCACGTGGGCATTAGGGATGTGAGCACGATAGATGGATGAGGAAATATGCAGATCAAAGCACTTCACTCTGTGACATGCGTTACTGTCATAAGTAGAGCCATTGTGAGAAACATGATTGATGCTCACTTGGGTTCCTCTGACATATCAAGATGTACATTTGCATGAACATTGTTTACACAAGAGAACCACTGTGCAGTGAGTTGTCAATACTGTCAGTGGTCCGTATGTCAATATTTTTCTTTGTTTTTGAGCATTTTCTCTCACCCAGACCAGTAGAGTTCAAATATCTCACCCTGTAATGATCAAAATAAAATGCATATTACGCTACTGTTTAATTTTTTTAATGTTTTTGAAATACGTATCTTATGCTCCCCAAGGCTGCATTAATTTAAACAAAAATTCAGTAAAAACAGTAGTGAAATATTATTACAATATTTAAGATAACTGTTTTCTGTTGTAATATGGGTTAAGATGTCATTTATCGTCTAAATCATACACTAGATTTAATTATATCATATGGAACCAATCCAACTGATATAAATATTATACCGCAAAGTGATGATCTCACTGATCATTACATGGTAACTTGTATAATACGTACTGCTGAAATTTGTCACGTTGCGCAACGTTATCGACCAGGCAGAACAATCCTTCCAACCACTATAGATAGATTCTCAAATAGCTTACCTGATCTATCTCAGCTGCGCAGTGCACCCAAACAAACAGATGAACTAGAGGAAATGACTAGCAGTTTGAGCACCATGTTCTCTAGTACACTAGATATTGTTGCACCAATTAGATTAAAAAAGGTAAGAGAGAAAACTAAAGCACCATGGTACAACAGTGCTACGCATGCAATCAAGAGAGAAACTCGTAACTTAGAGCGTAAATGGAAACAAACTAATTTAGAGGTCTTTAGAATCGCGTGGAAAGACAGTATGTCACGTTATAAAAAGGCTCTAAAAGCAGCAAGGGCTGAGCATCTCCGCAAACTAATAGAAAATAACCAAAATAATCCAAGGTTTTTATTCAACACCGTGGCTAGACTAACAAATAAACAAACATCACCAGAGCAAAATATTCCATTACAATATAGTAGTAATGATTTTATGAATTACTTCAATGAGAAAATAGAAAGCATCCGAAACACAATTGTAAATATACAATCCTCTATGATGTCTTATGATTCAGCCTCAATTATGGCCCCTCTAGAACAACTACACCGATTTACAACTATAGGACAGGAAGAGCTAAATAAACTTATCATTGCATCGAAACCAACAACATGTTTATTAGATCCAATACCCACTAAACTACTGAAAGAAGTGTTACCTGTAGTCGAAGAGCCTCTTCTTAATATTATTAACTCGTCTTTATTTTTAGGTCATGTTCCAAAAATATTCAAGCTGGCAGTAATAAAACCTCTCATTAAGAAACCGCAATTAGATCCAAATAACTTAGCAAATTACAGACCCATCTCAAATCTTCCATTTATGTCTAAAATACTAGAAAAAATTGTGTCCGCTCAATTGTGCTCTTTCTTGCAAGAAAATGATATCTATGAAAAATTCCAGTCGGGATTCAGACCGCATCATAGCACAGAAACTGCGCTAGTTAAAATTACAAATGATTTACTTTTAGCTTCTGACCAAGGCTGTATCTCAATACTAGTTCTACTCGATCTAAGCGCTGCGTTCGACACTATCGATCATAAAATACTCCTGGATCGACTACAAAACTACACTGGTGTTCAGGGACAGGCATTAAGCTGGTTTAGATCTTACTTATCAGACCGTTACCATTTTGTCTGTCTAAATGGGGAAAAATCAAAGATAACGTCAGTAGACTATGGAGTGCCGCAAGGATCGGTGTTAGGCCCTCTGCTATTCTCAATATATATGCTGCCACTTGGTAATATTATAAGAAAACATGGAATTAATTTCCACTGTTATGCTGATGACACTCAATTATATATCTCATCACGACCAGATGAAAACACTAACTTATCTAAATTGACAGAGTGTCTAAATGATATAAAATGCTGGATGACGTGTAATTTCCTGCTATTAAATTCAGATAAAACGGAGGTACTACTTATTGGTCCAAAAAACTACCCACAAAATCCCTTACAATACAACTTTAATTTAGAAGGATGTCCTGTTACTTTATCCACTACAGTAAAAGACCTGGGTGTTATACTAGACCGCAACTTGACTTTCGAAAATCATATTTCATATATTACAAGAACAGCCTTTTTCCACCTTAGAAACATTGCTAAGCTACGCAACATGCTATCTGTTTCTGATGCAGAAAAGTTAGTTCATGCTTTCATGACCTCGAGACTAGATTACTGTAATGCTTTATTAGCTGGCTGTCCTACATCCTCAATTAACAAGCTACAGTTAGTGCAAAATGCAGCTGCTAGAGTTCTTACTAGATCAAGAAAATATGATCATATAACACCTATTTTATCATCTCTACACTGGTTACCTATTAAGTTACGTATCAATTACAAAGTATTCCTACTGACCTATAAAGCCCTAAATGGTTTAGCTCCTGTGTATTTAACAGACCTTCTATCGCCATACAATCCATCGCGCTCTTTAAGATCACTAAATTCGAGGCTTCTGGTCATTCCTAGGATATCTAAGTCCACTAAAGGAGGGAGGGCGTTCTCGCATTTAGCTCCTAAACTCTGGAATAGCCTTCCTGATATTGTACGAGCCTCAGACTCGCTGTCCCAGTTTAAAACTAGATTAAAGACGCATCTCTTTAACCAAGCATTCACTTAATGCTTAACCTTTGATACTGCTGAATCGGTTCGAATGCATTAACATTATGAACATCAGCTATGCTAATTATTTCCCATCTGCCTTTCTGCTGTTATCTCGGGACGCTAGTCCCGAGGTAAATAGCGTTCGTCAGCTCCAGTTTGTATCCAGCCTCTCACGGAGACTTCAGATGCCCCAACGCCTGTGAAGAGACGACTCGACGCCTGTGAAGAGACGACTCAAAGCCGGCGATATGTTATGCCATAAATTAATACTTGATTAACTAACTGTATTTTTCTATGTACATTTCCGAAATGCAATTTCTGTAAAGCTGCTTTGAGACAATGCGTATTGTGAAAAGCGCTATACAAATAAATTTGAATTGAATTGAATTGAATTTATTCCTCTGATGCAAAGCTGAATTTTCAGCATCATTACTCCAGTCTTCAGTGTCACATATTTAACAATCCAAGTCAACTGAAAAATTTTACATTTGATATTAAAATGAATCACTTGTTATAGAATAACTACAATGGTAATCTGGTAATCAAGCACAAAAACTTGCATTGATGCTACAGTTGTAGTCCTTATTTAGCAGCACATTTTATTTTCCCATTTATATCTAAATAAATAGGACCAGGGAAGTTCAGTTACTTATTCTTTTATTTATTTTCAAATTGTATATTCCCCTTCCACGCACTTCTCTACGATCTTTGCGGCTGTTAAACGGATCAATACTCCTTTCACACAAACATTCTTCAAAATTATTGTTCTACATTGTCGGAGAAAAGAGGTCAGATGCACGAAAAAACACGAATGTCAAACGAATTATGAGATTTTCATAACAGCCAGAAGGGATGATCTCTGTCAATAATGTGCTGCTTGTAAGTGTCTTATCAAAGGATGTGGAGATGCAGAAATCCCTCAGATCCACACTTTTGTCAATGGCACTTATTACTGAGAGTAAACAAATCTACTCCATAGTACAGGCGGTGTGTTGAGTAAAAGGAAAACACGGCCTACTTCATGAACAGAGGCAGTTGAGAGAAGAGCAGAAGAAGATTAAGATTGTAAACTTTCCGGAGAGAGCGAGTAAATGAATGGGACGAGTGAGGCTGAGGTGCTTGTCTGCGTCTCCTTCCTCTGGGAAAAAAGTGCTGGCAACACACTGTGCAACTTTTTCAAATGAATTTAAAGCGCCTAGAAAACATTTATCCTAATAAGCGTCATATTTTTTTTCTTCTTGATATTTATATAGCAAAATTAATTGTTTTTAATTTTTATTTGTTTGCCTGCACTACTGGATGACCCTTGAATGACCTCAGGGCAACATTCTGGCGAGAGACACGTGTCCAGACGACACCATATGCATCTCGCCATGCAAAGGGCCGAAATCAACCTGCTACACTGCTGTTATGGGTTTACACCCACACACACACACACGCACACACACACACACACACACACACACACACACACACTAGCACACACACACACACACACACACACACACAAACACTAAAGCCTCAGGGATCTGATTACTGCCCTTCTACATCAAAACCCTTCATCAATGTCCAGTATTTGACCGCTGGGTCGCTCACACATCCACTAGCCCACCTTTACTCTAAAGCACACACACACACACACACGCACACACACACACACACACACCGCCTGCAGCACCACTCAGGTCATACTGTAGCACCTTCTCTCCAGCTTTTTTCTTATTTTCAAACTTTCCCGACCTGCATTGACATTTTGAGGTGTCACCACTGGACCGGAATGGGGCTGGTGGGGTGTAGTCTTATTATAGGTCTCTTTTCTGTAAGTGTAATTTGTGATTTTGGTTCAGTTCAAAGACCTTTCCTTCTCCTGTCCAATCGATGAGGCTCATGGTTTTTTTTTTTGGGCTAACATTGTTACTGTGCAGCTCAGCTCATTTATAATGCCTGGCTGTTCCCTGTTGTACTGCATTCTGATTGAGATGAACTGTAATGTCCCCATCATTACTTCCCCATTTTGCCCTCCCCTATGAGCAGCTTAATGGAAATAATTTTCAGGTGGGCAGTCATTTTTCTTTCATCTCAATTTTCCCACACAAATCTGAAGAAGGCAAGAGCTTTTTTGAAACCAAGAGCTGTGAAGATGCCAGAATGTCAGCTTACACAGCGGTCTATAGTTATAGTAAGAAAAGCTGCAGTTTTTAGTCAGTAGTTATTTAGATTAGGTTATTTTAACCAATGTGACTCACGGTGCATTTATTAGAGAGACAATCCCTTCGGAGTATCCCGAGGTTAAGTTTCGCTCAAGGGCTCAATGGTGATTGCTCATGGATCTCTACTTCTGTGGTTCATTCTTATTTTTATTTTTTTTATTAGCCAAGATTTTTACCCTCTAGGGCCAACATTAATACTAATGGTCATTGGAATGTGTTTTCTCAAGGTCAGCCTTCTTTGCTACTTTTATTCGATTGTGTGTGTGTGTGTGTGTGTGTGTGTGTGTGTGTGTGTGTGTGTGTGTGTGTGTGTGTGTGTGTGTGTGTGTGTGTGTGTGTGTGTGTGTGTGTGTGTGTGTGTGTGTGTGTGTGTGTGTGTGTGTGTGTGTGCTAAATTCTCTTTTTTGTTAGATTAGGAGATTCCCTGCTGAGTGCAACGCCTCCTGGTTCTTTTGCACAATGAATATGGTTCAAATTGATGCCCCATTTCTCTTTTAAAGCAAATCTACTGTTCAAAGGTTTGGGGTCCTTAAGATTTTAAATGTCCCTCATGATCACCAAGCCTGCATTTATTTGAACAATAAGACCATAAAAACACTGACATAGTATTATAATTTTAAATAACTGTTTTGTATTGTAATATATTTTTAAAATCCAATTTATTGTTGAGATGCAAAGCTGAATTTTCTCTATCATAAGTATTCGGTGTCACATGATCCTTCAGAAATCATTCTAATACGCTGATTTGCTGCTCAAGAATCATTTCTTAATTATCAATGTTGAAACTCTTTTTGTGGAAACCGTGATAGAGCAATTTTATTATTATATTATGAATAGAATGTTTAAAAGAATGGAAGTTATTTGAAAATGGAAATCTTTAACAAATTCTAAAAGTGTTTATTGCCTCTATTAATGAATTGAATGCATAATTGTTGAATAAAATTAGTATTTTTCTGTAATATTTATTTTTTATTTAATGTTTATATATTTTTAAATAAATTCTATTTTTAATGTATTTTTTATTTATTTAATTATTACTGTTTATCAAAAATAACATAATGATAAGACTTCTCATGAGGTTAACACTCCCTTAAACTGATCCTTTGGTGAAAAAGAAACATCATTGAAATCTTCATTTTCAATATGAATTCACATTTCAAGCCCTGTTTTGCATCCTTTTCATTGAAATGTGTCTGACTCTTTTGGGAGCTGGAGAGAAATTAGCTTAAAACGCATCCTCTAAGAGCTTCCATCTTTTACTAAAATATGACAATACGTATTTAAGAGAAGCTTAAAAGCAAATGAGCAGATCCATCCTCCTCATGACAATCATTAGCAAGCTGATTAGATTAACAAGAGCCACGAGCACTGTGTTTAAAGCTCTCTCTATAGTTCAGACTGGGAAAAGTTGGCTGGAACATAGCGTAAAAAGGATTCCTCCATATATATCCATTTAGCAGCCTTTGAAACAGTAGAGTCGGGTTTTTAATGAGCCAAGTAATGTAGGAGATGTTACTAGAATTATTTCACCTTAAATAATGTAAACATTTTTAGAAAAAGTAAAGGATAAGTGTAAGCTTTGTCGGTTAGTGTGCAACTTGGTAAACCAACATGTCATGCTGACCCTTATGAATATGTCATGCAAATGGCTGCTTATCAGTCACCATACTAGTATTCTATCTCCTGGTTTGACAGACAAGGTTTAAGTCTAGTCCCAGACTAAAATGCATGCTTGAGCTATTTTAACTGAAAGTAACTTGCACTGACATAATCTTAAAATATGTTAGTGCCATATTGTTTTCTCAATATGCACATCATGGTTTTTTTTTGTTCAAGTCCTGGCTTAATCTAATCCCTGTCTGTGAAGCCAGGCCTATATATATATATATATATATATATATATATATATATATATATATATATATATATATATATATATACAAAATGACTCCAATTCATTAGATGCTAAATATTATCTATTTATACATGATCTGATGACATACAGGTGCAAGTTATTTATGCAATGCTATGTTGATGACAAACACAATCCACATTAGTTTTAAATGATGCTAAATTCTGTTGGCTTTTTCCTGTATTATAGCAAACATCTTAAATAATTTATGATTTTACAGATATCTCATAATTTTGTAAAATGATGAGGGTAATTATAATAATTTTGATCCTAAAATTGCATCCATTCAAAATTTTTTTAACAAAATTGTCTGTTTCAAAAATCTTCCAATATATCCTTAAATAGGGCACTATTTAATTTAAATAATTTAATTAAGGTTTACACATCCTATTCCCTGAAAGGTTTCGAGATAAATCGTTTCATCACTACTGAGCTGCCAGTTTGCGAAGTTTTAAATGATTATTAAACAGCACAAACAATGCAAAAGTGGCAGCCCTTCTGGTGCACTCAATGTCCGAATTCACTTACTCGTTTTCATTAACTCCCTCAAGTGGACTATATTAGTGGACTAATGTAGGGAGTAGTAGGCTAAATGAGGGTATATGGGGTGATTTCGGACACCATGTTATTTTAATGTATTGTGTTGAGTATAAACACACTGGCTTGTAGCGCAAACATTTTGACCATTTACTGCACTTTAATATTCTTCTCATTATTTCCATGTAGCTAATTAATCTGAAGTTTTGCACATTAACAGGAAACAGTTTACTTCCGTGAAAAAAACTGGATATCTGAGTGAAATGGTTTCCAAAACAAGAAAAAAAATGTAGGGCAGGACTTGATTTTATTTATGGGGAATTGATTGGTCGATCTCAAGTAAGTGACATGTTGCCCCCTCCTCGCGCCAGTAAACACATTATCAGAGAAGAGAAGAGGGGTGCTTCTCATTTCTTATTTGTGCATCCTCGTTTCCTTCCCTCGCTTCCTTTCCTAGCGCCTCAGCTCCCCCCCCTGTAGGTTGTGAGGGAAGGACGCAAGGAAAGAAAATGAGGATGGAGGAATCGAATGAAAGCTTTTTTTATACATTGGAATACTTGATCACTCAAGCGTCACTTCATAGCGTCATCAGCAGCGCTCAAAGGATCTGCCCTTATGTTGTTGAAGTTTGTTTATTTAAGAAATTCATAATGAATAATAAGAAAGCAAGATACCCTGTTGAAATATGTGAGATGTGTGGTTTATATAAACTGCAAGGGTAAAGAATAAATTCAAATTATTGTGAATGATGTGAAGGGGGAGGAGAATGTATGTGTGTCAAGTTTAGTCAATAAAACACTTCCGCATAGGATACACCTGTGTATCCTCACTCATAACTCCTCTGAAAGCCTCCTCACTCCTCCATCCTCGACTCCTCGCGGTGCAATTAGAGAATTGAGATATCCTTCAAGATGGCTGTGCTTGATTGGTTTCCGGGTCATAGGATGGAGGACAGAGGAGCGAGGAGACGAGGAGGGATATTGAGAAGCACCCTAGATGTTGCTGCAAGAGGGAGGGGAAATTAATTGGATTAAATATAACAAGGACTAAGAATTGACCATTTTAATTTCATGGTGACTTTAACCACTCAACTTGGACCCCTTCAGGTCAGTGGGTGTGTCCTGTGGGCAATGAATGAGTTGATTAGTCTGTAGTTGGCCTGAACACACCCAGCCTCTTGCACTAATGACCCTGCATTTGTAATTAGTGATGCCAATTACTGGCAGCTGCATCAGCATGTGAACAAGGTTTTAAAATGCCATTTGGGGAAGCAGAGATTGGACTATAAAGGCTTGGTGCATGGATTGAGTAGCTGGCACTTGACTAGCAAGTGCACTTTATTCTAATAAAAGGCATGCTCACCCAAAAATGAAAACATGGTCAATGTTTACTCACAAATTCCAAACCTGTATGAAATTCATTCTTTTGTGGAACACAAATTTATTTTGAAGAATGTTGGAGCTCCAAACAAAATTCGTCCCTGTTGACTTTGACTGTATGGAGGTTAAATAAACACTGGTACATTTTTCGAAATATGTATTTTCATAGTCATACAGGTTTTGAACAGGGAGAGGAACTGGAGTGACTATAGGATCATAATGCCCTAGTTGTTATTCTACTGTATGACTAATCCAAACCAGGAGCACCTACATAAGTGTTTTTTTCCACCTCATTTTGTAACTTCCCTTCGTGTTCTTGGCATATAACTTCAAAACAGTACATTTTGTCTTCCAAAACTTGATTTTTAAGCAGCAAATGTCAAACATCTCCCCAGGTGACAGCAGTTTGTACTTCATCGTGGAACCTCTTCAATGAAAAGCTCTTCTATTGTGCGAGTGGAGCAGAAATCAAACAGAAGGCATTGTTTGCCATGGCTCTTTAATCTGTTAATTAACATTGTTTGGTTGATTTCGGGGAGGGTTTGATGTGGTGCTGCCAAGGAGAAAAAAAAATGCCAACATTATGAATCATAATTGTCACAATGCCCTCTCAGTTGCTATGCAACATGTGAATTCACTCCATCCCACCCCCAGCCTCCTTACATACAACCATTCCCTCTCGCATCGACGGGGTTTAAAAATACCTCCGCATCTGGCTCCCGGGTGGGAGGTTGTGTCTCTGTGACACACTAATAGCTATAATATCAAATGTCAAAAGTTTGTTTAAATGTTAGGTATCATGTGGATTTTTCCTTAAAGCTTTTGTTCTTGCTTAAATATTAGAGCGCATCACTATGAGGAAAGAGCTCATCTGGAATGTGTCAGTGCAGTTTGATACATTTTATCATCTCCTAAAAGCATTCCAATTATCATTTAACTATGTAAAATGAATGATGGATGTATGGCTGAATGGATGGGTGGATGGATAGATAGATAGATGATTGAAAATATGCTGAAATCTAAATTATGGATGTTTTTACAGCACCTAAAACAAAAATAGTATAGTACCGGTACAAACATATTTACAAATGCTTTATATTATATTGAAATTCCAAAATATTCTACAATATTGTCTTCAATTATACAGATTTTTTTTTTCAGAAAGTTTGTGAAATAATAAATAATTAAATTAGTTAAATATGATGGCATTAAACATGTTTAATTAGTCTCATTCATTAAATAACTTAAAATCATTTGAACATTTCTAAAATTGTTTATTGCGTTTTAAATGTTGTCAGTGTCAGATGTTTCAGTGTCTATGCAAACACCAACCAAACAACAACTGTCCAATCAAATCCTCTCTAGATTGAGAAAGCCCCTCCCCCTCATAACACCCACCACTCAGCTTGGTTCTCTGATGTAAACTAAAAGCTACTATCACACACCAACTTCCTGCTTCAATAGGAAATGCGTCAACACATGGAAGAAAAATGCATTTGTCAAGCATTTTAATGGGTCTTTCAGCATATTTTACTGTCTAGAACACTATAAAATGTTAAGTGCAAGCCCTGCTCGTTTACAGCTGAAAATTTTCATAATAGCTCAACACATCAAAAATCAAGGGTAAGCTTGGGTCACCTCTTTATTTATTTATCCCCCCCTCCCCAAACCAAAGCTCTTTTCATCTACATCATCTGCCTTTTCTGCAACCTCTCTGTCATCTTGAGGCATCTGCTCTTTCCTGTTGCCTACTCAGGTGGAAAAGCATTTCATTTGTTAAACAAAGAGGAGGGCCACCAAAACATCCTGACCATAATGGAGACGGATGACAGCTACAATCCTGGACAATGGAAGACCAGGATAATTACCCAGCCTGTCAGGGAACTAGCATAGATCACCTCTCCTGCAAAGAAAAAAAAAAACAGCCTCTACTTTCTTCCATGTAGGAGGATCCGCTGTCGTCCAGAATGATTCATAAAAGAAGGATCAGCAGTAAAAGGTCCTTGAAGTTATTAGAGAGATGTTGAAAGAGGATGCATCAAATGAGACTTTTGAGGATTGTTTGGGATCCATTTGGTATTTTGACTTTGACGAGTTTAATAAAGATATCTAAAGACTATAACATCAATGTTTCAGGTCACCATTTGTTTCCTTAATTAGAAATGGCATCATTCATCTACTTCCCAATGTGTCTTCTTGGACATCAGTGCTTATGCATAATTCTTGGAAGATTTATTTTTACCCAGTATGCCATGCTGTAAAGATTCATCGGCTTTCTAAATGCAATACAATGCAATTTTTTTTTTTTTTGTGGTTGGCAGGCCGGTTTTTAAGTTGACAGGCAGACAACAAGGGCCTCATGGGATACATTTCAAGTTCTGGGTGTACGTAAATACAAAGAGCACAAAGCCTTGATCAAAGGTACAGTCTTTTGAAAGTCCTGAGCGTATGAGAAGCATATCACTGTCAGGTAAAACAGAGTTCAGCTATATGCTTTCAGATTCTCTACACACTGTGAATCGATATGTAAACGTTTCACTTGTCACTTCAGTTGGAATTATCTTATCTTGTGGGATTTCAAAGGATCATACAGCCTCTTTTCCACAAAGATGATTACTAAATTGCTAAAATTGCTCATTGACAGTTGGCACATTTGCAGAAAAAAGTATGGCTGAAGTTTTCTCATAGATTTTAAGTATGAAGATTTCTAGCTGGATATTGGTTTGTTCATTGTCATGTACTTAAAATAGAGAAAAAAACATTACTAGTCCATAGAAAAAGTAATGACTTTAGGTTCATTTTGTTAACTAAAACTATTAAAACATTTCTGTTGATTTAATGTTCAAGTTTTTGAAGCTCCAAAAAGCGCATCCATCCATCATAAAAGTAATCCATACGACTCCAGTCGGTCATAAATGCTTTCCGAAGCTAAGCAAAATGGAGAGAGTCTAGTTCTGGTGGAAGGGTGACATTTGACCCCACTTATGACGTAGATGTATGACGTAGAGTAATCTTAGCTGAGAATTGTCGAATGCGGAAAACAAAACTGCAGTCACGAATTAGAAGTTTAAAAGGAGAAGTTTTAAAGAAAAATGTAGAAAGAATTCGATATAAGAACAACTATCGAACTCTTCACATGTACGCCACAAGATTTAAAGGGATAGTTCACCCAAAAATTTTAATTCTGTCATTAATTACTCACCCTCATGTTGTTCCAAACCCGTAACACTTTCGTTCATCTTTTGATACTTTTCAGATACTTTTGATGAAATCTGAGAGCTTTCTGTCCCTCCATTGACAGCTAAAGAACTACGACTTAACGCTTTAAAAGGTTCATAAAGAAAACGTAAAACTAATCCATATGAATTGAGCGTGAAATTGAGCGGTTTAATCCAAAATTTCTGAAGAGACTCAATCGCTTTTTATGACAAACATATTTCATTTAGGCTTTTTGAAACGTCAAAGTGATATTTGTGTGGCTGTCTATGGAGGGACAGACTTCATTTATGTTCCGAAGATGAACGAAAGTCTAACGGGTTTGGAATGACATGAGAGTGAGAAATTACAGAAGTATCCCTTTAACAACATCACAGAATGCTCACATTCACTTCAAAAACAGCCAATGAACTACATGAAGAAGAGTATCTTTATATTTTATAAACTTAATGTCACACTATCCTTTACAGTCTACGCCATCTTTGAAATTGTAGGATGTCAAGAAATTGATTTATTTGTTGCATTATGTTGCGATTCATGACTTATTACAGAGACAACAGAATCATGTCATGTCTGCATAGTACGGAGACCTCAAAGGGACCTTTGCAAAAAATACAAAAAAACAAACAAACTTGTGTGCACACGTGAAACTGATGGCATGGTTTCTCAGCAGCTGCTGAGGATGCGCTAAAGCAAACATACGGCCTTGATATTAGAGTTGCTGCACTAACGAAAGACAACATTTTAGCAAATAATTCTCTATTAATTCATACTCATTCATTCTCTTGTTTTCTTCTAAGCAAGCTACCAGTGAGGCACAATGGAATGTATAGGTTACTGACGTAATCCCCGTTTCCTCCTTCCTCTCCCGCTCCCAGGCGTACCGTCGAACGTGACTGATTGAATGGGAAATAAGTTATAGAACATAAATCGGAAATTGTAATTCGCGAGAACGCAAATGTTTCTCCTGAGCACATAAAAGTCTATATATTTAAAATTTTTGCAAAGGTCCCTTTATGGGCTCCGTAATACCACCACAGTAATTTCACGTAGAAACAAAACATTCTTCAAGTCTTAAGTCAAGAATTAAGATGGGAAGTTTCTGTAACAGAGCCCCTGCTGACTGCACATTTACACCTACATATTCTTAGATAGATATTAACAAAACAATGATAGACTAGTTTTTCTTTTCTATCTTCTTATTTAGTTTTAATTTGAGTTATTTGTTT
The DNA here is from genome assembly GCF_051911475.1 of Siphateles boraxobius. NCBI lineage: Eukaryota > Metazoa > Chordata > Actinopteri > Cypriniformes > Leuciscidae > Siphateles > Siphateles boraxobius. Next base: position 11,349,320 of record NW_027509175.1, read on the forward strand.
TTGTTTTTTTTGTGAGTAATGCTAGCCTGAAGTTGAAGTGTTCCTCTATGTGCTTCACCCGCATGTCTGTATGATCTTCCAGTGCTGAGATTATGGATGTTGCCTCGAGAGGGTGAGAGTCTAAGCACTCCATCAATGAAAGGCTTTTTGTGTCCACCTCAAAAAATTAAGTCTCCTTTAGAAAAGTAATAGCACCATTAAAGATGCACTGATTAAAACAAAGTAAACTTAAAACCGTCGATCCGACTGAACCCTATTATAACATTTAAGTAAGTTACTGTCCCATCAATGGCTGATTCATTCTGCTGCAGACACGCACACGTGACCCCCGGCATTTGTGGCTCTTGAAAGAGATCCAGGAGGTTGCTAAGCAACCAGCAGGGGGAAAAGGAGAAAAGTCAGTGACCACTGAAATGTTCTCACTCTAAATAAGCACTGGAAGTCTGTAACATTTTAAAATCTAGTTTAATGGTCATTTGAATGGAAAGTATGTGCTATATTTTAATTGCAAGTTGGAATTCCAAATTTCAAAATGTATCAAATCATGTTGCACTTTTATTTAACACTTTTAACACATGGCAAGTTTTCACTTTTTCAGCTAATACAAAATAAATATTTTTTAATGATAAATAACAATGTAAAAAATAAAGTGATTTAAACAGAACTCGCCCAAATCTTTTTTTTTTTTTTTTTTTTTTTTTTTTTTTTTTATGAATAAACATCAAGAGAAATGTGCAAATGTGAGATATTTGTTACATTTCGGTTGCATCATGTTCTTTTCAAGCAAGTGTCCATATGGGGATTTTAGCCACTGTGTAATCTTAAGATACTCGTGCTGGACACACTGATGTAACACAACTGGGCATTCAGATTCTTTCACGTTATATGTGTATTGAGCCATTGCATCTTTTGACAGCGTCCCTTTGTGATAGAGATGTGTGGTATAGTCTATTATAAATCAAATTTTTCATATTCTCAGGAGTTATTGTGATTTCATTTACAATAGACGGTATTGCCTCAGTGAAGATTAGCAGGGTTGTAACCAGAATAGACAAGGAGGGGGAGGTGTTATTATTCATATTTTTGGGACTTCTTACAATGTGCTTTGGTTAAGGATATCCTGATACAGTGCATGTGCTATAACAACTGAGCAAAGTATAAACAAAACAGATATCAGCACTACGATGACATGCTAAATTATGTGCATGATGTACAGTAAATATTTAATGAAGAATTGTGTTCTGAGAAATAATACTCCAAACCAATGTTCCCTCTAATTTTTTTTCTTGCTGAGCAAAACTTTTTTCGTACATTTTTCGCCGCCTAAGCAAAAATATTTGTTATACCTGACCGGTACAGCATACGTAAAAACACAATGGTTTCAACATTCAGCTGTAACTTTTAACTTGAATGTGCCATTTGTATTTTATTTGGCCCTTGATGTAACTTATTGGTATTAAATCATATTTTTGAAAAACAAGCAGTTAATTAAGAAGTCACTAAATGAAGCACATTTTTTTTTTACAGTGCTGTTAACTGTACAGTCTTTACCAAGAAATCATAAGAAAAATAATTTACAGAATCTTCTGCAGGACAGTTCAATTCTTTACAATGAAAGAAAAGTAAGCTGTTACACTGAGATGGTTTGAGAAAACCATAAAGTGTTTTTGTACAGTCAATTAATTGTGTACAGGAAGCATTAAACCATCAAAGTTAAATGATTGTTTATTTCTTATGAATTTCCAATATTTTCTTTAGCAAGGGGTTTCAAACTTTTTAATGGCAATGAGCCCTAAAGCATACCCTTTTGAGATTCTTTATTTAGGCTTATAATATAATAAAATATAGGCCTAATATAACCTAAACAATACCCTTGTGAGAATTCTTTATTTAGGCTTATAATATAATAAAATATAGGCCTAATACACTGAAAAACATTTGGAGTAGGATTTACTTGAAAAAAGCTAGGCAACTTTTTCCACTCAGAAAATGTTAGTAAATTTACAAAGATTTGCCAAGTAAAAACCTAAACAGTTTCATCAGTAGCTTTAATTAGAAATCGTTAAGTTAAATTTTACTTGGAATATGGAATTAAGTAAACTTTACTTAACCTAGTTAAGTGAAAGTAACAAAGAAAATAAGTAATTTTAACTTGGCTGGTAAAAGGTTGATTAATATCAATTTATTTGAAATTTCCTGTGCATTACATTTCACTCAAACAATTTTATTGAATTATACCAATCGTTTATAGTATGTATTTTACTTAGAGTATCTAAGTAATTTATACTTCATCATGTCAGATGTTAAGCATGATGTGAAAATGCAAAGAACTCAATACTTGGTAGACAATACACAATGACGGTAACATTTGATGGATCGTTTTTGTGTTTGAATGTGTCATTTTGAGTAGAAAATTTACTCGAAATGTAACAAAATGGCAAGTTACTAAATCCTGACAACAAAAGCAATGATAAAACAGTGTAAATACTGCTGGAAACCAGTGAAAAATGAACCTCATTAATTATTCAAGGTCCAGTGCATGATGGGAACCCCAGTGTCAGAAAAGTTGAGTAATTTTTACTTAATTTTATTGAGTTGATATTTACGCTTTCATTGAGTTAAGTACTGATATGGAATTTACTTAGTTTTTTTTTTATTATTATTGCCTGAACTAACTTTTTCTTGTAAATTACATTATTTTTTAAAGTAGTATTTACCTTACCAAAAAATCATTTTTTACAGTGTATAATATAATATAAAAAAACGAATTGAAGTATTTGAAATGATATAATATATCAGTTTAAATGCTTCAATTTGTTTACATATTATATTATTATAATATGGAAACAAACTGAAGCATTTAAATAGATCTAATAGCTAAATATTTTTAAGAAAAGTGAATATGTGAACTCTTTTATTGTAATCTAACCATGCCTGATACTCCCCCACACACACACAAAAACATCTATTTAAACTAATGATGTATTTTGAATTTGCACGCGGGTGGGTGTAATTGTTACCGTTCTGTGTCCATCAACCGGTATTTTCACCACTTAAATCAAACCACTCTTCTTTAAAACATTGTGATGTGATTTTATTTCACATGTCTTTGCGTTTCTCGTTGCCTCTCATATTGAGCTATTTGGTCCGCACACAAGACTCACTGCCAATCACACGTGCTCACATCATTCTCTTTCTATGAAAACCTGTAAACTGCATTCACCAGTTTTCACTCTATAGCGGTTGACCAGAGCACTGAAATTATTTCTCACTTAAACTACAATCAAATGGGTTTCCCTACACATTTCACGTCAGTCGCTTGCATGCTATTTTATTATTTTCTGCGCGACCGCGGCTTCAAAAGTGCAAACCCTTGTCATTCCCCTTGCTGTCTACATACAGTGACTAAAAAGAGGAATTAAAATTATTTTATCTTATCTTAATGCCTTGATTTTAAAAATGAGGAAAAATCCAACCTTTAAGGATACCAATTTTCTTTGTGAATGAATAATGTATCGTATATAAACAAATGTTCTTCCTTAAAATACATGGGGCATAAGTCAGGACACCCCTATGTTAAATTCCCTTAGAGGCAGGCTGATTTTTGTTTTTAAAGGCCAGTTATTTCATGGATCCAGGATACAATGCATACTCATAAAGTTCCCTTGGCCTTTAGAATTAAAATATTCCCTCATCATCACATACCCTTCACCATACCTAGAGATTGGCATGGGGTACTTTCCATAAGATCATCTCTCAATGCAAATCAAACCAGCTATTAGGCTAACTGAAATAAATCCACGGTACATTATTCGTCCACAAAGAAAATTGGTGTCCTTAAAGGTTGGATTATTTCCTCTTTTTCTTTTTTCTTTTTTTAATTAAGGCATTAAGATCAATTTCCAAAAGATGTTTTTTTTATTCCTCTTTTTAGTCAACTTTAGCATGGGTGTACGCTAAGCTTATGCTAAGCACTGTATGTAGCAGCATTCTAGCACAAGTGCTCATGATTCCAGTAGTGCAGGGCTATTCAGCTCCTTTAGGGTTTAATCCTAACTCTAATCAAACTTACCTGCCTGTAATTTTCAAGCAAGTCAGATCGAGTACGTCTTTATATCACCTGGAGACCATTATTGTGGCACTTGCTCGGCCGGTGCAAGACCTCACAGGCGATTAGAAATCTGCAAACTGTGCTCATGGTGAACTATGGGTGTTCAGTTACGCTTCCAGACTTTATTGAGCCATTCAGCTGAGCTGTTTATGTCATGTGACTAATAATGACTCTAGAGAGACAGGAAAGTGATTTCATGACAACCCTGAATAACTTATGGCTGAAACTATCATCAGCGCTGTAATAAAAGTTGCTGTCAAAGTAATTTCAACTTAAATTACTTATTTTGATGAGTTAAAGCAATGTAAAAAACATAACCTATTGATCATATATATATATTTTTACAGTGTGTCAAGCATGGTTGTTATTCTGCCAGTTATTTACTTCGAAATGTGCATTCCATGTCGGACTGTCTGTTTTTGTTTTGATCCGTGTGATCCCGCCCACAGCCAATTTGCACCATTAGTACCAAGCCTGCCGCACAAGCCCTGAAGCCAAAGTGAAGCCAAAACGTCTCGATCGCCCCCCGGTGACTGGTCCTAGTATAGCTCATAAACCCCGCCTCCCCATGTTATTCAATGAGACGTTTGACCAACTAAACAATTAAATTACACTTCACGTATCTTTTTTCCAAAGATAGTTTCGGTCATTTACTGTAGTTTTCATCACGCTGATGTAATGTTTTTAAAATAAATTTGTTTTTAGTTAGTTATTTGATGCTATAAAAACAGCACTGTGGCGTACATGATTGACAGCTGTGATTGACAGGTTCTCTGAGCAAAGTAGTCACTGAAGCAACAACTGACTTTTTTTCGGGATCTTTGGAGGACTGAGGAGATTGGAGCTTTAAATTGAATATCTAAATTTCTATAATTAATTATTTCACACCGACATAATGGTTTGTTCTGGAGCAGAGGCGCGTGCTTACGCTTGATTCAGCGAGAGCGAGGGCGGGACGTTGATTTCGCGGCTTTACTTCCTGCTCACTACTGCGCATGTCTGGTCCAGAAATCGCAACTGCGCAGATTCAGGTCCCAAGATGTCAGCGCCATATCGGGACAATGGCGGCTTCACTTCTCACCAATGGAAGAGAGCGAAGGGGTGTCGTCCATCTTTTTTACAGTCTATGAATAGTACCCATTTCAACCACTAGCTGTAAATATTACATGCTACACCTTTAAATAAAACGTCTTCGAGTAGAACGTCACGTGCTGCCATCACAGTAATTACAACATGGCATGAACACTGTATAAAGTTTGTTAATTTAAATAAAGCTGAAATAAAATAAGATGTAAATATTAGAAAATTATAATACATGCAAATTGGAAATTTTGGCTTGGGAACTAACTGAAATTATTTTAAGTTAAACCACCAGAAAAGCTTAAATAAAAACTAATTAAACCTAAATAGTAGTATTTCATTTTGTTTTTGTTTAACAAAAAGCACATTACAAGATTAAACAGACAAGTAATTAATATTAAAATATGAATATGAACTATATTATACAATTAATACTAAAATTACAGTGCTATGAAGCTGGAACTATTTTACTCTTTTAAAGTCAGCATGAAATAAAATGAATCCAATCTTTTTTTTTATCATTTGACCTTCTATATTTAATCAAAATATCATCCTCTGCTCTAAACTGGACCAGATCATTTCCTAAAAGTAATAAAGTTACAATAGAAACTTGTCTCAACTCTATGTGCAACTGTCCTATCTGCAAATGGGGTGGTGCGACCTCTGAAATATAGCAATTGTAATTCGCTTTGGATTAAAGCGTCAGCTAAATGAATAAATGTAAATGTAAATGTAAATGCAAATGATGAATGTGAAACACACAGCAGAAATTAACCAGGAATGAGCAGGGAAACAGGATAAGGAAATGATGCAATCCAGACAGAAATTCACATCGCCCGAATGAGCTTGTGTGCTGACCGCTTTGAATATGTGGCAGTATGAGTTAGTCCAATGAGCTGCGTTCCTTGGGTCACTCCCCATGTGAAGCTCCGCCCTATAAATGGCGCGTAATCCCTCTGACACCCTCTCTTGCTCATCGGTGACAGGAAGTTGGTTGTGCTTCCTGGTCTCGCTCTCCGTGGGCGGTGTTGTGCTGCGCTAACAGATCTCCGGTCGGATGGACGAACTTTCATCTCGTCGTTCAATTCATTGAACCACTGAACACACTGCATTATCAGTGCCGTGGGCACTCGTCGAGCTTTCTCCCTCGGGTATGTCTGAATGATGGCTAACAAGAATGAGGCCAGTTTAACCGGAGATCATCAATAGCGGCACAGGATCGATTCGCTGTCTGCTGTTTTGCTTTGTGGTGTTTTGTCTGCTGTTTTGTTTTGTTTTGCTTTTGCCGTTTCGCTTGCGGCTATATCGTGGATTTTTGCCCAGTCAAGGTGCTGTTTTGTATACATTTCTGTGTTTTATCTATATCTCCGTCTAGCATATGGGCCACTTTGCCCAGGCCACTGCCTTGTTTGTGTAAATAGCGTACCAGCGGGTGGAGTAGATCGCTGTACGCTCGTCTTGCTATCACGGCCACTGGGTAGTTACGGCTGTCTGGCCAAAAGTATGTGGCATTTGTTCCATAAGTGCTATTGTTTTTATGACATGTGAATAGCTCAAGGGGTTGGGGCTTTATATTATAATTTTGCTGATTTGAGTAGTTTGTTTTCTGGGTTTGTTTTCTTTTGGTTTGTTTGTTTTTGATTCCAATTTAGATTAAAATTGTTATTTCATTTGATTTCTTTTTTCTTTTTCTTGATCTTCTGGGTTTGTGTGTGTGTATATATATTTATATATATAGTTTTCTTTATACTGCCGTATTATAACCATTGTTGGTTTTGGCAGTCATTTTGTACCTTGCGTTAAGTTTATTTATTTATTTTTGATTTTCTTTGATTTATTGAATTAAGGAGCATTTGTTTGTTTATTTTCTTGTGATATTTCTACTGCCTCTTTAGAGCCATTGTTGGTTTCGGCAGTTATTGTTTATATTTTGTGAAGTTCGTCTTTATTTTTATTTTCTTTGCTTACTGAATTGAGAAACGTTTATTGTGATAAGGAAAATTGTTTTTTTTATTTCTGTATTTTCTTTTTGGTGAATCTTTGTTGAAAGAGTGTGTTTGTGTGTGTTCTTCTTTTTTTCTTTTTTTTGTTACAGTAGCTGAGAGCCGGTGGTGGTATTGGTGTCTGGGTGGCATTGTCCCCGTTTGGAGTGCTGTGGACTTCCCTGTTTGCACTTGTGTGCATTGGTGTTTATTGGGGTGTGTTTGTGTGTGTTTACTGGGGGGGGGTTTCCTGGGATCTTTTACGACCCTTTTGAATCCTTTGCCGCCATCGGTAAGCCTCAGCAATTTTGTTTCTTTTCTTTCTTTTCTTTCTTTTTCTTTTTTGCTTTTGTGTTCTCTTCCCTGAGAGAGGATTGTTTTAAACTGTTAAATTATTTGTATTAATAAAAGTTGTGCCTTCAGAATTGAACATGGTCTTTGGCTCTATTGTACACGTACCTGTGTGTCTTTAGCTGTTGGATTTATAGATCCTGAGTAGAAAAATCATTCTCTGGGCGAAATTCCCAGGGTGGCGTAGTCGGTGTTTAGTCTGTCCTGGTATAGAGCGCCACAATTACTTCCTGATCAAAACAAGGTATCTTAAGAGACAGCATAATATTCCTGCTTAACTTAAAAAAAAAAAAAATACCCAGAAATAAAACCAAACAAGACACTTTTCCAGCCTGGCTTCCTATTTACTTCCTATAGTCTCTCCTCCCCAGCCCAATTCAGCCTCGACAACAATACAGTAGACCTGAGCTCTCTTACTCTGAATAAATGACTCACTCTCATGTGTCCCCAGGGGCCGATGAAAGCAGCAGTCATACAGCCATTCTCACACTGCAGCTTGGCTCTTCTGTGGAAACCATCTCCCCACCAGACATGTTTCATTCATATCAGTCCACCAAATCACTGCTTACTGTCAGCTCTCCTGGTAAACTGCATACAATAGCTTTAGATTTTTGCTATTTTCACCTTAAGATATCTGGTCAGGGGTTCTTCCTATCGCTGCTGTGTCAGGCAACCTAGAAAAAAAGGCTATATATATATTGGTGTTAATTTTTTTTTCGATACATAAATAGCTTTTCTATATATAAAACATATCTGAAACGCTTCCAATACTAATTTTTTGCGGAATAAATACACAATGCCAGCTGTGCTTTCTCTCTCTTTCATCTCTCCGACAGAGAGTTAAGTGAATGTAAACAGCTGAGAAAGAAAACGCACGTGTAACAGTTTAATGGATCTGTGCATCAGGTCTTAAAGTGACAGCAGTAGCTGCTAAATTATGAGATAATAAAAAAATATCTATATGGCAGTTTTTCCTCATGGTATCTTTCAAAATTGTGGCCTGTGAAAATGCTGAGTGGCTAGTAACTGGAAAACCAATAGCCACAGTGCCTGGTGAGCAAAAAAAGTTAATGTCAAGCCCTGTATTGTGCTGTTAAATATTATGCGCATGTTAAAATATCAATTGAAAGCTACTATTTAGCATGCATTTATGAGCGTGTGCAAATATATCATAGTTTTCTGTCATACTGTGGATTTTACCTTGACGTGATTTACTGTTCCATAAACAGGGTTATTAATTATAATGAACTAAAACTTAAATTAAAAAAGAAACCTTAAAAAAAAAAAATCCACCCTTAACAAATGTTAATTGAAATAAATTAAAAATAATTAACAAAAATACACTCAGATATTTTTTTTAAAATTTAGATTCACTTTAAGTACTAAAATAACTACAACAAATACATACAGATTTATAAAATCTAGTCATATTTAAAAAAATATACAAACTAAAATAAAAAATAAAATATAATTTAAAATATTCACAACAACTATAATAATAGCCTATATCAAAGATGCTAAAACAACACTGACCATAATCCTCATACAAAGTTTCTGCATTTTTACATGATAATAAAAATAAATAAAAAAACCCTTTCTATTGACATGTTTGTCTTTTGGGGACCGTTAGCTGGAGCATGCAGTGTTCTGTAGGTGATTTCAGGATTTACTATCCTTTAGCTAAACATGCACAGGTAGAACCTGACCAACAAAGATTTCATTTCAAATAATATTAAGATTATTATATATATATATATATATATATATATATATATATATATATATATATATATATATATATATATATATATATATATATATATATATATATATATATATATATATATATATATATATATATATTTGTTAATATGCATCTAATATGTCTGCAGGTGTTAAAAGGTTAAAAGGTTGTCTGTGTTTTCAAAGGCTCAAAACCATCAATAAAAACAAAATTCAACCTAACATGTGCAATGGACTGATGTAAGAGCATCAAGAAACTAAAACTGTATGAACAATTGAGCAAAATGTCAGAGATTATGACAGCCATCAACAGAACAGATCAGTGCCTCTACAAAAGATTTGAAACACACAGAAGTCTAGAAGACCCACCACCGTTCAGCATTGGCACAGCACTCATCTATAATCTCTACAATGAACGTAATAAGTATGAAAATCACACATGCACACGTGAAAGACCGAAAAAATACTTTTGTTGTCGTCACTAACATAATAGGCTTTAGCCTTGTGCAATATCCAGGCTTCTTGTTTTCGACAGCATTGATTTTTTTTTCAGAATGGCTTCTCACCAAGGGACCTGTGGAATAGATGGGAATAAGAGGTAATGAGAGACTAAAGGAAGCCAGAAACAGAGCAGGACTGAAATAGACACATTTCTACACAATAACTGAATTGGAAGGCCATTTCCACACCCGTGAGGTAATGCAGAGATGTTCATTAAGGAAAGTATATAGATTGAGGTATATAGATTATAGGGGAACCATGTATTAATTTAGTATTGACAGGTTTATGGTGGACGTTTCTGAATACTTTTAGCCAAATTTATTACTCGTGTATCACCAAATGTGAATTACATCTTTGGCAAGGGATTCAAATGTTATGCCAGCTGGCATGTAACTCTAAGGAACTGCAACATAAAACATAATTATGAATTATAAGGAAGATAATCTGAAATATTCAAAGAAGTAAGAAATTTACAAACCGCCTATCAAAGATAACAAATGATGTGATCATTTAACATATTTTTTAATTAATATTAAATATTTTTATTAAACGTATATTATTATTTCATTAAATATATTATATGCACACACTGTTTGAAATGTACTTTGTTTATACGCTGGTTTTCTTTTTGTGGCTACAGAAACACTCAAGTGTTCAGTAGCATCACAAGCGTATTCAGCTACATTCAAATCTAACAACAAATACAAAGTTGTTTCATAAATCTCTAGATGGCGCAGGCTGATAGGTCCTTAACTCAATCTGCTTGCAATGACATCTTTCTTTATCGGGCACAGCTGATTGGTTCCTGTTTTATCAGTAGCCAATGAGCTCGCTGCTCAACCTTCAAATACTTACTGTTTCACACACTGTTTTCTTGTTGTTGTTGTTTTTGTTGTAAGTTTTAATTTAAAATGTTTGTGATTTTGACGGAAGTACCTGTTTAAATGTTTTGCCAATTGCTTGAGCAACTTGAAATATAAACCTATATAGAAGTAATGCATTGAATGAGTTGTTTAAATGTATTGTGTTTAAACATGAATGCATCTATAAACGAGTGTATAACTGTACTGTATACAAAGAGAATCGCAATGCTGACAAAACTTTTTTTTATATAAAAGTTTGGATTTGAAAAAAAGTAGTGAATTATTGTTATGTTTGTGTATACAGCCACGGATCAGTTGCGCACTGCAAACACATCATATGTGAAATAGGGGTCGACCGATTATCGGCCTGGCCAATTATCGGCGCCGATATTGAGCATTTTTATGGTTATCGGTATCGGCCATTTTCAAAACCGATTTGCCGATAAAATTATTTAATTTTGAAATGCACTATATTTGGCTCTGACGCAGCCACCTCTGTCAGAACTCACCACTCTGTAGACAAGACCAATGCAATTGTCACGATGAGGTGGAAGCAAGGAGGAAGCAGGATCCAATTGCAGCACACTTTATTTAATAAACTCAAACTACATAAAGACTCTGGCTAGGGCACAAGACTAAGGAACAGAACCACCAACATCAAGGTACAACAACAACAAGAACTCACAAAGACTGGACTGAAACACAGGGCTTAAATACAAGGCCAAACAAGCTAAACAAGATAACAAGGGGGCGTGGTATACATGAACACAAACGAGGAGCGGGAAAACTGAACAGGACTGAACCAAAAGCACAAAGACCGGGGGAACACAGACAGACATTACAACATAGCCCCCCCTCTATGGGCGGCTCCCGACGCCCATCAAAACTAGAGACATAGTTCGGGAGGGTGGTGGAGTGGAGGCGGTACCGGGGGAGGGATGGCGGGCCAGGTCCGTGCAGGGAACGGGACCGGGGTCTTGCGATGGCGGACCTGGGCCATGGAACATGGGCGGAGCTGGACGAACAGACTGCCAGGGCGGAGCAGGCTGTGGGCGTGTCCATGACGGAGCAGGCTGAGGGCGAGGCCACGGCGGAGCAGGCTGAGGGCGTGACCAGGGCGGAGCAGGCTGTGGACCCTCGGGCATCCAGGGCGAAGCTGTCGGACCCTCGGGCGTCCAGGGCGGAGCTGTCGGACCCTCGGGCGTCCAGGGCGGAGCTGTCGGACCCTCGGGCGTCCAGGGCGGAGCTGTCGGACCCTCGGGCGTCCAGGGCGGAGCTGTCGGACCCTCGGGCGTCCAGGGTGGAGCTGTCGGACCCTTGGGCGTCCTGGGCGGAGCAGACCCTTCGGGCGTCCAGGGCGGAGCTGTCGGACCCTCGGGCGTCCAGGGCGGTGAAGACCCCTCGGGCGGCCACGGCGGTGAAGACCCTTCGGGCGGCCACGGCGGTGAAGACCCCTCGGGCGGCCACGGCGGTGAAGACCCTTCGGGCGGCCACGGCGGTGAAGACCTTTCGGGCGGCCACGGCGGTGAAGACCCTTCGGGCGGCCACGGCGGTGAAGACCCTTCGGGCGGCCACGGCGGTGAAGACCCTTCGGGCGGCCATGCTGGAGAGGACCCTTCGGGTGGCCATGGTGGTGGCCTACTGCCCCCCCCAAAAAAATTCTTGGGGGTAGCTACGGGTTCGTAGCCTGGAGAAGGCACCGGCTCAGGAGAAAGAGGCAGAACCAGCGGTGAAGAGGGCTTTAGGCTGGGCAGGACCAGCGGTGAAGGAAACTCTGGGCTGAACAGGACTGGCGCAGGATCAGCGGGCTCTGGCGCAGGATCAGCGGGCTCTGGCGCAGGATCAGCGGGCTCTGGCGCAGGATCAGCGGGCTCTGGCGCAGGATCAGCGGGCTCTGGCGCAGGATCAGCGGGCTCTGGCGCAGGATCAGCGGGCTCTGGCGCAGGATCAGCGGGCTCTGGCGCAGGATCAGCGGGCTCTGGCGCAGGATCAGCGGACTCTGGCGCAGGATCAGCGGGCTCTGGCGCAGGATCAGCGGGCTCTGGCGCAGGATCAGCGGACACCGGCTCAAGTGTGTGCGTAGCCCACACACACCACATGGCTGTGGCCATAATGGCCAGTGTTGCGGTCACTGAGGGCTCAGGCGGCGCATGCGTGGCGTGATCAGTCTCTGACTGGGAAGACGTGACGAGAACGGTCTCTGGCTGGACGGTCTCTGGCTGGACGGTCTCTGGCTGGACGGTCTCTGGCTGGACGGTCTCTGGCTGGACGGTCTCTGGCTGGACGGTCTCTGGCTGGACGGTCTCTGGCTGGACGGTCTCTGGCTGGACGGTCTCTGGCTGGACGGTCTCTGGCTGGACGGTCTCTGGCTGGACGGTCTCTGGCTGGACGGTCTCTGGCTGGACGGTCTCTGGCTGGACGGTCTCTGGCTGGACAGGCGGGACGTGGATAGGCTCCAGGGATACTGTGAACTGGCAGGGTGCTTCATCAGCCAAGCCCACCGTAGATGCCGAACCCCCCAAGTAAAGGGCCAGGTCAATATAACCCTCTAGGGTCCAACCGGTATAATCATCCGGCATCAGTTGCGCGATATCCGCATCCAGCCCGCTCCAGAACAGGTCCATGAGCTCAATGTCATTCAGCGATCCCAGATGGCAGCAGTTCAAAAAGTCCCTCACATACTTCTCGATCCGCTGGCCATCCTGAAACATAGAGGCTAGAAATCTTCTTAGTACCTGGTTGCTAACAACTGCTGGATCCATTGGCGGTGAGTTCTTCTGTCACGATGAGGTGGAAGCAAGGAGGAAGCAGGATCCAATTGCAGCACACTTTATTTAATAAACTCAAACTACATAAAGACTCTGGCTAGGGCACAAGACTAAGGAACAGAACCACCAACATCAAGGTACAACAACAACAAGAACTCACAAAGACTGGACTGAAACACAGGGCTTAAATACAAGGCCAAACAAGCTAAACAAGATAACAAGGGGGCGTGGTATACATGAACACAAACGAGGAGCGGGAAAACTGAACAGGACTGAACCAAAAGCACAAAGACCGGGGGAACACAGACAGACATTACAACAGCAATGTCCCGCACATGTGATTTGTTGGGAGTCACGAGTCCGGCCAATCAATGCGGAAAGCTGAAGGCACTGAAAGTTTAGCACTCACACCGACAGCACTCGCTGACTGGAGCTGCTGCACTGATCATGCATCAGTTGTCTTGTCTCTCAAAGTTAAGGCAGCAGCAGACTTTGCTGAAGTAGCAATAAATTACTACAGTTGCAAAACACCTCAATATAATAGGGTCCTGTAATGTCCGCAATGCAGAAAACAACGAGGGAATCGCGGAATCCAGTCATAAAAACGGAATTTACTGTATAAAGCGGAATGTCACGGAATGTGTAGACTTCTTGATGAATTAATAAAAAGCAGGTCAGTACAAATCAAATCGAATTTAGAACCGCAAAAAGACTATTTAAATATGAATCCTGCGTGTCTCTAAATGAATGGTGCAGACGCGTGATTTCATTTAACACACACACACAGCGCCGCCGCTCCCACCACGCGCATCACGCGCTGTGCGTAGGGCACCAAGTGCTGAGGGGGGCACCAAAAATAGCCTAATGAAAAATCAATCATCATATCATAGTCATGATAATTATAGTGCCGATATTATTTAATTATAGAAATATTATTAGGCACTTTTTAGGGATGTATATAACAAGACAGGCGGAACAAGAGTATTTAATTGCTCTAGAAAGTAACGATGGTGCCGCCGCCGCCTCAGTGTTCCGTTGGATTGCGCGTTAAAAAGTTAAAGTTAAACCGGTAAAAATAAACGTTTTTTTTTCCCCCCGGGGGCGGGGGGCACCATAAAGGAATTATGCTTAGGGCACCAAAATGTCTAGCAGCGGTACTGCACACACACACACTGGAGCACGCGTTTTCAGCCTCAGCCGCATCATTATATGAGAACATGATTGCATAAACATCATCTCCAGAGCCGCTTAGTCACTTCATGAGCTTTTTAAAGCTTCAACTGAGAAAAGTTATCGTCATATCATAAACACACAGAAACTCAAAGATCTCCACGGCAACCCGTCAAATAAAAGTTTGTTTTTTCATAGGGCACTAAACATGTCATTTTTATTAAACTGTAAATAAATTGAATAAGTTTGATGATTTAAATTTATTAGAAATGCGTTTTGATTACTAAAATTAAATTTAACCATTAAAATAGAGTCTTTAAGTTTTAATGAATGCTGCTGGGTGCTCCCTGCAATTTTTTTTAGTTATTATTAATAATGATAATATTAATAATAATAATACTAATAATAATAATAATAATAATAATAATAATAATAATAATAATGTTATTATTAACAGTTCTCAGATTTAAAGATATGTATAAAATAATTTTTAGAAAGTATTTGTCAAAACTCTTTGTTTTTCTTAATTTTGACATTAACTTAAATTTTTACACCAGACATGGGCTATATATCGGTTTTAAAATATTGGTTATCGGTCTACTTGATCTGGAATAATCGGTATCGGCCCTGAATATCACATCGGTCGACCCCTAATGTGAAAGCACAATAGCGCGTGCTGCTCCTGCACCGCATACACACTGCAGACAGAGTATGTGTGAAACAGGCATAAGTCAGCATTTGCTGTAGCAGTTTTGCCATTAGCAGCCTTCAGGATCCTCCACCTGGATCTGCTGCGAGTAATTCATGTATGCTATTTTGTACAGGAGCAGCGTGTTGTGTGAGTATTGGAAGTAAATCCCATACTTGCTCTGCAACAGCAATTACCAACAGCAACTGCAATAACCGTAGCAGTAGCAGCAGCGTAGCAGATCTATTCCGCCAAGACCAAACACATTAACATATAGTCATATCCATTATCATGCCAAACACTTTGGGGCGGTTTCCTGGACCAAGATTAAGCCTAGTCCTAGACTAAAATGGCCATTTAAATCAGATTAACAGAAATGTGCTTTCTCTGTCATGGTTTTAAAAAGTCTAAGACTTAGTCTAGTCCAGAACTTCATAGGCTAATTTCCTGGAGGAAGACTAGAGCAACTTCAGGACTAAATTGAGGCTTAAATTAAACCTACCAGGAGGCAGGTTTACCTTCAGATTAATTTCATTTGGAGGACACATGCATTACTTGGACTATGTCAATGATGATCAGCGCTTTCCACCAGCCAGGCAAGTTCTTGCAGACAGAAGTGACCCATTGCAACGTTTTGATGAAATAAGTTTTCGAGATCGTTTCCGCATGCATAAAGTAAATGCAGTGGAGCTAATTTCACTCTTAGAACCCAGGCTTTCATTTGTTACCCAAAGAGGACAGCCTATTCCAGTTTGTCTCCAGGTGCTCATAACTTTAAGGTTCTTGGCATGTGGCACCTTTCATCGAGAAACTGGGGATTTATGTGGTGTCAGTGAACCAACAGTATGTAAAGTCATTCACAGAGTGTGCAGGGCCATTTGTGAATTAAAAGCACATTACATAAACTTCCCTGATGCTAGAACCCAGGCTAACTACAAGGTACTTTTCTATGAATATGGAAATTTCCCAGGAGTCATAGGTTGCATAGATGGAACCCATATTCCCATTAAGCGTCCCTCTACTCCAGATGCTGAGGAATACAGGAACCGAAAGAACTGGTTTTCCATAAATGTCCAAGGTGTATGCACTCCCCAGTTAGAGTTTTCAAACATTGTTGCACGGTGGAAAGGTGCAACTCATGATTCCCGAATTTTCCTGAACTCATCTCTGTATACTCAATTTGAAAGAAGAGATCATAATAGAATTTTGCTTGGTGACAGTGGGTATGCTCAGAAGGATTTCCTGTTTACGCCTTACTTGCACCCAACAACTGCTGAACAACTGCGCTACAACCAGGCTCATATGCGCACAAGGGGCTTAGTCGAGCGCATGTTTGGTGTTTGGAAGAGTCGTTTTCAGTGCCTTAGGAAAACACTCAGATTCAAACCAAGTAGATGCTGCACTGTCATCATTGCAACAGCTGTTCTTCACAACTACCTAAAAAAGCAGGGATGCCCAGATCCTCCAATAGAAGCGGATGACAATCCAGATGTGCCACCATTTACAACAAACCACAGAGAAGGACTTGCATACAGGGATGCTTTTGCATTGTGCCACTTTAAATAGATCTTTTTACATTACTTAACTTTCAACCCTCTGTTCAGATCTGATACATGTAATAAAACCAAATATTTGTTAAGTGTAAAACTCTTTGGTCTGGTATGTTACTGAAACCACCACAACATCCATATTTTCTTAATAAAACAATTTTTATTTCACAGATTCATGTACTGTGACATTTGAGCCTGTTGCATCTCTCTCTCCTTCATCTTTATATCCAGTTCTACTTGTAGTATCTTCATCTTCATTTCATGCTCCTCCTTAAGATATTTCAATTTATGTTCATGAAAATCATTAGCCAACTTTTCATGAACAGTGAGTCTTTTCTTCTGGTTACCAGTACTGGCAGACGTTGCCACCCTTGCTTCTGAGGATGGGGAGGGTAAGCTGCTTTCCAATTCTTCAGTTCTGTTTTGACCTTCTCCTTGAAACATGAACAGTTCATATATGGTCAAATAAATACAGATTAAATGGGAAAATGTTTCACATCATATGATAGAAGCAAATATAAGTTTGAGAGGAGAGAAACAAAAGCCAAAATCAAATACTTAATATAGGTGTATGTGATTCATCATCTGAACAGTCCAGATGGTCATCATCTGGTATGTTCTCCAAAGGTTGCTGATTCTCCAGTATTCCTGTCAGTAACTCATCCAACACATCACAGTCTTTATTTGCAGGTCCTCCGCCAGTCTTAAACCTCTCTCTTCGAGCTTCAGCAACAGTTTTTTTAGGTTTATTTTGATCTTTTTCCACAACACCTGTATTAAATAACTATTATAAATACAACAGTAGTTTTAAAAAGCCATAATAAAACTAATGATTCTTACCTGAAGTTGTTGTATTGTTCTTGTAGATGTGTGTTCATTTGCATTAAATTCATTACAAATAGATGTCCAGGCATTCCTTTTCTTTGATTCAACAGCTGATGTGTGCAGTTTATCTTCGATAACAGGATGTCTCGAAACTATTTGCTTTAAAATACTTTTCTCATGTTCAGAAAAGTTCTTTGATCGCACTCTCTTTTGAACTTCCATTGCCATTTGCTTCTCAGTTGCATACAATTTTAACCTTTTCTTGGTTCATTCCATGTTTTATAGGCAACCTCAATTCAGATAATCCTGATTTGCACAGGTGGTAGTAAATTAATCGAGTGTATTTTAGTTGAGGACTCCATAGTCCAGGTGTTAGTAATCTGTACTCAATCTGTGTTTCAGAAAGCCATTTTTTAAAACATGATTAACTATTCTAGATTAAGGCCTACTCCTGTCTTAATTTAATCTTGGTCCGGGAAACCGCCCATAGAGAGTTGTCATGCTAGGGATGCTATCAATGACTTTCAACTTTCAAATGATGCTGGAAATCTCTGCGTCATTATCGCGACCTGATCGGATCTAGGAAGTCCTATAGCTTTAGTCAAGCAGCATATCATGCCACTCCGTGTGATTTGTCTTGCTGTGTTTCAGCTTGTTCGAGACCACCTGCTCTAAATAAAGATATGTGATCTACTATTGTTTATGTAACGGGTACCGTGGCGTCGGCACCCGTGAGGGACAGATTATTCTCCTGTAACACAGGAGAGAAACGAGGAGACAGTGTGTCACGTTCAAGCTCTCTGGAGTAATTTATTCACAATATGTTCATTAAACACATCTCTGTTTCTCAGTCACATTATGCTTCACATTTCACATTTTCAATGTCTTCTGAACATTATAATGACTTTCAACGTTTATGTCAATTCACAATCTGCAATAAAATAAAGTTCTCAAATTCACATTCATTTTCACTGAATCTATTTTTATATTTCACACTTTTCTTCAAAAAAAGAAATACAAAAACCATAGTAATACACTTCAATTACTTCTCTTAAATGATTAATCATTTCTATTCACAATATTTTACAAGTATCACATTAATACGATGCTGCAAATCACTCTCAGAATTATTAATATACTTCAAATATAACTTTAAACCTTATTTAACAAATTTACCATTATCAATCAATCTTCAAAACACATATATAGCACTTTAAACAATACCTGTTAACCTTTAAAGCTTATAAAATACCTTCATGTGCATTTGTATAAGGAAAAATTTATATTTTTAACTGACGCGCTCACAAACGTTACATGTGGGTTTTCAGTAGGCCGCTAATCGGTCGAGCTTTTCTCTCTCGCTTAAATCAAACTCAAAAACAACCTCTGACGAACATCACTTCTCTAAAACAATTCACTTATATTCTTAACACATCTCAGCATGGTTAAATACAACTTTAAAGTGTTTTTATACATTTACCCACCTGTAACACAGGAGAGAAACGAGGAGACAGTGTGTCAAGTTTAAGCTCTCTGGAGTAACAAAAAAACTTCTCCGGTTGCTTTCGTAACCTCGGTTGCCTGAGAGGCAAGGAACGAGACATTATGAATGTCGTATATGGGAACTCCTCTCCTTCTCCACTTCTGCTGAAATCTTATAGGCTAACGCCAGCAAAGCTGGCCAATTGATGCAAATATGCAAATACTGAACACGTACAGTATAAAAGAAGATGAGCGTCAATATCCATCAGAATCGAATCGAACGCTAAAATAAGTAGCGAAAACGGCGGCGAGCGTAATGTCTCGTTCCTTGCCTCTCAGGGAACCGAGGTTACGAAAGTAACCAGAGACGTTCCCTATCAAGGCTACGGAACTTCGACATTACAAATGTCGTATATGGGAACTGTATAAAATCCCGCCGTGAAGCTAACACTCCACTGAGACAGACCCAACACTGCCTTCCCAGAGCAAGCATCCGATAGGCTGAGGTTAGCCAATAGCGAACCACTGAGCTCTGATAGGCCAAAACAGACCAATCGCTTGCATGCAAAACACTGCCCGAATTTGCATATCCCGAGCAGTATAAACGGGGAAAGTTTGCACTGTGAAGCACATAGAGCAACAACAGTAGATAAGTTCAACGAACAGCGGTGACAACAATAAACATACAAATCAGCATATAGAACAACTCATGAGCTTAAGCGCAGAGTCGCCCACATAAATTGTCATGTAAACACATATCAGCTCACCGAGAGCATCCGAGACGCCACCGAGGGTATATCCAACTTGTAAAATCTGGCAAACGTGTTCTGAGAAGACCAGCCAGCCGCAAAACATAAATCCTGAATAGACATACCCTTAGTCCAGGCCCACGAAGATGAAATCGCCCTCGTCGAATGGGCCTTAATGTTAAGGGGACATTCCTGCCCCAGCCAATCATAAGCCAACACAATAGCGTCCACAATCCAGTGAGTAAGCCTCTGTTTTGAGACCCCACGTCCCTTGTTGCATCCACCAAAGCACACAAACAGCTGGTCCGATTGCCGAAAAGCGGCCGAGCGAGAAATATACTCCCGGAGCGCTCTGACCGGACACACAGCACTCTGAGCATCAGAAGCCGGAGAAGTTGATGGCTCAGTGAAGATGGCTCAGTGAATAAGGCAGGCAGTAAAACAATCTGTGCTTTAAACGGGGTATTGAGCGATTTCGGGACATAACCCGGCCTCGGCCTGAGCGTCACATTACAGTCTCCCGGCCCAAAACGAATACAATCTTCACTCACAGAGAAGGCCTGTAAATCCCCAACTCGCTTCGCTGATGCTAGCGCGAGAAGCAGAGCGGTTTTGACAGAAAGCTCTTTAATGGCAACCGAAGCCAACAACGCGTCCAAAACCAAAGCCAAATCCCACGGGGGCACAGAAGGCGGCCGTGCGGGGCATAATCTCCTGGCTCCATTGAGGAACCCGATTAACGACGCATGTCTACCAATAGACTGCCCATCAACAGGGGGATGAAACGCGCGATAGCGGCCACATACACTTTCAGAGTGGATGGAAGGCTCGCCTCGTCCATCCTGTTTTTAAGAAAGCGCAGGATATCCGACACAGAACAACTCTTTGGGTCGATATCAACGTCCTGACACCTTTTCGAAAAAACTCCCCACTTCAGGGCATACAAGCGCCTGGTGGACGGGGCTCGCGCTTCCGCGATGATTTTCAAAGCTCGCGAGTGCAGCGCGTCCAGCTTGCTCAGCGGCCCTGTAACGGCCACACATGAAGGCTCCACAGCCCAGGACTGGGATGCCAGATTGATCCTTTTGCCTGAGACAGCAGGTCCTGAGCGGGATCTCCCATGGCCGCCCCGTCAGTAACTCCACTAAGTCCTCGAACCAAGGCTGATTCGGCCAGTTCGGAGCAACCGGAGTCACCCCCGCTTTTTCCTCCCTGATTTTGCACAACACCATGGGCAGAATTTTCACCGGAGGAAAAGCATAGAGGCGAACTTTCGGCCACCGTGCAGTCAGCGCATCCTCCTCCCAGGTGGAGCGAGACAGCGAGAAGAACGTCTGACAATGCATGTTCTCGCTCGTCGCGAAGAGATCGACCTCCGCTCTGCCGAAACGCCTCCATATTAGCTGCACTGTTCCCGGGTGAAGCCTCCATTCCCCTTGAGAAATGCCATTCCTCGAGAGCATGTCCGCCTCGCGATTCAGAACGCCGGGGATGTGAGCCGCTCTCACCGAGAGGAAAAACCGGTCCACCCCCAACAGAAGAGATTCTGCCTGTTTGAATAGGGCTCTAAGTGGGACGAACTTGCCAGGTCTGAAGAGACCTAGAGAGGTGGTCAGCACTTCCGCTCGCTCGGGCGAGAGACGCGCTCTCATTCTCACCGAATCCAAGTGCACTCCCAGAAAAGTGGTGGACTGGCTCGGAAAGAGCACACTCTTCTGAATGTTCACCTTCAAACCGAGCGCCTCTAAGTGACGAAGGAGGGATCCACGTGACCGATCAGCGTTTCTTTTGATTGGGCGAGAACCAGCCAGTCGTCCAGATAGTTCAGGATGCGCATCCCGCTCGACCTGAGGGGGGAAAGCGCCGCGTCCACACATTTTGGAAAAGTTCGGGGCGTGAGGGCTAGACCGAACGGAAGCACTGTGTACTGGTACGCCGCGTTCTCAAACGCAAACCTCAGGAATCGCCTGTTACGCTTTACTGAAACAGATCCTGGCGCAAATTCGCTTCGGTGGATTTAAAAGACGCGTACTTTCATATCCAGATAATATATCTGGATATGAAACTACAAAGTGCCGAAGAAAGGCACTTTGTAGTGCCTTTCTTCGGCACTACAAAGTAACGGCTGTAAAATCCGCTCTCCCGCTCGTTCGGGGGAACCGGTTCTATTGCTTTCTTCTCTAGCAAGTTGCACACTTCCAGCCTCAGTATATGCGCGTTTTCTGGCAAAGTCAGTGACTGGATAACTCCGCGGAAGCAGGGTGGTCTGCGTTTGAACTGAAGTGTGTACCCGTGCCGAATTATATTTAACACCTACGGCGAAATGCCCAGAATAGCTTCCCATGCTGTTTGAAAGTACTTCAGTGTGGGCTGAACTAAACATGCGTCATCGCCGCTGGTGTGGTCTGTGAATGAACACCTCGCGTCCACGAGGTGCACTTATAGTTAATGACCGTGACTCTGCGCTGCTCGAGGGCAGGGGGGTAACACAGTGTGAGGTGCAAGAGGGGAAAAAAGAGGTTTGCTTTATTGAACACACACATTAAACAACATTCATCAAACAACTGCACGCATCGCTCGTAGAACGCCGAGGGACTAAGTGCTGAAGAGCGTGGCGCTTGGCGGCCGGGCCAGCCTGGTCGGCCGTGAATCTGCAGGCCCTGGACGGCAAGCTGCGGTCCAAGCCCAGGGCGGGAGACGATGGGCAGAGGTGTGCGGCTACGGTCTCCTCGACGGGGGGTATGTTGAGATAACCATGGTCCCCCGCCTCGTCCACAGGGGCAAACATGGCCTGGGCGCCGATTGCGGGGCCACCCACGACTTCACGACGTGATCGTGGACGTCAGGAAAGAATGGGGTTCCTCTCCTTGAAGCGGCCTGGCGGCGGCTCGATTGAAGAGACCACGTGTTGAGGTTACTCTTGGAGGGTTCATCTGGGGCCTTCCAAGAGAGGTCCAGTTCCTCGATGGCATTCGTACCTCGTACCTCGACTCCATGGTTGGGAGGGCCCACCAGCGGCTGTGGGCCCGATCACCGCTGCTGCGTGAGCTTCATCCCGTCTGGCCTTGAGAGCTCGAAGGGACATGTCCTCGCAGTGCTCGCAAGAACCACCGTCCCTGAGAGCCAACTCAGCGTGGGCCAGCTCCATGCACGCGATACAGAACAGGTGCGTGTCCGGGGGTACGACGGAGCCCGAGCACAAGTTGCAAATGGTCGCCATCGCATGCAGAATACAGTAAACGCATCTTCAGCGCATCTTCGGCGCACCTTCGACGACAGCGAAAAATCTTTTAGAGTTATGAAGTATCAGCTTTCTAGCACACGATTTGAGCGTGAAGAGAGAGATTCTGATGGATATTAACGCTCATCTGCTTTTATACTGTACGTGTTCAGTATTTGCATATTTGCGTCAATTGGCCAGCTTTGCTGGCGTTAGCCTAAAGGATTTCAGTAGAAGTGGAGAAGGAGAGGAGTTCCCATTTCAGTAGAAGTGGAGAAGGAGAGGAGTTCCCATATACGACATTAGTAATGTCGAAGTTCCGTAGACTTGATAGGGAACTCACGACTCGCACAGCTTAACACCCATCGCTCGACTCTACCCCTAACGGTCAGGAGTAGCATTGCACACTTCTCTCTTTTTCTTTTAAAAGGAATCACGTTAGAATAAAACCCTTCTGAATGTTTCTTTTTCCAAAATAACACGATAACATATTCAAAATGAAACCAATAATTTTGAGTATACTTAAAGTACAATTACCATACTTTTGTGATTATCACATTTACATTTTTTTTTGCGAAGTTACAAACCAAACATGGCTCAAAAATCAACATGTGCACAGTTTACACATGTATCGGCTGCAATTTTTTCATTAAAATACTCGGCCTTTTACTGAAACAAGTATGCTTGTTGCATTTTGCTAATTGAGAATTTTTCAACTATATGTAGCCTGTGGGTTTGAGACGTTCTTTGTTTCTCTCCCTCATCTCCCTCTTCACCGCTTCAGCTTGCTTTCACTCCCCCTGTGTTGTTACGGTACCTAATGTGGGTGGGAGTGGTTAGAAATTGAGAGCAGGCAGGTATATAGGCACCTGGGGTCCTCATGCCGGTAGTCATACATTGTAGCTAGCTGCTAACAGGTTGGAGTGCAGCAGTGTTCCGGGGTGCTGTTTGTAGCGCAAGGTGGCGAGTGACTGCCAACAGCACTACTGTTTGTGTGTGTATGCTTCCGAAACATGTTGGAATGCCTAGATTGATAAACATAGAGGAGCGTTTCGTGACCCTGCTGAAATTGTGAAGCCCCGAAACACTGTCTACCCACGCAATCGTTAGACGGCAGGCAGAGGCTACAGCCAATCCATTGTCGGCTGCTGTTCTCTTGAATATGTTTAAATGTGTATGAATGTGCAGGTGCTGTTTTTTTCTAGACCCTTTTCGGTAATGTTTATTTCTTTTTTTTTCTTTTCCCGCTAACCGGTGGGTGGTGAGAGATTTGTGTTAGTGAACCAACTGTGACCACCGGCTAGCGGTTTCTTCTTTTCTTATTTATTGTTGGTTTTATCCCTCTCCCCCGTAATAGTCTTGGGGTGGATTGGGCCCATAGGAAAGACTAGCGCACCAGGTTCTAGCCTAGTTTCCTTCGTGCTTCACCCAGTTTGAAACCAATGTGTGCAGTGTAATGCTGTGATGTGTGCACCTTTTAGAGATGGCTTAAAGAGCATGATTGTTGTGATTGGGTAGGCTGATTATTATAGTGTTGGTTCTACCTTAAGGGTGTGCTTTAGTTCACGTGTGGTATTGACACCTAGGCCTGGGCAAGCTTGTAATCCGGTGGCCCACCCTCCTATGGCTTATCCCTATGTCAAATGATGTATGTTCATGTTATTTATTGATAACCAAAAGCGACTCATTTTTAACTGAAACAAAAATAAAGATTGTATTTTTTACTTTGTTAATCCAAGCCTGTGCATGCTTTTTGTTGAAACCTAGAGTCCCCTTGCTTTTACTAGTCCTGTTCAAGGGGTGGCGTAGTTAGCACCGCCATAGCCCTACGGGGGGGCAACATATAGACCATCTGTTATGTAGGCTACTATGACTTTACAAGATCACATTTTCATGTAAAGCAATTATTTTTTCCATACTACGAAAATAGAGCACTTACACTTACATGCATTTACAAGCATTTGTTAACTGATGGTCATGTTCCATATGTTCACTGTAAAGCTAAGCTTATAAGCTTTAAAATGACACCCTTTTTTGTGTTGGTTGTTTAAGAAAAATATTAACTTAGTAGTGCCCTCACTTCAGATTTAAGAGGTTAAAGTTAACGATTAATCGATTAATTTGACTGTTAATTTAAACAATGATCGATTATGGGAATTTATGTAAATTGACATCGCTAGTCATGACAGAACTCAATTTTAAATATGTTAGTCGAGAGATATCAGAATTACCATGTTTTTATGCTCTGAGGGGTAAACAGTTTAAATGTGCTAATGTACACTCACCTAAAGGATTATTAGGAACACCTGTTCAATTTATCATTAATGCAATTATCTAATCAACCAATCACATGGCAGTTGCTTCAATGCATTTATGGGTGGGGTCCTGGTCAAGACAATCTCCTGAACTCCAAACTGAATGTCAGAATGGGAAAGAAAGGTGATTTAAGCAATTTTGAGCGTGGCATGGTTATTGGTGCCAGACGGGCATTTCACAATCTGCTCAGTTACTGGGATTTTCACGGACAACCATTTCTAGGGTTTACAAAGAATGGTGTGAAAAGGGAATAACATCCAGTATGCGCCAGTCCTGTGGGCGAAACTGCCTTGTTGATGCTAGAGGTCAGAGGAGAATGGGCCGACTGATTCAAGCTGATAGAAGAGCAATTGTGACTGAAATAACTACTCGTTACAACCGAGGTATGCAGCAAAGCATTTGTGAAGCCACAACACACACAACCTTGAGGCGGATGGGCTACAACAGCAGAAGACTGTAATGGTGTGGGGGATCTTTTCTTGGCACACTTTAGGCCCCTTAGTGCCAATTGGGCATTGTTTAAATGCCACGGCCTACCTGAGCATTGTTTCTGACCATGTCCATCCCTTTATGGCCACCATGTACCCATCCTCTGATGGCTACTTCCAGCAGGATAATGCACCATGTCACAAAGCTCGAATCATTTCAAATTGGTTTCTTGAACATGACAATGAGTTCACTGTACTAAAATGGCCCCCACAGTCACCAGATCTCAACCCAATAGAGCATCTTTGGGATGTGGTGGAACGGGAGCTTCGTGCCCTGGATGTACATCCCACAAATCTCCATCAACTGCAAGATGCTATCTATTTCTAAAGAATGCTTTCAGAACCTTGTTGAATCAATGGCACGTAGAATTAAGGCAGTTCTGAAGGTGAAAGGGGGTCAAACACAGTATTAGTATGGTTTGCCTAACAATCCTTTAGGTGAGTGAATCTATCGCTTTGTGTTAGCTGAAGCCATAATCCTGGTGTAAATCGAGATGAAATCAAAATGAATACTATTTACTTTCTAAGTACAAATTCCATTACAGAAGTGAAATGGTTTGCGTTTGTCATTTCTTTTCTCATGCCATCATAGCATCGATAACATGATGAAAGGAACAGGTGCGAAAAATAAAATGGGCCAAACAGACATGGAGCGTTTGCAATACACTAAATAAGGACATAGAAAAATGACATGAAAAGTGCATGACTCATTCAAGAGGAACATTCAATTTGGTCTCATATTGATTGCTAGAAAGATCAAATATTCATGATTCTTTTGCCATGCTGGGTTTAAAAAGAATATAAATGGCCCTATATATATATATATATCACCAGTCACCAGTGTACACAATTATAGATACAAAATAATGAATAATGTGGATTTCATTCTCAAATGTGTTTAACAGTGATACAACGCTGCCTAAAATCCTGTCAATTCTAAAATGTTCAATCAAACAATGGCTAATTAACTGTATCTTACCAACTACTGCTCACAGGAGAGAGTCCAAGATTAGTAAATTTTTGACTCCGTTGGCTTGAGATTGTTATTCCGTAAATCAAGGAAGCAGAAAATGGCAAAATACGGCCAGTTAAGCAATGAAAAGCATGGCCTGTAAAAAAACTGACATTCAAACCGATCAATTCTGACCTTAGAATTAACTCAGTGAAAAAAAGAGAAATTTGCCTTTGTCTACCCTTAAAAAACAAGCTCAGCTAATTAACCTACAGGACCAGAAATTATTCCTACAGTTCTTAAGACAACTGTATAAGAAAAATGTATTGCATTGCTCTGTTTTAGAATCTAGATGGTTTCTACAGAGTTGCCAAAGATGGAAACTGGAAAGCCACATGGCATCAGAAGACAAAAGGGCCACTATGTCGGTATATATTGCTCCTGTGCGTACAAATGCATTTTCCAGGGTTAAAGCAAAGGACAAAATAGTCCATTTTGATAAACTGCCAGTGAAACAGAGAAGAGTAATACATTTTTTTTTCAAAAAGTTCATGAAGAGACTATAAAACTGATCCACATGAATCGAGCGGTTTTGTCCAAATTTTCTGAAGAGACTTGATAGCTTTATATGATGAACAGATTGAATTTAGGCTTTTGTTAACATATAAACATTGTTTAGTGAACAAAGATAAGCTCAAACGTGCTGCTTAACACAAGAATTAACCTTATTGGTTCCTGCAGAAGCTCAAACGTGCTGCGTAACAAGATAATGAACCTTATTGGTTCTTGCTGAAGCTCAAACGTGCTGCGTAACACAAGAATGAATCTCACTGGTTCTCGCACATCAATTGAACATGATTGAGCTTCTGTTTAACACAACTGATGTGTAAGTTGATGAATGTTTATATGTGAATAAAAGCCTAAATTAAATCTGTTCATCATATAAAAGAATTGAGCCTCTTCAAAAAAAAGATTTTTATTTTTGGACTAAACCGCTCAATTTATATGGATTAGTTTTATGATCTATTTATGAACTTTTTGAAGCATCAAAGTGGTAGTTGCATAGCTGTCTATGGAGGGACAGAAAGCTCTCAGATTTCATCAAAAATATCTTAATTTGTGTTCCAAAGATGAACAAAAGTATTACGGGTTTGGAACAACATGAGGGTGAGTAACTAATGACATAATTTTCACTTTTTTTTAGGGAACTATTTTTGAACTATCCATTCAAAGCTATATACGGTGAAACAAAAACCTTTACAAATAAAATGAACTGAAATTGATTTGGGTGTTCTGAGAGGTGTGTCCCATGTGGTTGCCTATATCAAAAGAGCCCAAAACTCAAATTTTCCATGGTTTTTTTTTTTCACTCCACATGCTTAATAAATCATGAGCATCTGTTAAAATAGAAAATTATAAATATACACACCTGTCATCTGTAAAAAGTAGGCTATAATGACTCTTGTTTTTGCAAGCACACCTAAATATATTTCTCTGATGATCTGACCAGTCCAAATTGAGACCCAGTATAGGTCAAACTGCTTATAAATAGCAGTCTATACATCCCCTTTTTTTCTTCAGAAAAGCTATGGAAACACTGCAATTCTACTCCTTGTATTGTTGTGTTGCAACATTTTAATATTCAATGACATCAAGAAAATCACATCCCATAGCCTTTGTGGAAATAATATTGAGACAACCCTCACATAGCAGTCCACCTGCTTCATATGTGCATATGCTTCTACTTACAGTTCTATTACAGAGTATAAATTATCTTATACTTTTGTTTTCAGTATTGTGGTTTAATTTTAATCAGGCCCATTTTTGGAACAAATAAAGATTTTTGTCTCCGCCCACTCCGAAGTCACGATCCAATCGTGATCGTGTAAATCAGCATGTTAATCAGCATTGTTGCCAGGTGTTGGCACATACTGTATTACAATTGAATTATGGATAAGTTATTCCAAAAACAAACTAATATGAAACAAAAAAATAACAGCATTTTATTCCAGGTTTGCTTCACTGCTGTTGTGAAATAATGGGGGATTTTTTATTTATTTATGTTTTTGGTTACATTTAAATCAGTGTTTGGTTGAATAATTAAGACACTTTTTATTGAACAAGTTAATTAAAAAGAAAATGACTTAAACTAAATAAAAATATATTCCATCATGTATTCACATAACCATGTTTCCCCCACCCCTTGTCTCCTATAAAACACACAATGAGATGGATTAGGGATGAGAGGAGATTGTGAGAGTCAAACCTTTTTACAAAAAAAGTTGGCCCATCATAAAATTAGTCCAAAGGGAAAGATTGTCACAGGACAATGACTTAAAATTCAGTCTATCCGTCACACACCTCTGTTATGGTGCAGATGCTGCATAATATATATATATATATATATATATATATATATATATATATATATATATATATATATATATATATATATATATATATATATGTATATATATATGTGTTTTTTTTTCATTTGTTTTTTTTTTCATTTGTGTTTTACGGACAAAAAATGGCAGATTAAAGGTTTAGAATGACATGAGGGCATGGAAATAATGACAAACTCATTTCATTTTGAGTCAACAGACTTTTCTGGACTCCCTGAAGGGCTACTGCACTGTCACATCTCAATAAGTTGACATCATTTCAGAATCTGAAGAGCAAAACGTTATGGACGCATCACGTTCTACTTTCCCTCCGATGTGAAGAGAGGAGACATGCCACAGCGAGCCTCCCAAATGGAGCAGATGCGCAGCACACCATGGCTACTCGCATTTCAATCAGCCCGCACAATCGATGCAATCTGTGTGGTGTAATCGGCCACATTGTCGTGACTGGCAGGGGATGCCACCAAAAGTTGATGTGGGTGATGAGTGAAAATGAGAGACAGGAATAGACTCATGTAGATTATGAGGGGGAAAATGTGTCATTCACAGAGTCATCTGGGTACTTTTTGTGTACTCTCTGGACATGTACAGTGTAAAACCGCAACCGCATTTACAATCCCCTAAATTATCGTTCCATGTGTGTGTGGAACACGACTCACTACCGAAACTCTGATGATTTACACCATGGTAACCATAGCACCGTTCGCAAATGTTTTATCCACTATTATGACCAAAGAAATATTATAGTGACAAAAGTTGACTAAACTTATGTTCATACATTTTAACTAAATCACAGTCGATGGAGGTGTCTAGTTTTGCTTATTATATATTGTCCACTTATTATAAGCGTTTTGGGCTTGTTTGTGCATGCCTAATCAAGCGATCAAGTTTACAGAGTTAGTGAGCAGGTGTGGTTTGCGATATTTTGGTCTTAATTTCAGCATTAAACATTTGGATTTATTTCTGTTTATTGTGGGCTGTTTTTCTAATAAGATCTGGCAACCCCAAACAAAGTAATTTTCTATTTAAAGCATGTGGAATTACCATTGTGTATGAAATGTGCTAAATAAATAAACTTGCTTTGCCAATAACTGTCTAAAATGTTAATCATTAATTATTATTAGCTTCTTGCCTCCATGTCCCAAGTCATCATTGCTGGATCTATTGCTGATTTTTTAGAACGCTGTTGAAAGATGCATTAAAACTTTAAAAAATATATATACCTAGAGTACAAGACTGTTCATACCAGGAGAGATAATTATAGGCCTAGAGATAATGATAAATACTTCATACTAAAGTCAGATGGATTCTAATTGACTTTCAATGTTTTTATCGTTCCTCAGCTGAAAAAAAAACATTCTGAAAGTTATTCCAATTATATTATTCCTCTGTGTTGTTATCGTTATCTGTATTCATTTCCATTTTGAAGAATTTTTAAAACTATCATTATAGTTATCGTCCTTGGTGCGAACACGCTTTTATGGTGTTTTTTTTCAAAGTCAGTTTTTTACTCCACTTCCCTGCACCATCTTGCGTTTTTAAATGCAAAAACGTGTTGTGGGAATAACTCTTGTGCTTACAATGACATACATGCTTAAACTGTTTAAAAGACTTATTTTCAGTCAAATAAAAACTGCCATCAGTCTCTTCCTCAGAACAGGGGCGGTTGTGGACTTCATGCGGAGCTGCTCCTGTAGGCTTCTCAACACACCTTTGCAGTAGTTAGCATATTTTTGTTGTTTGAATAATCTACAGCATATTACATTGCACAACACTGCAATGCTTTCATCTCGGTTGGATGTTTGATTATGATACAATTTGCCATGGAATCGATACACCCCTGCGCCTCAAGCCCGTTCACCTCTCAAGTACATGTGCCGGGCTAGTGAGCGTTTGTTGCACATCTCATTTCTGTCTTAATAACTGTATCACCAAAAACGTAATGACAACATTAGCTGTGCTCTCCTAAGTTAACAGCCGGCAGCAACAGAAGTTAATTACTTGTTTGTCTTTTGTTTGAGTTCTTGCGCATATCTGCACTACACAAGTCTGGCTTATTTCATCAAAAGTGATTTGTTATTTTTATCTTTGTTTTTTGTTTTTTCCCTCTACCCAAAGTCTCAACGCACTCATTCAGTTCTCAGTTTCCAAACTTCATTTCAAGTAGCCTGTCTAACTTAAATCATATACCGAAGCAAACATACTTCATATTATAATGTATGTTATTTAATTTCATGGTCAGATAAATCTCAATTGTTTCTAGCAAGTCAAGTCTAACAGGTAGAAATTATGATGCAAAAAAAATTATAATATATGAGTCCAACTGGCAATGCTAGTTTCATTCAAGGGAATCAAGGTCTATGAGGAAGCGTTGCTGCCATGCATACTGATGAATGACATGAAACATAACGTGAGCTTGTATGGAATGTTTTGATGTGATTAAGAGTCTTTGCGAATGCTTATATCATTACTGTATGCTAGAATTGACGTTTCGTTAAAGTGGATTGCAGAAGATGGACAAAGCCCGTTGCGTGCCATTGGTATGCCATGTAACAGATCTTGACGTAGTGTAGAGGACATGTTTTCATTGCCACTGGCGATGCGCTGTCATCCTTTGTTTACGGCAGCATATTTTGACAGGGAATAAGATTGGGACGGGATGACTGTGACCTCTCTCTTTCAAGAGGTCTTCACTGATACTTCAATAAAATCATCTATACATCATCACATCTCCTGGCAAACCTGATAACTGAGCCCAGTGAAAATCACGAGTCACGAAACACTTCAAACCTACTTGTGGTATTGCAAACACTTCTTCATACAGCTATCCTTGCATTATTACATTATTTATTGACAATATTGTTGTTTGTTTAATTAAAATAGAAGCAGCCTTATATTCTGAAGTACTTTGAAGTTCGAGGTTTATGTAGGTTAATACGTTTTTTTATTTTTTTTTTATTAAATGTTGCAGTTTCCAAATGTAGCCCAACCATTTTCATCATTGATAATAATACAAGTTGTTTCTTAAGCATCAAATCAGCATAATAAAATGATTTCTGAAGGATAATGTGACAATTTAAGTCAAGTCAAGTCAAGTCATCCTCATTTATATAGCGCTTTTAACAATGTAGATTGTTTCAAAGCAGCTTTACAGATATAAACGTATAATTTAAGGTAACATAGATTGGTTTAGTTTTATAGTGGTGTTTAAAAAAATGTTTTTTTTCCAGCTAAAGTTAGTTTTGATTGATTCACTTCCGTCTAAATGATAGTTTGTTTTTAAATTAGGGGTCGCTAAGACGACACCGTTCTCTCTAAACAGACTTTAAATGCGAACCTGTGAAAGACGCTGATGACGTTCACATGCGCATTAAGAATTGATTCTATAGTTATGTGCGTTTGAATATATGTGCACAGGTTTCTAATTCCTTACAAACCATGCCTAAACAAACTACTTGTCTTGTCTATAAATTTTGATGCAGAATTTTATTTTATCTTATCACTTCAGGTAGGTATGCGAACCAAAAAAAATCCACAACGCTTTATCTGTAGAGTGGTATAGGGATCCTCCATAGGGAGAGGCTAGTTGGCACTTCAGCACTGCATTGTCATCGGGTCCAGGCGAAAGTCCTTCGTCAGATCTGGAAACGGCCTGGATCCGGCAGGCTGTGGGAAAACCTCGGGATAAACAAAGACACTAAAATTAGCGTAGATGCCATTCTTCTTATGATGTAACGAGTACATCAGGATTTAAGGGAAGTGTTCCCAGTTCCAGCTGACCTAATCTAAGCAGCCTAATATTGAATTATAGAAGTCTATAGAGTGTTATGTGAAGGCTAGGTCAAAGAGATGTGTTTTTAGTCTAGCTTTGAACTGACAGACTGTGTCTGCTTCCCGGACAATGTTAGGAAGATTGTTCCAAAGTTTTGGTGCTAAGTAGGAAAAGGATCTACCGCCAGCAGTCGATTTAGATATTCTAGGTATTATCAACTGGCCAGAACTTTGAGATCGCAATAGACGTGAAGGACTATAATGCGTTAAGAGCTCGCTCAAGTACTGGGGAGCTAAACCATTTAGTGCTTTGTAAGTAATCAGCAATATTTTAAAATGTATACAATGTTTAATAAGGAGCCAATGCAGTGTTGACAGAACCGGGCTAATATGGTCGTACTTCCTGGTTCTGGTAAGAACTCTAGCGGTTGCGTTTTTAACTAGCTGTAGTTTGTTTATTAAGCGTGCAGGGCAACCACCCAGTAGAGCATTACAATAATCTAGCCTTGATGTCATAAACGCATGAACTAGTTGTTCCGCATTTGTCAATGAGAGCATATGACGTAATTTAGATATATATTTTAAGATGGACAAATGCGGTTTTACAGACACTAGACACGTGACTTTTAAATGAAAGATTGGTATCAAAGAGCACACCCAGGTTCCTAACTGACGACGAAGACTTAACAGAGCAGCCGTCAAGTGTTAAACAGTATTCTAGGTTATTACGTGTTTTTTGTCCAATAATTAGAATCTCTGTTTTTTTCAGAATTTAGTAGTAGGAAATTACTAGTCATCCAATTTTTTATATCAACTATGCATTCAGATAATTTTGTGAATTGGTGAGTTTCGTTAGGTTTGGAAGAAATATAGAGCTGAGTATCATCAACATAACAGTGAAAGCTAATTCCATGTTTCCCAATGATATCTCCTAAAGGTAGCATGTACAGAGTGAAAAGTAGCGGTCCGAGAACTGAGCCTTGTGGTACACCATACTGAACTTGTGATCGATAAGACATCTCTTCATTTACTGCTACAAACTGATAGCGGTCAGATAAATATGATTTAAACCATGCTAATGCAATTCCACTAATGCCAACATAGTTTTTTAGTCTATTTAAGAGAATGTTGTGGTCAATGGTGTCAAATGCAGCACTAAGATCAAGTAACACTAATAGAGAGATACAACCACGATCGGATGATAAGAGCAAATCATTTGTGACTCTAATGAGAGCTGTCTCAGTGCTATGGTGCGGTCTAAATCCTGACTGGAAATCCTCGCAGATATCATTTCCTTCAAGAAAGGAACACAGTTGTGAGGATACTGCTTTTTCTAATATCTTTGATAGAAAAGGTAGATTTGAGATCGGCCTGTAACTGACTAATTCTGTAGGATCAAGTTGCGTTTTTTTAACAAGTGGTTTAATCATAGCCAGCTTAAAGGTTTTTGGTACGTATCCTAGAGAC
The DNA here is from genome assembly GCF_051911475.1 of Siphateles boraxobius. Classification (NCBI taxonomy): domain Eukaryota; kingdom Metazoa; phylum Chordata; class Actinopteri; order Cypriniformes; family Leuciscidae; genus Siphateles; species Siphateles boraxobius. Next base: position 11,383,802 of record NW_027509175.1, read on the forward strand.
AAAGACGAATTAATGATGTTAAGAAGAAGATCTAGGACTTTTGGAAGCATCTCTTTCAATAGTTTAGTCGGTATAGGGTCTAACATACATGTTGTCGATTTAGATTAATTAACGACTTTGCAAAATTCTTCCTCTCCTATGGCAATGAATGAATCAAATTTTACCTCATGGAGACTATAATGCACTCCCTGATGCGATGCTGTGGTAGACGGTTGCATAGTTATAATTTTGTCCCTGATATTATCAATCTTATAAGTGAAGAAGTTCATAAAGTCATTACTAATGTGTTTCTTGGAAACTTCTGGGCTTGAAGCTTTCTTTTTCGTTAGCGTAGCCACTTTTTCAAATAAATACCTAGGATTATGTTTATTTTCTTCTAATAGGGTTGAAAAAATAAGCAGATCTAGCAGCTTTTAAGGCCTCTCTGTAAGCAATCGAGCTCTCCTTCCATGAAATCCGAAATACCTCTAGTTTTGTTTTCTTCCAGTTGCGCTCCATTTTTCTGGCTGCTCTCTTAAGGGCCCGGGTGTGCTCGTTGTACCACGGCGTTGGACTATTTTCTTTAATCTTCTTTAAGCGCAACGGAGCAACTGTGTCTAAAGTGCTGGAAAGGAGAGAGTTAAAAGTTTCTGTTGCAATATCAAGTTCTTCTAAGCTATCTGGGATGCTGAGATGATGAAACTGATTACGAAAATTATTGATAAAGCAATCTTTAGTTGGAGAAGTTATAGGTCTAACATACTTGTAACACGGAGTTGGCTTTGCCGCCTTGGCTTAATGTAATTTACATGAGACTAGATAATGATCTGAGATGTCATCGCTCTGCTGCAGAATTTCAACAGCATCAGCATTGATTCCATGTGATAATATTAGATCTAGAGTATGATTACGACAATGAGTAGGTCCTGACACGTGTTGTCTAACTCCAATAGAGTTAAGAATGTCTTTAAATGCCAATCACATTGCATCTTTTTCATTATCTACATGTATATTAAAATCACCAACAATTATGACTTTATCTGCAGTCAATACTAATTGTGATAGAAAGTCAGCAAATTCTTTGATAAAATCTTTATAGTGTCCTGGTGGCCTGTATACAGTTGCCAGCAGAATTCTCAAACTTGATTTATCGTTTACATTATATATTTTTACATTAAGCAACAACACTTCAAAATAAGTATATTTAAAACTAGATTTTTTAGTGGTTTTGAAAATATTACTATAAATTACAGCAACACCTCCCCCTTTGCCTTTCAGACGAGGTTCATGTTTATAACAGTAATCATGGGGGGTGGACTCATTTAAAGTAATGTAATCGTTTGGTTTTAGCCAGGTTTCTGTCATACACAGCACATCTAGGTAATAATCTGAAATCATATCATTAACAATGAGTGCTTTTGAAGTAAGGGATCAGATATTCACCAACCCAAGCTTTATCGTTTGTTCATCTGTATTATATTTATTTTTTATTTGTTGAATATCAATTACATTGGTAACACTTTACAATACGGGTGCACCAATAAGCATTGATTCATGCTTAACTAATGCACCGATAATACTGAATTAATGTGTAACTAATGATTGTCTCAGCTATTCATTAATGATTACCACATTAGGAACTAATTAAGAGTCTGTATGGTTAATGTATTAGTTCATACATGAATTGTTATTAATTAAAATGTAATTGTGAATAAATTCCCTAATAACTATTTTTTTTAACTAATAGTGTTAATTAATATGTTAATTACCAGAATGAGCCAAAGCCTTGTATTTCAACTTCCAGATAATACAGGTACACATTAATACATGATTAATTACTTCATTGTTAGTGCAAATTCATGTGTAAATTACTACAATTACTAAATGACTAGTTAATAATGATGTGCCTCAACAAGTAAAGTCATAACATAATGATAACTTTGCAAATCATTAGCTAATGATTAATTAAAGCAGACAACTTGTAGTTGAAGTGCATAGCTTTGACTAAATGTGGTAATTACCACATTAATTTACACTATTAGTTAATAAAATATGTTATTAATGAATTAATACAAAATGACACATTGAATTAATATCAATTCATGTATTACTTAATCTATTAATCATTTAGACTCTTTATTAGTTGCTGATGCAGTAAGAATTAATTAATGGTTTAGTTCTTCATGAATCATACATTAACTCATAATTATCTGTGCATTAGTTAATGATGAATTAATGCATATTAGTGCACCCGTATTGTAAAGTGTTACCATTACATTTTTAACCTTAGATCGGTTTGGAAGTTTTTTGAATTTCCAAATGTGGGGAACAGACACAGTCTCTATATGATATCTAGTGAAAGAGGCTCTATGTGATGGGATTTATCTGACCTTGGTGACGCGAGGCCGCTAGCAGATGGTCGGTTTAGCCAGTTTGTCTGCTTCCTGACCTGAGCCCCAGATTGTCATGTTTTGTCTCTAAGACTATGAGCCAAATTATTAGAGAGAAGAGCAGCACCATTCCAGTAGGGATGAATACCATCTCTTTTCAACAGGTCAGGTTTGCCCCAAAAACTTTTCCAATTGTCTATGAATTCTATATTATTTTGCGGACACCACTTAAACAGCCAGCCATTGAGTGATGATAATCTGCTAACTATCTCATCACTCCTTCGAACAGGAAGGGGGCCAGAGCAAATTACAGTGCCTGACATCGTACTTGCGAGTTCAAACACCTCTTTAATATTAATTTTGGTGATCTCCGACTGGCGGAGTCGAACATCATTAGTGCCGACGTGAATAACAATCTTAGAGAATTTACGATTAGAATTAGCCAGCACTTTTAAATTTGCTTTGATGTCAGGCGCTCTGGCTCCCGGCAAACATGTGACTATGTTGGCTGGTGTCCCTATTTTCACGTTCCGTGTGATCGAATTATATATATAAAATGCATACTGAATTTGGTTCAGTCATTGCATCAAAATACCATTGGTCAATGCATCTAATTAAGATTGTTGTTGGTTTCTTTTTCACAGACGTCAGACAAACACTGAATGTCATGACAACACCAGTTCTGATGCATCATTTCACTTACGCACAAAGTCTGTTCTCTTGCTGCTTTGCACACACTGCTATTTTCTTCAGGAAATGTACATATATTTCTGTTAATATGCCTATACTGCATGCAAAGCACTTTTAGTTACCATTGTGTATCGAATGAGTTGTATAAATAAAACATATCTTGCCTTGACAAGTCAACAAATCAATCGTTATTTAATACAAATGATGCTCGCAAGGGCATAACTAAACCTAAGCTGCCTTTCAGAGTCCAACAAAAAGCAATATTTGGGTGCAAAAGTTATCTTGTGAATATTAACTGTATTGATCGTCCACTGGAACAGAGCAATGCTTCATACGTGGTAGATCAATACATTCTTGTGTTGTTCATAAGCATATGCTTCAATTGCTCATGCAATTTTTTAATTTCACTGCTTGCTGTGTTCTTACTCCCCTGTAAACTGCCATATCAAAATCAGTCATCAGGTTTTTAATTAGGGGAAGGTCCTCAATGCAACTTGCAGGAGTGAATACAAGAGGAACGTTAGACACTCATTCTCTCTTGGGTGGCTGTTGATTGGCAGCAGAAGATAAATTAATTGGCTTGCTTTGGCGCACGGGTTCCCTCAGCACCACCACCATTAAACAAAATGTTCAACAGAGTTTTCTTGCTCTGGACTAAATAAAACCTTGTAATGAGAAGCAAAAGAGGAAGGGAAATGATGCAGTATACAGAATCCTCCGTGGAGGCGGCATGCAAAGGGGAACTTAAGTGCAGCATTTAATAATTCTGGACAACTTTCAGATTTTAATATCGCTGCTTAATTTACTGATACAGTAAGGCTATTCAGTCTTGTCTGGTGCGAGAGAATTGGAATCCATTGTAAGCAGCAGTGACCACAAGTTCATCTTTGATTTTGCACACAAAGGTGGACAACTTTAAATTACTTTAAAGTAACTGGAAAACTTTTTCTAAAGGAAGTTCACATTCATGTTGTTCCAAACCTGTATATCTTTCTTTTTCTATGGAAGACAAGAGGAAAATTATATCAGATTGTGCAGCTCTTTTTCCATATACAAAGAATGTGGGGATAAGATTGACAAAATAAAGATAAAAACAACCAGAAATATTAAACTAGCTGAAATCATAGCAATTTCCACCCTCATTTTCAGACTTGTGCATTTGGCACGACTGACGTCTAATTTGGTGCAGTCCAAAAGTCTGAGAACAGTAGTTTTTCCTCTTTTTTTATTTTTATAATAAGCATAACAATTTGAGTAAACACTGAATAACTAATTGCATTTCATAATTAAATCTCTTTTTCTTTAATGACAACAGCACTGGAGCTGACATGAATAAAACCCAACAAATATGTAATTTAGCATGGCTTGAAAATTTACCAAAGAGCAATGTTAATGGAAGCAAAGTCACTTCAAAATATTCCATAGAAGAAAGAAAGCCATGGTTTGGAGGAACAAGAGGGTGAATAAATGATGACAGAGTTTTCATTTTCAGGATTAAATTAGATTTTAATAACCAACTCAAGAGCCCAACTAGCAAAGAGGCAGTGAAGAACCGAATGAGTTCATATGACATTAAATTACTATCCATACATATTGGGACCCAGAATGATGTTTGTTTGGAATGATGCTCTATCATCTCATCTCATGCTATCATGTTATTAGCAGCAGTCGATAAGACCGGTCCCTTTCTAGTCAGTCAAAATCTTTTCAATCTGCATAGCTATTTGGTTAAGCTCTCTGATACAATGCAAAGTATATGGTGTACACTTGCTTTGGGAATTTACATGTACAAGTATTCACATGTAAAGGTTGGTTCTTGCATTATCTACACTTCAATAGAAAAGGTAATAGAACAAGTAGATATCAATGGCCAGCTGATATTAATATGCTTTTAAAATTTAAACTCTTTTAACATCCATTTGTATGATTTATGAGATCACCCTGTAATTTCAGATACAGCGACATATTTCACTGTTTCTCTGAATATTCTCTGTATCTGTATCTGGTCACCATTTCTGAAACACACCTGAGATGTTTTCGCTGCTTCTCTTAAAAGCAAAATTCTGTCAAACACTCTTGATTTGAACATGTTTTGGGAGTCTATCCTGTTGTACAACATCTTGTACATGGACACTTGTTCTGAAGCTGATATTTCGTTCACATGTAAACCCAATGCAGCAAATAAAACCAGGCAATGGTGGGCACTGAGCAACATGAAGGCAAGACTGGAACATAGAGAACTTATGAGCCTGTAAAGTTGGTTATTAATTTACAACTCAGGGTGACAGCAGAGGAGGACCAATACGTGGGTATTAATACGTTATTTTCAAAGATAGAAAGTGTACTTTGGGAGGACTGATGATGAAACAATTACAGTAATCACAGCTCATATGGTCTACAGTAGGTGGCAACCATTACAACCGTTAAAACAACAACAAAAAAACACTTAAAGATCAGAATGTATAGGCAGTCTGAGAGAAACCATGGATCAGGGATACATTAAATCTGGAAAACTAGAGACTTACTCAACATATTATATCGTTTTATATTGGCAATCCAATGCACAAATACATGCCGAGTCATTTGCATTGGCAGGCTACTCTGCATCAAAAATATTATGTGAATGTGCTTTTGCATTTTTTATAATTTTCCAGGCTTTGTGTGCTGTTGATTCACAAACATGAGTTGTTTTGATCGGTTGACACTCACAGTAAGGATGGATGGTGTTTGTGTCTGGGACTATCAAACAAGCCCCGGTGCACATCTCCATAAATCTAGAAACTCTCCGTAATAAATGCTTGTTGCACGCAAATGTTCCAAAGGTGTCGGTCATTGATTGAAAGCCTGTCGCTCTGCCAGCGTTCCAGGGAAGCCAAGCACACCAAAAACACTCGCACCTTTCAGCATGAAATCAACTCAATGAAGAGCCCGCTGAGCGATTGAGGCACTCGTCTTAGAAAAATGTCACGTGGTGTCATGAATGATAATGAGACAGAGCTTTCTCATAGGATGACACCATGGAGTCTCATGAATAATTATGAGACACTGAATTACACTCACTGTAGTGCATGAAAACGTCACATCCTCTCACGCTGACTTGATTATTTTAATCCTGAAAGATTAAAGATGCCAATGTTGTCTTCCATCATGTACATCACACGCTACCGTTCAAAGGTTTGTGGTTGCTACAGATGTTCTTGAAAGACGTCTCTAATGCTCATCAAGGCTCAAAATACTGTAAAAACGGTAATATTGTGAAATATTATTGCAATGTAAAGGAATACTTTTCTATTTCAATATATGTTAAAATGTAATTTATTCCAGTGTTGGCAAAGCTGAATTTTCAGCATCATCCCGCTAGTCTTCAGTGTCACATGATCCTTCAGAATCTTTTTTTGATGAAAGTACTTGAAATAGAAATCTGTTGTAATATTATACATGTCTTCACTGTCACATTTGATCAAGGGCTCTTGCTGAATAAAAATATTAATTTCTAAAAAAAAACCTAGCTTTGACCTGTAATGTACATAATAAAATATTTGAAAGCATGAGTTTTAGTTTTTCATTACTTTTTAAAAGCAAAAAAAAAAAAAAAAATGTCCACTGAGCTACGTCACAGTGTCCTTTCCTTGAACTGTATTTTTATCTAGCTATAAAAGGGAAACAGTTTAAAATCTTCAAAGAGACGAGAGGCTGGTGGACAGAAGAGCTGAGGAGAGCGGCAGATCAAGGAAAGGTTCCTGTAAGAGTCTGGTGGGGCATTGGAAGGATTTCAAAAGCTCACAGAAATGACTACATTTATAGATACTTCAAAATACAGGATTTCAAAATAAGCCCTTACATGAGTTCGAATGAACAAAAAATCTTAAACGTTTAAGTCAATTAAAAATGATACGTACTGTTAGTAACTATTGCAATTGTATGTGTCCCAGTTGAGTTTGTTGCAGCCATGATTCAGTTAATAAAAACAATGTCATTTTGAACCTTATATACAAAGGTTTTTGCATGTTCTAATATAATGCTACTTATTTAAAAGTGTCAAGTTTCATATGATATTATGTTGATAAATTATTCGTAAAAACAAGTCATACAAATGCTTCACTTTGTTTTTTTTGCACCGGTTCCACCAATTAACTGAAAAGATCGGGCTCAAAAGAGTACTACTTAATTAAACCTTGCCTATCAAACTTGGCCCTGAATTTATGAAGTATTCCCCAACTTAAATCCAGACAAATTCCTCCAGTGAGACTAACCAAAATAGAGTGAGCTCCTAAAAATAGAGTGAGCTCAGGGTGTCAGTTTGATAGAGAAAGTTAGGGTTGTCAAAGTTGGTGTTTTGACACTCGCTGCCCTTAGTTCTCAGTTTGATTCCTAAAAGTCAAGCTGTTAGAAAGACGACTCATGGGGAGATCAATTCTATAAGAAAAAGACTAGAGGGCTATCATCATGAATCCACATGAACAACTCCACTCCAACAGGAGATAATTAGCACATTATTCCTGGAATCCTGCAAAAGCATATTTGCTGCATATTCATGAATATCCAGATATGAAAAAAATGTGGGGTGCAAAGGGTTGGTGGCTGTCAGAAAAAGGAATAAATGAGACATTTCCACAGCTTGTATGAGTTAACTCAACATGAAATCAGAATTGACACTGTTTACTTTCTTAAATGTTACTGGTCTTGTTGTGCACGATTTACCAGTGCACATTGTTCGGGGTAAAAAAAAAAGTCACTGATATTTTTTTAATCAAAATGCTTAATCTCTGAAATGACTTTCAATGTTTCTATATCGTCATGATGATTGTGTCAATTATTTTTTGTTGAATATCTGATAAAAATGTCACATTACAAAAAATAACGCTAATTTTACTTGAGCTTCTCAACCTGCATGAGCTTCTGTGTGTCTGATCTGTTCGCTGATCAATGTTTAAATGTGAATAAAAGCCTAAATTAAATCTGTTCATCATATAAAGCAACTGGGTCTCTTCAGAAAATGTTTATTAAATCGCTCAATTCATATGGATTAGATTTACAATCCCTTTATGGACTTTTTGAAGCGTAAAACTAGTAGTAGTTTGAGTTTTTATACAAATCTAAATATCAAAGCACACTAAAGGAATTAGAAGACCAGTAAGTTAAACATTGCAAGGAAAATAGAGTGACCTTTTAATAAATATAGTAGATAGTATTTTTTTTTTTTTATGACTGGTCTACTTAGAAGTGCCTTTCAGGTTCTTCTTTTTAGTTGTGTCAAGCATAGTTATAATAAATACATTAATACAGTCTTGCCTTCAATAAAACAGTCTGAAAAAAACAACCTTTATATGCTATTAAATTGAGCCTTAAAGTTATAAAAAGCTTAAAATACTGAAGAGATCCTCGTTTTTAATACATTTGGCTTTTTACCAAACACAGGCTATTATTTTTTGGCTTACAACAAATAATAATGAAATAGCCATATTTTAATTTAGTAGAGTACTAAATTATATACAATTCATGAATGTATTTTTTCATAAAAAATAAAAATGAAAAATGCTCAAATAAATTTTCAACAGGATTTCAATACATCTGGTTATTGCCAACAAATATCCCATTACTCCTGTAGTCCCAATGCAAATGGATTAAGTGAAGTTAAATTTATTGCATGCAATTAATTGCATTAATGTTCAAATGTTGAAGAATTTTAGCTTATTTCGATAAACTAAATCGAAAAAGCAGCAACAAATTATTTTGATTGTATAAATCCAATACTACACATAACTTTAAAGGTGCAGTAAACGATTTATGAAAAACGCTGTTTGAAAGTGGATCTGACCGAGCACCAAAACACACTTGTAGCCAATCAGCAGTAAGGGGCGTTTCCAGTCATGATGGCGGAGGAGAGAGAGCTCGGTGCACAAGACAGACATTAGCAGAGCGACTAGAGAGAGATGGCAAGGAAAATGCCAGGGGAATATAACTTTAAAAATACGTGTTATGATTACACAAGAGGTAGGACCCACGTTAATATCGGAGAAGTCTTGGATGACTTTGCCATCGAAGGAGTTGAGGAGCTAAATAACAATTAGACATTTGACCTAAATGATCATAGTAACACAAATTGCTTTCGCTGATGTCATCATACCTTCGGGCTGCAGGCACAGCATCCACCACTTTCATTGCCTGTGTTGCATAGCGTGTACGTGAATGTGGGGCGGCGGCATCAATATAGGGGTGTGACCCTTTTGGGTATGGGCGTGTTTTTTTTGGTGATTTCAAATGTCAACATCGGTTACCAGAAATCGCTTACTGCTTCTTTAAGGAGCGATATAGCTAGAAATAATCAGGCAGGTCTGACTCCTCAGAAACGTTTTGTTAAATCAAAGTGTCATTCATGAAGTTTACTAAAGTTAACAGAAATACTGATATCAGCAGATAAGAGAATAAACAGTCTTTAAAAGTGCTTGCAAAGCAAAAAAAAACAAACAAAAAAAAAAAACAAGAAACACCTGCAGATAGAGCAACAGAAGTTTCAAAGAATCTCAAAGCCACATAAAGATTTGAGCTCCGTGTTCAGAACTGTACAGCCTGGAGGGACACATTTCAAGGTGTTAACTTGTTGAAGCACAATTGTTGTAATTTAAAAATATTTTTGCAATTCTGTTTAGTGATGCTAGTGACACAGAAATAATACATTTAAGGCCTGTGCACACCAAGAACAATAAGTATATAACCATAACTGTAACTATATTATCGTCCACACCAAAGAACGATAACACTGTTTATTCGTTTGTTGCCTGCCGCTTTAAATGCTCAAGCTCTTTGAAGTAGAACGGAAAAGGTCTGCAAAGTTTTAAAGATAAAAGTGCACAGCAAATAAAGTAATTGTCTCCTAAAAGAAATAATCCCTTCTGAACTGCTGAAAAAAGTCTCCAGCAATTCCAGTCTTACTTCCTGTTACAAACCTACGTAACAATGTAACTTATTTGCATAATGTCATCCTGTGTTCTTCATTGGCTGCCCACAAATGTCTACTTTGACCCGCCTTCAAGCACCGTAGTTCAAACACTGGAAGAGTTTGGTTTGTGTTGTCGACATGTTATAAAGATGCTATTTTCGCCAATCCTCGTTGCATGAACTTCCAAAGGATGAGGACTCGTGCTCGAATTGATACGTGTTTGTATCACCAGTGTTTAGGAAGAACTGAAATTCACATATGGTAATGAGAATGTAATGCAGTGCAATGTATATTATAAGAAAATTAAAGTGTTTTTTTAATTTATTTTTTTAGAACTTGGATATTTGACCTCCAAAACAAAAAAAGAAACCTTATAGCATATAACCTTACAGCACCTTAATAGCATAATAACACTTTAAATAACCATGTGATAATGATAATACAATACGGTATCAGTGCAAAGCAACTTCACAATATATAACACAAGTTTAAAACAAAACTCAAAACGGTAAAACTATATAATGTATAGTTCTAAATTCGGAACCATTATAGACAATTTGTGATTTGTTGCAAATTTCCATATTATACTGTATCACCACACACCAGTACCTAGTCCTGTCTCATCTGCCATAACTTTGTGAAATGATTCCCTGCTAAATATCTTGTTTGCTGTAACTCATATGTGCACATAAACACAAAGACACACAGCTGCAAACATCCTTCACTCTCTCCTGTTAGCGATTTTTCTTCTTTATCTCTGTCTTTGGCTTGTTCTCTCCCTTCACTTGAACAGTTGGGGCAAGGACACCGCTCGTCTTACTCATTCTTGATGAAGCTGTCACTTTGTCACCCCGGGCCGCAGTTGCACGGGGGAGGTGACTGCTGACAGGAGAACGAGGCGTATGAATGGGTAAGATCTGCTTCTGATCGCTTCATGGGACATCATTGCCAACACAGCGAAGGAGAACAAAATGTTCAAGCATCAAAGCCCATCAGATGTTCGCCTATTGCAAGCCTTGGTGCAAGCGGAGTAACAGGTAGAATTGATGCGTTGCTAAGCCTCACCTTAACATGTAACTGATGAAACCTGCCTAAGCAATATCATCAGACAAGCCTTTTCATTATTTATAATGCAAGTTTGTGAATTATAGTCCTATGGGATTTTACCCTGAGAGAATACAACATATTTGTTTTCTTTCCAAATCTTTACATCACATGAAGTTCACATGTATTGAATTACTTTAATTATTCCCAAATCAGTCAGAGCATTTGTATTATCGTTAAATAAATCTAAATAAATAATAATAATAATTTCCGTTAATTGAAATAAAGCTGAAAAAAAAGAAGTAGAGGACTATGACTCATAAATAAATATTTGAAACTTAAGAACGTAAACAAACATTAGAAATTTAAATAAAATAATTTTAAGGTGAAGTACTAAATTACTCGAACTGAAATATAATAGATAAATGGAAATATGAAATAAAACTTATCAAAACAACAAAAGCATATACAATTACTAAAACTTAACCTAAAATGTATGTATGTATATATATATATATATATATATATATATATATATATATACATACATACCACTGATTCCAAGATAAATTAACATTTCTAACTTAAAATAATTTAATATTTCAATTAATATTGGTTGTTTTTATGTGAAAGTAACAAAATAGTTCATTGTAGCGCAGCGAATGTTTTCTTGTGAAATGTGTGTTCACTACACCAACTACTTATCAGTGTAATCGCTTCCCAATTAGGTTTTTCTCTTTCAGTTGAATGTGAGAAGCGATTCATTTCTTTAATCCATTTCAATGTTACCATCATGTAAGAATGATGATCAATAGATGTGACCACTTCGTGAGCACACTTTACTCAAAACCACAATATTTACAGAAATCGTCTAGGTTACGCATGTAACCCTCGTTCCCTGAGTAGGGAACGGGGACGTTACGTCGGATGACAACGAATGGGGTTTCGCTTAGAAAGCCTATCAACTTCGAGTATTACAAAATGAGCCACTGGCAAAGAAATGCCATGAGTCTGCGGAATTTGCATAGCGTAACTCCGCCCCACCTCGTGGGTATAAAAGGAGGAAGCCGGCAACATGCAGATATGCATGGACGAATACCAAGGGGGGGGGGGGGGGGTAGGGGGAGAACACTGGGGTGTCCAGCCGCAGGTGGAATATTTCAACCCCAGGGTGGCAAGCTGGCTTGCCAAGGGAAAGACACGTGCTCAGAGAGGTTTACAGTGGAAATACACATGTGGGGGTCGCTCAGAGGAGGGACCATGCACACGGGAGGCACCTACCCGACACGCAGGCAATAGACACAGGCGCCGACGTCAGGAGTGCTGGAAGAACTCAGGGCTTTCGGGGAAGCTCACCTGAGGAGAAATAGCACGTATCCAGTCCGTGGAGTGGAATGGCGAGCAAGCGAAGACACCTGAGTGGGTCAAGTACTAGCTGGTTGAAGCGAGTACATGAGAGGACACTGGCTCCACTCGGAGATTGTAGAATCTGGCGAATGTGTTAGGTGTCCCTAGCCTGCAGCTCTGCAGATGTCTGTTAGCGAGGCGCCATGCGCTAGAGCCCAAGAGGACGCCACACTCCGGGTGGAGTGGGCAGTCACACCAAGGGCGCACGGTCGACCTTGCTGCTGGAATGCCAAAGCAATGGCGTCCACTATCCAGTGAGACAACCTTTGCTTGGAGAGAGCCTTTCCCTTCAGCTTCCCACCATAACAGACAAAGAGCTGGTCTGACGTCCTGAAACACTGCGTCCTGTCTACATACACTGGACAGAGCAGTGCCAAGGCTGGGTCTGCCTCCTCCAGGGGCAGCGCTTGCAGGTTCACCACCTTGTCCCGGAAGGGAGTGGTAGGAACCTTGGGCAAATATCCGAGCCGGTGTCTAGTGGACGACGCTCTAGCGGAAGTGATGGTAGCCGCCACCGATGGTGGTAGGGTACTCAAACCTGCCTCCGTCCAGGAGCCACACGTGGAGGTTCCAAAGATTGGGACGAGGGTGCCATAGGGTGCCAAAGGAGGTCCTATCTCAGGGGAATCGGCCAAGGAGGTGCTGTCGCGAGGAGTACTAGTTCCGAGAACCAGGTCCGGGCGGGCCAGTACGGCGCAACCAGAATGACCTGCTCCTCGTCCTGCCTGACCTTGCGCAGTGTCTGCGCAAGAAGGCTCACTGGGGGAAACGCATATTTGCGGCCCCGTGGCCAGCTGTGCGCCAGTGCATCCGTGCCGAGCGTGCCCTCGGTCAGGGAATAAAACATGGCACAATGGGTCGAGTCGTAAGAGGCAAACAGATCTATTTGTGCGTCCCCGAACTGGTCCCAAATCAGCTGAACCGACTGGGGATTGAGTCGCCAATCTCCAAGGAGGGGCTGAAGCCGTGAGAGCTCGCCGGCTGCACAGTTCAGGGCTCCGGGGATATAAATGGCATGAAGCGACCTCAGATGCTTCTGACTCCATATGAGGAGGTGGCGTGTGAGTTGCGACATACGGCGGGAGCATAGACCACCTTGATGATTGATGTACGCTACAGTGGCGGTATTGTCTGAACGGATTAGTACGTGTTGGTTCTTGAGCACGGCCCGAAAGCGGCGCAAAGCAAGACGTACGGCCAGCAACTCGAGACAATTGACATGCCAGAGTCGTCGGGGTACTGTCCAGGAGCCCGCGGCAGCACGTCCATTCCACATGGCACCCCAGCCCGTGGAGGAGGCATCTGTCGTTACAACAACATGCCGTGAAGCTCGTTCCAGGGGCACTCCGACCCATAGGAAACTGAGGTTGGTCCACGGGGTGAAGGTCTGACGGCAGGTCGAAGTAACTGTTACCTGGATGGTGCCGTGTTGCCATGCCCACCTCGGGACTCGGTCGCGAAGCCAAAGCTGAAGCGGTCTCATATGAAGCAATCCGGGCGGCGTTGCCGCGGCTGCAGATACCATATGTCCCAGGAGCCTCTGAAAAAGTTTCAGTGGAACCGCACTCTTGCCCTCGAACTGTCTCAGGCAAGTCAGCAGTGACTGCGTGCGCTCGCTCGTAAGCTGCGCGGACATGGCGACCGAGTCGATATCCATACCGAGAAAAGAGATCCTCTGCACGGGGCAAAGTTTGCTCTTTTCCCTGTTGACCCGAAGGCCCAGAGGAGCTAGGTGCTGGAGCACTAGGTCCCTGTGTTCGCAAACCTGGTCTCGAGAGTGAGCTAGGATCAATCTGTGCGTCCATATAGTTCAGGATGCGAAACCCGTGTTCCCGAAGGGGAACAAGGGCTGCCTCGACGACCTTTGTGAAGACGCGAGGAGACAGGGCTAGCCCGAAAGGGAGAACCGCGTACTGGTATGCCTGCCCCTCGAAAGCAAACCTTAGGAACGGTCTATGTAGAGGGAGAATGGAGACATGGAAGTAGGCGTCCTTCAGGTCAATTGCTGCAAACCAATCCTGGGGCCGCACACATTTGAAAATGCGTTTGGCAGTGAGCATCTTGAATGGCAGCCTGTGAAGGGAACGGTTCAGCACGCGCAGGTCCAGGATTGGCCGTAACCCACCAGTTTTCTTTGGGACACCAAAGAAAACACCACTTTTCTTTGGTGTCCCAAAGAAAACTGGTGGGTTACGGCCAATCCTGGACCTGCGCGTGCTGAACCTGGACCTGCGCGTGCAAAGCCCTTGTTCAAACACCAAACAGAAAACACCAAAGCCCTTGTTCCCCCTTCGTGTTCCCGAAGGGGAACAAGGGCTGCCTCAACGACCTTTGTGAAGACGCGAGGAGACAGGGCTAGCCCGAAAGGGAGAACCGCGTACTGGTATGCCTGCCCCTCGAAAGCAAACCTTAGGAACGGTCTGTGTAGAGGGAGAATGGAGACATGGAAGTAGGCGTCCTTCAGGTCAATTGCTGCAAACCAATCCTGGGGCCGCACACATTTGAAAATGCGTTTGGCAGTGAGCATCTTGAACGGCAGCCTGTGAAGGGAACGGTTCAGCACGCGCAGGTCCAGGATTGGCCGTAACCCACCAGTTTTCTTTGGGACACCAAAGAAAACTGGTGTTTTCTTTGGTGTCCCAAAGAAAACACCAAAGCCCTTGTTCAAACACCAAACAGAAAACACCAAAGCCCTTGTTCCCCCTTCGTGTTCCCGAAGGGGAACAAGGGCTGCCTCAACGACCTTTGTGAAGACGCGAGGAGACAGGGCTAGCCCGAAAGGGAGAACCGCGTACTGGTATGCCTGCCCCTCGAAAGCAAACCTTAGGAACGGTCTGTGTAGAGGGAGAATGGAGACATGGAAGTAGGCGTCCTTCAGGTCAATTGCTGCAAACCAATCCTGGGGCCGCACACATTTGAAAATGCGTTTGGCAGTGAGCATCTTGAACGGCAGCCTGTGAAGGGAACGGTTCAGCACGCGCAGGTCCAGGATTGGCCGTAACCCACCAGTTTTCTTTGGGACACCCATCGCCAGCAGGGTAGTGATCTCTGCTCTCATGATAGGGGCGTTGCCACCGACCAAAGTGGAGCGGACTCCCCTGAAGCGGGGAGGAGACCACGCGAACTGAATCGCGTAGCCGAGCCTGATCGTCCGCGCGACCCAGCGGGACAGGTGGGGAAGCTCTAGCCAGGCTTCCAAGAACTGTACCAGCAGGGTCATGGAAATGTCACTTCTTTCTTTAACCACATTGGGGTGCTGCCCACCCGTGGGTGAGCAGCGGGGAGTGGAGAACAAAAAATTCTCCCCCGGCCCTCCACCGGGGGAAGAAGTGGTCCTGCTACCATCTCCTGTGAAGTAACTTTCAACATCCCTGAGCAGCCCGTCTCAGGAGCGCCGCTTGGCCCGGCGTTTAGCGGGGGGCGGGGCTGGAGAGGACTGGGTCGCCTTCTTACGGCTTCCTCCGCGACCGGGCCCGGGTGGAGTCTGCTGCTTGGGCCGGGCGGGAGGGGCGGGAGCCGCAGCAGGGCGCCCTCGGCGGTGAACAGACTGAGGGTCTGCCCGGTCAGCTGGGTGGAGGCAGCAGCGGGCCGTCGGGGCAGAATATGCTTAATAGCCTCAGTCTGTTTCTGGGCGGTGGAGAACTGTTGGGCGAAATCCTCCACCGCACCGCCGAATAGGCCGGCCTGGGACATGGGGGTGTCGAGCAGGCGGGACCGCTCAGCATCCCGCATGTCAGCCAGGTTCAGCCATAGATGTCTCTCCTGGACCACAGCTGTGGACATCACCAGACCCAGGGAGCGTGCGGCCACCTTTGTCGGTGGCGGCGCACAGCTCATCAAAGAGCCCTGGATCCGTCCTACCCTGCATGTCCCTTAGCATCTGGGCCTGGTAGACCTGCAGAGTGGCCATGGCATGCAAAGAGGCAGCAGCCTGTCCCGCCGCTCTGTAGGACTTCGCCACTAGGGTAGACGATAACCTACAGGCTTTGGATGGGTGCTTAGGCTCGCCGCGAGAAGAAGCACTCTGAGGACACGGCTGCATCGCAACAGAGCTTCAACCGGGGGGAGCCCAGTGTACCCACGGGCAGCTGCCCCATCGAGGGGAGGAAAGGCGGATGAAACCAGCGAGCGGTCGCGGGAAGACATGGGAGTCTTCCAGGACTTTGAGATTTCATCATGCACGTCCGGGAAGAAAGGTATTGGGGCAGGCTGAGGACGGGGAGCCGCAGCTGCACCCAAAAACCAATCGTCCAGCCGCGAGTGCTCAAGACAGGGTGGAGGTTTCCACTCTAAACCAATGCTCGCGGCCGCCCGGGAAAGCATGGCCGTCATCTCTGGATCAGACTGAGCTACAGCCGTATTCACACCCGAAGGTGGCAGCTGTGACGAGTCGTCACTTCCGGATGAATCAGACCCGCCTTGTGATGCTGCGAATGACATCACGTCTTCCTCTGGAGCGCCAAAGGAAACCCGTGGGACCTCAAACGACGGTCCCTCGGGAATCCCCTGAACGCTCGCGGGTTGCAACACTGGTGAAGGTGCTGTGGGGCACGGACAAGTAGTCGGCGCTTTGTTCCACACAGTCACCCTCAGATCACCCTGGCCACCAGCCGAAGTAGAGACTCTCACTCTTGCGAGATCATTGAGTCTCGATCTAAGTGTTGCGATGGTCATGTTCCCACAGAGAGAACATTACTCATCCACGAGCGCTGCTCTAGCGTGATTAATGCCCAAACACACTAGACAGCATGTTGCCAGCTTCCTCCTTTTATACCCACAAGGTGGGGTGGAGTTACGCTATGCAAATTCCGCAGACCCATGGCATTTCTTTGCCATTGGCTCGTTTTGTAATACTCAAAGTTGATAGGCTTTCTAAGCGAAACCCCATTCGTCGTCATCCGACGTAACTCGGAGTGACAACGAAAGGGAACTCCAGTTCTTGGCTGGGGTATAACAGGGGCGGAGCTTACCAATGGGTCAATTCTTTTGAGTTTATTAAACTCACGTCATGACGGATTCAAACCAAACAACTAAAATCAAAAGTGAATATCAGTTTTTCCAGTTCAGTGACATTCAAACCGAGTAGAATATCAGCCCTTAGATGTTTAGATTTGCAGTGTAAAAAAAAAAAAAATTCTTGTTTTTTCAATAAGTTTGAATGATGCCAGATGCCTTTGGATGCTGCCAGCTGCTGAGCACAAATCAAATGTGTTTCAAATTTTATGAGGTGGCTAATTAATACGAATTCATACAACCTCACTCGTACACATTTATAGGATTTTTGCTAAATTGTACATATTTTACGAGTTGCCTAATGCATATGAATTCGTACGAATGACCTACCCCTGACCCCGCCCCTAAACCTAACCGTCACTGGGGTTTAGACAAATCATACGAATTTGTACGAGTGAGGTCGTACGAATTCATACGAATTGGTCGTGAGATAGGGTTGGATGAGGTGAAATTCGGTCTAGAAAAAAAGTCATACTTTTATTCATAAAGGATGCATTGATCAAAAGTAAAATAAAGACATGCACATTGTTCCAAAACAATCTAATGAATCTAACAAATAAATGCTGCTCTTTTGAACTTCCCAGTAATAGGCTACAATTGTTTTTTTGTTTTTTTTTAATCATGGTTTGTTTGTACCATTGATAAGAATAATAAGTATTTCTTGAGAATCAAATCAGCATATTAGAGTGACACTGAAGACTGAAGTAATGATGCTGAAAATTCAGCTTTGACAAGAAAAGAAAAATAAATATTTTAAAATATTAAAATAGAAAACCGTTATTTTAAATTATAATAATATTTCACAATATTACTGTTTTTACTGTTATGTTGATCAAATAAATCCAACGTAGGGGACTTCTTTCAAAAACATAAAAAATACCAACCTCAAACTTTTGATAGATAGATAGATAGATAGATAGATAGATAGATAGATAGATAGATAGATAGATAGATAGATAGATAGATAGATAGATAGATAGATAGATAGATATTCACAGGCAGTTTTTTGTGTCTATAATGTAAATACTCTGTGAGAAATGTGGGCGTACATGATCACAGATTCTGGCAAGTATGGTTTTGCTATTCCAAAGACAGCCAGCAGCAAGGATTGTTATCAAGGCTACTGTGTTATGCATTAGTAATCTCATTATTTGCTCACATGCTGCACAATGAAAGAGAATACACAAAACCTTAGAGTACACTTTATGATTTCTTATTAGCAATGCCAGGCCTTCCTTTAACCTTTTATAAATGTCATATTTTAGATAGCTTCATCTTTAAAGCTTTTCCACCCCTATACATCAAAAAGCAGCTACCTATATTGTTTTTTTTATTAATGTTGCACACAACAAATCAAGTAATCTTTTTTTCTTGTATGCAACATATTTTGTTCCTGAAGGCTGGAAGATGCTGGTCACACATGTAAACAATGTTGAAATGTACCTGTAACAATTTTATCGAGGTAGATACTTTTCCTCAAGAATCTTTTTTTTTTTTCCTGATGTGATGCAAGAGTATCATCTCGGTTACGTATGTAACCATCGTTCCCTGAGGAGAGAACGGAGACGTTACGTCAGGGAATGACGAAATGGGGGTTTCGCTTAGAAGCCTATCACCTTCGAGTTTTAGAAAACGAGCCAATGGCATGAAAATGCCTTGGGTCTGCGGAATTTGCATGCTGCGACTCTGCCCCACCGCGTGGCTATAAAAGGAGAAGCGCTGGCAATCTCGCATAATGTTTTCCTGCTGAGGAGCCAAGACTGAACTCAAGGCCGTTCCAGGGGTACAGTGGTTTTGGCAGGACCAAGACGTTCCCTTTCGTTCAGTCACTGCGAGTTATGTCAGTGAATGACGAAATGGGGGTCCTAATCTAATCACGCCATATCGGCTGTCTTCCAGTGCCCTGCGTAAGTCTGAGCTCCCTGTTGTGAACTAGCTTGAACGAAAGACTCCTACTTAACACAGGAATATCAAGGTACACTGGAAGCATATCTCAGTAGAAATATGCAACACAATGCCTGCCCGAAGGGATGACTTAGGAATACACATATGACCCGAGTACGGGATGCATATGGAAGACTCAGAGATATCCAGCCCACAGAGTAGAATGTTTCAACCTCGAGCTTGATGGAGACTTACCGTGGAAATACACATGTGGGGGTCACCCAACGGGAGAACCATGTACATGGAACACCCAGCCAATCATGAGGGCTGACCAACTGGGCATGCACTCTGGTGGTGGCATCATAAGTGTAGGAGCAACTCAGGGTCTTGAAAAAAAAAAAACTCACCTGAGTGAAATACCGCACGTATCCAGTCTGAGGAGTGGAATGATGAATAAGCGATGACACCAAGTGGGTCCTGTTACCGGCCACTGGGGGCGAGTACATGAGAGGACACTGGCTCCACTCGGAGATTGTAGAATCTCGTGAATGTGTTGGGTGTCGCCCAGCCTGCAGATGTCTGTCAGCGAGGCGCCATGCGCTAGAGCCCAAGAGGAAGCCACACTCCGGGTGGCTTGCAGGTTCACCACCTGATCCCTGAAAGGAGAGGTGGGAACCTTGGGCATGTATCCAGGCTGGGGTCTCAGGATAACGTGAGAGTTAGACGGCCCAAATTCCAGGCACGCTTCGTCAACCGAAAATGCCTGCAGGTCCCCCACCCTCTTGATGGAGGCCAAAGCGACCAGGAAACCGGAAATGGCTGCAGGTCACCTACCCTCTTGATGGAGACCAAAGCGACCAGGAGCGCTGTCTTCATGGACAGGATTTTTAGCTCCACTGAACGCAATGGCTCAAAGGGAGCTCTCTGTAGAACAGATAACACCACTGCGAAGTCCCAAAAGGGTACAAGAGGAGAGCGAGGATGATTTAGTCTCCTCGCTCCTCTAAGGAACCTGATGACCAGGTCATTCTTCCCCACAGACTTACCTTCAACTGCGGCAAGAGCGGCAAAATACACTTTGAGGGTGGAGGGAGAGAGCCTTCGCTCCAACCCATCTTGCAGGAAGGAAAGCACTACACTGATCGGGCATTTTCTGGGGTCTTCTCTATGATAAGAATACCAGGTAATGAAGAGGTTCCACTTCAACGCATAGGCGTGTCGAGTAGAAAGGGCCCTAGCAGAAGTGATGGTAGGCACCACCGGAGGTGGTACAGTACTCAAACTTGCCGTGCCCTGTCCAGGAGCCATACATGCAGGTTCCATAGATCGGGACGTGGGTGCCAGAGGGTGCCCCATCTATGAGAAAGGAGGTCCTTCCTCAAAGGAATTGGCCAGGGAGGGGCTGTCGCGAGGAGCACTAATTTGGAGAACCAAGTCCAGGTGGGCCAATGAGGCGCAACCAAAAGGACCTGCTCCTCGTCCTCCCTGATCTTGTACAATGTCTGTGCAAGAAGTCTCACTGGGGGAAACTCACACCTGCAGAGGCCCCGCGGCCAGCTGAGCGCCAGTGCATCCGTGCCAAGGGTTCTCTCGGTCAGGGAGTAAAACAGGCGGCAATGAGAAGAGTCGTGGGAGGCAAACAGATCTACCTGTGCATCGCCGAAATGTTCCCAAAACAGCTGAACCGACTGGGGATGGATTCTCTATTCCCCTGTAAGTGGCTGACACTGTCAGAGCTGGTCAACTGCATGGTTCAGGTCTCCTAGGTCTCCTGGGCACACATGGTGACCGAGTCGACCATACAGAGAAAAGAGATCCTCTGCATGGGAGAGAGTTTGCTCTTTTCTCAGTTGACCCGAAGGCCCAAACGTGCGAGGTGCCGGAGCACCAAATCTCTGTGTTCGTAAACCTGGTCTCGAGAGTGAGCTAGGAGCAGCCAGTCACGAGATGGTTCAGGATGAAAACCCTCGACTACTTTCGTGAAGACGCGAGGGGACAGGACTAACCCAAATGGGAGAACCGTGTACTGGTATGCATGCGCCTTTAAAGAAAACCGAAGAAACGGCCTGTGTCGAGGAAGAATGGAGACATGAGAGTACGCGTCCTTCAGGTTGATTGCTGGAAACCAAATTTGAACATTTGAAAGTCGCAGGAGGGCACCCTCGGCGGTGAGCAGATGGCTGGGTGGCAGCAGCTGTCAGCAGGTCAGAACACGTTTGATTGGCTCAGTCTGCTTCTGGGCCGCCGAGAACTGTTGGGCAGAGTCCTTGACCGCGCCGCCGAAGAGGCCAACCTGGGATATGGGGAAGTTGAGGAAGCGGGTTTGCTCAGCCTCGCGCATATCAACCAGGTTAAGCCAGAGGTGACTTTCCTGGACCACGCATGTGGACATCACCTGACCCAGGGAGCGTGCGGTCACCTTTGTCGCCCGTAGAGCGAGGTCGGCGGCGACACGCAGCTCTTCCATGAGCCCTGGATCAGCCCTACCCTTGTGCAAGTCAATGAGCACCATGGCATGGTAGATCTGAAGGATGGCCAAAGCATGCAGTGAGGTTGCAGCCTGCCCCGCAGCTATATAGGTCTCTGCCACCAGAGTAGACAAAAACCTACAGACTTTGTAGGAGTGCTTAGGGTCGCCACTTCAGGTGTCGAGGCACTATGGGGACACAGTTGTGTTGTCACAGAACACTACACAGGGGGAACCCAGTGTACCCTTTGGCCGCGGCCTCATCGAGGGCAAAGAAGGCGGAAGAGGCTGTTGAGTATTCATGAGAAGTCAAAGGAGACTTCCACAATCTCATGACCTCCTCAAGCACCTCCGGGAAGAAAGGCATTGGGGGCGGGTGCTGACGGGTGTCCAATCATTCAACCGTGAACACTCGGGACAGGGTGGAGGATTCCATTCCATCCCAATGCTCATGGCTTGCCGGGAAAGCATGGCTATCAATTCCGTATCAGAATCGAAAGCGTACCTCCACAGAGGTCAATGGGGTGGTGATGGCGCAGTGGATAAGACGCATGCCTTTGGTGCGAGAGACCCAGGTTCGAATCCACTGTGAGACACCAATGTGTCCCTGAGCAAGACACTTAACCCCTAGTTGCTCCAGAGGCATGCGACCTCTGACATATATAGCAATTGTAAGTCGCTTTGGATAAAAGCGTCAGCTAAACGAATAAATGTAAATGTCATTGAGTCTTCACCGAAGCACCGCGATGGTCATGTTCCCACAATGAAAACATGAGTCATTTACAAACGCTGCCTAAGCATGATCTAAGCCCAAACACGCAAGGTAGCGTTACATATCGACCGCACCCAGAAATGCACAGGGCAGACATCTTTAAAAAGACGTGCCATGCGCAAGCTCTTTTTGTGAGAGGAAAAAGCTCAGCAAAGTGATGAAGCACCCAGGGAGAAGCACACACACTTATGGCAGATCACTGCACAGACCAGCAGCAGGCAATGTGATCTCGCTGGAACGCGCTGTTGCACCAACACACTGGAGAGTAGCTCGTCTCGTAGTATCGAAGATCTCAGATACAG
The DNA here is from genome assembly GCF_051911475.1 of Siphateles boraxobius. NCBI lineage: Eukaryota > Metazoa > Chordata > Actinopteri > Cypriniformes > Leuciscidae > Siphateles > Siphateles boraxobius. The sequence goes on from NW_027509175.1 coordinate 11,406,690, forward strand.
GCTTGTGAAGAGATGCTTTTGGCTCCAAAAACAAAATACATAATGTGAGATTGCCAGCGCTCCTTCTTTTATACCCACACGTTGGGGCGGAATCGCGGCATGCAAATTCCGCTGCCCAAGGCATTTTCATAACATTGGCTCGTTTTCTAAAACTCGAAGGTGATAGGCTTCTAACCGAATCCCTCGTCATTCACTGGCGTAACTCGCAGTGACTGAATGAAAGGGAACCAATAGTACGAAATGATGGTCAGAGGATGCTACAACGCAATGGATAGGAGCGCTGGCAGCTGAATTATAAATGAATCTCCACCGCTTGGGATTTGTTGATTGGGTCCATATGTGGAGTTGGCTCATGGGACGTGTGTTTTTTTAAGGCCGACTGTGACTCGCGTCATTTGGGCAGGTTAGGCATGATAGATGGCGGAGGAGGATTTATCAGTGCCTTATCTTCAGGTTTCAAGCAACATGGGCACTTGGCTCTTTTGCATCCTCAATACTTCTTATGTGAATTAAGCGTCAAGGCACACAGCCCAAATAATGTTCTCTGGGACCAACTTCGTATAAGTTTGTCAATTTGTGATAGGGACTTAATAACAACATGAAACAACACATTTTAGTAGAGTATTTAATAAAGGATGCTACTCTATGGTAACATGTGCAATCTTTCAGCTTCATCCCTACAGTTTTCGCCACAATTTACACTGTGATCATGATTCACACCAGCAGGGAAGCGACTCCCGCAGCAGTCCATGGGTTCTATAGCATTGCGTTGTTTGAAAATGCAATGGATTCTCCAGCAATTTACACATGATGAAGCCACTTGGAAGAGTATAGAAGCATTCTGAACTCATCCAAACCATGTCTAGATCTACAAGGTCAACAAGAACTGGAAACCTTTACAAACGTTGTGCTGTACAGTTTCCATTGTATTTCTGAGTGAAAGATGGGACTGGGAAGAGGGCTAAATTAATGTAAAAATTCTAAATATAATCGTATAAATCATGTGCTCGTTAACCAAGTAAACAGATTAAATATAATCGTATAAATCATGTGCTCGTTAACCAAGTAAACAGATATAAAAAAAAAAAAACTACACCAGGTTTCTACACCACTAGCGGCACCAAACAGAAAAAAACATATGTATTTTTTCCAAACAATTTGCCCAAAAATACCTTTCCTGCCTGTCATGGTTTTATCAAACAAGTAGCCCCACCCCAAACTCACACCATTGCTTGAGACAGGAGTTATGTTGGGTCAAAGTTAATTTGACTGGTTAATTTCAGAATTTAGACCCAATTGGCAGATTATGCAATTACACCAACGCTTTTTTCTCCATTGGCGGAGGTATAAAAGTAGCTTTGAATGCTGGCTCCTTTCTTTTCTTTTTGCATTCAACATGTTGCAAATTGTAAATATTACATTTTATTATAGTAAATGTTTTTTTATCAGAGCTTTCATTCTTTCTTATTTTAAACCTATGGCTGACTCTAAACAGGGATGGGAAAGTCGTTTAACGCAGAAAACATATCACTCATGCTAAACTCCACAAAGAGAATGCTAAATGTCAAAAACAAGCCTTTAAATTTAGCCCAGGACTAAATTATATGGAAAACGCACTGAGATAACCAGCCAGACATTAAAGTGCTTCAGTTTAGATTCATGCACTACAACTATTCACCATAAGTTCCTGCCGAGGCTTAAGTGATTAATTGCTGTCCGTTCCCAGCGGATATTGAAAATGAAGATGTGCCACTTCACCTCACTTGCGTACCCAAATATATAAACCCATTTTCCACGGCTGCCCTAGCTTAAGAGGCAAAGACGGTGTACAGAAAGTAGTTTACAATGATCAATGCCTGTGTGCATGTCTGTTGCTAAATCGCAGCTGAATTATAAATGAATCTCCACCGCTTGGGATTTGTTGATTGGGTCCATATGTGGAGTTGGCTCATGGGACGTGTGTTTTTTTAAGGCCGACTGTGACTCGCGTCATTTGGGCAGGTTAGGCATGATAGATGGCGGAGGAGGATTTATCAGTGCCTTATCTTCAGGTTTCAAGCAACATGGGCACTTGGCTCTTTTGCATCCTCAATACTTCTTATGTGAATTAAGCGTCAAGGCACACAGCCCAAATAATGATCTCTGGGACCAACTTCGTATAAGTTTGTCAATTTGTGATTGGGACTTAATAACAACATGAAACAACACATTTTAGTAGAGTATTTAATACAAAAAAATTATTCTTATTTCAGACCAGAACGGAGGGAGACATGAATGCATCATTTGAGCAGAATTTTTATGATGATAAAATCATGAGCACTTCACATTCAGATCTAAAATGGCTAGAAGATAATGGCAGACAATAAGAAAAGTGAACTATGATTTCATGACACATTTCAAGTCAATTTGAGCTTTATTGTCATTCCACTACATGTGGGGACATACAGTGGAATTAAATGTCGTGCCTCGCAGGACCACGGTGCTACATATTTCAATATAATATAAACATACAATATATTATAAACATACAACAGCATAAGTAAAAACAAGTATGCCTATAGTCTAACTACACATATACTATAAATAGTTGACTATACATATACATGATCTAAGAAAAAAAACTATACAAAAAGTTTACATAAATACTGTACATGTGATCGTGCAAAAAAAGTTGTTTCAGGGTAGAAAGGTCTCTTTTATATATTTGTGTATGAAAGACATTGACCAACTTAAACTTTGTCAATGGTTTGGTTTAAATCAATTGGTTTAAACATAGAGATACACATAATAATAATAAGTTATAATTGTGAGGATAAAGTTTAAAATAAGAAATAATGTTACACTCTAATAATAATAATAATAATAATAATAATAATAGTAATAATAATAATCATTTGAAATTGTGAGATGCACATTCACAATTCCAAGACTTAAAGTCACATCATATACAGTAATGCTGTAATAAACATGTAATAAATATTTTCATTACTAACTAAACTAAAATGAAAAACTTAATAAAAACTATAATAATAATAATAATAATAATAATAATAATAATAATAATATAGTATAATATTACATTTTATTACTATTTAATATTATTAGCATTATTGTTGTTGTTATTCCATTTAATAAATGTAATTTACACGGTCAAATCCCAAATGAGCCAACTGGAAGGAAGGCAGAGAAGATTCACAGGTCTAAAGGAACTGCTTTGGAAAGTAGGGCACACAGAGTTAGTTACGCAAATCTCTAAATTATAGATCGATTTGGCTGCTAGAGCGGTGGGAGATGCTGAGAGGGGCTGCTACATGAGCCATGCCATCCTCGCTGAACGAGCGGGCAGGAATATCAAACAGATGGCAGGACCAGATGATGGGCACCACCAGATTTATGTTTCACAGTGGGTAACATCGGTGACACCATTTAAACAGCAAGGCTGTTTGGGGGTTTTACGCTAGTGCAGATTTGTCAGGTTGGGTGAGTGAAAAATCAGGCAGCCGCTCTGTGGGATCCAAACCCTCAAACATGAACTTCATCTTGAGGCAACAAGCCACTGTGTCTAAAAGGCACCCACATTCGACTCAATTATCATTCTTTCCGCTCGGCCTGGGCTTTTCCCTAGTGCTCCAACCCACAGGTCGCTTTGTGTTTAGGGAGCAGAGCTAAAAGACATGGAGAGGGTTTTAGAGATTGTTAAGCCCCTGCTGGTTTGATCATTTCTTAGTACAGAGTCTATTTTGACGTGTTACTCGGGAGAGTATGTTGTTCCAGTAAAAGAATAAGAAAACAAAAACAGAACTGGCTCTGCTTTGGGTTTGTGTGGGGGTTGTTTTCTCTCTTTTCTTATTGTCTTCCACTCTCTTGCTCTTTGTGCCAATTTCTGGTGCTTTGAAAATACAGCAACTTCTCCTTTGAAGAAGGCGACTGTGCCTCTGGGTCATATAGAGCACATGATGAAGAGCCCTCCAGCACAAATTATACATAATACTGGGTCACTCTGCAAAGTAAATAGAGACACACAACTGCTTCATGACAGCAGCATTTCTGCAATTATATAAAAGTCTAATTCAAAAAGATAACCAAAACAATTGTGGTAGTATCACTCAGTCTTGGTGTACTTTTAAAATCAGTATCATAAAGAGCTTTATTGTCAAGTTGTTGCTAACACAAGGACAGAAGAAGCTTCCAATGCACATTTAGTGAGAAAGGGAGTAAGAAAGTACATAGATAAATAAATGTGAATAAGGCAAGCACACACACGCACAAGCACATTTGTATGAATACAGTAGGTGTGCTATAAGCGAATAGAATAGAATAGAATAGAATAGAATAAACAGGAAATTAACAGAATTAAATTAAATCATAGCTACAATATTCAGATAATGGGAAAAAAGAGGAACAAACTTATTCAATATGCTTTGGAGTTGGAGATCAGTGCAAAATCCAATACAAAGTTTCCCAAACCCAGCTATTATCCCAAGTTCTGTCGTTACCAATAGAGTTCAATGGAACTTGCGACCATAGTTGGAAAACGCACCCCTGTGTGATCCCGTCTCAAACGGTCCCATCCTCTGTCTTCATTTCGTCTTCAAGCCAGCCAGTCTTCTAGTCACCTATCATCTCAGATAAGAACAGTCATTACCCTGTGTTACGTCCGTAAGGAACGTTTGTGTGTGTGTGGAGGGGGGGGGATTGTTTTTCCGCTCTATCTGTTTCTCTCACTTTCACTTTTCTTAGGATGTTGCTGATTGGCTATCGTGCTTGTCAGTTAAGACAATGAGTTGCCGCGCCTTGGAAGGCGGGGTCGGCAATTAGCGTGATGAGTGACACCCGGTGAAGTGGATACTTAAAGACCATGCTGCTGCAGGCTGGGAGAGAACCTTGTCTTGTCGTGTTTTGAGAGAACCTTGTCTTGTCGTGTTTTGAGAGAACCTTGTCTTGTCGTGTTTTGAGAGAATCTTGTCTTGTTTTGAGAGAACCTTTTACGTTGTTCACATGTATGCTCATTGATCTTTGTTTTGGCTGCGTCCAAAACCTTCTCATTTGTGAGCGTGGCGGTCTACAGAGAAGAAGGGGATGAGTAAGTTTGTCACGTGACGTACATGGTGCACACGTAGGGAAATCGGTCTGTATTAAAAACACTAGTTAGGGAATTGTGCCACCCGCTGTATTTATGTTTTTTAGTTAGTGTAGTTTTAGTTATGACGTCTTGGACGTTGAAGACTTTTCTTTTTGGTTTTTTTTTGTATCCTAGTATTAGTTGTTTAATGTGTTAGATAACCATTATGTTTGTTACTTTCATTACTTTGGCACAATTCAGTTTCCCCTTTTTCCTTTGTGGTTGGTTCTGTTATATCTTTATTCATTATCATATTTATTAAAACTTATTTACTTTATTCAGTGGTCTCGTGTTTTCTCACCTCAATCAGTGTTATAGCGTGACGTGTCTGAGATGGTTATATGTGTTCCCCTCCTAAAAGCCCTAGACGGGTATGAGTCATAGGAGGGTCGTAACATAATGGGGGCTCGTCCGGGATCCAACTGAATTAAACAGATAACCAGTTCATGACACTGTCGTCTGTATCACTGTGTGTGTTGAGGATTTGTGCGTGCGGTTCTATTGTCGCTAGGATGTTCATCACATCAATCTACCTTCCAGTTCCTCACCTGTTTACATTCTGTGTCTCTCAAAAAACTCTATTTGGATGTTATCTTTGTCTGCATTCTTCTGTTCCATGATAGATAGTGTTTTATTATTGTATGTGGGAACACACATGATGCTGTTTCCTGAGAACTGGCCCGTGCTTTTAAACTTGGGAGGCCCATAATTAGAGTTTACCAAAAAAAAAAAAAAAAATCTATAAATTAGGCTCACACAAGCCCTTGAGTGGGTAAGTGACCAATCTGTGCCGTCAGCATCTGACAGCTGTTTGGCTGAGCCACAGAATGTCAGTTGTGTACATTTTTCTGCAGCTTATCTCAAATTTAACTTGACAAAATGTGACAGGTTTGAATGTGAACAGGGTTCTCAGATTGACAACACACCTCTCCAGAATGGACATGTACAGCACGAGGGGTGGATTTGTGGAAGATGTGCAGTCAGAGACGAATATTTTTATATATTTTATATAATATGCTTGTAATAGCATCTAGCATTCATAGATAAAGTAGCTAAAAAACAAGTACACACAGATTCTCCATACAGACATTAGAAAAGGGCAATGATTGCAAAGGTTGGATTGGTCAGTGATGTTTTTAAGGCATGCTCAGTGAAGGATCAATTTACATCTGACAATTATTTACAGAGCAAGAAAGCGAGAGAGAGAAAGAAATATTCATGATTTGAAATGTGCAAATGAGAAATAATAAGGAAGGATGAACATCTCAAGTGATGCCTGGCATTTTGCTGTCAACGCTTTGCAGTTATTATTTCCCTTTCCTCAGTATCTGCATGTCAAAGAGAATGACTCATCTGCTGATCTCGGCTCTGCTGAAAACACAGACCCTTCTGTAGTTCAGAGATGATCATATCCAAAGAAGAAAAAAAAAACAAGGAAAAAAACCTTCTGTGAGATGCTCTATCTCAAGGCCTGGTACCTGGCTGTGGCTCTTTTCCATAAACTAGTGAGCTGGCCCGATATCTGCTGAATACACAGACACATGGAAAATGGAACCTCATAAGTACGGACTCGTTGACGATTCTGTGCTTCAGCCAGAATAAAATTGCAATTAATTTTAGCAGAGTTTGGCAGCAGCTTGTTGCTAAGCTAATGGTGTGATACTCTAACCAGCTTAAAAAAACATCAATATTGAGGGAAACATTGGGCTCTATTTTAATGATCTAAGTGCATGCTCTAAAGCGCAAGGTGCAAGTGCACTTATGGCGTGTCCGAATCCACTTTTGCTAGTTTAGTGACGGAAAAAAAAATGCTTAATACTTCATCATTAAATGCAATACTTCTTATGTGAAGTAAGCGTCAGGGCACATAGCCCAAATAATGTTCTCTGTTCTCATTATTTGTTCTCAAACAATGTTCTCATTAAACTAGAACTTTTGCTAGTTTATTGACGGAAAAAATGGTCTGCCCGACCAGCACATGGTCTAAAAGGGTTGTCCCTAATCTCTTAATGAGTAATGGGTGTATTCTGGGCGTTACGTGAAATAAACCAACCAGAGTCTCATCTCCCATTCCCTTTAACACCCAGTTGTGCTCACATCATGGAGGAATTTGCAAGCATTTAATCGCAGGACGTGAAAATTATAACAGCGTCAGGCTGAAACTAACAAAAAACACTTGCGTTGCGCCTGGCGCCACGTGTATGATAGGACCCATTGAGTCCTCAACTGGCTCGGGATAGGACTGCCTCCACAGAGCAAACTCCATGATGGACCTGAGGGTAGACTCCGGCTTCGGGATATATAAGCAGTTGCTGCAGATTTTTCAAGAAACCAGTTTGAGATTATTTGAGCTTTGTGGCATGGCACTTTATCCTGCTGGAAGTAACCATCAGAAGATGGGAACACTGTGGTCATAAAGTGGACACTGTGGACATGGTTAGCAAAAATACTCAGGTCGGCTGTGGCGTTTAAATGATGCTCAATTGGTACTAAGAGGACCAAAGTGTCCCAAGAAAATATCCTCCACACCTTTACACCAGCAACTTGAACCACTGATAGAAGGCAGGATGGATCCATGCTTTAGTGTTGTTTACACCAAACTCTGACCCTACAATCTGAATGTTGCTGCACAAATCAGGACTCATCAGACCAGGCAATGGAAAAAACTGACAGGAGAGCAGTATATATATATATATATATATATATATATATATATATATATATATATATATATATATGGCGTGGGGGGTGTTTAAAATTAAATGTTTAGAATTGGTGGGGGAAAATTATTTTCATCGATACATCAGTAGCTATATTAATATCAGTGATACCTGATAGCCTATTATTCTTTTTGGCAGAATGTATCATTATAATCAAATTATTTCCTGGATTTTGTATCATCATTGTCCCTAAATGTCTGTAAATGCAGGAAATGGGATTCAAATCAGAAATATTTTCCCCCATCTTGTGTCCCCCCCATATATATATATATACATTTTTTTGCATTTTTTTTTTGTATGTGGATTCATGTGGAAATAAGTATTCACTTTCATGAAGGAAATAGCTAAATCAAGACCCAGACAATAACGTCCTATCACGTCGTGTGTTCTACTTGGCTTTGTATATGCCGTTTTCTCCTTAGTTTGTTGTCCCTTGATATTTATAACATGAGCCATAGCGTTAGATTGACCTTTCGATGGCACTGGCAGGTTTCCAGATTCTTGTCAGCCTTGTTCTACTTTCCCTACAAATAGACACACCACAGCCTCTTTCAGCTTGTTCTCAGATGTCTAGAATTCTGTCTGGCAACCATGACCTCGAGTCCCTGAACAGCCAGATGAGTCTGGAGACAGAGATAGAGGCTGAGAAAGAGGGGAACGTTAAGGATGCTGTGTTTAGCTACAAGAAGCACAGATTGGCATATACCTAGAATGTGTGCTTATTTCATAGGCACTGAGCCATTCATAGGACAAACAAAACAAACCCTAACAATAGATAAAATAATACGTTTACACATGATAATCTTATTAAATGATTAGATAATTGCATTTGAAATATTTTGCTTTCAGTAAAAAAATTGCAATAGATTGTAAAAGGTGTTTTTATGCATATTTGGCCTGGGTTTTTTGTTGCATTTATACTCTTCTGACCACTAGAGGTCACCGTGGAGACGGTTGTCGGATTGTTTCGAAGCCTCGGCACAATATGGCACATTTGATTCAACTGTTTCAGTGTTTCATGAAGCCTCAATCTGCCCACCACTACAAAAGACTGGAACTAGACTAAAGCGCATTAAAAAGATAACAATGCAAAACCTAGAACTGGCAGGAAACACCAGATCAGTAGACAAGAAAGAATCTCGCACTACACACACACACAACAAATCAGCAAAGATATGAGGGAAAGGAGCACAATATAAAGGGACCAGAGCACATGAGGATCAGGTGAGCACAATTAGTCAAACAAGGACCAGACAAGGACTAAACAAGGGGGTGTGGTGAAGGGAAACAAGCAGGCGGTACAAGAGGAGCGAATGGCCAACACAAAGAAAGACAAAGCCATGTGCTCACGTACAAGACAAACAAAGAAACATTGAACAGAGACAACACTAGCTGCGTTTACATGGTTCAATGAATGAAATCAATCCGATTGATGAATCCGAACACGGTGTTTACATGAACTATAAATAAAGTAATCGGGTTGATGTGCGCGTTTATATTTCACAAGATTCAAATCGGAATAGATTTTTTGACATGCGCACACTGCACGAATATGCCGCTGTTCGCGCATAACTATTCTCCTTTATTGTTCTTTATTTTTTTTAAACAGCAGACTTAATATTTATCCGTCTCTGGTCATGATTTGGAGACGATGAGCATGAACCGTTTTGCCGTGCTGCTATTGATCACGCAGTAAAACCACGCGCCCAAAACCAGTCGTCCATGGATGATAATCTGAAACAAGCACTGGTGGGACGTTGTCCTGCTCCATTTCACAGACGCTGAGTGAAATGAGAATTTTTTAATGATGGAACAATCATTTATATTCACTTTATTCAACAGGAAGAACAGCTTGTTCCACGCGTCATACGTCATTACGCTATTTCAACGTCATTGCACATGCACAGTCCTTTTAGTTTCGGTTTTCAATCCGATCAAGAGTTTACATGTTCTCTCGATCGGCTTACAAAAGGAGTAAACCACCCCTTTCAATCGGATCGAAATTTCAATCGGATCGAGCTCAATCGGATCGATTAAGGTGTTTACATGAAGGTTTTTTAGTCCGATTGAGCCGTCAATCCGATTATAAGTGTCCATGTAAACGCAGCTACTGACACTGACAAGTGCCTGACACTGACACTGCCTGACAAAACCAGTTGCATTTTTTTCCACGTTCCTGGAATTCACAGAGTTAAAGTTATGAAGGGAAAAAGCAGAAGTCGCTCCCAGTTAATTAAAATTTGAAGGACTAACTTGCACCTAGATTGGACTCATTAATTAAATAACATTGTGTCAGTTAAAATAATACTTCCTGGTGTTATGGAAGTTGCCATCTTTAATGCACTTGAGTCACTGTCACTATTACAGGAGTTATGACAGAAAGAGAAGAGAGGTTTTGGTGCTCAAGATGCTTAAGAGTCAGCTTTGTTGTTGTTAACTAAAATTAAAACCAAAATAAAAAGATGGATGGATGGATGGATGGATGGACGGAAAGACATTGTCTAGAATTGTGTCAGGGACTTTTGCAGAGGAAAACATTTTTCTTTCAACATACAGTTATACATTACTAGAATAAACAAATAAATGAATAAACTGACAACAGCTAAAGGTTTGCTAAACAAATGGAGCGAGGCAGACCTCACAGAAACCTTTTAGAGTCTGATTACATGTGCTTTTTTTCTGTTAAACATGATACGAGTTAAAATTGAGCAATTTATAACCTTTTAATTTGGATTAAGATCAATATTCTTTGTTCAAGTTGTTGTTGACCCAGAGGTCAATATGTCAGTCAATTTACCAACCAAAGGCACCCAAGGGACCTACCAAATTCATCATCCGGAGCATTTCATTTATTACTGCATGCTGAGGTGAAGAAATGAAGCTATGGGGAAAAAAAATGCTTTATTTGTCTGTTCAGATGTGTATAGAAGTATAGTCTATTCAGAAAATGGGAACACAACATGTACATTTAACAAGTGCTATTATCATTTGTAAAAAAACTAAACGAAAAAACTTGCGCCGTAATTGAAATGAAGCTGAAATAAAATGAAGTACTATGATATAAAATGTATATTTTAATCAGAGATGTAAACAAACAGGTTTGAATATAAGAACCAAACACAACATCTACATTTTCAATAAAGATGTAAATGTAGATGTTTCGTTGTGTTTGGTTCTTATATTCAAACCTGTTTGTGCCAGCAACAATACATCTCTGATTAAAATATACATTTGTAGTGTTTCTTGAGCTTTTTATAAAAAAGGTATACTCTCTAAATATCTCGTAAGAAGCCACAATGTTGTTATATGGAATCTGCTTTATACTATAATGTGTTCATATGTTGAAAAAAGGTGTAAACTAAAGCTAATCAAGGTATGTATTTTGTCTTTGTGTTCAGCACCTCAGCTGAACTCCAGTAGTGATTATCTTCCATAGCTGTAATTACTTTTGGCCATGGTCTTGATTCATTATGTTTTAAACTTTCTTTGCCAACCTTTTTCAATTAGTTGTGGCTTCACCAAAGCCCCATATTTATCCAGCACTTTCACGTCTCAGCAAACCATTAACTAATGCATATGTGTTTCATTAGGACCTCCATTAATAGAAGCAGCATGACGAGGCCAGCATTAACAAATGCACAATAAAAGGACATAGAAAACATAATTTACATATCCATCAGACAATATTTAAACGTCTGTATGATGGAGAGGTGTGTTTGTGTGTCGATGTGTTCGTACAACCCCATGAGTCATTTGATTACTTTAATAGCTGTTATTAATTGTTTCTGTTGTGTCACAACAGGAACATTTCCAAATGGTACCAGACTTGGAATTTTACACAAGGAGTAATAATTTTCGTTTGGATTGGAAATAGTTCATACATAAAATTATCTCACAAGGGTACATTTTAGTTTATGGAGCAATGCAATTAAAATGATGATACATTAGATTAGACTAATTGGACAGATGACCAACTGAATGGTACTATTTACTTTATGTCTGTAACCCACAAATAACTGGATTATTGCATGTACACTTGCAATGGCATCGGGTAACAACAAACGTTTGGTTTAAATCATGCTGCAGGACAACATACAGTAAAATACATACAAGTGCAACTTTAATCATCTTTACAAAGTGAAGTGATTTTAACCACTTTTTTTTTGTTTCGTTTTTAATAAACTGAAGTACATTATATATTAATCTCCAGGCATGTTTAGAAGTACGATACACCATCAGAACTCAAGGCATGACTTTGTATTCCAGGTATTACATTTTTAGCACAGACACATTGTTGTAAGATACTTAAATTAAACAAATACAAATAAAAAGTGATCTGGTATTATTATTATTATTATTATTATTATTATATGTGGTTTTCATTTGATGTGTTTAATATTATTTATTTTTTTCTTTGTAATTTGTTTGAATTAATCTTCAAGGGATTTATTTCCACAGTCATGATTTGCTAGTTATCAAATTCCTGAGAACAGATAAAAAAAAATATATATATATATATATATATATATATATATATATATAAATATATACCCTGTATTTATTATATATAATACATTTTGGGATTATATCACTTTCAGATGATCAAAATAATGATTAAATTTGTATTCATGAAACAGGTTGGCATATACTACATCACATCATATTAAATATTATCTGATCATTAATCATTAATCCGTAATTCATAACTTGATTAACTAATTTCAAGAAATTGCATTCATTTAAAAATGTGTACAGTATGTGTTTAAAGTTAACGTCTGCCTGATGGACAATCATATACTGGCCAGTTTTCAATCAGCAGAGTGATAACAAATGCTTCAATATCTTTCAGTGAGCCTGTTTAACAATATAATGCAGTGTTGTGAGGATAAACGTCCCTGCTGTCGTTGGTGTGTGTGTGTCGCCCGCGCTGCTCTGACGTGGCAGTCAGTTCTTCTGTGATGCACATAACTACTTGCTGATAGGGTGGTCACACTTTGCCTGGCATCACAGTTTAGTCACAGCCAGAGTCACGGTTGTGCACAGAATGTCATGAGTTTATTTTATTAATATATATAAATATATGTTTAAAGGTACTCTCCGAACTAGGACACTGGGCTTGCGTGTCAGTCTGAAGAGGGCAAGGTGTAACGTCAAACAGCTGTGTGAATGTTCTTGCTCCACCCTAGCCGTGTGTTTCTGTCTGGCTGCTGTCCAGCAAGATGAATGTAAGTTGACAACATTCTGCTGATTTATACACAAGAGACTCGCCATCACACTGCATTTGCATTTACTTCTAGTATAGTATGCATCCAATGCGTTAGTTGTGTACATTAAAGTAGCTCTTAATTTAAAGTTCTCCCATATGTCTAGTTAAACAACTGGATAAATAAATATGATGAATAGCAATTTGAATATCAACAAAGCTAAATTTGTCAAGACTTAAGAATAGATAACAGATAAACGGACGGACGGACGGATATATGTAATGTGCAGCTGCTCATGCAATAATGCATGAAATACAACTTGAGGCCTTCACCCTTGATATGTGATTAAGATGTTTTCAAACGGATTAGTCGCACTGTAACACTGTCACTATAGCTACGGATAGCAGTATAAAAATAGACTGTGCACTTTATAGTAGCACACACAATTTCTATCCAGAGTCGAAACGGGAAGAAGAAACATGTCTGGTTTGTTGGCATATTGACAGACACACAGGATATGCCCCTTTGCCCTCATCTTTGTGCTGTATGTAGTTCTTCAGGCAGTTTGTCTGTGCGGTCTACATCTTCCATCAATAAAGCGCTAATTAAATTTTACACCATCAGATAACCTCCAAAATATCTCAGCAGCTAACTCCGGCCCATCAATCTGGCTGCCATCGTGGCTGGATATTACTAAAAGAGACTGCAGAACTTTGTTTAATGGCAATCTGGGCCTGTTTCTCGAGTGAAGGTCAGAGTTTGAGAGGAAATATTGGATTGGAGTGGAGCGGCTGCGACTAGATGAACAATAAATGATGGGGAAAGATAATGCAAAACAGTCGTCAGTACTCTGGGTTAAATCGATGTGCCTTTTCATGCATCGTTGTTTTTTAACAGCACTCCAGCTACATACATTTCCGTCCCCTAATGAATCTTTATTGATATCAAGCTGTAAAACTCTTCAGCATTGAACACTACTGCTTCAGAGCCAGTGACGCCTGTTCTTTTACACATGAGAAGCTCTTGATCTGATGTTTTTGGTGTCTCAGAGCGGTTCGGTTCGCAGTGCTCCACACGAACGCATCACTGTATGTGCTGTAAGTTTGGCCCACTTATAACGTTCATTTGGGAACGCAACGTGCCAATCTTTCTCCCAAAATCTGTAATGAGTCTTTCATCAAAAGAAAAGCTTAAAGGAGACCTATTATGCAAAATTAACTTTTATGTTTTTTGAACACCGATGTGTGTCCATGGTGTGTGTAAACACACAGCCTATAATTGGTAAAAATCCACCGATAAATCTGCGATAAAAACTGTCTCTCCAAACGAACGGTTCCAGATTTCCCCCTAATCTTATATAAGAGTAAGGGAAAGCCCCAGTCATGACTGGTAATGATCTGCCCTATTAGCATAGATCCCGCCCCCGGGTGAGCAATATGAATATTTTCTTTTAATAGTTTTATTATTAATAATTGTTAATACAGTTATTATTATTATTATTATTATTATAGTCATATATTTAATTCACAAAATGTTTTGAAAAATTGCAGCCTTAAAAATAAACACAGCAAACCTGCAGCCATCCGAACAAAGTGTTACCCATTTTTTTCCATCAGAAACATGCTTTTTTTCCTATGCAAATTTGGCTCATTAAATAATGTGCTGGATTCAAATCAGGGCTATTTTCCTGGTGCAATTATAAGCCTATTACTCTCCATAATTAAATAGGGACATCTGAGTGTATGCTTACACTCAAAAATGTCATTTTTGTCACATTATACACACAATTTATACATTTGCACCATCACCAATTTGCACCATATGCAAATTAACAACTCTGCTCTATCTCAACCACTGAAATCCGTGTCAAACTTCACAGAGCATTCGATGCACACAACAATAAGGATTTGTGCGAAAGAGGGAATACTTGGTTCTTTTTCAGCCCACACACTGCTTTGCTAGATGAAAAACCCGCAGTTTATGGTCAGTATTAAACCGTAGCTGCTTACATAGGTGAGAGAGAGCAAAAGACTGATGTTTTCTAATTCTAATTCATCTGCTCCCACCATAAAACAGCAACACAATACCGCCAGAAGCCAAAAGCCGCACTGTAGGCGTCATCTCTCCTTCTCCATTTCCTTTCCATTTTTATTTCCCTCCAGAATGCTTAATCAAACTATAAAATTATATGCCTCTCTCTCTCTCTCTCTCTCTCTCTCTCTCTCTCTCTCTCTCTCTCTCTCTCTCTCTCTCTCTCTCTCTCTCTCTCTCTCTCTCTCTCTCTCTCTCTCTCTCTCTCTCTCTCTCTCTCTCTCTCTCTCTCTCTCTCTCTCTCTCTCTCTCTCTCTCTCTCTCTCTCTCTCTCTCTCTCTACATCTACATCTACATCTACAATCACATATTTCACATTAACCCGCCCATAAATGTTTAGAAAAAAACAAAACAAACTTGGGTTGTTCTCATTTTATCTAAATGGTCCATTCTTGACTAGAATAAGCAGTAATATGGCTCATTTAGTCAAAGCGAAGGCCAACATGTCACATACACTCTTCTGAACAATCTCCCCCTCTTGGCCATCGTGATAGCATCTTGGCCAATGCATGATCAATATGTTTGGTTTATAAACAAGCACACGGCTCTGACAGCGAGTGCACTGATAATGTATTTGCGGCTTGGATGGGGCCGTCTGATCCTGTGGACTGTGAGTGGATGTGGAGTAGATGGAGTGGGCCCTGTAGCGGGACGTGCAGTGTCAGCTATCACTTAGCCACTTAATCAGGCCCACCTTCCCCTCATCCAGAAAGGTATGGATCGGTCGAGCGGAAGAAAAGCGGCTGAGTTGCAGCTGGGCCGCAGAAGCTTCACTCGCTCTGACTTAAGGAAGCTCGCCAGTGATAGATTGGTGGTATTTAATGATGAGCTCAATGGAAACAGAGAGCTTTCCTTCCTGTGATGGGACATTTTTGGGTTACCTCTCAATGGAAGCAGTATACAATAAACACAATACTCTAGCTTGAAAACATGTATTTTACATGGACAAATTATTAGCATGGTAATTTCATGCACCTCTTGTTTATTCATATATTAATATCTGAAACTAATTTTTACATTTTATTAAACACAATAATGAAGTCTGAAAATAGTGAAAAAACAAACAAATAAATCATTTTTTTGCACTTTTTTTTATCTTGAAGATGTAATTTCCTCAACTACAGCACTGCTAAAATGCTTTCTTGTCTAATGTTGTCTAATGAACGACATGTTGTAATTGTCTAATTAACAACATTTTCATAATGTGTCCGATTGAGAACAGTTATTCCACAATATTAGTATAGGCTACATGAATACTAGCTTCACATCATGGAAGAAATGTACTTTCTTAAACCTATTCAGAAATATTATGACTTAATTGGGATGGCAATTACAATAATTCAATAATGGCTGAATTGTAATAGCTTAATCACATACTTTTAAAGGTCGTGACACACCAAGCCGACGTCAACTAAGCGCTGCTCTTACACACACCGCAAAGACCAACTAGCATATGTGTTCTGCGCCTGCGTGTAAGGAAATAACTGGCTATATCAGCTGGTATCAATTGTCTATATTCGTCTTTCAAAAAGGGAAACTGAAACTAGGACTGCATATATTAAAACAGGAAACGAAGCAGCTCTTGGTTACCATTTTGAAAAACAATCATGCTGTTTCTTTCCAGGTAGCTCATGTTGTTATGAAATAAATTGCTTATTGGAATGCTTAGGTAGGATGACGTAAATATAGAACCGCATTCTGTCTATGCGTCTTGATTTCTTTGACCCCTTTCATCGCTTTTATTCTCGTGCACTGATTTGTTTGCTAAACTGAACAGCCAATCAGAGCGCCCTATCTCACCGACGGCCCCAACACCGATTTAAAACTTGCTGAACGTTTTGAGCCACTTTTGAGTCAAAAGTGTGTAACACACCTCAAAAAAATAACCACTGCTCATTGAAAACGGCCTTAAGAAATACAATTAAATCTGTACAAGTAAGTGTTAAGTTTGGCAACTTATATGCATATTCAAATCAATATAATGGAGGTAAATATATTTTTTTTTTTATCATTAGGTTGTTCTCAAACATGACACTAAATTTAACGTGATTCTTTATAGGACACATTCATTTACAAACAACTCAGCAACGTCCATTCAACTGTGTTTGTGCATGACCTTTCCCATAGCAACTTTTGAACCGCTGTACTTTGTTTATATTGTTCTGTCCTGATCTATTATGCCTCGTTTGCCACTTTGGAGAGTGTAAAATCAAAGTGACCTTTAATATTTCATACTTTGAGCAGAGCTGCCATTTACTTTGGATCATCTTCAGTCCCAGAGATCTGAAGCCACAGGCACTTGTACTGTTGTTGCTGGTCATGGTCATTTCGGTAAATACATTTTAATGAGGAATAATATGACATTTATTTCTTGTGGTGCACTAGAGGTTTAAGCATATTTAAAAGGGACATGTCATAGAAAACTGGATTTCCCTTGCTCTTTTGAAATAAAAATAAAAAAATCTTAAGAGAGCTTAAAGCTCCTTCCCCTCATCCAACAAGATAGGGTGACCAGACGTCCCGTTTTTCCCGGGACAGCCCCGTATTTCCACTCTAATTTTAGTGTCCCGACTTATTCTGAAAAAATCATGTTTTGTCCCTTATTTCATCGTTAATTTATATATATATATATTATATATAATAGGTTTCGTTTCCGAAAGGCTAAGTGAATATATATGTTGCGTTCAAACCGTGTAGCGCGCGCATGACAGAGAGGGAGAGACCTTGTGTGTGTGTGCTAGTGTGCCTAATGAAGCGCATGTAAGACGCATTAATAGAGGGAATGCATTAACGTCACTTTCCCGTCGGAACACGCCCCCTCAGCCGGACTGAGTGGCAGAAGAGCAGCTGCGTGACTGGATTTAATAGGGGAAACTGCGAAAACGCAAGTAAAACAAACGATTATCAGTTTAAACTAAAGATTGGACTCAATATAGTGTTCCTTACAACTTACTAAAGATCCAGTGATCCATGGATATTAACATGCAGCCAGGAATCGTGTTTCCTGACATTTATATGTGCCTGATTTCGACACCAGGGAAATACATACAGCAAATTTGCCTGTGAATGCTTTATATAAATACAAAATAGGCAGGTCTAAATCCAGGTGATCACTTATCAATGTTATATATATCATCATATCGTCTAGAGACTTAAAACTTGTATAGTTTTTTG